>NC_132923.1:92482636-93091136 GCF_047675955.1 Chlorocebus sabaeus
AGTAATTTCTTAACACTAATAATTAAAGTATTGAAACTTTAGAAAAATGATTTGCTTTTTAGGAAATAAAATGTGGAGCAGATCAAGGTTATCACTACAATAATTAATTTCACTATTGCTTACTTCCATTACAATACATTTTCTTAAGGGAGAGACAAAAATAAGTGGAGGTAGAGCTCATGGACCAGAAATTATGCATCACTGCAGGTTTGTCTATGAGACAGTGTTACCTGCGTAACTTCGCCCATTATGCCTTATTGAAAACAGTTTAAGAATGGTTACTCCAGCTGGGTACGGTGGCTCATGCCTGTAATCCCAGTACTTTGGGAGGCCAAGGTGAGCGGATCACAAGGTCAGGAGTTCGAGACCAGACTGGCCAGCATGGTGAAACCCCATCTCTACTAAAAATACAAAAATTAGCTGGGTGTGGTGGCATGTGCCTATAATCCCAGCTACTCGGGAGGGTGAGGCAGGAGAATTGCTTGAACCCGGGAGGCAGAGGTTGCAGTGAGCTGAGATCACGCCACTGCACTCCAGCTTGGGTGACAGAGCGAGACTCGTCTCAAAAAAAAAAAAAAAAAGGCCAGGCGCGGTGGCTCAAGCCTGTAATCCCAGCACTTTGGGAGGCCGAGACAGGCGGATCACGAGGTCAAGAGATTGAGACCATCTTGGCTAACACGGTGAAACCCCGTCTCTACTAAAAAATACAAAAAAACTAGCCAGGCGAGGTGGCGGGTGTCTGTAGTCCCAGCTACTCGGGAGGCTGAGGCAGGAGAATGGTGTAAACCTGGGAGGGGGAGCTTGCAGTGAGCTGAGATTCGGCCACTGCACTCCAGCCTGGGCGACAGAGCGAGACTCCGTCTCAAAAAAAAAAAAAAAAAAAAAAAGAATGGTTACTCCATGGAACGGCCTGGGCCCTCTTTTTGAGCAAAGATAGTCTTAGCTGAAACATCTACAAGATTTGACTGTAACAGTGACAAGCTCTTCAGACTGCAGACATAGGTGCTAAGCAAATCATAATCTTTCCAGCACTGTGTTCTTTAGATTTTCATTTTCCTAGTCACGTTCACACACAAATTACAGTTCACCACAAAAACTTAATTTTTTAGATGAAAGACAATACCATATAACAGATTTGAGCTTCTTTTCTACACGAACTGACAAGTTAGGCTTTTCTCACTTTTACCCCTTACTTTTTAAACGAAGCATAAAACATTATGTTTGTTCTTATAAAATTTTACTTTGAATTAGTTTGAGCCTAAGATTTCATCCTCATGAGATGGATGTAAACCAGCTTTTTTTTCTCTGCAAAGTTAATACTCATGTTTCCATGTTCCTACTCCAAATACTGCTTAAAGCAATTGTTCTTTTCAGAAGTTTTTCATAAGTTATTAATTCACTAGACAAATGTTACCACATGCCAACCAAGTACCAGGCTCCTCAAGGAATTTACAGTCTAATAAGGAAAACGGATTGGCACCCAATCGTACCCAATACCAGTAATAACATTAATAACAATTACTCCTATTTATCATATCCTGCTCTGTGCCAGACACTGTGCTAGGCCACGAGAACAAAAAGATGGTGAAGCAATTCGTCTACCTTCAAGGAGCTTCCCATGGCTTGAAAGGACTTATGTAGAATATGATGGAAGAGGCAGGCATATTAACCAATAAATGCAATAAACAGGTGCCTTGCTAGAAATAAAGACAGTGTGTTTGGTAGAATACAAGATGGAGGGATAAGAAGAAGAGCTGGTAAAGGTTTTATAGAGGAGCTGAGCTTTGAGTTGAGTTTCAAAAGGTGAGTAGGTATTCTCCCAATTAAGAGCAAAGGGAAGAAAAAGGGTAACCGTGGCAAATGCAAGTGTAAAACAATTTTATGTGTTTAAGGAACAGCACGCAGTTTGGTAGAGATGGGGGTTACAGTAAAGAAACAGGAGGGAGTTGAGAGGATCCAGCGAGAGACGGAGTAGGAAATGAGAGAGCATATGATGAAGGATCTCACAGCCCATGTTGTTCTTCGCTTAACTTCAAGGGCAATGGAGAGTCATTGAAGAGTTTTAGGGATGGGAATTACAACAACAGGGTTTCTCTTAGAACTCTGAGAGCTATGAAGATGATGGAATAAAAGTGTTTGAGACTGGAGATACAGAGATCAGTTAGAATATATATTTATAGGAGATATTAATAAGTTGTAATAGTTGAATAGGAGAAATACAAAGCCTACATGAAGAAATTAAGAAAGACACAACCCAACAGAAAAATGAACAAAACATTGAACAGGCACTTCACCAAAGAGAACATTCAAATGGCCAATAAACATATGAAAACGTGTTCCACCTTATCAGTAACCACGGAAATGTAGACAAAAACTAAATTGAGAAATCATTCTATATCCAGAAAGATGATTAAAAATTAAAAGGTCTGACAACATCAAGTACTAGTGGGAACATGAAACAACAGAAATTCTTATATACTCTGCTACAAATACAACAAATTGGTAGAACGTCTTCAGAATACAGTTTGACATTAGCTAGTAAAGTTGAAGAAGCACTTTCCCCAGGCGGCAGCAATTCTACTCTTGGGTCTCTACCCTCCGAAAACTCAGGCCCCGTACACCAGGATACATATACAAATGTTTATAGCAGCATTTTTCATAAGAACCAAAGAATTAGAAATAACCCAAATGTATATCACTATTAGAATGGATATAGAAATCAGGGTAGGCATAGCATGGTGGCTCACTCCTGTAATCCCAGCACTTTGGGAGGCTGAGGCAGGAAAATTGCTTGAGTCCAGGAGTTTGAGACCAGCCTGACCAACATGGTGAAATCCTGTCTCTACAAAAAATATAAAAATTAGCTTGGTGTGGTAGTGCGTGCCTGTAGTCCCAGCTACTCAGGAGGCTGAGGACAGAGGATCGCTTAAGCCTGGGAGATGGAGGTTGCAGTGAGCTGAGACTGCACCACCGCACTCCAGTTGAGCAACAGAGACCCCCATTTCAAAAAAACAAAAAAGAAAGAAAGAAAAGAAAAGAAAAGAAATTAGGGTATTACACAGCAATAAAAATGAAATAACTCTATATGGATGAATCTCACAAACCTAGTGATTAACAGAAAGAACAAAACACAAACAGTACAAAAAAAGCATGATTTCTCTCATTTGAATATCCCAAAATACAAAACTATATTGTTTGGGGATGTTTACATGTGTGATAAAATTATTTTAAAAAGCAAAAAAGTAATCATCATAAAAGTCAAACTAGTGATTACCTAAGTAAGAGAGGATGGGTTATAATCAAGGAGAAACATACGAGAGGCTTCTCACATGCTGGAAATGTTCTATTTCTTTCTTTCTTTTTTTTTTTTTTTTGAGATGGAGTCTTGCTCTGTTGCCCAGGTTGGAGTGCAGTGGCACCATCTCAGCTCACTGCAACCTCTGCCTCCCGGGTTCAAGCAATTCTCCTGCCTCAGCCTCCTCAGTAGCTGCGATTACAGGCATGCGCCAACATGTCCAGCTAATTTTTGTATTTTTAGTAGGGATGGGGTTTCACCATGTTGGCCAGGCTGGTCTCGAACTTCTGACTTCAGGCGATTCGCCCACCTCGGCCTCCCAAAGCGCTGGGATTACAGGCATGAGCCACCACGCCCGGCTAATGTTCTATTTCTTGAGCTGGATGTGGTTTCATGAGTGTCCATCATATAATTTTTTAACTGTACACATATGTCTTGTGCACCTTTCTGTATGTATGTAACATTTCAAAATATGAAAGAAAAAAATTAATGTACTTGGGGAAAAAGTCAAAACACTCATTAACAGCTACATACTGCAAGATATGCTTGTAAATGAAAAGCTAAGAGGAGAATGGTAAGAAAAGAGCCTGGAACGGGAGGCTGAAGAATTGCGGACTTTTTTGCGATAGGAATGAGGAGTGTTAGGTAGGCAGGTGACACGAATAAGTCTGCATGTTAGCAAGACCTTTATCAGTAGGGTATACGGAATGAACTGGAAGAGAGCAGACACTAACGCCAGAGCATGTTAGGAGCCTACTGCAACAGTGTGCTAACACAGCAGGAGAGCATGAACTATGGGAAAAGAAGTAGGGACAGATGGAGGTATTTATTAAGCAGAATTGTTAGGCCATGAAAATTGATTAGTTATAAGGGGTGAGGTAATGGAGGGATCCTGTTTCTAATTTGAATAACATTAGCATGATAAATCAAAACGGCAATACAAGGGGAGATACAGGTTTAGTGGGAGAAGACGGTAAATCTGGTTGTGGTCCTGCTGAGTATTCAGTGCCCGCATGACATCCAAGAATAAAAGTCTAGAAGGCAGTCAGATACACATGAGTGAAGCTCAGCAGCAGAGGTATTTGTTCTGGATTCTGATGATTCAAAATCTAGGTCTCGAAATTGTGAAATGGTTCAATGTGGTTTGGGCCACGACCAGTTGTTTGAGAAGTCTTATTTCCACTGGGCATGAGGGTGGAGTAAGAGGGCCCTTGGGTACGAGAGTGGAGAGCAAACAGGGAGGGTTCCTAACTTTTCAGCCAAAGCAATTGGGTAAACAACAGTGCTGTCATCTGAGATGGGGAGGCCTCATAAAGAAGCAAGATTATTTCTGGCTTTGTTTATTTTTAAAGAGGGGCAGGCTAGGTACGGCGGCTCATGCTTGTAATCTCAGCACTTGGGGAGGCCTAGATGGACAGATCACTCGAGCCCAGGAGTTCAAGACCAACCTGGGCAACATGGTAAAATCCTGTCTCTACTAAAAACACAAAAAAATTAGCTGAGCACGGTGGTGCATGCCTGTAGCTCCAGCTACTCAGGAGGCTGAGGTGGGAGAATTGCTTGAACCTGGGAAGTCAAAGCTGCAGTGAGCCAAGACTGCATCATTGCACTCCAGCCTCGGCAGCAGGAAGACCCCGTCTCAAAATAAAAAAAAAAAGAAAAAAGAGTGTGGGTAGTGTGGCAGTGGGGCAAGGAATCAAGAGCTCTCCTTTGGACTCTTTTTTAGATAGTATGCTTGAAACATCTTTTCAGGCTGGGCATGGTGGCTCACATCCGTAATCCTAGCACTTTAGGAGGCTGAGGAGAATCGATTGCTTGAGCCCAAGAGTTGGAGACCAGCCTGGGAAACATGGCAAAATCCCATCTCTACTAAAAATACAAAAATTAACCAGGCATGGTGGCGCACGCCTGAAGTCCCAGCTACTCATGAAGCTGAGGTGGGAGGATCACCCAAGCCTAGGGAGTTTGAGGAAGGGAGGCCGAGGCTGCAGTGAGCCATGAGCATGCCATGAACTCCAGCCTAGGTGACAAAGCAAGATGCTGTGTCAAAAAAAAAAAGAAACAAAAAAAGAAATGTCTTTTTGACATCCAACTGGGGACATCAGGTAGGCAACTGTGTGCACCAGTGTGGAGCTTAGAGGACAAGGTAAAGGTTAAGAGTTATAATTTTGGGTTTCATTAGTATAAAGATAGTATTTAAGGGTTTCCTGACCTAATAATTCTAGGCTGGGTGCTACTCCTGTGAACTACACCATATACTTATTCCTCTTAAAATGTGAACCTCAATGTCACGTATTTGGCTGTTTCCATATCTGTGTTCCCCGTAAGAACTGTAAGCTGCTTGAAGATAGAAGTTGGGTCTTCTTTACATTGGATTCTTATGATCTAATGGCTCCTAGCACATAGTAGGTAGTCAATAAATTTGTGGAATGAATGAATGAATGATGAAATGCTGCTGACTCCCCTTATCATGTCTTGGGTATTCTCTGCACTACATTTAACAGAGATCACAAACCTTCTTCATCCACTAAGTTTCCAACTGCTCCTCAATTCTTTCCTCCCCAGTTCTCCACAAATGTTTCCTACTTTCAAGGCAGAGGCCACTAGCATCTCCCTCCTCATCCATTTAAAATGTTCTCTTCTTTCAGAATATTGCTTAGCTCCAAGGCTAATCCTCCTCCCTATCAAGTTGACTGCGTCTTTTACTTCTTCCTTAGATTTACGCCATTTATTATTCCTGTTCTGTATGATCATGCATTTTATCTTCCCACGTAGCCATTCGTTCATGCCAGCTTAGAGAATGTGAAGATACCGTATTTACCCTAGAAAATACTAGATCTTGAATTTAGGGAGACTGACTAATGTAGAGTTCACATTCAGATGGTAATGTTCTCTTTAACATCCTGCCAGGCATGACTTTCCTAGCTCAGAAAAATGCCTGGAGCTGTGACAGCAAATTAAAAGCCTCAGGCCCTATGGCTGCTTAGGGGTGGGGAGGCAAGGCCTGACACACTCTTCTCTCAACTGCTGGACAAGATGGGATTGCACTAGGGCAAGGATTTCCCCCTTTAACTGGGGATCAGCATTCTTTCTTTCCAATGATAGTATCCTGGAAGTGGCCATCACAACAGGTTCTAGGTGAGGGGATGAGCCAAGTCACATATTCTGACATCCAGGGGTCTCCCTTGACAGGCTTCACATGGGACTCCACAGGGCAGCGGCTCTCCTTGGCAATGCAGTCCTGATCTGAGGGTTAGCACCTGGGAAGAGCTCATCCTTGAATCTGGCTAATGTCAAGGCCTCTGGAGCACCTGGAGGAGTTTTTCTTTGAGACTCAGGGAACAGGAGGCACAGCTCCAAAGAAAGCTCTGCTCTAAGCTCTTTTACTTCCATGCTGGGTCCCAAGCTCACCCATGATTAATACTGCCTCAACAGAAAAAGCATCAAGTTGAGAAGGTGTCTGTTCTTAGTCAGAATTCTTTCCATCCTGATCTAAGAGATCACTGGGTAGAGCTTTCTGAAGTCTGCTGGAGTGACAAAAGGGGAAGAGCACAGATTTTTGGCATCAGACAGGTCTGTCTTTGAATCCCAGCTCTGCCACTAACTAGCTGTATATTGGTCAAATGTCTTAAATTCTCTGAGTCTCAGCTGCATTATATAAAATGGAGACAATGTCTACCTGCAGGGTTGTTAGACAGTAAATTTTAAATTTATTTCCTCTCTACTTTCTCTGTAACAGCAACTGGCTAGGAACATTAGCCCCAGTGCCAGGGTCAGCTTTGACTAAGTCCCTCCATTCTTTGCTATGTCCTCTTCATCTTTTGCCACTCTCCACCCTTGCATACTGCATACCTGCCAGAGTGAACCCTTTTCAGTTCCCTGAATGCATCAAGCTCTTTCTGGACAGAGCTGTCCAACAGAACTCTCCGCAATGATGAAAAAGTTCAGTACCTGCTCTGTCCAATATAACAGCCACTAGTCATATGTGGGTAGTCAGCCTTTGAGCTGCAGCTGATGGTACTGATGAAATAAAAATTTAATTTAATTTAATTTTAATTAATTTAGATGTAAACATACCCACACGGCCAGTGGCTACCATGACTTATAGTTCTAGACTGTAAGTCTTTGCATTTGCTACTTCCCTGCATGAAATGTATTTCCCCACTCTTCACCTAGCTAACTTCTACTCAGTCATAAAACCTTAACCTGAGCATGTGTTCCTCCAGGATGCATATCCTCTGTCCCTGGATCAGTTAGGTTTCCCTTTTGCTCCCGTCTATAGCATCTACACTTCTCCTATCTCATGTATCACATTTTATTTCAATGATTGGTCTGTCTGTATTTTCCACTAGTTGTAAACCCTATGGCTCTCCCCTCTCAGGTCTGGGTACCTCTCATCTTCCCTTTGAGTGGACATCCACAGGAACTTAGGATCTAGATTTTTTTTTCCCAAACTGGGGACTATCTTTGAGATAACTACTGCTCATTTGAATAGCTTTAGGGATTATTAGAAGTGATCTTACAGCTGTCTAAGGATAAGCCAAAAGGGGAAAAAAATGATAAAATGCCTTGTTAAAAAGTAAAAACTTAAGGCTATTCTGGGCACACTGCCTATGGGGTAGCCCTGCTCCACAAGACATAAAACTAAATAAAATAAAAATAAATAAAAGCAAACAACAACAACAAAAAGCTCCACCATCCGAAAGTACCCAGACAAATGATAAACTGAAAAAAAATGCAACAAATATTATAGATTAAAAAAGATTAATATCCTTCCTATAAAAAAGAGCTCTTAAAATCAATTAGAAAAAGATGGAAACCCCGAAAAGGACATGGATAAGTAATTCAAAAAAGAAGATAAACTAATCCCAAATAAACGTTTTTAAAAACGTTTAGCTTCACTAGTAATAAAGAAATACAGATTAAATAAATAAGAAACCATTTTGTCTATTAAATTGGCAAAGATTAAAAATATTTACCATAATGTGTTGATAACAGCATAAAGAAAAAGGTAATCTGCAGTTGGCATAAAGATTTAAATATTCCTATCTTTTTATCCAACATTTCTACTTTCGGGAATATATCCTAAGAAAATGATCAGACACTTGACAAAGGTAAATTCACAAAGATGTTCTCTGCAGTGTTGTTTCTAATATTGAAAAGCTGGAAACATCCTAATTAGATAACCAGAGATTGGTTAAATAAAATGTAACGCATCCGTGCAATGGAATACTAAGCTTTTAAGAGTAGTGATAGTGATGGAGATTTATGTTCACCTAGAGTAGTAACTGTAGTAAATGAGTAAGTGAAAAAGAAAGTAACAAACCAGCATTTGGTATGCCCCTACTTATACCAAAACACACTGATCTACGTGTCTATCTACTCATTAAAAGGAAGCTGGAATGATATATACCAAAATACTAATGATTTTTGTCTGTGTGTTTTATTCTCTTTCTCCACTAAAAATCATGGCAGATAGCCAGCGGGAGGTTCTCCATAGGATTCTGTGGTATAAGGTTTTTGTCTCCTTAAATGGGTCACAGGCCACCTAAGAAACATCCAGTACTAGGTTCCCTGGCTGATGTAGCTGTAAGCTCAATGGGAGCCTAGACTTTACCTGTATTATTCATAACTGTATCCGGAGGGCCCAAAATTGCCTGGCACATAGTAGGTATTCAATAAGTACTTGAATTAATGAATGATATCAGCGTACCAATTTTACATAATGACAGGCATATTAAAACATTACTTTGACAAAGTAAAACTGAAATACAGACCGGACGCAGAGGCTTACTCCTGTAATCCCAGCACTTTGGGAGGTCAAGGTGGGAGGATCACTTGAGCTCAGGAGTTTTGAGACTAGCATGGGCAACATTGTGAGACTCCATCTCTACAAAGAAAAAATTTTTTAACTAGCCGGGTGTAGGGGTATGTGCCTGTAGTCCCAGCTACTTGGGAGGCTGAGGTGTGAGGATCACTTGAGCCCAGAAGACTGAGGCCACAGTGAGCCACAATCACAACATTGCCCTCCAGCCTGGGTGACTGAGCAAAATGCTATCTCAAAAACAAAAAAACAAACTAAAGTACAAAATTTACCAAAATTGAAGCTAAAAACAAGACTTCCAAATAGTTGATCCTCTCTATACACTATTGCAATGCAGGAGGGCAGAAGTAAGTTTTCTTCCATATGTGTATTTTCCCAGAAGAGTCTGAGAAACAGTAAGTAGTGCCTTTGTAAGGCCTTTCCCAACCCCTCATGAGGCCAGGTATTACAATCTTTAATCTACAGATGAGAAAATGAAAGTTCAGTGGTTGCAAGGTCACACAGTTACACAGCAGATTGAATCAGGATTCAAATCTAGGCCTGTCTGCCTCCAGAACTCATCTGTGGTTTTGAGAGGTTGAAAGAAAGACAATGAAAAGGACATTGCAGATCATGACAGCTACTGTCTGCACTTCCTAACAAGTCACCATCCCTTACCCCTGAGCTCCCAGGTCTAAGAGGTGCTTTTCCTTAACCCTTGGAGAATCCAGAGGACGATTTGTCACCAGGGTTATTAGCATTTCTCCCTGGATATCGACAGCTTGTCTTTCCTCCCTCCAACCAGTGACTGATTTCTTCAAATGCTCGCCAAATACAGTCCAAGTCACCATGGTAAACGTATTGACAGAATCATATTAACAGCTACTGAGCATTTACAGGGTTGTAAGTTATGCAGGGGTTGGGGGGTGGGGGAAGATAAGAAAAAACACAGGGAAATAAAACAGGTTCAATCAGCAGTGACAATTATTTATTTAAAAGCTGCTGGTTGGAACAGTTTTTAGAATATATTTTAATTGCTAATTATGGTTTCTAACAGGAGAGTGGCCTCAATCAGAGTTGCTCCTCCTTAAAGCTAATCATTAATATTTTAGCGGCTTGGCTCAGAAACTGTGCTTATATGCAGTTGGCCCACCCACAGCTGTGTCTATGCAGTCGACTTTAGCTTTAGCCGCTCACTTGGAAACAGAAAGTCTACCGCATTGCTTGGTTTGCTGTACCACTCCCAAAGTGTGCTATTCCATTTGCCATAAGGCAGTAGTAGTCTTCTAAATCCTGACTTCTCTGAAGATTGAGGCTGGTTCAATAAGCAAAATTGTGCTCTAAGCCACCCAAACAACTGTCAGTTTTTCAAAGGAATGACCTATCTTTTCTAAGTTAATTTACACCTTTTACTGGGGGACATAAGTGTTGCCTTATGAAGATAGAGAATCCTGAAGAGTTTGTTTTCAGTTTCTAATTCCCTGGGCACTTCTATGTGAACCTCATAGCAAATAAGGTCAGCCTCCAGGCCCAGGGAGGTGTCGGGGGTAAACAGGCGAGAGTCGCTCCGGGGTCCCAAGAGTGTGAGTGTTTTGGCATAGCCCCATCTCCCAAGTTTCCAACTTCACATGCTTCTTAAGGAGAATCTAATCCTCAGGGGAGAATTTAATCTGTTCATTTGCACGCATCTCATCAGCACCCTGCTTTGTTGAGGACTGTTTGATGTCCTAAGGAAAAGACTTCGAAGTCTTTTAAAGCCTTTTTGATGTGAACCAGAAAATCACGTTTTGTCAAGAGTGCACTCAACTTGAACCTCAAAAGGTTCAGGACTCAGAAACCACACGGTTCAAGTGGGATTTAAACCGGGCAAAATCACTTCCTTGCCTTTCCCTGCAAGTCCCTCCCCGGCCTCTGTGCTAGCAGTTTCTGTACACTGTTGGGCCTTTTCCTCTTTCTTTTTATTCTCTTTTGCTCACACATGTGTATGCGCGCACACACACGATCTCGACAAGAAAACCTAGGGAAAAAGAAAAATATATTACCCCCCAAAAAGTGGCTGTCTTTCCACTAAGAGTAAAAGCAGTCTCCAGCTCCACTCTGTCCTCACAGATTCAGAATGGTCATTGCTGGGCCCCCCAGAGGCCCGGGCTGCTTTAGCTGAGGGTCAAATGATTTACAGAGCCAAACAACTATGATTACATCCTTAATCGAGGCATTTAACTAGGTACAAGACAAGAGCTCCCTGTGCTCCAGGGAGCTTTTGCAGAAAAAAGTGGAAACTTGCTTCAGGGACTTGTGTGTCAAGGAGGCACATACCTTAGGATGGTTCTGTTAAACTTGGAAATGGAAGAAGAGATTTGACTCCTCCTAAAATCAGAGGGAAGAACTGAGTAGACAGAGAGGATTCTAACCCTAACCTATCCAAAGGTTTCTTCTTTTTTTTTCCTCTTTTTTCTTTTCTTTTCTTTTTTCTTTTTTCTTTTTTTTTTTTTGAGATGGAGTCTCACTCTGTCACCCAGGATAGAGTGCAATGGCACGATCTTGGCTCACTGCAACCTCTGGTTCAAGTGATTCTCCTGCCTCAGCCTCCTGAGTAGCTGGGATTTCAGGCGCCTGCCACCACGCCCGGCTAATTTTTGTATTTTTAGTAGAGAGGGGGTTTCACCATGTTGGCCAGGCTGGTCTCAAACTCCTGACCTCAAGTGATCCGTCTACCTCAGCCTCCCAAAGTGTTGGGATTACAGGCGTGAGCCCCAGTGCCCAGCCTTTTTTTCTCTTTAGACTTGAAAATCCAGTTATTCAGAAGACAGCACAAGTTCAGATTCAGAAGACAGAGTCTCCATCATGCAAAGGTCCCAAGTGTTCCTCTTTATTCTAAGGAACTCTGGTGCCATGTTCCCCATGACTGTAATCACACTGAAGTTGCACTGACCACAATCTCAAGGTATCCTCATGTCCTGCTAACTGTAATAGTCACTATTTACTGACTGGCTACCATAAATCAGGCACCATGTTATAAATACATTATCTCATTTAATTTGTTCATTAAAACAAAACAGTGAGTCATCTTATTCCCATTGTGCAGCCATGGAAGCCCCAAGGCTCTGAGAGTTTAAATTACTTGCCCCAAAGCAACATAGCTAAGAAGTACCAGAAATGCAATTAAAGCCCAATTTGTTGCACTCCAAAGTCAACGTTCTTGGACTAGCACCATGTTGCTCAGCATGTTACGCTCCGTCGCAGATTTTTTGGTGTTTTTTTAGTCACTTCACGTTTTATAAATTTATTTATTTGGCATTTTTTGAGTACCTACTATGGGAAAAGTACTGTAGATATTTCAAAAACTATAAGACATTACTCCTTCCTTGTCTTTTTTTTTTTTTTTTTTAAGAGACAGGATCTTGCTGTGTTGCCCAAGCTAGAGTGCAATGGTGCAATCATAGCTCACTGCAGCCTTGAACTACTAGGCTCAAGTGATCCTCCCACTCAGCCTCCTGAGTAGCTGGGACTATAGGTGTGTGCTACCACATCCAGCTAATTTTTAATTTTTTTTTTTTTTTTTTTTAGCAATGGGGTCTTGCTGTGTTGCCCAGGTGGTTTCAAACTCCTGTGTGATGGCCTTTTCACAAGTCTTCTGTTACACTTTTCCCACATCAATCTGTTAGTCATGCAGTAGCCAAAGTAACCTTTTTTTTTTTTTTTTTTTTTTAAATACAGAGTCTCGCTCTGTCACCCAGGCTGGAGTGCAGTGGCATGATCTCTGCTCACTGCAAGCTCCGCTTCCTGGGTCCATGCCATTCTGCCTCAGCCTCCCCAGTAGCTGGGACTACAGGTGCCCACCACCACGCCTGGCTAATTTTTTTTTTTTTTTTTTTTTTTTTTTTTTTAGTAGAGATGGAGTTTCACCGAGTTAGCCAGGATAGTCTTGATCTCCTGACTTCATGGTCCACCCACCTCAGCCTCCCAAAGTGCTGGGATTACAGGCATAAGCCACCACGCCCAGCCCAAAGTAATCTTTTAAAGTGATAAATCACAACATGGTGATTTATATTTAAAACACTCTGTGGCTTCCTGATGAACCCAAAATAAAATCCAACTCTCCATGGCCTAAAAGATTTACAGAGGTCTGGCTCCTCTCCAACTCATCTCCTACCATATTCTCCCAAATTCATTCTGTCCCAGCCCTCAGGCCTTCTCTCTGCTCCTCAAACATTCCAAGACCCCCTATTCCCAAACCCTTACATAGTTGTGCCCGGCTCGTCATTTCATATTTCAATTCAAACATTATTCCAAGGGCATACGGAACATATTTGACACAGCAGGTCATTTTTTAAATGACAAATAACTAATCATGTAATAATCAGCCATAATAATTTTCTTGATTCTTTCATTTTAATATAAGCAGTTAATGATTTAAAAAATACATTTTATTTTATTTTATTTTTTGAGACAAAGTCTTGCTCTGTCACCCAGGCTGGAGTATAGTGGCACAATCTCGGCTCACTACAATCTCTGCCTCCCAGGCTCAAACAATTCTTGTGCCTCAGCTTCCGGAGTAGCTGGGACTACAGACAGGCACCACTGCACCAGCTAATTTTTGTATTTTTAGTAGAGATGGGGTTTCACCATGCTGGCCAGGCTGGTCTTGAACTCCTGGCCTCAGGCGGCCTCAGCCTCCCAAAGTGCTGGGATTACAGGCATGAGCCACCACACCTGGCCATTATGTTTTATTTTTAAAGATGTTCAAATTTAGTAAACTATTTACTAGGCAAACTAAAATTTGCACACACCAAACAAAAATATTACACCCTGCAGTTCATAGTTTATTTCACTGTTTTAAAACTTAAAAACATGTAAGAACTCCAAGTGGTCACAAAGAACTGCAGAATTGAAAAACCTCCAATTGTCGTGTCTTTATCTTTTACAGTTCATGTGCTGTCATTGTCTATTTTGAATACACTGCATAAATGCAGGAAGGAATATGCTGTGTCATGGGAGTTGGAGACACAAACTGTGTCCTATGGAAGTTCAACTGATTCTGAACTGTTACATACTTATTCCCAAATCAAGCTGAATTTGCAGATGTCAGGAGCCCACAGTACAACTGGAAGTTCTCCAAATTCTCCGTTATAGATGACGATGTTCATTAAAGGACAAATAATTAAAAAGTGCTAATTTGGCTGGGCATGGTGGCTCACACCTGTAATCCCAGCACTTTGGGAGGCTGAGGCAGGTGGATTACTTGAGGTCAAGAGTTCGAGACCAGCATGGTGAAACCCCATCTCTACAAAAAATACAAAAATTAGCCAGGTGTAGTGACGCACACCTGTAGTCCCAGCTACTTGGGAGGCTGAGGCAGGAGAATCACCTGAACCCCGGAGGCGGAGGTTGTAGTGAGCTGAGATCGCATCATTGCACTCCTCAGTACAATGCCTGGGCAACAGAGCGAGACTCAAAATTAAGACTGAGCAACAGAGCAAGACTCAAAAAAAAAAAAGTGAATTTGAAACTTACATACATATCAAAACTCAAGAGTAACCACAGCGTTTTTTTCAAACTTATACCAACAAAGTATTTTTGTGGGGAGAAATATTTTCCAGCTGACATTGTTTAAAATTGCCAGCACACGATGATATTAAAAAGCAGACCCAGAGCCTTTTGTGGTGGTGCACACCTGTAGTCCCAGCTACTGCTAAGGCTAATGCAGGAAGATCACTTGAGCCCAGGGGTTTGAGGTTGTAGTGCACTATAATCACACCTGTAAGAGCCACTGCACTCCAGCCTGGGCAACATAGCAAGACCCCGCTTCTAAACAAACAAACAGGCTGGGCATGGTGGCTCACGTCTGTAATCCCAGCACTTTGGGAGGCCAAGCAGGTGGATCATTTGAGGTCAGGAATTTGAAAGAGCCTGACCAACATGGTGAAACCCTGTCTCTACTAAAAATACAAAAATTAGCCGGGCATGGTGGTGGGCACCTGTAATCCCTGATACTTAGGAGGCTGAGACACAAGAATCACTTGAACCTGGGGGGGTGGAGCTTGCAGTGAGCCGAGATCACACCATTGCACTCCAGCCTGGGCAACAGAGCAAGAATCCATCTCAAAAAATAAATAAAACAAACAAACAAAAGCAGATCAACTTTTAGTTGATTATTGTTTTAAAATGCTTCTACAGAGTAGCAGGATCCTGTTCCCCACCTCAACACATACTTTATCACAATAAAAAAAATTCAAAGTGCTTTAACATGGGAAAACACAGGGTATTATTTAACACGGGGAAACACAGCTGTCTTATTTCATTTTTAAACTACCTTCACTATGTAGCTCCTAGACCAGTCTGTGCTTTTTGGACGGTAAAACTAAAATAATCATCAGTTAACCTTTTTACAAACTAACTCAGAAGAAAAAAGAAATTCAGAAAAGAAAACTGATTTTGTAAACACATACACAAATCAGACACTTTTCCAGCAATTTTGACTATAACCTATCCACTTGACCACTTAGAAGAAACAGAACCAAGTAGTAATTATAGAACGAGAGGAATTATTCAATTTTATCAATTCACCTCGCCAAGATTCAGTCATAAATGCTAGGTTATGAGTCTGTCCCATAATATAGTCTTCCGAATCATCTTTTAAAAATAAACTTTTGGCAGCCAGGCACAGTGGCTCACGCCTGTAATTCTAGCACTTTGGGAGGCCGAGGTGGGCGGATCACGAGGTCAGGAGTTCAAGACCAGCCTGGCCAAGATGGTGAAACCCCATCTCTACTAAAAATACAAAAAAATTAGCTGGGCTTGGTGGCAGGTGCCTATAATCCCAGCTACTCGGGAGGCTGAGGCAGATAATTGCTTGAACCCGGGAGGCAGAGGTTGCAGAGAGCCGAGATGGTGCCATTGCACTCCAGCCTGGGTGACAAAACGAGACTCAGTCTCAAAAAATAAAAACATAAATAAAAATAAACTTTTATTTTGGAATAGTTTCTAGATTTATGGAAAAATTGCAAAGATAGAAGAGGGTTTCCATATACTCTTCATCCAGTTGTCCCTATTACTAATATATTAGTAATATGGTAGATTTATCACAACTAATGAACCAATATTGATACATTATTAACTATATTTAGATTTCCTTAGTTTTTTTCCTAATATCCTTTTTTGTTTCAGTGTCTCCAAATTAACTTTTTAAAATCATAAACTAAATTTTTTAGTTATATGAATAATACATCACATGTTAACTATTCAAATACTGCAGAAGAGCATACAAGAAAAAGTATTACTCGCTTCTTCCTACCTAGTCATACTTCCCAGGGGAAACTAGCATGAACAGTTCCATATGTATCCCTCCAATGTTTTATATACATATACAAAGATAGACATGAATGTATGTTTTTTTCGATACAAAGAGGTTGTTTTTTCTCTGTACCTTGTTTTACAAATAAGCACTTATGGCTCTAACTCATTTTTTTAACCACTATGTAGTATTCTATAATATAGATATATCATTATTTATTTTACCAATTCCCTATCAGCGTACATTTAGATTGTTTCTGTTTTTTTTCCACATTACAAACAATATTATAAAGAACATACATCTTTTTTTTTTTTTTTTTTTTTTTTTTTTTGAGACGGAGTCTTGCTCTGTCGCCCAGGCTGGAGTGCAGTGGCCGGATCTCAGCTCACTGCAAGCTCCGCCTCCCAGGTTCACGCCATTCTCCTGGCTCAGCCTCCCGAGTAGCTGGGACTACAGGCGCCTGCCACCTCGCCCAGCTACTTTTTTTGTACTTTTTAGTAGAGACGGGGTTTCACCGTGTTCGCCAGGATGGTCTCGATCTCCTGACCTCGTGATCCGCCCGTCTCGGCCTCCTAAAGTGCTGGGATTACAGGCTTAAGCCACCGCGCCCGGCCAAGAACATACATCTTTAAGTACTTAACCCAACATATGTAGGATAAATTCTTAAGTCGAATCCCATCAAAGGATATTTGTATTTAAATTTTTTGTAGACAGACATTGCTGAAAGGCCCTCCAAAGAGCCTCTGCTGCCTTATAAGCCTACCAACCACACATCCAGGCCCTGTTTCCCCACTCCTTCATCAACAACTGTATGCCATCAAACAAATTACTCACAATTCCTTGAAATGCTTCACATTTTCCATCTTCCGACCTCCATCTCACGTTTTCCCTCCTTCTTTTTAGCTCTCTGGCTACTTTTGATTTTCTTCCCACCTTCCCTGTGAAGGTTGTCCTGTACTTTTTTCTACACTTAAACTCTTGACTCCCCTCCTCACTTCTCTAACATCATTCTTCCTGCTCACGAATGTCCCTTACAGTTTCTCTGCCGCTCAGCATGACTGAATAAAGAACAGACACTTCCTCTGCTCTCCCAGCCTGCTGGCCCTCCTGAACCAAGAGAGAATGTTAATAGGGACACCTGAAAATCCTTAATCTGGGTCAATATATTCAACTTGGTGTAATGCTAGAAGAAAACATCTGGAAGAATCTGCATTGTTTCCTTTGTTAAAATCTTATCTGTTATTTTTTTTCTATATTCCACACCTGGATAGGATTCCTTTCTTTAAAACGATAGCTCAAAATTGTTATTCATTATTCCCCCCAGCTTTTTTATTTAAGCTAGTGTTGGAGTGGAGGCAAAAGTAGAGGTGGAAGGAAAGAAAAAAAAAAATCCACAAGTGGCAGACTGAAGAGTAGGAATGAAAGTGCAGGGAGGGAAGAGGTGAGGAGGCAAAAGACAGTTTTGGGGAAAATGTCAACCTCTTAAGTCCTCTAAGAGTTCTTTACTTAATTTCATCACCACTTCCTTCATTCTAAAGCTCTAAAAACACAATCGGGGCAGGAGTGGGTTGGAGGGTGGGGCACAGTGGAAGGGGGAGTGAAAGTATCCAATTCCTCCAACTGCAACTTTCCCCCACCCCAACTTCTTATCCAGCAAAGCTCTATCCACCACCAGGAATCAGCTTAATAGAATAAACCACTTAGGGCTAAGGCTCAGAGGAACTCAAAGACCCCACAATCTCCTTGCCTATTAAGCCTCTTAGAAGTTAGAATGCTGCTAAAGAAAAGTGATATTATGGCCGAGCTCCTTAGAAAGAACACAAGGATGCGAAGTCGGAAAAGAGGGAGGCCAGTTTGGAGGTTTATGAGCATCCATCGTTAACTAAAGATGATGGGGCGGGGCGGGATAGTGGAGTGGGAGCGAAAGCAGCCAGCTGTGAGAACAGTGCTTGGAAGTCTTCAAGTTGAGATTTAGGAGAAGAGTATTTGTAGAATGTACAAATGTGATGAGCTCTAAATAAAGCCAAAGCCATTTTTTCCCCTTAAAGGGGAAAACACAGTCTTAAGCATTATGTAAGTAATTAGAAAATTGGAAAAATAAAGCAGCCTGCAATGGTTCCTTCCCAGCTCAAATTTCCCAATGATTCTAAGCATTCTATCACTTCCTCATCCTCTCCTCAAAATAGCTGGTAAAGAGTAAATGGTCCACAGACTTGCTATCTGAGTTGGCTGACCAGGCAGAGGCATAGAACAGGATTCATCAAGCCCTTTACTAAACCCAGAAAAAGTCCTTCTGGCTTACTGTCCTTCCTCGGGTGGGAGTTTAGTGTAGAATTCTAGTTCTTTCCACTCTGTGCCTTTTCGGGTATTTTAAAAAGGGGGTCATTGGGTGAGTGCTAAACTCATCCTTGCTCCAGCCCCCATATAACTGAAACCAAGAAGGAAAGACAACATTATAGATATCAACTCCTGAATATCAACTGGAAGATTTTTCAGCCGTAGGAAGACTTGTCATAAACTGCACAAACTTGTGAGAGTTCAGGGCTTGCTGAAGTCACTGTCCCCATAATGCAGTTAGGAGT
Organism: Chlorocebus sabaeus; assembly: GCF_047675955.1. NCBI lineage: Eukaryota > Metazoa > Chordata > Mammalia > Primates > Cercopithecidae > Chlorocebus > Chlorocebus sabaeus. The sequence continues at coordinate 92,501,611 of NC_132923.1, forward strand.
AGAGGTAAGAGTTGGAGGAACCCAGTTTAAGAGACCTCAAATCTGTGCCCAAACCCTTATGTTAATTATACCTAACATTTATTGAAGGCGTACTTTGTGCCAGGCACTGTTCCTAGGACTTTATTTGTATTTTCTATTAACTCATTTAATCCTTATAACACCCCTAAGAGATTGATACTAGTGTTCATCCCACTTTACCCTGAGGAAATGGAGGCACAGAAAGAGTAGGTGCATCTGTCTCGTCTCACAGATTTAGCTCTTCTTAAACTACTATGTCTGTAAAGCGCAATGGGCATTAGCAGATACTAAATCATCCTCCTCCATCCCACCAAAGGGTACGTTTGACAAATTTTTTTTCTTAGATCATAACTAGTAAGTTCCAGGCAATGAACTGGGTACTGGGAACAGAGATCTTAGAATAGGACACAGCTCCTACCTCAAGGAACTCACAGTGCAGGGAGGGTGAAAAGGGCTTGTGAATGGGCCAAAATAAATTGTGCCTAAGGGCTGCCACACTGCAAAAGGCTCCTATCAATTTTTCAAGTATGGATACAGCCTGACATACATATATGAAGTGCTCAGAACAGTGTCTGGCACACAGTGAACAAATACAAGTATTATTCTTGTTACCTCGTGAATCTGACCCATAGGTCTCCCTCTCCTGGAGTGTCCTTCCTTCTCATTGACTCTGGAGTTAGACTGCCTGGGATCTGAACCTCTTCTCTCACACTTGTTTGTGTGACAATGGGCATACTGCTTAAACACTGTGCATCAGTTTCCTCATCTGTAAAATGGAGACAAACAACACCTATCTCATAGGGATTTTATGAGGATTAAATAAATTATTACCTGTAAAGCATTCAGAATAGTGCCTGACACATACAAAGTGCTCGAAGTGTCAGTTATTATTATTAGGAGTGATACTATGTTCTTCTCTTTGCCTGCAGTCATTTATTTCACTTGCAATAAAAAGACTGAATTTAAATGCATCTGGCTTGGTTAGTTTAAGGAGGATAGGAAGTCTCTGGGACTAAATGGGAGAACAGGACCCCTGGGAACTTGGAGGAATAACCCTGGAACTTGTTAATTAAGATCTTGTTAATGAATCTGCTTGTTAATGGTCTATTAAATAATCACACAATGAAGTTTACCGCACAAGTAAAGTCTTTTTCTTTCTTTCTTTTCCTTTTTTTTTTTTTTTTTTTTTGAGACAGAGTCTTGCTGTGTTACCCAGGCTCAAGTGCAGTGGCACAATCTGGCTCACTGCAACCTCTGTCTCTCCAGTTCAAGCAATTCTCCAGCCTTAGCCTCCCAGGTAGCTGGGATTACAGGCGTGTGCCACCATGCCCAACTAATTTTTGTATTTTTTAGTAGAGATGGGGTTTTGCCACGTTGCCCAGGCTGGTCTCGAACTCCTGACCTCAGGTGATCCGCCTGCGTTGGCCTCCCGAAGTGCTGGGATTACAGGAGTGAGCCACTACACCCAGCCTAGTAAAGCCTTTTTCAAATTCTTGCTCTTGCCAATCCTCGTGGCCCAGCTTTAACTTCTAAAGATCTCGCCCAAGGGGCGAACCCTTCCAAATCTGACAGGGACCTCTTCATCTTGTCATACTGGCCGACAGAGCATGGCTATTCTTGCAGCCTAGGAAAGGTCTCTAGGGCAGAAAGCCCTCTTCGTCTTGATTCTGCCTATCATCCCTCAGGCCAAAGCACTGTGCCTCTGAGCCAAAACATCTCCCTCCCCAAAATAGGAACAGAGTCACTGGCCCTGGAAACGGAAAAATAAAGATGCTCTGAGCTTTGCTGAGAAGAAGGCAAAGGGTAAACTTCTTTCAGTGGGAATTTAGCAGACAAAATTTCAGCTGAGATGTCACAGATCTGTATAGAAAATGGCCTGCCAACTTACATTCATAAAAAGTCTACAAGAATTGGGTAACTTCTGCCCCCAAACACCTAGAAAAATAGTGCTGCAGCCGGTCTCAGGGAATGCAGACTGTCTTCTGTAGCTCAACTTCAAGGAGGGAATGGCATGTCAGAGGGCTCCCTCTAGGTTGAACACTCAGGCATTTCATAAACTATTTTAGCCCCCGGAAGACCATGTTGCTCTTCAGACAGACGTAGACAGACATATTGCAAGTACCTATGTGTATGTGAGGGTATGGCATCTATACGGTTACTTTTAGATTACAAAACACATCTGGATTATTTACTTACTCAGCAACCCTGTAGGGTAGGGGAGGGATTGTCTGCCATCTCCCATTTTACATATGAGGAGCTGGAGCTCAGAGAAACAGAGACTTACCCAGTGTTACACGGCTAGTAAATGACAGGCCCGGAGCTTCTGATTGTGCTCTTGCCCTATCACTGAACCGTTCCTCTATTTCTAGTCATCACCTCCCACTTGTAAACGTGCCAGGAGGTGCCCAGTGTTATGGTGGATCCTGTGTGGCCCTTCAGACTATGTCCAAGTGCGTACAGCCAGCTGGCAACTCTGCAAACTCAACAGAAGAACAGTGATCCTGGGTTCATTCACTTTAACAACAAATATTTACCAAGTCGGGCACTACATGAGGGGACACGCTAGATGGAGTCACAGAAGGAGACAGACATGCACCCATGGGAGAGGCATAAGTAAGCAAATAGTTACAATTTAACGTGATGAGTGTTTTTAAAGGGGGAATTATGTTGGGGGAAAAAATGCCATCCCCAACTCCAGAAGCAAGGTTGACGACAGCATCCCCTCCTGCGCAGGTACCCAAAGCCCCTGAACCTCTCAGAGCAAGCCCCTAGTCACGGCTCACTGAACCTTCTACCTGGTGGCAGCTGCCCCTGGAAGGGTTAAAGCTTAAAGCAGAAAGCCAATCTGCAGGTGTTGGTGACTAATTCTGCCACTGAGAGATTCCTCTAACGCTCCAACTTTTATTTCTTTACAAATGAGCATTTGAAAGCTCAAGGGCTGTGGAATAGGAGAGAGGAGGCTGGCAAAACACACACACCAAACCCTCTCCAGCCCCTTCTTGGCAGAACAACAGCAGTGAGAAGATAAGCTGGCTGGAGCCCAAGGAGCACCGCAGCGCACAGTGGCCTCCTTTGCATCTGGCTAAGCACCTCCAGCCCCTCCGCTGGGCTACCTCATCATAATATTGCACCAAGAAGGGGAGGCCTGGGTACATACAGTCAGTTGATCAGCAATAAGACAGGCAGAGGGAGGCAATCCGAGGAGGAGCAGTGGCAGAGGGGGAGCTGGGACAGGTGGACAGATCCTCCCCGAGACAGGAGACTGGATGAGAAAGGTACTGTTTGTGAGCAGATCCCTGGGTCTTCACCCTTCCCCTGCCTGCCTAGACTCCTCAGTGGCCTTCCATCCTCTTCTTTCTTCACCCCCCAAGTCCTCACTCCCCTTTCTGCAAGGCCAAACACCTCGGCGAAACCTTCCCCTGAGACTTTCACCCTAGAAGAGTGATTCCTAAACCTTAAGGAGCACAAGATTCACCTGGGATGGCTGCTTGCTAAATATACAGTTTCTAAGCTGCATTCCTTATGATTGTGAATACGAAGTGTAGTGTGGGCCCTGGGAATGTGCATTATAAATAACATTCTTCACCCCACCCCCATCCCTGTCCCCATCCTCTACTACCACCACCACAAGTGATCTGAAGCAGACAGTCCTTAGATCACATTTTAGGAAAGCCAGCCTCAGGGATGACTCTCTTTTGAAATCCTAGTGCCCTTCCTGTCATTTTACACTATCATTTCTTTTTCATATATACAGTTTAGCTACTCACCTTAACTATAAGGTCGTCAAGAAGAGGAAGTATTATCTCCTACTTCTTTGATTCCCCTGCAAACAGCACCGAGCACAACGCTCTACACACAGGAGCTCAGGAAATGTTCGTGGATGTAGAGCGATGATGAAGATAAGAGGCCAGGGAAGGAAAACCACAGTGGGGATGGTGGAGTCCAGAGGCCCCGGCTAGAAGGAACTGTTTTTAGCATGCCGACGTGTGCCAGGCTGGAACAACGGTCTGCTTCGCCTTCTTTTTTCCCTTCCTCAATACTCTTGGCACGACACGCCTAACCTCCCTTGTGAAAGTCAAGCCTGAGCAATGCACCTCCCAGAGGAAACTTTGCCAAGAAACTCTGCCAAGAATCCCGGGTGCTGTGTGGCTCAGTTTAACGGCCAAGCGAGTACTCTAGGCCCTGAGACCTGTCATGTTTCCGGGTAGGGCAAAGGATACAGCTAAGCCTGAACTTTAGTAAAAGGATGAGGGCCCTTAATCTACCTCACTAAACATCAGCAGGGCAATGGCCCTCCTTCACTCAGCAAGTATTTCCTGAGTATCCACACAGTGCCAAGCACGGTTCTGGGTGCTCACGGGTCCTCTGGTGGTTAAGATAGCATATGTCATCAGAAAGCATTTTTCTAGTGACATATCTTTAGAAAGTTACTTTAAAAGCAGAACCCTAGATGATGGTGAGCCTCAGAGCCACATAAGCACCGAATGGACATTCTCAAGAATTCCTGGTTAAAGGATGAAGCGCTACAGACATCCAAGATCAGGTCTCAGGTCCTGGCAGGGAACAATTCTATTCTCACTTCATTGTGACAAATCCTTGGCAGTTCTGGAGTTCTTTCTTCCACTCTCAGATACTATAGTTTGTCCAAAAAAAGCAAACTGCTACTCCTAGCTCCTTTGAATAAACAACTCCTTCTTGATTTTCAGATATCAGCTTAAAGGTCACTTGCTCCAGAAAGCTATCCCTGACTCTTACACAAGATGAGATGCTCCAACGTCTAAGTCTCATGGCATGTTATATTTACCCTATGATGCAGTTTTCGCAGCATCCTGCAATTGCTAACTAAACTTTGAAGTCCAGTAAGGCAGGGACTATAATCTGTCTTGCGCATCAGTCTATTCCCAGTACCCAGAATGGTGCCTGGAACAATGTAGGCATGCAGTAAATACAGCTGAATGATTCAACGAACTAATGACTGCATCATATTTGACCAATGATACGGCAACTGAGTCATGTCTCACATACTCTGCCACAGTTTTATCCACTGCCACCAACAAATAGCTAAGATGAAGCAGTATTATTCCTTCTGTGGGACCAGTATCTTATGGAGGTAAAACTGGAGCTCACAGCGACACCCCAATACAAACTCCAGTAGGCACTTCTTATGGGATCAAAGATGGATTCAATACTACAGAGTCAATATAGTGTCATCAAGAGCCTGAGAGCTATTCTGGCCATGAGCCACAGACTTAGTTTCTCACAAGTCACTCAACTTCTCACAGGCTCAGCTTTCTCATGAAGAGGACAGTAGGCACTTTAGCAGCAGGTACTCTCTTTAAATAAAGAAGAAATGACAATAAAGATCTCCCCACACCATGATGGTAAGTTGGAAGGAGGCAGCATTTGCAGTGAAGCCTCGCTGTGGTTAGGAAAGGGTTAAACCCATGTCTGGGTTCTTTTCCCCCGTAAATCAGCCTTGACTGCTGCTCGGTCTGAATGAAGCCCCACCAGGTTGGCCTGTCAGGAAGGAAGCCCATGCGTCCAGACTTTTGTTGTTCTAAGGATTTTTTTTTTTTAATTTTACTGCTCAGGAAGGAAGCTGAAGCCTAGGCCCTAACTGCAGTCCTGCTGATTCCTCAGCTGAGCATGCACCACTGCCCTTACCGCTCCAGCTACCTCTCAGGCTCCGCTCCTTTTCTAGAATTCCTTCTGAACCATGATTTTGGCATTTGGACCTAAATCCCAGACTTTCCCCTTTTTTAAGAACCAAAAATTAAGAACATTCAGCATTTCCCTTCCTACCTAGCACACACCTTTGTGACCATATGTGGGAAAGGCTGAGGACAGACAGGGAGCAGAATTGGGTGCTCCATGACCTTCAGAGACACTTTACTTCGAAAGGCGAGCTGAACCCTTCCTTTAAATGGAGCCATGAAGGAGTTGATAGAGACTGAGGTATCAGATGACTGGCCTCCAACAGCTATTTCTGTTACAAACATGTGTGGACATGAGGCTCTTCAAACATGAGCTACTCTATTTAAATAACAGACTCAAATCCGAAGTCCTCAGGCACAGAGTCAGTCTTCCCCACTCCCATCCTTCTACTCCCCACCTCTCCCACTGACATGCAGAGTCATTCTCTGGTATTCCCAAGTCCCATGGGGCTTTTTTTCTACAAAGAGAAAAACACTGAGTTTATTTGTGCCTTCAGGGTAATGGACAGCCCTCTTTTAGTCCTAGGAGAATGCACATAGACACTATGCCCCGCCCAACCCTGCCCTCCCCTTCCCCCTGCTAATCCCTCCCCAGGCAGCACCCCCATCTCAGTCCTGCTGCTGTATTTCTCTTCTGACCTACAAGGCCCCTTCAAGCCCTGTCCTAAGCCTCCCCCAAGCAGAAACAATCCATCATGCTGTGGGACTGTGACACACACAGATGGGGGAAGGTTCACAGATCTGTCTCACATAGGCAAGAGGGTAAAAGTGTCCGTATAACTTAAAATCTAAGGACACACGAGAAACCCAGGGATTGTGAATTCAAATACTGGTCAAATACTATTACAGCAAATCTCATTACATGTAGTCCGAATCTCTATCACACACAAATTCTAATAACCCATTGATTTCAAACAATATCCAGTAATATAAAATTTCAGAATAAGAAAATACCGTGAGATTTGGCTTTTTTAACCCAGGCCACTGCCTAGATATCCAACCCTAGTCAAGTCCTCTCCCGACTCCCAGACTCAGTTTCTCTAACTCGACTACTACCTTGCTTCTAAATAAAACAAGGGAGAAAGAGGTCAGGAGGACACCAGGGCTAATCCTGGTGGATGGTTAATAATGAAGGGAGGAGAAGTAGCTAGCCATCACAGAAATGGGCTTTCAAGCCTTTCTCCCTCCCTCTTTCCACATTGCCATAAGGCATGAGTATGTGAAAGGACCCTACATACATTGCTAGTTGTTAATGACCCTGTGTTTGGCTACATCGGTGCTTCTAACAAGGAAGGTTATACCACCAGATTGTCCTTGAAATAATAATAGTAACTAAGTATTGAACACTTAGTATGTGTGAGAAACTGTTCCAAGCATTATCTGTGTATTTAATCTCATTAGTCCTTCCCAACAACCCTTTAAGTTTGTGTAATTCCCATTTTGCAGGTAAGAATACTGAGGCCCAGAGAGATTAGGTAACCTGCCCGGTATCAGAAGGCAAGTAAGCTAACAGGTCAGGACTTAACTCCAGAGGCCAAACTCATAATGACTATGTTATATTGCCTCCCCGCCTTTGATCTGAAACACCTTCAAGTTGAGGCTCAAAGGGGCAAATATAGCTTTTATTCCTCTAACAGGTATTTATTATGCTAGGCCTCTCTGACTTGCTTTAAATCAAACCCCCAGAAGCAAGGTCAAATGAGAGCGATATAGGATTAGCTGGCACCTAAATGGGAATCATATACCTGAAAATAAAGCGAAGGCCTCTCCAGGGCTGGCCCTTGCCACTTCCCTACAGCTTTCTGTCTCTGCAGCACTAAGATGGATGTAAAGCCATAAGTCTAGTCTGCAAATGAATTTCGGTGGAAAAAGACGACTCTTGCCTGGTAAGTCACACTCAAACTTACTGGGCTTGATTTCCCATAAGACTGTACAAAAGGTTCCTTCTTCACTCACATAGCTCCAGATTTTCCTAAAGCTTCAGATCTGTTGACAGAATGTACTGGACACAGCACCATGTCTCCCCACCAAAAGCACAACTTTCATTTCTTCTAGGTTGTCTTCAACCAGAACGCATTCCACAGAGAAAACTGACAGCCACATATCCGAATTGCCAGATGGTTACATGTGTCTACAAAACCTCCACATCATTGACTGTTTCCAACTTCGGCCAGGATCTAGGTAGAAACTTTTTTCTAAAATACACACCAAAAGCAGATCCGTATGTGTGAACTCCACGATAGGGGATGTAATGCTGTGGGAAAACATTTGGAGAGGGGATAGACTCCAATCTCACGTTTCTAAGGGTTAGGAGAAATAAGTAGATTTAAATTTTTGTTAAGTTATAAACAATTTTGTATTAACAGTATCCCAAGTAATAAAATAAGTCTATATTTGAGAAAGGTTATTTCACAAACTCTTGGAAAACTCCCTCCCTACCTTTGTAATCATGACACCTCAAGGCATAAATAAGTCCTTCCTTTATTTCCTCAAACCTCTATGCCTTTGGGATAGCATAGTCCTACACATACTGTTCTGTGCAATGCTGAAGAGTGGTAAGATAATGAAAACTTAAAAGTAAAAACTAGATTATAATCACCACCCTTAAGGTATTCAATATGCAATGAACCCCTTTATATGACTGGTACCTGGCAAAAAATAGTAATTTTTTTAAACACTAAAACTAAAGTAGTGTGATTAAGATAACAGAAAGGTCCAATCCATTGGGTAAGGCTGGAAGATGATAAATTCCTTCTGTTTACTTAGCATCTACCAGGTGTTCTGATTCATACCACAGCCTATGATTTCTCCAGGCCCAACATGTAGTCCCAGTCCAGGATCTTTTCCTGGAAAAGGCGTAAGAAAGTTCTTTCGCAGAAGATTCTCCTTCTTGCTGCAAAGAAAGAGATACTTACAAATTCCTACCGTGTAGCACACATGTGAAGTTACAAAGGATAGCAACACATTCTGTTCAACCATACATGCCACAATTTAAATAATACTTAAAAAAAAATTTAAAGGCATTTTAGTTGATATATAGCAATAAATTATCCTTCAGTCTGCAGTTCATCTCTCTTTAAGACGGGATAAAACGGTGCTGGGAAATGCTGTTAAACTCTTAGGAGCAAATATGCAAGTCCAAACTATATTGCTATTTTGGTGTTTAAAAATACTGTGGATTTTACAATGAAATGTACCATCACTCCAAATCTCAAGTATTTATAAAGAGCACGTCCCAACGTGTGCTTTGATATTTATTAACCACATGAATGTGGTTAATAAGTGGTTAATAAGAGTTAAAAATAAGAAAACCTATTATAAAAATATAACTCTATTAAATATGTTGTCACTTCAAATCTCAATTATTTACAAAGAATACATTTCAATGTGTGCTAACATTTATTAACCAGATGGATATAGTTAATAAGGGTTAAAAATAAGAAAACCAATATAAAAGTATAATTCTATTTTCCAGTTTCCTCTTCCCTGCCTAATGAGGAAAGGGGATGGGGAGGGACAGCAACTTTTGTTATTTGGATACAATGTGTGTTTTTTTTTTGTTTTCAAACAAAAAAGGGCCACAAAATAATCAACCTGGGGCCGCTGACCGGAAGGCAGCCCCGGAAAACTTCCCGTGGGAAGAGTTCCAGAAATTGCCCGGACTTTAACAAGTCCCGCTGTGCTGGCTGCGAGCCTCAGACCGTCAGAGGCCACCGCGACTCGCCTTGCCCGAATGCCAGCAATCCCGCCGAAGCACGGAGCCCTGGACTTAGGAAACATTCCCCGGAACATTTTTACAGATTTGAAAAGCAGGAAGGGAAAAACATTTCGAGCCGAAAGGAGAAATCTCAGAGTCCTGGGGGCACCGAGGGGCCAGCGAGGTCCCCAGGCACTGTACACACGTCCAACCTCCCTCCTCCACGCGCCCTGCTCCCCCACCCTCTTCCCATCCCTCCTCCCCCAGGCAGAACCCTCCCCACGCAGTGGCCATCCCCACGCCCGCGCTGTGTCCCCTTCACGCCCCGTGCACCCACTAGCGCCTCCTGCGCGCTCCCATGCACCCCGACGTCGCGTGGGCGCCCCCCCTTATCCCTCACCCCGGTCCCCACTCTCTTCTGCTCAGACGGCGTAGAGGAAACCGATCGGGGACTGGGTTCTTAGTGCGACTTGGGGGCGCGGGGACGTGGAGGGCGAGGCGGGGCAGGGCGGGGGGCGCGACGGGCTCTCGTGTGTGCGGCCGCGGGCTGGGCGCTCCCGGCTCTCCAGGCGGCGCGCGGAGTCCTCCCGCGGCCTCCAAGTGCGGCAGAGCGACGGCGAGATCACCAACATTTCCGAAACCACTTGCAAGCCGCCTCGGTGGCGGAGGCTGGGGGGGGTCCCTTGCAAGTGAGCGAACGGGGCCCACTTCGTGGCCTGGTCTCCCCGGGGCCCGTTCTCGAGCCTCTCCGCGCCCCCTCCCCCAGACGATCAATTACCAGCCACCCTTCTGCCGGGAGCGGCGAGGGGCTGGCGGGCGGCCGCGAGGATACGGCAGCCCGGATCACTTCTGCATGACAATTGATGGGAGGGAGGGCGCGGGGCGAGGAAGGAGGACGGCTGCGGTGTCCGTTTTCTCACCATGGTGATTAGGCATTCCGGCCGTAAGAGGAGGCAGCCGGCGCACAGAGCGGCGCGGCGTGGAGCGAGGGCAGGGGAAGAGCGGGAGCACAGCTAAAGCGAGCCCAGCCGCCGGGCGAGCGGCGCACCGAGCCAAGCCAAGCCAGGCCAGATGGCTCTGCAGCCATCAGGGACCGCTCCCGTCCAGCCCGGCTCCACTTTAGCTGTGCAAACATTTCTTTATCCCAACAAGACAATTAAACCCAGCAGCATGAAAAAGAGTCTCCATGACTGTGTGGGGAGTGAACAACCAGAAACAACCACACACATCACAGGAGTTCTTGCCCCCGGGGAGTGGGGGAGAACCCGGGAGCAGCTGAGGGAGAGTCAGGCTAGGTCTGGGCAGTCAGGACAGAGGGAAGCATCTGACCCAGCTCTTCTGGCGATTTGCCGGCCCTTTCCCAGTGGTCATCTGTCCCAGCTGCAACCCAGAGGTGCAGCCTGGCCACCTGGCATGCCCCAAACATTCTCCCTAGCAAGAGCAACTCTCCTAAAAGCCCAGAGTGGAGTCCCTGCCCACTCCACTCCCAGAGCCCTTGGAAAGTATCCCCTTCACCCCAGCCCTCCCCATTCCAGGCTGCCTTTGGCCTAGATGGGCTCAGCTGATTTGACTGTTAGAACACAGGGTCTTCAATGATACACGCCTTTATAAAGACACAGAGTACAAAATACCATCTCCTACTCAGGGCTTTTGGGACCCAAGAATGGCTGCCCAAGTACATCAAAGATGAGAGCAAAGCGGAACATCCAGGAGCTGCTGTGAGCCATCAGGTTTCCTGCCTCCCTGTGACTCTGCCTGACCACAGTGAAGGTCAAGGAAAGAGGGCAAAGTCAAGCCACTTATGGTCAGTGCCCAGTGTCCATCCCTGGGGTAAAGCCAGAAGGCAGGGCCAGTCACCGCTCCACGTGGGCAGTTCTGGGCCCTCTCGGCCCTGTGGTGAGCATGTACACTTTGCCAACTCCAATCTGGGCTGAGTGGATAGGCTGGCAGGCTGGCCAAAGGCTGTGTCACACAGGCAGGAATCTGGGCACAGGGGCAGCCTGAAGAGAACCATCAGGAAATGCACACGACAGGAGTCAGAATACTAAGGGGGTAATAAATGTACAGATTCTAACACAAGACAGCAGACAATACTTATCTTCCCTTTTGTTGTAAAGTTTCCTTAATGAGGAAATGTTTATTTTAAAGGCCCTAGGAAACATCGCTGTAGACACTTCATATGTAAGGCACACGTGAACTATTTGTAATTGGTCCATAAATTTTAGCATTATTTCCCTGGACAACAAGCCTTGGGGACTGGTTCGGGGAGTGACAATAAACAGGAGTTACCTCAGTCCCCTTCCTGGGGAATTACGCATCCTCCATGAATGGCTTCTCACAAAACGCTTCTCCCATTTTCCAGGGCAAGTCAGTCAGTCCTGTAGAGTAAAGGCTGCTTGTTTCCCATAGAGCCCAACACCTCCCTCAGGAATCACCTGTGAAGCCAGGTGGCTGGACAGGCGAGCAAACCAGAATCACCTACCAGGAAAGATGATGTTTGACCCAAATAGCTATGTTTCTGTCTACAAAAATGCGTGTTTAATCACAAAAGAAATCCTGCCTACCACTACCCAGATTTAAGAAAGAACATGTGTGCATTACACCATGTCTGCAGGCCTCTCTTTCCAGTGGGCTCGCAAGTGGACATATCTGCATATTGATGCAGTGTGTGAGCAGGGGGTGGCTGCAACAGTAAAAACTGTCAGTGTTTCCATTATACAACTGATTTCTTAATGACCTAAAACTCAGTCATAAAAACTTCTGCTCTAAGTAAAGGACACACATCCCCATTCTCACCCCCCGCCCCCACCCACCAACAAAACTCTAAAGCTAAATGCTTACTTCGGAGTTTGACTGCTGCATTTAATTAAAATGTTTAAAAAATATTTTATGAAAAGATATTTACATGAAGAGAACTGAAAAACGAGTCAACCAAATCAGCAATTAACTCTAAATTTTAAGAATAAATATATATACATATATACACATATATGTGTGTGTATATATTAACCATATATGGTTAATTTGGGCAATCTGGCAAAAGCACTGTGTCCTATCACTCTGCTGGTCTGAACACTTTTTATCCTCTGTCTTTTCATATCCCCATCCCCCGTCACCGCCCCCATCTGCCCCTGAAGCTCTCTCTCCCTTTGGAAGCAGTCTTGTATACTGTCACTCGATTATCTGAGAAATATTACTTATTTCAAAACGGTTCTGTAGGGAGGACCTGAAAGGCATCTAGTGGGAATAATCAGGCCTTCTAACGGCCCTTAAATATGTATTTACATAAAGCAGACCATAAATATTCCGACACACGTCGGCATATGACAGGAGCCAAGAAAGCTGCTGCAGACTTTGTCTTAGTGCCTCTTCAACCCTTCCTTACAGAAAAATACTTCTCCTGCCTTCCAAAAATTCGCAATCAAAAGCACAAATGCTATCCAGTGTGACCCAGTGAGGGATGTGCTAACCACCTAAGGTAAGGAAGGGAAGAAAGAGCACAAATCCAGGGTGACCACAGGGTAGCACAGCCTCCTTTTCACTTTACACCTCTGTTTCTTATTAAAGATTAGTCACAAATGCAACTCTGGATAATAACGTGGGTGTACAAACACCCTCCCCTCACAGACACTCCTATAGGTTTTATGCTTGTGTACAAGGAAAAAAGGAGAACACAAGGTACTCTATAAGGGAAGAATATTTTAAATGAAAGAAGAAAAGGACTCCAATTTCTATAACACTACATTGGAAATAAAGAAGTTTCCCCAGCCTTCTGATCAGAATCTCATTAATTTCAAGGTCAGAATTCCATTTCACTTTGGGAGACAGACTCATTTAATTTTTCTCCACCCAGGCGTATTCCTGTGTGAGGGATCCATCTCCATGGGGGATGCCACCACCACACAATGCAAACCAGGCAAACAGAAGAGTTATGGCTTTGACACTCAGAGAGGAATGGATATCCACATCTATGAGTTCTGACTTGACTAACAAGCTTCCTCCTGCTCTGGAGTCTGATACAGGTTTGGGCTAAAAAGATAGAAAAATGGAGACAAGCTGGATCTGTTAGGTAAGAAGAGAGGGATCTCAATCTCCAGATGTTACTTTGTGGCATATTAGTTATGAGAGGATTTAATTTTCAACTTGTATTTGGAGGGAAAAAAAAGGGTAGAACCTGTCATACCCTAACACAAGGCAGTTTTAGCTGGAGGTCACATTACAACTAGCCTTGATCACTTACACATCACCGGACAAGCAAAAACTAAACTAAAATAAAATAAAATTGACCAACACAATGCCGATACCTGTTCAGCAGGTATATCCAAGAAGCAGGATCACAAGACACACAAGTCAACAGAAAGTGAAAAGGTGAAAGAGAGCCAAAGCCAAAGTGAGAGGACAACACTAGCAGTGGTGCTGTCAGCCAGCAGCCTTCTCCCTTAAGTGGGGAGGTCTCCGGCTTACAGACGCTGACATAAAAGACACACTTGCAACATATTTCAAAACCAAAGAGCGATGGATTTACAAGGCAGGTTGATTTTATGATGACTTTTATTGAAAAGGTACGCTGGGTTTAGGCAGATGCCTTTTAGCGCAGGAAAGTTAACACAGTGCCTAATTCAAGGAGACAGCCTGAGGAAGCAGTGGCGACAGGGGAGAGAGCTGCAATGTCTCTATTACTCTCCTCGGCATCATAAAGAGGAGGGAAAAAATGGTATTCGTGTTGGTGGTTATAGAGAGGACGGGAGCATGAAAAAATAGAGAAAAGGGGAAGGCAAACCTCAGATGTAGTTTTCTTAAGAAAATAAAATGAAGCAAATCTGAGAACAAAGGGTTGGGTGGAAAAAACACCCTCAGTTCATAAATTCTCACCAGGCTTGAAGAAAACTGCTCTGTCTACCCACAGCCCAAAAGCTTCAAAACACAATTATTTTCTGATTATATTAGAGCAAAAGATTGCAGGGTTCAGCACTCCTAGTCTACAAGTTCCAAATAAAGGTTTAGTTCCAGCTATGAGTAAGTGTAGCCAGAGCCCAACAAGGCACTTGGAGAACATGAGAAAAAACTGTTTCATAAGCAGAAATTAATAATAGTTGTGAACATCAAATATGGAGCAGTCCCACAGGTCAACCGTGTCTAGTCCTAAAAGTGAGCCCCAGGATAAGCATCCAGCAAACCTGTGAAATCCCAAGAGAAGTCGGCTTTCTAGCCTTGCGATCGCAAGGAAAACACAGCTGTTTGAAATGCTTTATGGTGATTGACGACACCTTTGTCCTTCTCTGAAAAATAGCCTGATGTGGACAAGGGCTGAGAGTTGTGAAAATAGAATCACGTAGAGTCTGCTGGATGTGATACAATGGAAAAGCTAAAAAATAACACTAAGATCAGACAAACATAATGAGGACAGCAAAGAGAGGAGGGGTGGACATGTTTCTTTAGGCCCCCTAAATTCCCTAGGAGCCGACACTTCTTAATGAAATGACATTTACTCCACTACATCAGTGGTACCCCTCTTCACTCCAGTCCTCAGAGAATAAGCCCACCATGACCCGGAGAGAAAGGCTGTGCTGGGGCCACCTTGCCTCTGGCTACTTTCAGAAAAACATTTCAAGAACTATCAGTGCTCACTGATGAGAGACAAGCAAAGGTTAGCACTCCACAGCTAGCGAAAGGGAAGTAGTTGGCCCTTCCCGTTACTAGGAGCATGCAAAACGCCACCGACCTGTTGAACATCACAGTGAGGCAGGGCTTACTGCGGGTAAGGGAGGGCTCGAACCAAAGTACTTACATCTGTCATTCCGATCCTCTGGGCTAGATGATGCTTCCCGATCAGAAATGAGGCCAGAGACAGCAAAAATCTTCTTCCCAGTGTCATCAACCTTTAGTGAACCGGGGGAGCTAGATGGCAGCTGTGTCCCAAAGTCATATTCCTTGCCATCTGCATCTGAGAAGCGTAAGTGGGGAGATTCTGTGTCATGGCAGTTCTTAAGTCGCTTGGCCGGCGTAAAGGCTGACTGATAGCTCTCCCGGTCCTCGGTGGAGGCAAAGGGCCGGAAAGCCCCCACACCACTATGATTCAGCATACTGATTGGGGTGCAATCTAGATTTGGGGGAGCAAATTGAGGATGGAGGTGTAGTAGAGAAGGGGGGAAATCACGATTGGCAAAAGTGCCTGGCACCCCACCTTGCCGATGGTACATAGAGGCAAAGGTATAGGAACCGTTGGTGAAAGGAATATGCACGTCCTTGTCAACTGAGACAGGTACACCAAAGGGTCGTGGCTGCTGACAAGGGATGGAAGCATCACGGCTGGCCTCAGCCGTGGATGCCAGGACCATCAGTGCTGGGGATGCCAGAGGGTTGGGAAGGTAGGATGAGTTCTCCATCTTGAAGGCTGCCCGGTGTAAGTCCATCGGAGTCTCTTTCTGTGGCCGGCGTTACACAAGAAGCAGTCTTCCCTGGGAGGGAGGCCAAGCGGCACCTTGGGTTAGGGCAGGGAATATTACTGGGGAATCATTCCCTTCTAAGACCTGTAGAAACAGCAAAGAGAAAAAAAGAAGAGGGAGGAAAGTCAGGGGGAGGAAAAAAAGGGAAACCCCCAAGTGATCGAAACACCATCCTTCTGGCTTACAGATGCTCGGGCAAGAGACACCACAGGCTTTAGGAGCCAGTGGGCAGCAGCATCAGACCATTTTCATTCAGGAAAATCAATAGACAACTTACTGTGATGTACGCGTAGCTGACTTTGGTCCCTACACATTCCGGGTGAAATGCGCCTGAGCCCAGCAAAGAAAAAAATATCATAAAACCTCCAAATACGATATTCCCTGAACAAATGAGCTTTGGAAGGCCAAGCCATCCAGTAGATTAAGTGGGGGTCTATGTTTTAAAGTGCTTCCACCTGCATCCACAGGCCACTCATGGCAGGCCTGATGTTCAGAGACCACATTCTACATATACGATTCCCCACATATGCATCCTCTCTTCATCTCCCCTAACAACTCCCTGATACTGAAATATCCCTAATTCAAGTTCATCCAGACCAGGAGCACTTGTACATATTAGTTAGTACAAAGTATACACATGGATAAATGATACACATTGGCACATACATACACACACACTCACACATCTTCATGTATCATCTGTTTCCAGAAAAAAGTGCTATGTGAACAAACAGCATTAACATTTATTTTGATGCACACCCCTCTCTAATCACATGGGCTTTCTATTTCTCTTTTCTGAGAAGGAACAAAACCTTCATCAATAAAATGCCTGGCGTCTCTGACAATATTTAAAACCATAATGGGTGCCTTTGGCATACGCTCTCTAGAAGCGTCTGTCTTCTAAGGGCAGCAAAGAACGGATCGGTAATTTTAGTTACTAATGCACTCACTCTTAAGTAGATTTGTAAACTGCCTTGGATTTGCCATTAACATTTAGAACAAAATGTTAACAAAATTTCTGACTTATTTTGCTCTGCTTATTGGCCCAGTTAGAGCTGATGTCCAATAAAGGCCCTCGGAACAAATTGGAGTTCGGAGAGACTTCTTTCAGTTTCCCTTGTAAATTTAGGTTGTACATTTTCATAGTCGCTGGTTCCATTCCAAAGTGTATTTTGAGTGGGGGCTGGGAGAAGGGCTATATATCAAAAGCTAGGACAACATAAAGATGAATACCAGGACTTATTACATCAAAAATATACATGAAATAGAAACTTAATGAAACTCAAAGCATAACCAAAAATCACCGTCTGCTACAAATTACAGCCTTTAAATGGAGAGTCATATCAGAAATAAAATCTACCTCCTTCCTTTTAAAAAGCCCACCTGGAGTATCTTTGGTATTCCCTCAAATGGAGAAACCTCAGTTAAACGGTAGCTGAATCCTCCTGGCTTAATGCAGTGCAAAGAGAGTATTTCCTTCTCCCATCCTGTAGCAGACGTGTCAATGACTGTTATTAATTGGGAAGATGAGTGGACACCATCAGACTGCTTCCTCATTTGGCATCTTTCCTTATAGACATCATTGCTAAATTACCAGATTATGTATCTCACATTAACGGATTTTTCTCTCTTCCAAATTTTAAATAACTTTCCTGTCAAGTTATAGCAGTGCAGGGAATGATCTGCCAAGGACAGCCAGTTAGCCTGACAAGTCTGGGAATCCTGTTCTTGGCTGTTCTCTAGTCAGATTAATGGTCATACAACATGGACGCTCTGAAAGTGGGTCTAGGGCTGTTCCAAGGGTTCCAAGCAGCTCTTCACAACAGAAATAGCTACTTGTCTATGAACAAGCAATATTATATGAGGCAAACTAGAGAAAAGGACAAACATAACACACTGAGTGTGAAGGGAGGAATGTTTCCCCCTCACAATACGACCTCCCCCTGCCCCAGGATTCACTTGCTATTTTTACTTCCTAGATCACCTCATTATCTTAAATGAGTTTCATAAATTAGGAATCTGGTGACAGCACCGGACACTCCAACAGAACCCGGTGAATCACTCAACCCTGGTTATTCATTTGAAAACTTCATTACACTGAAAATAAATCAACAATATTTTTCCAGGCCACATCTCTCTTACTCCACTGCGTGGGCGTGTTGGTCTCCATGGGGGAGGGGGAGTGCTTTTTTCTTTTCCCTTTTCTTTCTTACCCTCTCCTCACATTAACAACTTGTATAGATGAGGCTTCAGCCGACCACAGTCATTATGAAAATCTATAGTTAATACACTCCCAATGTCAAAATGTCATGGGTTTAAACACAGAACCCAAAATAAGAAAACTAACTGACCCTCTTAATTAAAAAAATATGGATTGTAAGATAATCAGCTTGATGGAGCATTTGGGTGACTGTGAAGAACTGGGCAAAGGGAAAGTAAGTAACTGTTACTTTTCTGACTCTATGCTGATTTTTTTTAATTTAGCACTTCGTGCAAATCCAGATTAAAATAACTCCAGCTATTGATCTGAGCAGTGGAATTGACATTAATTTTAGTTCACTTCTCACTTTGCAAAGGGATCAATAGGAAGTAATAACAGCTGACATCCCCGCTGAAAGGAGGAGAAAGAAGGGCTGAAGACAGAAATCGAAAAGCAACCAAATAAATCATCAGCTACTTTTCCACGGCATCAGACAAACTCCAAACAGATTGCAAAAAGTCTTTGTTGAATTAACTAAACAAGGAGGAGGGATCAATCCACGAAGCTAAATAAATTGTCTGGCAGGCAGTGAGGCTGGACGGAGGGACCAACAAATATTGAGTTAAAAAAAATTTCAAATCCTTGACGTAATGGGTTTGGTTCAGTTCCGTATCTGTGGGAGTTTGTTTGTTTCTTAAATCACACTCCCGATCCTGCTTTAAAGTGATTACAAAACGCCAGCTATCTGAATAATTAGTGAGATTACTAATTGCGTGGTTAAACATGCCAGAACCAAGACAAATGAAACGAAGACGCCCGCGTTTGGAACGTGAAAATGTCTGAGGCTGGGCTGATGCGCAGCGCTCCGCGCTCTGCGGAGCGAACTAGCCACTTTCGCACAGAAAAACCGAAAGCCCAAGACAAAGTCTCAGAGAGTAGGTAATCTCCCATCCCATCCTCTGCCCATCCCGGTCCAGGGTCTGGGCTTCCTGACCTGCGCCCGGGATCGGCGTAGAAGGAAGCGGTGGCTGCTGCCGCTGCCTCTGCCGTAGCTGAGAGCCAAATCCATTTGCAAATGACTGCCACAAAGAAAGCTGCAAAGGGCTCTTTCCCGGAGCCGAGCTCAGGGCGCCCACCAAACTATGGCTCTGCTGGCAATTAAAATGCACACACAACACTCCTCTGCTTATTACAACAGGTGACATTTTTGTGGTCTCTGAACCGTTTCCAAAAGCCAGGAATTAAAATAATAGAACAAATTAAACGATATTTTTCCTTTGCATAAATAAACTTTTAAAAAATTAACAGGGAACTTAAAAAGCAAAGAACAATGGGAAATGAGGCAGAGTAGTGGGGGGTTGTTAAGAACGCAGGAAAGAATTTTTTTTTTTTTTAAGTTCACAGACTTCGCTTGAAGAGAATTCCCGCACACCAAATGCCCAGGGGGTATTTGGAAACACCGCTCTAACAGAAATTTTACCACCATATGCGACAGCTCAGGGAACATAAGGCCAACACAGTTCCCGGGCTAGGGCCGACGCCTGTGCTTCAGGCACGGCCGGGTATCGGTCCCAGATTTGGACCCGGATTCAGGCCCAGCTTGGCCAAAGGGTGCGAATCCGAGACAGCCCGGGCCAGTCCGAGAGTGCGGGATCGCTGGGATACGGGCTTAGCGAGAGGGTGCATTATTCAGGTCGGAAGAGTCTCGACTGGGAAAAAATCAACTCTTTCAGGAGAAACGGGGGAAGAGAGGTGAAGGCGAAACCTACATAAACTTGGGGCCAACGCGGAGCCAAGCCCACTACTCTTTGGCCTGACCTCTCCCTCCGGCTCTCGGTTGCCTTTGTATATAGAATACTCTAGGTCCCAACAACCTCTGCACGAAACGGTCTGCGCCTAACTTTGGGCAACCAAGGCGCCAGTCCGGGAAGAACCGACACGTGCAAGGGCCCCTGGTCCGCAGCCGCGCGGGGCCTGCGGGGCAGGGGCTCAGAGCTGCCAGCCTTCGACCAAAGTCCAAGGACCTCCAGCCCCCGAGCAGCCCCGCCCTGGGGGTCACCCGGGTCCCGCCGCCGCACGCCACCGCTTCAGCGGGCAGCCGCGGACTCCTCCACTCCGGCTCTCCTGCAAATGCGGACCGGCGCGGGGCTGCCGGGCCCTTCCAGCTCCTGGACTGCGGATGCGCGGTGCGGAAGGGAGGGTTCTGCGGTCCGCACGGCGGCCGTCCGGCCGCGGCACACGGCGCGGCTCGCAGAACAGGTGTGTGTCCCCGCTCGTTCCGCGCCCGGCCCCGGCCCCGTCGGCCACCAGCGGCGCGACGCGTCGCCGCCCCTTCTTCGGCCTTCCCCAACCTCGCCCCGAAGCGCAGAGAGCGAACTCACGCCACTTTTGCCGGGTCTCTGAGGGCCAGGAGGGATCGGCACGGAAGACGCCAGCACCGCTTTTCCTCGACGCTCTTTCTGCCTTTCCCCCCTCTGTTCATTCCCCTTTGCAGGAAGAGCCCGCGAGACGGAAAGAGGAGGAGGCCAGGCAAGGCAAAGGCCCCCTGCCCACTCTGCTCCCCCTAGTCTCCTCGCTGCTTCCTCACTGACGCCCTTTTTTCTCTTTATTTTTCCTTTCTCTCCCCTTTGCCCCTCAAGCCGAGTCCGGAGCGGAGGCGAGAGGCAAGACGTGGCTGCTGGGCGTCGTGGGCAGCGAGCGCCGTGCTCTCCCCCTCAGCGGCTCCCGAGACAGGGGGCCGGCGCAGGCAGGAGACCCCAGACGACCCGGGCCAGCCAGGCAGGGCTGTGCCCCCACACCTATGGCCCGGGCCCCATGCACCCACCCAGTGCGACGCGCACCCGGCTCAGGGCCGGAACACGGGCTCTCCGCTGGAGCTGCATTCAAGACCCGAGAATGCAGAGTGTTAACGGGAAGCGAGAGCTCTTCCCCTGCCTCCTGACTGCCCTAGTTCCCGCTACTTCGGGACTCCTGCGCGCCCTCGCCAGCTTGGGTCGACCTGGGCCGCGAGCTCTCGGAGAGGCTCCTGGAGCGGGGGACGAACCGGGCATCCCCTTGGATGGCCTCACCACCGTGGGCGGCCTCGCCCGGGGGGCCACACGGAAGCTCTCCGCCCAAGTTTGTTGTGCCCTGGAAGAAAAGGCTTTCTCTTACAAAGCACAAAGGCGAAACGCCCAGGCCGAGCCCTGAAAAGCCCCGGGTTGGGGGGCGGGGGTAGGGTGGGGGAGGCCGGAGTCTCCGGAGCGCGGTGGCGGGGCTGGGCTCCGGGCAGAGAAGGTCGCTCGGCCCGGGCTGACAAGCGCGGCGGCAGTGGCCGCAGGACAGCAGCGACCGGCGTGCTCACTAAAAAGTTTTGTTCTCAAGTCAGAAGAGAAATTGTTACTCAGTTTAAGGCAGGTCTAAGATAAAAATAAAACTACAAACAGAGTAAGGCGCCCTTGTCTCCACGATCGTCCTCCCGCCTTGCTCAGTAGAACCGATGGGAGAGGGGGTCCCGACCCCGAAAATCCCGGGAGATCCCACGTGTCGGGCTGCTCTACGGCCAGGCCGGTCCAACCCACCGGAGTGGGGAGTTTACCGGTGGCATTTAGAATGATCCGCCTCTATGCTAGCACCTGCCTCCTTTCTGCCGGCAGAGGATCCCTCTATCCCACCCCACCTCCCTCCCTCCACACCCTTCACACCCGCCCGGGCTAGGAAAAAGTCAGCCGAGCACCCGGGGTTCCGGGCTAAACAGTCACTCCCCGGGTACCCCGCGGAGCCGGCTGTGTGTGGGGTGGAGGCTGTAGGGGTCGTTTCTCATTCGGATCGCCCCTTCTCCATCCGCCCGCCGCCTCGGGCTCCCCACTGAGTACCACCCAGCCCTGGCCTCGCCGGAAATCAACGCGGGGTACACAGGGGAGCCCGGAAATCACCGGGGGGTGCACCAGGGAGCCTGGCGAGAAGGCATTCTCGCGATCGACCCGAACAAAGTGGGAATGGGGCTTATTGAAAGATGGAGAAAAGAAGTCCTGCTCCCTTTCCCTTGCAGTGCCCTAACCCTCCCTACTTGTCCAATTCCCGCGTCTGGTCCCTCCCCCTTGCACCTCCCCCCCCCCTCCCCAAATAAAACACATTAAGGAAAACTCAAGACGGAAAGTTTGAGCGAGGCAGCGCACGGAGCGCGCAGGGCGCCGATGCCGAGAGGCTCCGTCGCGATGATCCAAGACGCGCCAGTCCCAGTCCCAGCCCCTGCCTCCGTCCGGGGGGAACCGCCCGAATCCCTAGGAAACGGACCCGGAAAGTTAGCCAGGTTCCTGAACAAGCCGGCTGCCCTCGAACCCACCCCTCTTGGGTACGCACACACGTCCACACCCCTTTCTGCTCTCCATACTTGCCGTGGAAATTCCTTGGGAGAACGGTCGCACTTTTCAGGACACGGAGGGAAGCGGGCGGAGAGTGTGGTGCATGAAAAGTCCCGGGTGCGCAGAGCTGGCGGAGGCAGCGGCGGCGGCGGCGGCGGCAGCGGCAGCGGCAGCAGCAGCAGTAGGCGGCTGGCCCCGGGTTTGTGTTCGCGAGCTGCCTGGGATTGCATGTACAGATCAAAAGACTCGGTTGGCGTGAGAGAAGGAGCAGTGCTGCCTCTCAGCGCTGGCTCTAATCAGTGAATGAGCCTCCACTCTCCCAGGGACTCGGAGACACACACACGCGCGCACACACACACGCACGCACACATTCTCTCACACTCACACACATACAGGCACTCTGAGCACTGAATACATTAGGGCACTAAGGGACTCTGGGAAATGAAGTCCAGACCCAGGGCACTCCTGGAGAACAGACCTACTGGCCCTCACCAAAGAGCTTGGAAGTCTTGGGGTCGCCAGCCATTGTAAACTAAAGAGAGCGTTGACTTTTGTTTACATCCCTCCTCCCCAACCCGCAAAGGTCTCAGTGAATGGTTTGGTGCTTGTTCTTCTTCCTTTCCTGAACCAAAAGGGACCAAGAGTAAATGGGCAAAGCTTGAAGACTGACATCCACTGCTGCTTAAATGACCCCCAAATCCTGGCTCCCTCAAAATCTCTACCTTTTTCCAGAAAAATCTTACCTGCTGCTTTGTTCCTGGAATGCTTCTCTGGGTCTTTGACGATAATAATAAAATAATAAATGAATATTAATAAAACTGTACCTTTTGGATGAGGTGAAGGCCTAGTTTAGCATCCAGATGTGAGAATAAACTTTTTATTGGTGTTTTATTGATGTTTATATTACAGTTCTTTTCAAATCACTTCATATCATCCTATAATTCATCAAACAGAAAGATAAATAGGGGAAACGGATAGAGAACTAACATTCCTGAGTGCTTTCTAGGAGCCCGGTTATGGGACTAAATGCCTTTACATAATCTCATTTACTCCTAAGATTAATTCTGGAGATAATATTACCACTAGTTTATGAGAGGAAACTGAGGTTGAAAGGGTTTTGTAATTTGCCCATGAGAACGTGGTTAACAAGTCTTGGATAGCAGGTAGTTCTAGTTCTGAAAGCAAAGTTCAACCAAAATCAAATCCTAGTTTAAGAAGTCATTCCTGGCCGGGCGCGGTGGCTCACGCCTGTAATGCCAACACTTCGGGAGGCCGAGGCGGGTGGAACAAGAGGTCAGGAGTTCGAGACCAGCCTGACCAACATGGTGAAACCCCATCTCTACTAAAAATACAAAAAGTAGCCAGGCATGGTGGCACATGCCTGTAATCCTAGCTACTCAGGAGGCCAAGGCAGGAGAATCGCTTGAACCTGGGAGGTGGAGGTTGCAGTGAGCCGAGATCATGTCTGGGAGCCAAAAAAAAAAAAAAAAGGTCATTCCTTTGTTTCGTGGTTCAGTGTCTAAAACCTCAGATTTCTCGTCTGGAAAAAAAAGGGAGGGTGAGGAGGAATGGAGTACACACTGATAATCCACTTTGCAGAGAACCACATAGGATTATAAATTGTCTAAAAAGAATGAGACTCAGAATCTCATTCTTGCTATTATTTCATTGTCCTTTTTACTCATGTTTAATATTAAGGTAGCATCTAAATATTAAGCATGTTTACATATATGTGTGCTATTTGTATTTTAAAATTTTAATTGGCAACTCTAAATAAATTGTTAATTTGATCACTTAGAGTTCTACACTTATGACTATTTGTGTAATTCATGGTATCAGGATTGTTTGTTGAGGAACTTTATTTTTATTTATTTATTTATTTATTTATTTTTGAGATGGAGTCTCACTCTCTCACCCAGGCTGGAGTACAGTGGTGTGATCTCGGCTTACTGCAACCTCTGCCTCCCGAGTTCAAGCGATTCTTTTACCTCAGCCTCCTGAATAGCTGGGATTACAGGCATGCCCCTCCACGCCCAAATAATTTTTAGTAGAAATAGGGTTTCACCATGTTGGCCAGGCTGGTCTCAAACTCCTGACTTCAAGTGATCCACTTGCCTCGGCCTCCCAAAGTGCTGGGATTATAGGGGTGAGCCACCACGCCTGGCCTGTTGAGGAACTTCTAATCCATGTTTAATTGTTCATTCATACACCAACATTTATTATGTTAGGCTCTATTCTTTCCACTAAATTATTACTTCCTGCTGGATTGTAAACTTCATGATGTCAAGAACCATGTTTGTTTGTTGCATTCTACATCATACCCTAAGCACCTAACAGCATCAGTCTCTTAGTTGAATGAATAAACGAGGATGTAAAAATGAACTCCTATCCTCAAAGAGCTCACCATCTAGTAGAGGAAACAAAGAAAGAGTTAGAAATCAATTTGATAATTACTATAATAAGGATGACCTTAGAATTTATTGATCTAACTGAGATAAGTTTGATGATAAAAAAAGGGACACCTTTAATAATTACACTGGGATGACAAATGTGAATAAGGGCCATCCTGGCCCAAGCAGGTCAAATGGTCACCCTAGCTACATAAGGTATTTCATTCATTCATTTAACAAGCATTTATTGAAAATTCTCTTGTGTAGTGTGTTAAAGGAATTATAAGCCACTGATTTCCCTAGAAATTGAAGTATGAAACATTGAGCAGCAAGAGATAGGCAGGAGAAGTGGGTCAAATCACAAAAGGCTTTGTATACTAAGCTAAGGAAAGTGGACGTTATCCTATAGATGATGAGAAACCCCTAGAGGGTTTTAGGGGTGTGGCATGGTAGGATTTCTGTTTTAAAACAAGCACTAGTTGCTGGGTGGGCAAGGTGGAGGTTAGACAAGAGGCAGTGAGGCCAATTAAAAAGTCTATCTCAGGTAATTCAGTTGAGATACAGTAAAGCCTGAACCAAGGTACTGGGGCAGAGTGAGTGGAGAGGAGGGGACACATTACAGTGAGATCTAAAAGGTAGCATCAACAAGATTTAGCCATTTTAGTATGGTAGATGAAAGCAGAAGGAAGACTCTATATAAATCCTAAATAAGATTTTATTATTTATAGCACAAGATGATGTCAGTACTTTAATGTTCATCAGTAGTAAAAGGCTCCCTCAAATTAACTTAGAGAGCTCCCATAGGTCCAGTGCCCATTCTCACAGATAGATGATACAGACAAGAAGGCCTGTTCAATCATCAAGCCAAATATTTTTAGCTGCTACTACACGCAGTGGTCCTCACTACGATGCAAGTACTTAGAAACCAGAAGAACTAATCACTGTCTATAACAGCAATCTAAATGAAAAAAATAAATGCAAATCCCTCATAAAACCAGAGCAAAATTATATAATGCAAAATTGAATATGTAATACCTCACTAATTCACAGGTCATACGTCCAGCAACCTCAGCTATCCAAAACACAATGAAGCAGGAAATAAGCAAAAAGGGTCCCAGAATAGCCAAAATAAACATTACAAAGTCCATGCACTAAAGTTAACACATTTCCCTCCTAGGAGAATTACACAAGCCTTCATTCAGAGCCGATTTATTCTTTCTTAGGTACAATTCTAATAAGCTTGATTATTTGGCTTTCCCATTCACAGCTGATTAAGATTGTCAAATTAAAAGGGGGCAGCCATTAAAAAGAATGATATAGACTAAGATGTACTGACATAGAGGGATACCTATTATATATTGTCGGGTGAGAAAAGCAAGTCATATAACAGTATGTATAATATGATTTGATATTTGTCCGTATACATGTACACATACATTGACAGAAAAAGGCCTGTAGGGATACATTAAACTGTTAACAATGGTTATGGCTAGGGAGTGTGAGTGTGGACGTGACACAGTTGGGGGTTAGAGAGAAATGAAGGGAGGACTTTGACTTTTTACTCCATAGACTTCTGTTTGTTTTCAGTGAACATACATTAGTTTTGTAATTTTAATATCCATTGAAACGTATATAAAAAGAGCAAAGGGTAGTGTTGTTAGAGCAAGAACACTGACAATGAGAAATGGTGACCGAACTATAAGAAGCAAGCACCATAACTCAAAAACTACAAGAAAATGGGGTTATTTGGTGTGAAGGCAAAAAGCCCTATACCATCAGTGGTCCCAGCGGATGTCATGAATTCCAACCAAACATACCCTGATACTTTTGGGGATAGGTCATCAAGGAACACATTACGCTTAGTATATTTTACTTACGAGAGCTAGCACACGTGTGAAAATACAGAAAAATAAATTCCTACCAACATGATTTAAACAGAAGATTTTGATACTTTAAGAAGTAAATTTCAGTTGTCTGGAAAATATACTTTTGTGGAACACATCATTCCCTGAAGATGAGAAGTAAAGGAGATATCCCTTTATATAAGAGCAGAGGTGATGCAGAGTAAGGAATGGTCCACAAATTCAACAGACATTTATTGAGTGTCTACCAAGTGCCAGTCACTAAGAATAGAAAGATAAATAATAGTGCCTGCCCTAGAGAGGTTTATAGTCCAGTAGCAGAGATGGATAGGAAAGCAAATATATATGGTACAATGTGAGCAGTGCTATAATGGAAATTCTGAGTATAGGGTGGTAGAAATACAAAAGAAGGAGGTGCTGAGTTATGGAGCTATTAGGAAAGGAGGCAGGGACACAAGTGGGTGTTTAAAAAATAACTATCATATGGGATGACATTTAAGCTTCGTTAAAAATGACTGTTATATGGAATGACGCTTAAGTTGGGCTTTGAAGGATAAGTAGAGTTTATCAAGGGAGAAAAATGGGAAGAGCACTCCAGGATGAGCAAATAGCAAAATAGCATATGCAAAGGCATATGAAATTTCCTGCCGTATTCCGATAGTACATCCGAAATTTTTCCACAAGAAAGAGGTGGTACAGATGGTGGTGTCTAAGGGCAAGCCTAAAATGGCTTGCCACTAGCTTGAAATGTATGTATCCTGTTTTATCTTGAAAAATGAATGGAAATTTTGCCTTCAACTCCACAAATATATTAAGCTTTAATATAAAACCATGTTTTAAATTACTTATCATTTGATAGAACTGATGCTCCAAAAAGATGCACCACATTTATTTGGTGCTTTCTCAAATCCAAAGCACAACACTAAATAATCCAGGGGCATTCGTTCCTAATTTGAAAAACATTCAGAAATTGGCTGGGAGCTGAAAAAAAAAAAGGTGTAGAAGATACACGGGGAGACTGGAAAAATAGATTAATGGACTATGAAAGATCTTGTTTGTCACATTAAGGAACCAACTGGACACTCCCAGTGTCTAACCAACTCCTATTTATACTTCAAGACTTTGCTTAGGATGGTCTCTTCCAGGAAACCACCCTGCCCACCAGCCTCTCTTCTCCTCAAACCTGATTATCATAGCAGTCTATGCATGCAGCTATTCACTTATCACATTATACTGGAATTATCTATTGTTTTCAGGTTCCTCTACTAGATTCTGATGTGCTTAAAGCAGAATTCTGTCTTAGTTGTTTTGCATGGTACTTAGCACAACAGATACTGGTGTCTATTGGACTAAACTGATTTAGATAAAAGAACAAGATTCAGAAAGTACTACCTGGTCTAGATTCTAAAGCTTCTTGAATGTAGGGCCTGCTTGCGTACCACTGCATCCCAAACACTTCATACTCACTGGAAACATCCCAGTAAGTGATTGATAAAATGTGTACAATGAATGAATGAGAATTCTCAAAACAGGAATGACATGATCAGATAGGGGTTTAGAAAAATAAAATTGGAGGCAATTTTAAATGTAGCCTGGAGAGGAGTAAGACTGGAGACAAAGAAATTAGTGAGAAAAAATGCAAAAGAAACACAGGACATATTGGTAAAAGATTGCCTTTTCTTAAAAATGTTTTTCTAATTGGCTAAGTTGATTAGATGTTTATATTTATCTTACAAGACTGGTCTTTTTATTCTCTTAGTATTTCCTGACGGAGGATATTCAGTTGCCTTGTTCCCTGACCCCAGCCCCTTCAGGCTGGTGTCTTCTTGTACATCTGGAGGTCATTGAGGGCAGTGACTATGTCTTATTCATCTTAGTATCTCCAATGCCTAGGACATGCCTGCTCAATAAATGTTTGCTGAATGAATGAACACATAAATTGATCTATTAGTATACTGTACTCAAGCTCCGACCAAGACACAGAGGACCTAATGATCCCCAGTGTGTGGGTTTCTGGATACAGGAAACAGAACAAATAAAGCAAGACTGGATACAAATGCACACCTATTCCACAGGTAACACAGGGTAAATTTCTCTCTCTGACCCCTCCATCCTCATTCTGAAGAATAACTCTCATTGAGTGAAAATCAATAAAAGTCATTTTAAGGGAAGTAGGTTTAGAAAAAGGCCCTGAAGGAGGAGAAAGGAGGAGGGGAACTTCAAGTTCGAGCAATTTGGACTTTTAAAATATATATATAAGGACTTGTAAGCTTCAAAAAACCTCTACAAAATAAAAAGTCTGCTTTTCCACACTCACTTTCAAAAGGAATCTCCCCCACCAATGCCCAACACACAAACCAGGAGTCTTTTTGAGATTTCTAGTTTTATCACCCAAAAAGAAAAAATAAATTTACAGCAGAAATAATAAATCCTCCATTTTTCATATTGACTCCAACCAGAAACTTTCTGAAGTAGTTGCAGGCAGCTCCCAAAGACATTAGACCAATATCAATGCCAAGATTGACCATCTGGCAATCTAGCAACAAATATTTACTGACCACTTACTATGTATGAATCAAGGCAGTAGGAAGAAACTGTAAAAGATGCCCACCCCATCTCCCCAAAAAGGCAGAAAATGCACCTCCTATCCCCTAAGAAGCTTGTAGAATTGTAGCATTAACTCATAATCAAAAGAAAGGTTAAATAAACCCAAACTCAATTTTATAATGTAGATAAAATATATCAAATGGGTAATACAGGCAAACTGCTGTAGGTTTTCAAAAGCCAGAGAAACCATCATGGTTTGAGATGTCCTTAAGTGTTTCGGACAAAGATAAGATTTAAGTAGGACATTAAAAGATATAAAGTTGAATATTGAAGAATGGAAAATATTACAAGAATAATGCCCATGGTATGTCAGGGAACAATTTACTCAAGAGTTGTGTCATAAAGAGTATTTGCAGTGATAAGAGTTATTAAAATTTCATGGAAATAAAGCATCATAGTTAAGAGCAACTGAAGGCAGATCTGGGTTTGAATCCTATTTCTACTGCTTATTTGTTGAACGACCTTGTCACATTTACCTTCTCTGAAGCTCTGTTTCCACAAGCTTAAAATGGAGACATGTTAACTTTATGAACTTGATATGAAGATTAAATAAAAGGTATTCACCATGGTTATTGGCAAATAGTAAGGGTTCAATAGGTGTGACTTGAAACTTGTAGAAATTGAAAAGGATTTTGTTTTTAAGCATAGATCAGAATAAACCTGTATAGAATGGATAGCCAGCCATTTTGCTTTCACCTTATCCAATAGAGCAGCTATTCCCTGCTGATTTCCATTTGGAGCAAGATTTTAGCATCCTTATTGTTTGATTTGGAAACATCCTTCTTCCTCTTCCTAAAAGTACTCTGAATCTTGCTCACCTTCACTGTCATCCCCAAGCTTTTCTAGACAATAGAATGCTTCTGAAGGAAAAGAGGGAAGTGTGCAGATTTCAGATTCATGTTATTTGCTCGTATTCATTTATCGATTCAATAAATATTTATTGAGCAACTATTTTTGAAAGATTAAAAGCTGTCAAGTGGAAATGACTTCACCTTCACACCCCTTACTTGCACCTGTCCCCTCTTTCCTTGTTCTCTCCTGTTATAGAGAGGGAAGAAGCCCTCCTCCAATAAAAGGCTGGACAACTCCACCTGTGCTTTGGAGCCCTGGTCTTCTTTGGGGGCCTTTGCACCTGTAGCACCTTTTTCATGTTTCCAATCTCGTCCTCTTTAATAATTCTTTCTATTCAGCACTTAAACACACTCAAGCATTTCTCATTCAAAAGAGAGAGGGAGAGAGATTTTTTAAAAAAGAAATAAAAATCCTCCTTAGTCCTTCATCCACATCCTTCTCCAGCTCTAATGCTATCTCCTCCCTCTTCCCAGTCAAGCTTGTGAAAGTGTTGCTCAGACCCCATCTTTACTTTTTCACCTCCCACCTACTCTTCAAGCTCATCAATCTGGATTTTGTGTCTGCCATTCCTCAAAAATATGACTCTCAGTAAGGTCATCAATTTTTATTTCCCATTTTACCTGACATTCCTTCCTTGAAATGCTTTCTTCCCTTGACTTTGGGGACATCACACCTTTCTGATTTTCTTTTTACCTCACTAGTAGCTCATTCTTGCCCATTTTTGACACCTCTTTATGGGACCATTCAATGTTTTTAGGGTTCTGTTGAATGTATGCTTCTTTTCCCACTTTGAGTTTTTCCTGAGGTAAATGTATTTGCTCCTATGGCTTTCTTACCATGGATATACCTAAAGGTCTTCAATCTGTAGCTTCAGACCCTCATACCCAAAAGCCTACCTAACCTGAATATTTCACTGGCACCTCAAACTCTGCATATCCAAATCTGGACTCATCATCTTCATTCCCAAACCGTCTCTCCTCCTTTGGTGTTCCTCAACTCAGTAAATAACAGTACCAGATAACCAGTGGTTCAAGGCAGAAATCTGAGAGTCATCCTTGACTACTCCTTCTCCCCCATCCATACCAAATCAATTACTAATTTTGCCTTTTTTTTTTTTCTTTTTTTGAGACAGAGTTTTGATCTTGTTGTCCAGGCTGGAGTGCAATGGTGCAATCTCAGTTCACTGCAACCTCTACCTCCCAGGTTCAAGCAATTCTGCCTCAGCCTGCCGAATAGCTGGGATTATAGGGATGCACCACTACGCCCGGCTAATTTTGTATTTTTAGTAGAGATGGAGTTTCTCCATGTTGGTCACGCTGGTCTCGAACTCCCGACCTCAGGTTATCTGCCTGCCTCAGCCTCCCAAAGTGCTGGAATTACAGGCGTGAGCCACCACACCTGGCCACTAATTTGCCATTAGACCTTCTAGATATTTCTAAAAACCATCAATTCCTCCATTTTTTTTAAACCAATATCACCTGTTGTCCAAGCTATTGCAACAGCCTCCTTTTTAAAAGAGCAAATCTGTATATCACTTTTAATGCTTAAATTATGGCTTCCCTCATGCCTGTAATCCCAGCACTTTGGGAGGCTGAGGCAGGCGGATCATGAGGTCAGGAGATGGAGACCATCCTAGCTAACACAGCGAAACCCCATCTCTACTAAAATTACAAAAAATTAGCTGGGCGCGGGGGCGGGCGCCTGTAGTCCCAGCTACTTGGGAGGCTGAGGCAGGAGAATGGTGTGAACCCGGGATGTGGAGCTTGCAGTGAGCGGAGATGGCGCCACTGCACTCCAGCCTGGGTGACTGAGCTAGACTCCGTCCTAAATAAATAAATAAATAAATAAAAAGGCTTCCCACTGACCTTTGGATAAATTCCTAAAATCTTTAATGTGATCCACAAGGTCTTGTATTTTCTGACATCTACCTGCATTTCCACTTCTCTCTGCTCTCCAGCCATACTGGTCTTCTCTCAGTGCTTCAGTGCTTTGCATGCTCTCACCTTAAGACTTTGCTCTCTCCCTCTTCTATCAATCCCTACCTCCACCTATTTTAATAGCTACCTAGCTAATCCCAGTCATCTTTTCAGGTTTCAGCTTAACTGTTCTAGAACTGGAAGCAGAGTTGGCTAGTTCCCTCTTTGTATGTTCACAGGATGCCTCATCCTTTCTTCTCCTTTTTAACACCCTTTGCTTTTATACTGTCTGTCTTCCCTAATAGTCTATAAACTCCAGAGAGACAGGACCCATGCCTATCTTGCTTATCAGTGTATTCCTGGTACATAACATAGTATCTAGCATATAGTAGGTAATAACATGTTTATTACTTCATACAATCAGCTACAGGTAGAGTTTGTCTTTATTTCTGCAAAACCTTCCTGGAACCACCCCAAGCAGAGTTGATAACTTCCATGTTAGCATCACCAATATACCAAAGACTCTCTTTTTGCACTTACCCTGTATTGTAATTATTTCTTTACACGTTTAACTCTCTTTCTCTTTTTTCTCTTCCTTCTTTCCTTCCTTCCTTCCTTTCTTTCTCCTTCCTCCTTTCCTTTCCTTTTCCTTCCTTCTTTTTCTCTTTCTCTCTCTCTCTTTCTTTCTTTCTTTCTTTCTCTCTTTCTCTCTTTCTTTCTTTTCTTTGAAATAAGGTCTCACTTTGTTGCCCAGGCTGGAATGCAGTGGCTCGATCTTGGTTCACTGCAACCTCCACCTACGGGGTTCAAGTGATCCTCCCACCTCAGCCTCCCAAAGTTGGATTATATCTTATTTGTAGTTTTACCCCAGCACTTCACTTGGTATCTGGCACAAAGTAAATGCTCAATAAAGACTTATAGAATTAAATAAACAAACTGCCAAGTGACTGGATATGAGACTTGAAGGAATATGGAAAATCAGATAAACTCTGAAGTGTGGTCTAGTCTTTGATGGAAATGGAGAAGTTGGTGAAGGAGACTGGGTGGTTTAGAAAGTAAACATATGCAGTTCCAAGCATAGGTACTGGTGGTGGTAATGACAAAGGGGAAAATGTATACTCAACGAGGAGGTTAGAAAAGAAATGGGGTCCTGAAAAGGGCGCCGTGAAAGTAATTCCAAGGTAGAAAGCAGAGTCTACTGTAGTCAGGAGAGGGCTGATAGGCTACATTCTAATTTGCCTAAGACAGTCCCAATTTACACCTGTTGTCTTAACATAATAATTGATGGTGCCTGCCCCTTTACACTCTCAAAGTGTCCAGATAAGTTACATGGCTGGCCTACAAGAAGATTACATGAATTTGGAAAATTTGAGTAAATTATGGGCAATAACATTTAATACAAGAGCATGGCAAGGAATTAAAGTGAGTTCACGTTGAAGGGATGTACTGAACTGAATTTTTTTTCTTTTTTTTTTGAGATAGAGTCTCGCTCTTGTTGCCCAGGCTAGAGCGCAATGGTGCAATCTTGTCTCATGGCAACCTCCACCTCCCAGGTTCAAGCAATTCTCCTGCCTCAGCCTCCTGAGTACCTGGGATTACAGGCACGCACCACCTTGCCTGGCTAATTTTGTATTTTTAGTAGAGATGGGGTTTTTCTATGTTGGTCAGGCTGGTCTTGAACTCCCAACCTGAGGTGATCCACCCGCCTCGGCCTCCCAGAGTGTTGAGATTAAGGCGTGAGCCCGGCCTGAACTGAACAGTGCCTGGCCTGAACTGAATAATATTTTATGCAGAGCCAACTATAAAATGAAGCAGGTATTCCACTAGCCACTTTTAAGTAAGTAGTGTCACTTAATTTTCACCAAAAAACCCTGATAGGTAGGCATTTTCATCCATATTTCACAGATAAAATAGTTGAAACTCAGATCAAGGAACCTTCTCAAAAAGTTAACATGGCTAAAAAAGCAAAACTAATTAACTAAATGTAAAGAAATAATTGAAAAAGGAAGATCTGGCCAGGCGCAGTGGCTCACGCCTGTAATCCCAGTACTTTGGGAGGCCAAGATGGGCGGATCACCTGAGGACAAGAGATCGAGACCATCCTGGCCAACATAGTGAAACCCTGTCTCTAATTTAAAAAAAAAAAAAAAAAAAAAAGAAATACAAAAAAAATTAGCTGGGCATAGTGGCACATGCCTGTAATCCCAGCTACTCGGGAGGCTGAGGGAGGAGAATCGCTTGAACTCGGGAGGCGGAAGTTGCAGTGAACTGAGATTGAGCCACTGCACTCCAGCCTGGCGATGGAGCAAGACTCCGTCTCAAAAAAAAAAAAAAAAAAAAGATATCATTGCAACAAAAATAAAAGCAGGAAAGGGGTAACCTAACCTAAGGAGAGCCCAGAAATCAATATGTAGAAATGTAGAAGTGAAAATTCCTCCAAAAGTCGAATAGAAGCTAAGCAACGGAGTGGCACGAAAGAGAAATTGCAGAGGAACCACGTGAAATAAAGAAATAGAAACACTTCATGGGAATGACTTAAAGGTTCTAAGTTGGAAAATGGGTTGACTCTTGTGATGATTCCTTCAAAGTTCGTGAAAATTGCATTTTTGCAGTAAATATCCTTCAATCTTTCCCAAGAGCTAAATAAGGTGCTCTTTATTATGCAATAATACTAGTTTCACTTTTTACTGCCCTCCTCATTGAACGACACCTAATAAGCATTATACTTCAGCTCTGTCGTATCTTTTCCATGCCTTTCTTTTGAAGACTAGAAAGAAATGAATGCAGCAGCACATATGCAGTTAGAATTTCACTTGATGGCAATCACTTTTTAAAAATACTCTGCAAAAACGGGTTGCATTTAAGAAGGCATTTTGTATATCTGCCTTTCCATGGAACAACAGAGTCTAGTAAAAAGAACAAGTATTACAAGCAAGAAGCCAAGACATTGACTAGTTGTAGAACTCAGGTAAATCATATACTTTTTCTCTTCTAACAGATTTTTCTTCCTATGTTACAGGAATTTTTTTGTGTGTGACAAATTTTACATAAAAGTAAGGTAGGTATCATTATGGAATGCCTTTTAAATATTAAATCCATTTTTAAATATTATAAAAGAAGGCAAATAATTACATTTTCTTTATTTGTTTCCTTTTTTTTTTAAATGGAGTCTCGCTCTGTTGCCCAGGCTGGAGTACAGTGGCATGATCTTGGCTCACGGCAACCTCTGCCACCCAGGTTCAAGCAATTCTCCTGCCTCAGCCTCCCAAGTAGCTGGGATTACAGGAATTTGCCACCACGTCCGGCTAATTTTGTATTTTTAGTAGAGGTTTTGCCATGTTGGCCAGGCTGGTCTTGAACTCCTGACTTCAGGTGATCCACCCACCTCAGCCTCCCAAAGTGCTGGGATTACAGGCATGAGCCACCACGCCTGGCCTGTTTCCTCTTTTTTGAGATAATCTCACATTTTATTGAATTAAAAACTTATGAACCTTAAGAGTTCGAGGATGTGCTAGAAGTCAGGTTAACATTTGTATTTAAGTAATAATTCGAATTATATGACCTCTTCTTAATGTACATATAATCAACCAATAAACAAACATTTGTTCAGTGCTTACTGTGTGTTGGGAATTATACTAGGCTGTTTGGGGGAGTGATACAAAGTACTATATGTTATCAAATCAAAGATAGTTTAGATTATAAGATGCATCCCCATTTCAGAGCTGTTAAAATGGGGAAAAATAGGCATCTTAAACTGATTATATGTAGGTAAAAAACAAAGAGCTTCCACAGAGAGAAAAGAATGGAATATATCCACAAAAATTACCAAGTGAGTATTAGAGACAAAAAGGTTCTCAGAAATTCAGTGAAGCAAGAAGTTACAAGGAGCTAAGGGTGGTGAGGAAAGTGCACTGTGTATGATACTGGCCTCGTTCTGCTAATGTATTTTCTATTGATTCTATAAGGTGTTGGCAAGGAAAGGACAAATTAAAAACTAAGCTTTATACTTTACCTCCTGAAATGTGACAACTTTCAGTTTTGTTAAGACTTCTGAATTCTATCACTATACCAACTCAAAACCAATTTTTAGTGTTGACATTAACTTAATAAAAATAATTACTTAAATTAAAAATTAAGCAAATATAGAATATGCTAAAATAAGAGTGAAATTTGGGGGAAACGGCCCAAATAATTAAATATTTAACCTGTAAGAACAAGTGCAAATATTTAAAAATAATAGTTTAGATGTTATTTCTATACTTGAGGAGTAAAAATAAAACTTGTAATATAACAGATACATGAAGTTCTAAACTATATCTGTACCTATAGATCTAGGAGCAAGAAAA
Source organism: Chlorocebus sabaeus (assembly GCF_047675955.1). Lineage (NCBI taxonomy): Eukaryota > Metazoa > Chordata > Mammalia > Primates > Cercopithecidae > Chlorocebus > Chlorocebus sabaeus. Next base: position 92,538,002 of record NC_132923.1, read on the forward strand.
GGCCATTCTTTGGCCAGGCGTGGTGGCTCATGCCTGTAATCCCAGCACTTTGGGAGGCTGAGGCAGGAGTTCAAGACCAGCCTGGCCAATATGGTGAAACCCTATCTCTACTAAAAAATACAAAAAAAAATTAGCTGGGCATCGTGGAGCATGCCTGTAATCCCAGCTACTCGTGAGGCTGAGGCAGGAGAATTGCTTGACCTGGGAGGCAGAGGTTGCAGTGAGTCAAGATTGTGCCACTGCACTCCAGCCTGGGCTACAGAGCAAGACTTCGTCTCAAAAAAAAAAAAAAAGAAAGAAAGAAAGAAAAGGCCTTTTTTTTTTTTTTTTTTTTTTTTTTAATATGAAAGGCTTCACAAATGTTTGTGTCATTCTTGTGCAGGGGGCCATGCTAATCTCTGTATCATTCCAATTTTAGTGTATGTGCTGCTGAAGCACTCCTGGGCCACTCTTCAGTCCCTTTCACACCTACCCTGTCCCAAGCTACAAACATCAAGACCTCCAAGCCTTGATTAAACAGGGTACCAGTGAATCCTGGGTCTAATCCAATCTTCTTAGAGCCACTGTTCATCCCTCTCCTTAAAGAACCTTGAACTTCAAGTTTTTTGTTCTCTACTATTAACCTCTGCTGCATCTCCTGTGACTAATCATATCTTTGTGTGAAAATAAATGTTTGCAGGACTTTCCAGACCACAGCTGACTTTTGTTAAGCCCTTGTGTCCACTCTTCTCTGAGGACTAGGTGAGACTAAACCTATCAAGTTTCATTCCTATTTTCATAGGTCAAAACTCCAAATATAGATACCTTGTCTCTTCCCATATTTGTCCTATATGAACTATCATTCCTAAAATGCTACATACTTCCTTAAGTGTGGAAGTATCCAATCCCTCTCTTCTCTCCCTGCCAAAACCTTCCATTTGCCCTTTGGAGTTTAAACTCTCCTATGCCCTCAAACACTTTTCTCTGAATGTTCCTTCCACCTGATGCTTTATCTAAACCTGGTTGATAAAACCTGGTTCTCTCTACACCGCTTACCCTGCAGCTCCCTCAAGAGAGATCCGCTCATATTCTCACACCTATGTACTGTCAGGAGATGAGGATGCTTCCCAGGGCTACTCAGAGTCCACGGCTTTTCCACCCTTTCATGAAAACCCCTGCTACTCTCTCTGTGATTGGTAACTGTAATCTTCCTACCTCACGGAAGACAGTGGCACTTGGCTTACTGTCTTCTCTTGTGCCATGAGTACTGCCATCATCCTAAGTGACTTCAGAGTCCTCGAGAGAGATCCACAGTATCTCCCATGTCCTCCTACAATGCTATCCAACCACCCATCCTCACAGTCACTCCCTCGATCTTGTCATCATGACCTAAAACTCTCTCTACTTCTAAAATCACTAATTCAGATAGTCTACTTTCTGACCACAAACACCTATGCTTCCAGTTAATTATGTTTTTATTTTTTATTTTATTTTATTTTATTTTTTTGAGATGGATTCTCACTCTGTCACCCAGGCTGGAGTGCAGTGGCACGAGCTCGGCTCACTGCAAGCTCCGCCTCCCTGGTTCACGCCATTCTCCTGCCTCAGCCTCCCAAGTAGCTGGGACTACAGGTGCCCACCACCATGTCTGGCTAATTTTTTGTATTTTTTTAGTAGAGATGGGGTTTCACCATGTTAGCCAGAATGGTCTCGATCTCCTGACCTCGTGATCCGCCCACCTCAACCTCCCAAAGTGCTGGGATTACAGGTGTGAGCCACCGCGCCTGGTCCCAGCTCATTATTAAGCTAGTCCAACTGCAACTATTCTTCACTTTCATTTGAATAGAAGTTTATTGACCCTTTCTTTCTATTACTCCCTGTTTGTCTTCACTTCCCCATTTGTCAAGCTTACAGTTCATGGCCCATCATTTCATTTGCTCTGCTAGAATTACCCTGAACTCTCTCCTTAATTATTCTTTTTCCGGTCTTCTAAAACACCACACTCTCCCAATTCCTCTTATTTCTCTGGCTGCCCTTTTGCAAACATTTTTACTGACTCCTCCTTCATGTTCTATTAAACCTTTAAGTAGGAGAGTTTTTCAGGGATCTGTCCTAGGAGTGCTTCTCTTTTCATTCAATATCCCTTCCTGAAGTAATTTTAACTTTTCCTATGGCTTCAGTTACTATCAACATGCATATGCTCCTCAAACTTATACCTTGTTGTTGGAGTTCTGGACTGATACATCTAACTGCTTACCTGACTTCTTCAAATGGATATCTCCAAGGTACCTTCAACTCAGCCTGTTCAAAAGTAAACTCATCAATATTCCATTAAATCTATCTCTGCCAGAAATCTGAGCCATCTTTGACATTTCCTGCTCTCATATCTCGCCATATTTAAATAATCATGAAGACCTGTTAATTCTGTCTTCAAGTTATTTCTCAAATTTTTTCACTTTTTTCCATCTCTACTGCCACCCCTCCCAAGCTCCGTTCAAGTCACCATCATTTTTCATGGACAAGTTTCATTCCACTTGTTACCTACTATGTGCCATACACAGTAAGGTGTTAGAATACAGAGCTTCAAAGGAGCCTCTTGCCTGGATGACATAAATAATGGGTCTTCTGCAATCATTCTTTCCCCAATTGCAACGGTTAATTTTATATGTCAACTTGACTGGGCTAAGGGATGCTCAGATAGCTGGTAAAACATTATTTCTGGGTATGAGACTGTTTCTGGAAGAGATTAGCATTTGAATCAGTAGACTGAGTAAAGATTATCTACCCTCACCAATGTAGGCTGGCATCATCCAATCATTGAGGGCTCAGATGGAACGAAAAGGTGGAGGAAGGGTGGATTCACTTTCTTTCTTCTTGACTGGAACACCTACCTTCTCCTGCCCTCAGACATCAGAGTTCTAGATTCTTGGGCCTTCTGACTCCAGGACTTACACCATTGGCTCTCTCAGTTCTCGGACCTTGAACTCAGATATATTACACCACCAGCTTCCTAGGATCTACAGCTTGTGGGGGGCATGTTGTGGGACTTCCTGGCTTCCATAATTGCATCAGCTGATTCCCATAATAAATCCCCTGTTATCTATCTATCTATACCCTGCCAATCTATTTTCTCCATTAAAGACAAAATCTGCACGTGTGTGCTATAAATGAAAATCTTGTTTTGTCACCACTTGATGTAAAGATTAAACTAGATTAGGTATGCAGAGGATTTAGTAAGTGTCTGGCGCATGATAAATAATCACTAAATGTTATCAGTGGAGATACATTGAATAATTCAGCAGATGATTTAGGAATAACTGGCCAGTCATTTGGAAAAAAATAAAGCTGCATCCCTACCTCACTCTTTAGACCTAGAGAAAAACATAAAACCATAAAAATACTTGAAGAAAACATGGGCAAGTATTTGCATAGTCTTGGAGGTGAAGAAGGTCTTTCAAAACATATCCCAAAACCCAGAAGCCATAAAGGGAAAATATTAACTACATACAAATATGTATATTCTGCCTAGCAAGAAAGACCATAAATAAGACTGAAAGACAAATAACAAATAGAGAAAATATTTATAATATTTAATTTAAAAGAGCTAATAACATATATCCAATGTGATCATAAATGAACAAGAAAAAACTAACAACCCAATAGAAAATGGTGAAATTGCATGACGGACAATTCCCAAATTAAGAACTACAAATGGCTAATAGCCTAAAGAAAAAATATAAATAAAACAATGAACTATCATATTTTACTTATAGGTTGGAGAAGACTAGGAAGATTGACCGAATCCACTGTAGGTGAGGAAAATGAGGACTCACCTGCCCTTTTGTTGAGAGTATAAGTGTGAACCACCTTTCTACAAATAGTTTGGCTATGGGTAACATAATATAAACTGTGTGTACCTCTTGACACAGTAATCCTACTTCCAGCAATGTACTCTAAAGAGATCATTTAAGGCCGGGCATGGTGGCTCATGCCTGTAATCCCAGCACTTTGGGAGGCCGAGGTGGGCAGATCACGAGGTCAGGAGATCGAGGCCATCCTGGCTAATACAGCGAAACCCTGTCTCTAGTGAAAAATACAAAAAATTAGCCGGGTGTGGTAGTGGGCACCTGTAGTCCCAGCTTCTTGGGAGGCTGAGGTAGGAGAATGTTTTAATATATAACAGAAGAACTTTTCTGATGTGAAGAACCATGGAGAACTGAATCTCTACATTAAAAAAATATACTGTGCTCCAAGAAAAACAGATAATGCATAATTGAAACCAAGATCTATCCTGATTAAGTTATTCAGCTTTAAGAATGAAAAAGGAACTCCTCAGTCATCTGAGCAGAAAAAGCAAGTCACCTAAAAGAAGGAAGAATCAGGTTGGCCCTCAGACTTCACAGCAACATTCAATGACTGCAGTTTCAGGAGACATGGAGTGAGCCCAAGAATACTATATCTGGTCAAGTTGTCATTTATGTATACAAGCCAAAGACAGACATTCTCAAACAAGTGAGAATGTAGGGAATAAAGGGCATAAGATCCTTTTCTGGGGGAAAAAAATACTTAAGTTGAACCAACCGAGATGAATGAAGCTACTGGGGTAAAAGAATGAAAGCAACGTCCAAAAAACAACAGGACAATGACTTGGAAGTTCTGAGAGGAAGAAAATAAAGTCTATGAATTTTGTTCTTACCCAAATTGCCCTTCAAATACAATAGCAAGAGGCGTAGTCTGATAAATGCTCCAAAAGAAGCTGTACCAAGGTATATCCCATTAGCAGTATTTGAAAATATCTGTTTCCCCACACCCTCATCAATTGTATTAAAAACATGATCAATTTTTCACTTGAATAGCAGTGACACACCTCTCTGTTATGGAGTGAATGTTTATGTAGCCTTCAGATTCATATGTTGAAATTCAAACCGCCAACGTGAGGGTATCGCGAGGTAGGGCCTTCAGGAGTTAATTAGGTCATTTGCAAAAGAGACCCTAGAGAGCTCTCTTGTCCTCTTTCAACCAAGTGAGGATATAAGAAGTCCGCTGTCTGCAACCCAGAAGAGCTGGCTGTGTGCAACTGTGTTGTCTGCAAGCCCTCACCAGAACCGCGATCTCAGGCTTCCAGCCTCCAGATCTTTGAGAAATAAATTCCTGTTGTTTATAAGCCACACAGTCTATGGTACTTTGTTACAGCAGACCAAACTAAGATACCCTGTCATATATCTTTTTAAAATTGCATCAATCTTGTGGAAGGGGCATATCACTGCTAATTTAATTTCATTTCTTTAGTTAAAAGTGAACTTGAACTATTTTTCAAATGTTTATTAGATATATTAATATCGAACATATTTTCTGTGACTTTTCTAATTTATATCCTTTGCCTGTTTTTCTTTCAGGTTGGCCTTTCCTTATTCATTATTAGGTTCTTTTTATATATTATAGTTATTAATCCTTTATTTATTATGTATGTTGCAAATGTATGATCCCAGTCTATCATGTCTTTCAAATTTGTTTATAGTGTTTTTTATTATATAGTTTTAAATTTTAATTTTTTTCCTCTACAGCTTCTAGATTTTATGTCCTACTTAAAAGAAGCATTTCAACCACAAGATTTAAAAAATGTTCTATATTTTCTCTTGGTCCATAATTACATCTTTTTCACTAACACCTTTACTTAACTATCAGATTCACATAAACTGAGGTTATGAGACTTAGATAATCTGACTCACAAAGAATAAATTCAAAAGTGTAAACCAGAGTACCAGCTGATTAAGTCACAATGGAGATATAATTTTCCATTGACCAGAATGTATGACACCTTAGCAGAGGCACCTCACCTCAGTCTGTGGGTACCTGGAAGGTAGAATTAGTAAACTAGTAAGTACCCTCATGGCATTCTCACAACTCATAATAAAAAGAGAGTATTTCATCCAGAGGATCAAAGATGAGAAGAATGTTAAGTATCTTAACCAGATAAATAGAACAGACATAAAGCAGGACCTCTCACCAGCCAGAAGAAACAAATAGCCCTGAAGGAATAGGTTCCCCTATTTCCAATATCTTTGTCCCAAGATAATGTTGGGTGCTTCCAGCTAAAGTTTACCTCTCTGGCTTTCCTCTATTACAAGTTGCATTGCAGACCACATCTTTCTTTCCTTAGATATGTTAATACTACTCATTAGTAGTCAAGAAGCTGTTCCCAAGAGCCTCAGAGAGGTTGGACTCCTTTCATCACCTGTTGATTAAGTTAAATTCTCTCAAAGGCAACCTTATCTATAAGTTCTAAGTACTAACTATAACAGTTTCAGCTGAGACAAGAAGACTAACTGGAATAAAAATTACTGGATAATATAAGATGGTATATAGCAAATGAAGAGGTGATAGCACAAGAGAGGTATTGAAGGTTTTCAGGCATGGGAATGAATGATGAAAATGATGAAGAAGACTGGTTTGTCAGTCACATGATGGTGGAAGCTGGAGCCAGGGAATAGTGAGGGATAATGTAGGCAGGGAGACTAGGCAGGAAGCTGGTTATAGTCATCTAAACTAAGCCAGCTCCAGATTCTAGTCTCCAGAGTCTATGACAAATTCATCTCTCTATCCTCAGCACTTAGCCTAAAGCCCAGGGTGGTGGTTTTCAACGAATGGCAAGTGGTCAATTTTCATCAGCATAGCAATTTTCAACTGAGTTGGTACTTTCAAGGCACTTAAAAAAATGTTGTGCCAAAATGTTGTTTATCTTATTAATTTTTTAATCCTATTATTTCTGCTCAGCAATATCTTTATGTGTAATAATATAGCCACTTATTAAGGGCCCACAATGTGGCAGACATTTAAAATTTTTAGTGTAATTCTTATAACAACCCTATAATGATCTATAGTTATAGCAAAGCAGAGTTCAGATAATTTTAAGAAACTTGTATAAGTTTTCATAGTTAAAAAATGACAGCGCAGACTCAATATCAGCTAATGTGTTATGGTACAATATATGCTTAGGGTGGAATTCATTATAATGTATGTATATCAATGTTTCAAATACTTTTCTTAATCATTTCAAAAAGTTTTTGCTGATTTCTTGTCAGATCTGATTAGCTTATAATTGCCTATATCTGATCATCTGGCTAACAGCTCCTACTAGGAGTAGAAGTGATGGCTTGTGTTTGAATTTTTGTATTATTTTCAAGTCATGTTTTCTTTGCAAAAATCTTTTCTTTTCTTTTCTTTTTTTTTTAAGATGGAGTTTCCCTCTTGTTGCTCAGGCTGGGGTGCAATGGTGCAATCTTGGCTCACTGCAACCTCTGCCTCCCAGGTTCAAGCAATTCTCCTGCCTCAGCCTCCCGAGTAGCTGAGATTACAGGCGCCCGCCACCATACCAGGCTAATTTTTGTATTTTTATTAGAGACGAGGTTTCACCATGCTGGCCAGGCTGGTCTCGAACTCCTGACCTCAGGTGATCCACCCGCCTCAGCCTCCCAAAGTGGTAGGATTATAGGTGTGAGCCACCATGCCCGATCTGCAGGAATCTTTTTAAACCATTGGTTCATTCTATGAACATGTTTAGCTAAAACTGGTTAACATAATCAGCAAATCGCTTAACTAGGCACAGGTTAACTGCAACATATCATAGTCACCACTGTCAACCCTTATATTGTTGAGGTCTCCAACTGCCTTCAGTGTGCGTCATGTCCCCTATATGACAGGTGACCAAATGACTTAACAAGTGAAGATGCCCATCTCAATGTTCATGTAAAATATCAGCAAAGCTCATTATTTTAACATTAAAACTACACATAAATTGTAGTTCTACTATTTTCTTCCTGACCTAAGGAATCACCTTTGAAGACCTCTAGGCAAGAGGATTGCCTCAAATAATAAGGTGAGAAGTTTTCTCATTGGCTTTCTAATTCTTAATCTAGAGTCTTCCTGAAAATGCTGTTCCAAGGAGGAAATACATACCTTCTTGGCTGGGCAGATCCTCTGGGTCTTTTTGCACCTGGTGAATGAGCTTACTCTGAGTCTGGAGTGTAGGAGGGGGCGCTGGGGCTTGGAGTGATCATCTTAGTTTTAAGATTGGGCCTAGAAGAGTCATAGCAAAACCCTAGAATGCAGCTCTGCTCTCTCATTTTCCTGGTGGTCACCACAAGAAGACACAGAATCATAAATGAACTTGTGGATGAAAGAGGCTTTCAGAGGAACTCTGTGAGAGCCTCTTGTTTCACTGAAGAGGGAGATATGGCACTACATGCCCCAGGACCTTCAGCCTGTGGGCCTGGGACTCATCAGGGACCAGGTTTCCTTGCATGCCTGGCTCATTTCTACTCCATTTCCCCACTGGGTCAGGGCCAGGAACCTAGATGTCCCCTCCCTTGGTGAAGCCACTGTTTCAAAGTCTCTAGGAGGCAGAGAGCCTGGAGGGCAGTGAGGGTGGGCAGGAGGAGTAGGGCCCTCCAGTCCAGCTGACCTGAGGGGGGCTGTGTCCTGGACTAGAGAGAGTCTCCCAGACTATGCCTGGAAAAGCAAGAGGATGCTTCATTTTCCTTACTACCGTTCGGTGCAACATCTAGTCCAGCCAAAGGGGTTGTTGGGGAGCCCCCAATCCCCAAACTTGAGGCACACAGAAAGACTGAGGGTCTTTGATCACCTGGAACACAGCCCTTTCCCCTCCAAGACCCCTTTAGAGGTGGAATTCTCTGGACCTTACTAGGAGGCTCCTCAATACCCCTGTTAGCCTAAATCTTAGGCTAACACACCCCTGTTAGCCTAAATCTTGAATCTGTCTCCCTATCTCCTTCACTTTGAATGACTTGGAAATTTACTCCCAAATACCAGACCCTTCCAAGTCTCTCCCAATAAATAATAACAGCTAACTCTTAATGAGCACTTACCACATGCTAAATGGCTTATGTGGATTAACTTACTTAATCCTAACGGCAAGTCTGATGCAGACACTACAGTTATCCACATTTTATAGATGAGGAGATTGAGGCACAAAGAAGCTAAAGCCCTTGCCTGAAGTCACCTAGCTGGTTAATGATGAAGGTGGCATTTGAAACCAAGCAATCCACCTCTTGATTCTGCTCTTAACCACTATACTATGCACTATGATATACTTCATGTTAAAAATGGATGTTTTCTCAGCTTCCATAAAGTATGACTAAAAACATGTTAGGAAACATTTAATCTGTATCATATGAGCTATACAAATGCAGCTTCAGGGTACATCTCTCCAGCTGCCTTCCAGCCAAATGGCTGCTGCCCCAAAGATGCTCCTACATTAAAATTCTAGAACTACTGCTGCAAATGCCCTTCGTTTTAATCCTCCTTGAGGCCCTTGGTATCCTCATGGATACCTTCATTGGTGGTCTTATGTGCTGTCAGTGATATTCCTTTCCACTCAAGGGAACACCTGCAGTGCTCACTAGCTGACTGTTTACTCCTCTTTCTGGGAGGAAGATGAAAGCAAGCAAGGAGAGCTGGGTACACACACATCCATCAACTGGGCTTTGATCTCTCTGCCTGGGAAGCAGATTTCACACTCAAGCCAACTGCAACAAGTTTTACTAGTGTGGTCTCCTATGAAATCCCATCCAGTCTGGAACTGAATCTGCACAGTAGTGAGTCTCCTCAATGCCATGCTCCCCAAGGACCCAGGACCCGCTCTCATGTGGGTAAAGTGAGTACTCAACAAATGAACTGAGGCAGGATGTGCAGTCAGTTCTTGCGGAGTTCGAGCAACAGCAGGTCCAAAACTCAGAGCCCCTACATAGTAGAGCCCCTACTGTGTGTAGAGTCCATCACGCGTCCACACCTGCAGCCACAACTAGCGGAACAGGAGAGAGGCTTGCTGGGCACCAAGACCCACCCCACCCATGGCTGCTGCCCTTGAGCCCTTTCATTCTGATGCAGGATCAGGTAGGTAACATGGCACAAGTGAAGGCACTGTCTCATGGCTCTCTGAGGTAAAAGGGATTCAGTGAACAGATGAAGGAGCTGCAAGGAGGAGACGCCAAGCAGCAGCTGGAGAAGAAAAGCAGTCAGTGAAGACAAGAAGGGCAGGGGACCAGCTGTGGAGAGGCCAGACAGCTGGCTGGCCAGAAGAAACCCTTTAGGATGTCGTTCAGGGCCTGAAACGCACCCTCAGCAGCGTAAGTTATTGCAACGCCCTTGCAAATATAAAGTGCTGTACAAACACTAAATCTAGAATGGCTAATAATTTTGTTATGTTAAAGCATTCGTGTCAGGTAATTAATGTACTCATTGTGATCATTTAATTTTATGGCAGGTAGTGTAGGGCTGGACAGAAATAGGGCTCTTTGGCCCAGTCCTCTCATTTCTCATTAGATAAGCCAACAACGCGGCCTCCCTGGTCTGCAGCGCCAAGGTGTTGCTGGAGAGAACTGCTGCAGGGGGCTCAGAACCTGGACTTGGGGCCTCCACGAAAGGGGATTTCATTTTCCTTGGCCCCTGGTGCCTAGAGGCCCTAGTGCCCCCTGGTGGTGCCTGAGGCACCATTTCCTCAAAGGAAATTCAAAACTGAGTTCGTGGGGGACGAGACAATTGGTTGCCTGGATAAAAACTTCTCCCTTGACAAGTGTGCCTCAAAGTCACAGGTGCTGTGCACAGTAAAGGTGGATTCGGCACAGCTGTGTGGTGCTCCTTGTGCGGGCAGGCTGAATAGAAGGCTTTGTCACAGTTGGAGCACCTGGAGGGAACTAGGAGGCCTGGCCATATTGCCCCAGAAAGCCCTGAAGGGAAGCTGTTCAGGCTCCTGCCCACAGCGCAGGCCACTACAGTGATCTGGTGGAAAAGGGATGTCTCCTTGTTCCTTGCCCAGTCTACTGAGGGCTCAGCTTGCAGCAGGGACTCCATCTTCCCTTGGTTCTCTCTATTCCTTCCCAGTGCCTATCACCCCTCCAACCCCTCCATACACCCCAAACCAAGGCAGGTACTCCTATTCCTTTCCCCAAACCTTCCTGTCATCTCCTCCATTGTGAGCCCTTCCTGACTAAGTAGGTCCCAAAGAAGAGCCTCACCTTCCATCTGGTCTCAGTCCCAGTTTGTATGTCAGCCTGAAGAGGGGCTCAAGAAGGTATAGGGCTAGGGCTTGCCCCGGCACTGAGTGAGCCCCCAGCCTCACACATGTCTATATTCATGTAAATGCACAAACATCTGTCTCTGTCTCAACCTTCTCATTGATCCTTTTGTGCCTAGAAGTGGTGACCAGTCGGCTTCTCCATGCTGGATATATTAAGGTTGACTTGCATAGAAACTGAGTTATGACTTACAGAATCCTTGACTATGGTCATTGCCCCCGCCTCCCTCTCTCTCCATACTCTGCCTGGATACCACCTCACTTCAGATTAAGGCTATAGCACCGGGTTGACCAGTAACTAAGATATTTATTATGGACCCAGAAAGGTTTGGGTCCTAATATCTTTCTTTGTTAAACTCAGCAATGGTTGTCTGGATGACCCATAAACTCCAGGTTACTTATAACCTGGTGGGTGAGGGCACAGGGAAGACAGTGGGTCTGCTAGTGACAATGGCCCTGCACATCTCAGAATTGTTGTGTCCTTAGGAAGCTCTCTGCATAGTATGATGACTAGTGTCATCCAGACTAGTATTTGGCCTAGAGGTCCATGTTCATCAGCACGAGTCTCACAAAAATAATAGCACTGGCACTACTATCCATTGAGATGCCACCATGTGCCAGGAATGCAGAAAAGTACTTTGTGTATTGTCTCATGTAATGCACCCAACACTCTTATGATGTTGGTGCCATTTGTGGCCTCATTTACAGGCATAAGAACTAAGTGTCAGATAAGTTAAGTAGCTTACTTAAGGTCATATGGTTGCTAGGTGGCAGAGCTGGAATTTGAACTCAAGCAGTCTATGACAAGAATCCACATGCATAGCCACTACTCTACGTTGCTTCTTTCTGTGCTATGCTGTCTGGACACACTGGCCTACTATTCCAAAATAATTATTTTAGTCTACTGTGTCCCAGGGACTGTGCTGGGCCCTTGAGAGAGGAGGATTCTATACAGGATTGATGGATTTACTGATATTTCCTATTTGCCAATCACTGTGCTAAGCTGTACTGGAGAGGAATCTATTATCTGATGAGTAGCTGCTACATCTACAGCTGTTGACCAAGAGGAGGGGCCCTGGGTGCTTCCTCATGTATAGGTGACCATATGTGGTGTTAAGCGACTTTACCGCCCTGGCCACAGCAAACTGGATGAAGGATGAAGACCTGGCTGGGTGCAGTGGGTCGCACCTGTAATCCCAGCACTTTGGGAGGCCAAGGTGGGCGCATCACCTGAGGTCAGGAGGTCAAGACCAGCCTGGCCAACATGTTGAAACCAGAATTGGTATGTCTCTACTAAAAATACAAAAAAATTAGCTGGGCGTGCTGGTGCGCACCTGTAGTCCCCAGATGCTTGGGAGGCTGAAGCAGGAGAATCACTTGAACCTGGGAGGCGAAGACTTCAGTGAGCCAAGATCGCGCCATTGCACTCCAGCCTGGGTAACAAGAGCAAAACTTTGTCTCAAACAAAAACAAAAACAAAAAAGATGAAGATTAGACCCAATGACAGCCAATCTATTGGCTGACCAAGAATCCCCGGTGTGGCTCAACAAGAAATCTCTGACCTATAGAGTTAGTGACTAGGGTGTGGTCAAACCAGTAAGATCTTTTTCCTTGGAAAGATAAACTCATATTGACTGGAAGTGTTGGCATAGAAGCAAGGACAGAGTACTATGTGACCATAACAGTGAAACATAAGAGTAGAGATCAACAAATGCCCAATTTGGAGGCAGCAATGAAGCCACCTAATTTCTAGAACTATGCTGTATCCTGAACCAGTTCTAGTTCTCTAAGGGTTTTTTTTGTTTTGTTTTGTTTTTTAATCTCTGCGAAGTCTGTGTGGCTATATATCTTGACTTGACTTTCTTATTTCTGTCTATATCCTCACAAAGATCCCCTATAATCAACATAATTTCAGTGTGTCCTCATGGAGCTCACAATTGAGCACACAACACAGATGATAATGAAGCAATTATTTACCACAGATAAGTGCTACTACAGGGGAAGCCCAAGAGGCTCTGAGAGTACAGAGGAGGCACCTAATCTAACCAGAGACAGTCAGGGAGGGCTTCCTGGAGAAGGATGAATAGTATACAGTTCTCATTTTATTCAAAGCAAAATCCATCATCTTTAAAATGGCCCATAGTCTTTAAAATAGCCTACACAGTCTGGGCGTGGTGGCTGAGGCCTGTAATCCCAGCGCTTTGGGAGGCCAAGGCGGGCGGATCACCTGAGGTTGGGAGTTCGAGACCAGCCTGACCAACATGGAGAAACCCTATCTCCACTAAAAATACAAAATTAGCCAGGCATGGTGGCACATGCCTGTAATTCCAGCTACTCAAGAGGCTGAGGCAGGAGAATCGCTTGAACCCAAGAGGCAGAGGTTGCCATGAGCAGGGATTGTGCCATTGCACTCCAGCCTGGGCAACAAGAGTGAAACTCCATCTCAAAAAAAAAAAAAAGTCGCCTACACAATCTGACACTCCCAATTCCCATATTCCCTCTCTAATTTCTATTCCTATCACTGTATTCCCCTTCTTGCTCACTCTACTCCAGCCTCATTGGCCTGCTGGGTGCCCCTGAAACACACTGACTCCTGCCTTAGGGTTTGTGCTCTCGCTTTTCTCTTTACCTATAATGTCTCCAGATACCCACTTGTTCAATTCTCTCATCTCTTTTAAATTTTGCTCAAATATTATTTTCTCAGTGAGGTATAGCTTGACCTCTGATTTAATACTGCATCCTGTCTACCACTGCCTACTCCTATGCCCAGACACTCTTGATCTTACCCTACTCTACTTTTTTCTCTTTTTCTTAGAACTTATCTTCTAACATATCTAATGATTTACTTATTTATTATACTTGTGGTTTTTGTCTGGCTCTCCATGTTTAGAAAGTAAGCTAAACATGGACAGAAACTGTCTTAGTCTATTTGGGCTGCTATAACAAAATACCATAGACCAGATGGCTTATAAACAATGGAAATTTATTTCTCATAATCGTGGAGACTGAGAAGGCCAAGATCCAGGTGCTGGAGGGTTCAGGTTCTGGTGAGGCCCCATTTCCTGGTTTATAGAGGGACAGCCATCTTTCACCGTGTCCTCAGATGGTAGAAGAGGCAAGGGATCTCTCCAGCTTTTTGTTTTTTATTTTTATCTTTTTTTTCCCACCCTGTCTTACGGTGTGGATGGGGTTTCTTTTATAGGGCACTAATCACATTCCTTGAGCCTTCATGATCTAATCACTCCCCAAAGGCCCTACCTCCAAGTACTCTCACACTGGAGACTAGATTTCCACGTATACATTTTGGGGGGTGGGCCACAGACATTCAGACCATAGCAATGATTTTATTTTGTTTACTGACTGTCATAGGTTGTGTTACCCAGGAAGTAGATTCTGAGACAAAGTTTAGCGTGCAAGTGGTTTTTAAAGAGTGTTCTTGGGATCAACACCAACGGAAGTGAGGGAGGCAGTACTGGTGCAGAGGGAGAAGTTGAGCTGTGATGCAGTCCCAACAAAGGCCTCAACCAATCCTACAGGAAGCTCTGGAGCTGGGGTGGTCTTTCAAAATTATTTGAATTGGGGTGAGGGAGCTGGGATCTTTCTATCCTAGTGTTGATTGGCCCCTAGAAGGAGAAAGGATGCTAGCCAAAGAAGTTTTTCTGCAACTACGGCAGTCCCTCAACAAGGCTAACACAGTTGAGGCCTAGCTGTAAGCAGCGCTCCCAGCGACTGGTAAAATAATTCCTTTTTTCCTGAAGGTGGATCTAGTCAATAGACCACAGCGACTACTGCAATTTACCCTGGTGCCACTTGGATTTACTTCTTTTTTTTTTTTCTGAGATGGAGCCGCCCAGGCTGGAGTGCAGTGGCATGATCTCGGCTCACTGCAACCTCCACCTCCCCGGATTCAAGTAATTCTCCTGCCTCAGCCTCCTGAGTAGCTGGGATTACAGGAGTGTGCCACCGCACCTAGCTAATTTTGTATTTTTAGTAGAGATGGGGTTTCACCATATTGGCCAGGCTGGGATCAAACTCCTGACCTCAAGTGATCCACCTGCCTCGGCCTCCCAAAGTGCTGGGATTACAGGCGTGAGCCACCACGGCTGGCCGGATTCACTTCTTTATATAAGTTCCTAGAACATCTCCTCAAGGATTTTGGTAGTCCTCTCTTCCTAAGAAAAATTTAGAAGAGAAAGATTTTCAGAATAGACTATAGATCCCACTGTTACAGCTAGTCTTAGGGCTGCAACTTATTCTATTCCCTTTCTACTAACAATTCTAGGCTCCCCTTACCCTCAGGTAATGCATTTGTTGATCTTGGTAGCTTAAGTTGTGGCATGACCCAGACTCTCATCACTGAGGGATCTCTGGCTGGTCACCATGCCCTTCTCAAACTGCAGTTGTTGCACTTGTCCATATATCATCAAAATAGGAAGGCAGTATCAATAAATGCTCAAGTACCAAGTGGATCACTCTTGGTTCCCTCCATTGTGTAATGACAACCCTACTGCCTTCCAATGATTAGAATCAATTACCTCCGCCAAGATAGGGTGACTTTTCTTCTTGCCTCTTGGTCCCCTAGCATGAAGAACGTGATTGAAGAACGCAGGCAGCAACCATATTATATAGATCAATGTGAATTTGACTGTGTCTCCCAACAGAAGTGTTTCCCCTTGGGCAACCAGCTCCTCTAAATTTGCAAAGACCATAATTTCCACAAGTGGATCATTAGGAGTAATGGTAAATGGGGATATTCCTGCTTCTATCCCTTGGTTTCCAGACCCAATTGCAGACACATCGCCATATAAAGGTCTTTGATTTAAGGTATATACTGTGTCCTAGAACAGAGTTTCTCAACTTTTGCGCTATTGATATTTTGGACTGGATGATTCCTTGTTGGGAGGTGCTGTTCTATGTGTAGGATGCACACCCATGGGCTCTACCTACTAGATGCTAGTAGTATTACCTTTCCTCTCTGTCCCCACCCCCCAGTTGTGACAATAAAACAGGTGTCTCCATTTTCTTTCTTTGTTTTTTTGAGATGGAGTTTCGCTTTTGTCACCCAGGATGGAGTGCAATGGTGCAATCTCAGTTCACTACAACCTCTGCCTCCTGGGTTCAGGAGATTCTCCTTCCTCAGCCTCCTGAGTAGCTGGGATTACAGGTGTGCACCACCACATCTGGCTAGTTTTTTGTATTTTCAGTAGAGACGGAGTTTCACCATGTCAGCCAGGCTGGTCTTGAACTCCTGAACTCAGGTGATCCACCCGCCTCAGCCTTCCAAAGTGCTGGGATTATAGGGATAAGCCACCACATCTGGCCTTTTTTTTTTTTTTTTTTTTTTTTGAGATGGAGTCTTATACTGTCGCCCAGGCTGGATTGCAGTGGCACAATCTTTGCTCACTGCAACCTCCACCTCCCAGGTTCACGCCATTCTCCTGCCTCAGCCTCCTGAGTAGCTGGGATTACAGGTGTGCATCACCACACCTGGCCACTGTTTTTATATTTTTAGTAGAGACAGGATTTCACTATATTGGCCAGGCTGGTCTCGAACTCCTGACCTTGTGATCTGCCTGCCTTGGCCTCCCAAAGTGCTGGGATTACAGACATGAGCTACCACACTTGGCTGTGTCTCCGTTTTCTCAGTGACAAAGCTCAGAGAGGGAAAAAAAAATGTCTCCAGACATCGCCAGACATTGCCAAGTCTATACAATTGGATTTGGAAAAATGGAAGGCACAATTGCCTCCATTTGAGAGACAGTATCCAAGAAATGGTGCCCCATTTTCATAAAATATCACATCTTAGCTGGCGTTTCAGCTGTGCCAACAGAACATTTCATTTCTCTGTTGGGCTGGCAGTTTCTGGGTTCTGTAGTATGTGATACATACAATCAATGGATCCCATTATGGGCTCACTTTTGCACCTTCTTTGCTGTAAAGTAGGTCCTTTTTTCTGATGTGGTGGATACTATATGAGATCCTATGCTGGTGGATTAAACACTCTGTATAAGCCTTCAGTAAGTGGTGTTGGCTAAAGCCCTGCAAAGCAGAAAAGGCAAACTCAGAGTATGGTCTATTCCTGTCAAAATGAATTTCTGCTCCTTCCAGGATGTAAAGGGTCCAAAATAATCAACTTGCCGGCCGGGCGCGGTGGCTCAAGCCTGTAATCCCAGCACTTTGGGAGGCCGAGACGGGCGGATCACGAGGTCAGGAGATCGAGACCATCCTGGCTAACACGGTGAAACCCAGTCTCTACTAAAAAATACAAAAAAACTAGCCGGGCGTGGTGGCGGCGCCTGTAGTCCCAGCTACTGGGGAGGCTGAGGCAGGAGAATGGCGTAAACCCGGGAGGCGGAGCTTGCAGTGAGCTGAGATCCGGCAACTGCACTCCAGCCTGGGTGACAGAGCCAGACTCCGTCTCAAAAAAAAAAAAAAAAAATAATCAACTTGCCAACAAGTGGCCAATTGACCTCCTCAATGGACATTGCCATCTTGGGGCCTTAGCATTGGTAGGTTGGACATTCTGCAGTGGCAGTAGCTAGATCAACTTTGGTAACTGGGAACCTGTGTTAGTGGGCCCATGCATAACTTCCTTCCATCCCTGCCATCATGGCTACTTCATCTATGCATTCATTGCACCAACATCAGGGCAGCCAATGACAGAGGCTGGCTGATATCAACTGGCTGAGTCATTTTGTTTACTTGATGGTTTAGTGCCTCTTCCATGGTGGATGCTCTCTGGTGGGCATTAACAGGTGGTATAAAGATCTTCACACTTTGTACTCATCCTTATATGTCCATTCACCTGCTACTACCCCAGATTGTCTTGTCTGTGGTCCTCCAATCTTGCGTCCAGGCCCTGGTCAGTCATCCCAATCATTGTCCACTCCCCATGAGTCCATATATTCTAACCTTGAATTACTTCTCTTTCCACACAAAGTAGATGACCAGTGCTTTATTCACTGGGAGGATTTTCCCTCACCTCTTTCAGTGCAGTCACTGTCCATTTTCAGCTTGTACCCACATACTGGGTAAACCCATCCATCAAAGTAGGGCTTTACCCTCCTCTTCCCTGATCATAAGGCACTTCTTCACACAACCTGTGTGTGAGCAGAGGAGAGGCACTGATGCCATGTGGTAGACGACATGGGGGCTGGGATACCTGCTCTGCAGCTTGCTTGTGTCTTCTAGTCCTGTTCATGCTCAATCTCACCATGTGTCTCTTCCATCTTAGAATGAATTGTTACTTGGCCTGCCTAATCTTATGACTTGGTAGGTCTCAGAACCCAGTTTGTTATTGTTATTTTTGTAGAGACAGGGTTTGGCTATGTTGCTCAGGCTGGTCTTGAACTCCTGGCCTTAAGTAATCCTCCTGCCTCAGCCTCCCAAAGTTTTGGGATTACAGGTGTGAGCCACTGTGCCCAGCCCAGAACCCAGTTTTTATTAAAGAATAGAGTTAAAGGACCTGCATTAAAAAATCATGCAGGGGCAGAGAGAACACAGGCCCACAGAGAAGGTTTGAAAGGACAGTGGAGACAAGTGGAGAATTCAAATATCTCCTGTTTTCATTTTACTGATCCTGCTTTATGTAGAACAGTTACTTTCTGTGTGGTAGGTATTCTTCTAGGCTCTTTGCATGTATTATTGATGTAATCTACACAACCTATGAAGTAGGTATCATTATACCCATTTTACAGAGAAGGAAACTGATTTAGGCAGGTTAAGTAACTTCCTTAGGAGTATAATTTGGTGAGTAGTAGAACAAAGTCTGAATCCCAGGACTGTCTAACTCCAAAGTTTCTTTAAATAGATATACTACTATCCATTCGCTTAACACCAGCTGCCATGAGATAAAATGATGAAAGAGGTGCGTGTGTATGTATGTGTGTATGCAATGGGGAGTAGAGAAAACTTTTCTAGCTGTGGCTGTGCTGTGCTATGCTGAAGAGCTTCCAGATTCTTACTAGTTCATTCAGTACTACATCCAGCAAACGTTCACTGAATACCTCTCTGATACAGAATAAAAAGGACTGAGACAGATGTTTTGCTACTATACCCTTGCGACTTCCCTTAGGGAGGGCTTTCCTACAAGGGGAGGGTTGCTACTCACATTTTGAGTAGAGAAAGGAAGGCCTCTGTAGAAAAGGAGGTATTCACTTGCTCAGGATAGCTCTAAGGGCTGGAGGAAGGATAAGAAGGCTTAGCCATCTGGCCATAAGACGCAAACTGCTCTCCTTCCCTGCTTCCAAGAGCAGCCCCTGCAGGTCCTGGGCAGAGGTGTTGACAGTCTGGTCCTCAGAGGTCTCCGGTCCCTGATGTCTCAGCAGTACCCTGTTACACCTCATCATTAGAGCTATTGATGACTTTCTGCCTCATGCACCTGAGCTTCTACTTATTAAATAGCCACCTGTCTACTCAATCTTCTGCCACTCCCTGCGTGCATTTGGAGCTGCAGTCAGACCTCTGGCCCAGGTTTTAAAATTCAGCCTGGGAATATTGACCACCACAATAATAATCACTTACATTTAGGCTGGGCATGGTGGCTCATGCCTGTAATCCCAGCACTTTGGGAGGCTGTAGCAGGCGGATCACCTGAGGTCAGGAGTTCAAGACCAGCCTGGCCAACATGGTGAAACCCCATCTCTACTAAAAAATAAAAAAAAATTTAAAAAATTAACCGGGCGTGGTGGCGTGCTCCTGTAGTCCCAGCTACTCAGGAGGTTGAGGCAGCAGAATTGCTTGAACCTGGGAGACAAAGGTTGCAGTGAGCCAAGATCACACCACTGCACTCCAGCCTGGACAACAGAGCCAGACTTTGTCAAAACAAAACAAAACAAAACAAAACAAAACTACTTACATTTAGTCGGCACTTACTGTATGCCAGGCCTTGTGTCAAACCCTATACAGGAACAATTTTCTTTCATCCTTGGGGCAACCCTCTAATGGAGGCCCTGCGCTAGCGCTGGAGGTGGAGAATGCAGTTGGCATGCAGCATCAGCTCTTTCGGGAAGGATTCTGCTGCCCCTTGGCTCCCCCAGCCTCACTTGTCCTGCACAGCCAGACCACTGCAGGACCTGCTGCTCTGGCCTGCCTGCAGCTTTGGGCTGGTTTCCCTTGCCAGGCATCTCCACCATGTCAGCTCCTTTCCCTCGGCTTCCCTTGTTCTTTTCCTGGCCTTGGCTCATGCCGTTCCTTCTGCCCAGAATCCCCCTTTCCCCTTGTCTGCCTGGCGAAATCCATACTTACCAAGCCTTGCTTTAATGTCATCCTGACCTCCCTGCCCTCCCCTGTCAGGATTAATTGCTCCCTCCTTTGTGTTGCTGAACAGCACTTATCACAGAGAACTGTAGTTACTTGTTTCACCACTCAGTCTGGGAGAAGAGATGGCAGAGACTGGTCTGATTCACTTCCTTGTCTCTAGGGCTCGGGGGCTGCCCTGTGTTTGATGAAGCCCATTGGGATTGGAGCGGGGGCTGTGAAGTTTGATTGCGGACATCTTTGGGATGGGACCTTGGTTCTTCCTGCATTCCTGATCTCTAACTTCTCTCTCCGTGGCTTTGCCAAAACTGGATTTCAGAGACTAAGACAGGATCTCCCCCTCAGCTGGAATATGTTGACTGTCTCTCCCCCCAGATGAATCTCTTTCTTTGGTGGCCAACTTGCCGCCTGTGTCCTGCCTGGTATCCCCTCCAGCCTTGGTGCTCCCAGCTCTCCCCCATTTAGCAGCATCTGCAGATTTCATTAACTCGCTACTTAACCCCTCTTGCTCAGATCAGCTGTGAAGATGATAAATCAGGCCCAGGGCTCATCCCTGTAGTGGCCCTCTTCTCCACACCCCTCTCTAACAAGTCTCTGGCTGCCCCTATTCATCACTAGCTGCCCTCTCTTTCTCTTGCAGTTTCATGGCACCCCTCATTCCCCTCCACCACAGACCATGTCAGGGTTACAGTCCAGCCACTTTGGATTGAATCCTGGAACCACATTTGGAGACAGACGCTGGAGCTGCACCCAGGGGCGGCAGGAGGTCGTAGGCCCTGGCTGGGAAAGGATGGGGAGGGCTAAGGGAGCACTGGATCCCCTTTCTAGCCATGGGACCAGGTTCAATTGTGTTTAAGGGGTGGGGCCGGGGTTAGATTGAACTGTATTCTCACTCCCTTACTCAAGACCTCACCGAATCTGCTATTCTGCTGACCGGGAGGGCCACCTGGACCTCCCTCTGTGGAGTACCGAAGTTAGGTCAGTGTGGCAAGCAGTGTGGTTTGTCAGGGACTTAGCAGAATGGCTCTTTTCCCTCCCCCCCTCCAACCCGGCTCCTTTCCTAAATTCTGCCTAGAGCCTGACTCCAATTTTCCTTCTTCCATGTGTTACCTTACCCTCTGCTCTTCTAGGCTCCAGGTCTCTTCTCTTGACTTCTTTCTCTTTCCTTTCCATGCCTCATCTCCTATTCCCTTCTCTTAATTTTTTTCTAGGTATAAACTCCCTAGAAGGAACCATCCTAGATGTCAGGGGCCTAACCTTTTTGTAGTTCTGAGCAGGGCTCTTCTGCTCTTTTCCTTCCCCAAGAGATCCCTCCTTTCCTGGGTCCCCTTTATTTCTACATCTGCCCCCACTCTTGCTCTCCTTTTATCCCCCAATTCCTCACCTTCATTCTCAGCCTTCACAGGAGACAATGTCAGAGAAGGTGGAGCATCCTGCCTGGGCTCACACAGGATCTTGAAAAACATTAATTAAGCCCAGATTGGAGTTTCCCCACCTTTGTTTCTTCCCTGTCCCTTCCCAGGCTATGGATGATTCTCCACCCTCCCTGCTTGTAAGCGGGAGGCCCCTCCACTGGCACCCTGCTTCTGTCCAGTGAGGGGCAGGGGCGCCCAGGCCACTGGAAACTCATTCAGCCCCTCCCCGCATATGCACTTTTGTCAGGTGCTATTTCTACAATGTCTTCATTACCTCCTAATTGGCCAAATCTCTTTTCTTTATTTTTCTTGTTAAAGACAGATTTAAAGAACGAGTTCAGTAGCTCAGCCATTTTCAGACCATCATTAATTTCCCACCTTCTTATTTATTAATGGGGCAACTTCCTTGCTGGTATTTCTTATTCCCCGGATATCTCTGTAAAAGCCTGCTTTGCTCACACAACCCCTGGGACCAGTGCTAACTCACTCTGACTTTGTGCTGCCCTCAGCTGCTCTGGCATTCCCTCCACAGCCCCACTGCGCTCACAGTCCTACCACCCACAGTTTGCAGCGAGGAGAGTCTAGAACGCCCCCTGCTTTCTAGGCACAGAGGCTTCCTTCCTCTGCACAGAGTGGAACGAGACTCCCAGTTCTCTCCTCCACCCCTTATCTCCTTCCACTGTGTTCCTGGTCCTACACTAAGCTGAACATGTACAGTCTCATTCACTCAAGACCTTAAGGAACAAAAGGGGAAACAGAAGCTCAGGGAGCAGCAATGATTTGCCCAGAGTCACTTTGCTCAGAAGAGGAGGAATCACGATGTAAGCCCAGGATTAGCCTGGCTCCCTGGCTTGAAGTTTACCTCTATGCCGGCCCATCTCAGGGAAGAGGTTATGGCTAGGATAAGTCTTGGTACAGAAAGAGAAACAAGGACCAGTAAGACAGCAGCAGCACTGTGGGAAATAGCAGTTGGTGACCTGAGGATTAGCAGGACTGCAGTCAGCAAACTGTGTTGGGTGACCTGTCTCTCCCTTTTGTATCTTCACCTCTGTGGGTTCCACAGTTAAGGGACTCATGTTTTAATGGTGATATTACTAACACTCAGGAGCAGTTACCTGCAAACCCTCTGCATCCTCTGAAGGATAAGCCTGTACACACAGCTCCCACGGAATCCTCCCAAATGGGTTCTCAGTAGTTGCCTTTTAATTCTGGTTCTCCAGCAGCCTCAGCCCATTTCTCCAGGTGAGTGGATTCACCTGCTGCTGTCTGTGCATGGGTGTAGGTGAGAGTCGGTAAACACTGGACTCCTTGAGCTGACAGCTACTGCCATAGAGCCCAGGTCTGGGTCTGAGCACATGCTTACTCCACTGATGGTTCCTAAACCTTTGCTAATATGAGTGACAAGGACTTGTGGTGTGGCCTTGTTAGGATTCCTCCTTGGCTCTTTCTATAATCAGAAATACTCTTCTTATCCCTAGGCGCTGAGTCCAGACTCCAGGTGAGGGCTATTTTGCCCAGGGCCGGGTGGCTAAGGCTGCAGCTACCTCCACATTGCTGGTGAGTGGTGAGACGATGAGGAGGACAGTGACCCCTAGTCAGGGTACAGGCCTAACACAAAGACAGCCTGGAGGCCTCATGGCTGCCTCCAAATGACAAGTCATTGCTCTTCTTGTTGGAAATGGAAGCTTTGGGCAGGTCCTTAGGAGGCTCAAGGGAAGAGAGAAGAGAGAGAACTCAGAGCAGAATCTTCCTGCCCAATCTGGAACCTCAGTGGCCCCCCAGCAGCAGTAGCCCAGGAGCAGCAGCAGTGCCAAGAAGAAGTCCCCTGGGACCAAGCCCTGAAGCTGTGTTTTTACACTAAAAGACCTTGTTTCTTGTCTCGTCCTGGTCATAACCCTGCTTAATAAGACATTAAGATGAATGATTGAAGCTGCCTCTCACTGCAGCTGGAAGGAGGGTAGCCTGGGTGACCCTGGACTGAGTGGACACTATGGGGATGGGGTTGAGGTGGGAAGGGATCTGCAAAGCATCCCCCCTCCAACACTGAGCCTCAGCTTTGGAAGCTGAAACCTCTTGTTCCATAAGAGCTTTCTGAAGGCTGCCTTATCCAGCAGGGCGTCTTTCTGGGTTGAACATCTCCGGCTGTGTTCTGCCTCCCCAGCATCAGGGAGGGGATGATACAAGTAGGAAAAGCCATAGGTGTATAAGGGACAGCAGTGACTTTTACATATACAGGCTTTCAAAGAGCTTTGATAAGCTTCCATGCACACAGCTTTTCATGAAAACAACAGATAACAGTGACTGGGTGTTTCCTGTGCATTTCAAAGGCTGTGCTTTATCTGCACTGTTGTATCTGATCATCACCACAGCCCCATGGTACAGGCCAAAGTACTGTCCCCAATTTACAGATGAGAAGACTGAAGCTTAGAGAAGTTAAGCCACTTGCCCAAGTTCACTCAGCTTAATAAGTAGTGGAGTTGGGCTATGAACCCAAGCAGTCTGATTTCAGAGCCCATACGCGTAACCATTGTCATCGTTCGCGGCCTCTGGTTTTACAAATTGACCTAGCTTGGAATTGGGAGGAGGGTAGAGGAGGACTGAGGTTTTGTATCAGACAGGGAATTGATTTAGAGGTCAGAGACAATAGTTAGGGATAAACAGGCTCATCTCTGGATGGGGCTGCAGAAGTGGTGGGACCCCAGGGAGCACCGCTGAGACAGGCCTCATTTAGCATGTTTATGACAGGTCTGGCAGAGGGCAGCTCAGGAAAAGCTGCCCCTTCAGAGATCGAGATGACACCAAACACTTTTGGGCAGGAAAATGTCTTGCTTTTTATCTTCCTCCAGCCTCCCACCCCCACCCCTTACCCGATACCTTGCTGGATATGGAACAAATATTCAATAAACGGCTTCTAAAATATAGATGCTAAAAAAAAAAGTAAGAGTCACAGTAGTCTTAAACCAGACTGAGCAGAAAGAAAAATGCTCTGTGCCTGCTGATGTGAGTGGACATGTTTGGGGAAGGTGGGAAGGTGGGAAGGTGGGGAAAGTAGACCAGAGAGATAGCGCTACTAAAGTAGGATGATGGTGCCCTCAAAACCTTGCTACTCAAGGTGTGGTCTGAAGAGCAGCAGCACAAGCCTCCCCAGGAAACTTGGTAGAAATGCAGAGTCAAGGCCTTTTCCAGACCCCCATAATCACAATTTACATTATAACAAGATGCCCAGGTGACTGGAATGCCCATTAAAGTTTGAGAAGCACTGCCCTAACACAGAAGCTCCAGTAGCGGTTCTCGTTACCCTCAAGACCAAGTCCAAACACCTTAAGAACTCTCAGAAGACTATGCAGGATCTAACTCTTGTCTATGTCTTTAAACTCCTCTTTCATCACTCCCTTTGCACACGTTCTGTTCCAGTCCTACTAAGTTTCTTTCCATCTTCACGTGGGCCATTTCTTTGCTTAGTGCCTTTGCTCATGTTACTCTCTTCTACTGGAATGCTCTCCCTTCTTCAATCCCTTCTCCCCTTCTTGGTCTAAGAAATTCCTACTCAACCTTTAAGACTTGACTTAGAGCCAGGCGCGGTGGCTCAAGCCTGTAATCCCAGCACTTTGGGAGGCCGAGACGGGCGGATCATGAGGTCAGGAGATCGAGACCATCCTGGCTAACATGGTGAAACCCCGTCTCTACTAAAAAATACAAAAAACCTAGCCAGGGGAGGTGGCGGGCGCCTGCAGTCCCAGCTACTCGGGAGGCTGAGGCAGGAGAATGGCATAAACCCAGGAGGCGGAGCTTGCAGTGAGCTGAGATCCGGCCACTGCACTCCAGCCCGGGCGACAGAGCAAGACTCCGTTTCAAAAAAAAAAAAAAAAAAAAAAAAGACTTGACTTAAATGTCACTTGTTCTAGGAGGGCTTTCCAGGCTGTAAGGGATGCCTCATCTTTAAATCCTTATTGCAACTGCTCTTTATAATCACAGTTGTCACTCTGAATGACAATTATTTCTTTACCAGTATGTCTTCTTCATTAGAATGTAAGCTCTATGAGGGCGGGGACCGTGTCTCTCGTTCATGTTCCTGTTCTGTGCTTTTTCATGGAACATGGCACAACATAAGTATTCAAAGAATGTTTGTTGAATATTGAAAAAGTATATACTTGGCAAACAATGGGTTCAAGGTCTTAGGACTCTGCTGGGGTTGCTAGAAGAGATGCTCTGAAGGCTTCAGATGCCTTCCTAAAAGCCCTCTAGAACTCTTCAGGTCTTGGGGCTGTGGTTAGACACTGGTTAGACATTAAGATTGCTCAGCAAGTCCCTTCCCTGTGAATTAGAGAGTGCTGTTCAGGGCAGAAGATGCAGGAAGGGCTTGGGGCACTCAGAAGACGGGAAGGAACAGCCACTAAGGAAATGCTTCTTGGAGCAGGGCATCATTCTCCAGGAATTCAACAGGTAGAGATAGGACTGTGGTAGGCACTCCCTTTGAGAGAACAATGCCAGCAAAGGCTTGGAGGCTGAAAAGTGCAAAGTACCCTGATGAGTAGTAATTTGTCCCTTGGGCCTGGAAGACAAGAGGAGTCAAAAGAATGACTAGAAAATAAGGCTAGAAGCAGAGGCTGGAACCTGAGGATAGAGGATCTGACTGCCAAATCAGAACCAGGAAGGAGGACCTGTGAAACCACAAGGAGTCCAGTATAATGAAGAGGCCCCACTAATCTGGGAAGCCAGGGAAAGGTGACTGGCAGTAAAAGCAGCTTATTCACTAAATCCTAGGGGAAACATGTAGTATAATGGAGTCCTAGTAGGTTTGCAGCTGATACTTGGCTACATCCAGTGTGGGGAGGGAGGCAACATTGTCTGACCCAAATATCTATTTGAATGCACTAATTTACATGGGGACTGAAAAGCCTCTCAGAGCAAAGCAAGTAAATTTGAACCAAGCCCATAACCTGATCAGGTATATACCAGCACAAGTAGAGTAAGGGTACATGGTTAAACCAATGGACACCAAATTGCTGGAAGGACGGCAGAGCTCCAGCAAGTGACTTAATGATAGAGGAGGGTAGAGACTGGCAGAGTGAGCCAGTTTCCACAGGATTAAAGGTTGAAAAGCGTTTTTCGCTGCCTCTGGTTCAGCATTACGGCTCTAAATAAACGCATCCTACCTTGGCCACTCTGGTGTTAGTAGAGGTGCACCATGAGAAGAAAAAGGGCTGTTAGAATATGTGGAAACAGCTATCTCTGAAAGAATGAAGAGCTCGAACAACCCTGCTGTGGGGCTCCACATCTTCCACCTGTAATGTGGAGGGAGTTGTCTTCTTTGCAGGAGAGTGCCATGTTCTCATGCTGTCATGGTACCAGAAGAATTGAGCCCATTAAGCAGAAACTTCAAGTACAGCATCCACAATGCACCTAGTGGTAGAAGCCAGTAGAGCATAATACCTTGAGTCAATGGGTACAATTGAGAATTTGTGGGGAGCATTGCTAGGGATTTTTTGTTTTTGTTTTTGAGATGGAGTTTTGCTCCTGTTGCCCAGGCTGGAGTGCAATGGTACAATCTCAGCTCACTGCAACCTCCGCCTCCCGATTTCAAGCGATTCTCCTGCCTCAGCCTCCTGAGTAGCTGGGATTACAGGCATGTGCCACCATATCCAGCTAATTTTGTATTTTTAGTAGAGATAGGGTTTCTCCATGTTGGTCAGGCTGGTCTTGAGCTCCTGGCCTCAGGTGATCCGCCCACCTCAGCCTCCCAAAGTGCTGGGGTTACAGGCATGAGCCACTGCGCCCGGTCCTGGATTGGTGTTTTTATAGGAACAGGTGGGTGCCTAGAATTAGCAAGACTGGTATATGAATATAAATGTAAACACATTTGTACTACAAGCCAGTATAGACTATTGGCCTGAGAATATCTGCATTGCTACAGATGAACTAACATGGCAGTCTAGGGAATCGGACTTTTGACTAGAAACAGAGCCACCAGGAGGCAGCAGTTTCTGAGTGGGTTTGGAAAGATAAAGAGAGCCTGGCCTGGAGAAGAGAAGTCAGCACCACTCCAAAGGGACCCGGGTGAATGCTGGCCTCTGATCAGTGATGCGAAAGCCCTAGCAGACAAGAAGAGAGAGCTGAACTTGAAGCTGAGGTGGGAACAGGCGAAAAGTAGGAGTGCTCATGGTTGACGACCAAACTCGAAGGAAAATTGATGAAGGAAACTTTACTCACTAAGTACCTACCTTATGTTGGGTGGGCACTCTCTTCACTATATTGGTGAGAGAGGCATTATCTCCATTTTACAATTGAGGAAACAGGCTCAGAGAAGCTGTCTTCAGTTATTCATCAACTATATGCACATGGAATATGAAGATGAGACACAGTCCTGTTCCTTGAGGATCTCAGAATATTGTAGGAGAGAGACACAGAGGCAAACCACTTTATTACTGTGCTCCCCAGACAAGAGTAGATGTAAGGAGAAGGTGCAATAAAACCACAAAGAGATTTCCCAAGTCACAGAGTCAGTAGGTGTCAGAGCCAGGATTCAAATCCTGGACCATCTGGGTCCAGACCTCAGCATCTTCCACCATTCTGGCAGACCCTTAAGTCATAGTCTGAGTTCTGAGGAAGGGCAGTAGTAGCCTTTGCTACTAGCAGGGATTTTTTTTTTTTTTTTTTTTTGAGACAGAGTCTTGCTCTGTCGCCAGGCTGGAGTACAGTGGCACAATCTCGGCTCACTGCAACCTCTGCCTCCTGGGTTCAAGCGAGTGCCCTGCCTCAGCCTCCCGAGTAGCTGGGACTACAGGTACACGCCACCACGCCCGGCTAATTTTTTGTATTTTAGTAGAGACGGGGTTTCACCATGTTGGCCAGGCTGGTCTTGAACTTCTGACCTCGTGACCCACCCACCTTAGGCTCCCAAAGTGCTGGGATTAGGAAGGCGTGAGCCACCGTGCTCGGCCTAGCAGAGAATGTTTAAAAAACAAGGAGAGGACATTGGGAATTGGGATGCGGCTCACAAATGTGATGCAGCTGCACATCAGACCCAGAAAGGATGATGGTGCCCTCAGGATTACCAGGTGTGGGTCGGGTGGGGTGGCTCATGCCTATAATCCTAGCATTTTGGGAGGCTGAGGCAGGAAGGTCACTTGAGCGTAGGAGTTTGAGACCAGCCTGGGCAACATGGTAAAACCCTGTCTCTACAAAAAAACACAAACAAACAAACAAAAAGTAGTCAGGTGAAGTTGCACAAACCCATAGTCCCAGCTACTCGAGAGGCTGAGGTTGAAAGATCGCTTGAGCCTGGGAGTGGGCCATGATTGTGCCACTGCACTCCAGCCTAAGTGACAGAGTGAGACCCTGTCTCAAAAAAAGATTACCAGGCATGGAGACCCTCTGCTGGGACAGGACTGATTCAGAGCCTAGAAGTGGCAGTGAATGGTTCTAGCTACGGGACCCCTGGGGCACCAGAGAGTGCTGGCTGGTCCTTAGGCAAATTGGGGCCAGAAAGAGGAGCTTCAAAAATCAAGCTGTGATTGAGAGGAGGGGGACCCATATTGGGAGTAGCACTGGGGCTACGAGAATGAAATCGGAAAATTCTTGGGCTGGAAGGAGAGCTTGCCCGCTGTCTAGGATCACGGTCTCCTTTTTACTTCCGTTGAGTTCAACACATCCTGACAGGATCATCTGCCTCTTTGAAAGCAACTCCTTTGCTTTCAAACTTTGCTTTTTCCTCCCTTTTGAGCACCAGATAGGGAAGAAATCTGGGGCCCTAATCTTTTCTAGGGCTGCTTTGCCTCTGACTAGTGGCTGGATAGCCCAATCAGATTTTGTACAGTTGGGACAAAGCTGTGGGATTCATGACATTTGTGAGCCACACCTCTGGAGTATGTGAATCATGACTCTCCCTGTGCCCGGGGGCAAATCAGGGTGGAGTCACAGGATTTGAGGTAAGGACACTGGGACTAGAGAGGGGACAGAGAGTAGGCAGAGAGTGGCGCAGCCTAAGGAAGAGAACCTCCCTGGGCAGGTGGCTCCATTTGATTTCCGATTTAAAGGGGAGGCTTAGATAGCCAAGAAGAAAAAGGCTAATAAGAAAAATATTAAACTGCAGTGTGTGTGTCCCCAGGGACTTTCTGTTGCCATGACTGACCTCCCGGAGAGCGCCATTCGTTCCCGAGCATGGCAGCTTTATAGGCACTTGTAGGCCTGCAAAGAACACCAATTTGCTGCTGCAGTTTGTTTTGATAACTGAAACTTTCAATAAATCTATATTAAAATCAAAAGGAAAATTAACTAGGCCCTAGTGAGGGGCACGGAGATAAGGGAGCACATTACCACCCTGGCCTCAGCCACCCCACATCCATCTCTTAGTTCAGATTCAGGTCACCAGGGAGATGAATGGCTCAGGCTCTTGGGGAACAGCTCTGGGGAAAAGCAGGAAGAAAGCGGCATGGCCAGATCCAGCCCTGACTCCTCCCAGAGCGGCAGAAGACTGCTGGGGGGTTGGGTTGGGGAGAAGAGGAGGTGGGGTGGTGGTGGTCATGATGGGAAGAGGGGTAGGAGAAAGGGGTAGGGAAGGGTGAGAATAGTAGTAATAGCCACTATTTACTGAACTCTTTATTCTAGGTAGTGCTAAGCAGTTGCGTATTTAATTCCAGTAACAGGTAGATACGAGTATTATCTACATTCTAGAGATGAAGAAACTGAACTTCAGAGAGGTATGTGACTTGCCGAAGGTCACAGATGGAGCCAGGACTCAAATCTGAACAGGTTCTCTCTCAGTCCACCCTTCTATGCTGTCTTATATAGCTTACAGGGACTACGATGGCAGTAGCAGTTCTTCCAGTTGCCTCATAAAATGGTTTCAGACACAGTCTGGGTTCTCTCAGCTGTGCCAAGGTTTGGGGGCTGCCATGCATTATCCTTGGGTCCTGCATTCTCTGTGCTTTGACTGCTGGTTAAGGTCCTAGCTTTGATGGCCACCTTGCTGCTTTTCCTGGTAGTTTGACAGGCCATAAGAAGACCTAACTGACCGGGCGCGGTGGCTCATGCCTGTAATCCCAACACTTTGGGAGGCCGAGGCGGGCGAATCACCTGAGGTAGGGAGTTTGAGACCAACCGGACCAACATGCAGAAGTCCTGTCTCTACTAAAAATACAAAAATTAGCTGGGCGTGGTGGTGCATGCCTGTAATCCCAGCTACTCGGGAGGCTGATGCAGAAGAATCGCTTGAACCCGGGAGGTGGAGGTTGCAGTGAGTTGAAATCGCGCCATTGCACTCCAGCCTGGGCAACAAGAGTGAAACTCCATCTCAAAAAAAAAAAAGAAGACTTAACTTGGTCCTGTCTTGTGTTCTTGCTCTCAGTGTTCACTTTAGCTCAGTCGCTTAATCCAGCAGCCAGGATGTCTGTGTGTCTGTGTACTGGACTCAGTTCATCTGCCTCCCCAAATTCACTTGCCCTTGCCTTGTGTGCACCCTTGACTCTGGCCATTGGCCACTTGTTCATTGGACAACCCACCTGCCACTCCCACCTCATTTACTAACACCTCTGGTTATCTTCGTTTCCCTTGGGATGAGGGTTAGGTTTGGACACAGCCTCCAATGTGCCCACTGTGGCGGGACTGCAGTTGGACCTGATCTGACCCAACCAGAGGCTTTGATTCCTCTCACCATTTCTAGTCTCAAATGAATGACTATACTTCAGGGTGTGGAATCTGGCACCCCCTGTGGCTACTGCATTGGTGGGGTAACACAACCCTTCCTTCTCCCTGTCACACAGGATGGTTCTACATACCTTGTACGACAGAGCAACGAGTTGTATTTTCTTTGAGGAACTGGCCAACTTCTCAGTAAGACACTATCTGGTACTTTCTTTCTCTCCTTCCCTGCTTCACTTCCCCCTTTCCCCTACTCTTTTATTTGTTTATTTAAGACACGGAGTCTTGCCATGTTGCCCAGGCTAGCCTTGAACTCCTGACTTCAAACGATCCTCCTGCCTCAGTCTCCTGCCTCCTGAGTAGCTGGGACTACTACATGTGTCACCTTACCCGGCTCCCCTCACTCTTGATGCCTTGGGATTGTACTCCCCAATTAAATTTGAACACATAAGTTTTTCCTCAGGCTCCGTTTCCTTTTTTTTTTTCTTTTTCCTTTTATAGAGATGGGATCTTGCTATGTTGACCAGTCTGGTCATGAACCCCTGGGCTCAAGCAATCCTTCCACCTTGTCATGCTAAAGTGTTGGGATTTCAAGCACGAGCCACTGTACCTGGCTCAGGCTCTGTTTTCTAGGGAACGAGACAGCACACAACAGAGCCACAGCCTGAGAAATCCAAGTGCTGTGTTAGGCAGCAGTGTAAGGTACCAAGTGTATACTGAGCTGTCAAACTGTTCTATTATTTGAATCAATTTGCCTGGTCTTTGTACAAAAAGAGCTTACAGTGTGGTGAAGTCCTGGAAGCTGTACAGTTGAGCCCTGGTGCACCAAGGAGGAAAGAACACATTCTGGGGAAGTCAAGGGGACCATTGAAGGCTCCACACAGGATGTTGGGGCTGGGCATTAAATAAAGCCTTGAATCCAGATAGTATAGATTTACTTCATTCTTACAGCCAAGAAGATTGGCTGTGCCTACTCTTAGGCTATAACTCAGTATATAACAAAGCTATCTCACTGCCTCTTGTCTTATTTTTGTATTTGCTTATTTTATTATCTATCCTTCCTCCTACAGCCCCTCTCCAATTTATTTATTATGGCTTTCTATAGCCTTGTCCTCCCAGGCTCCAGTGATCCTCCCACCTCAGCCTCCTGAGTACCTGGGACTACAAGCACGTGCCACCATGCCTGGCTTATTTTTAAATTTTTTGTAGAGATGAAAATCTCATTATGTTGCCCAAGCTGGTCTTGAACTCCTGGTCTCAAAGGATCCTCCTGTCTCAGCCTCCCAAAGTGTTTAGAATTACAGACATGAGCCACGGCACCCAGCTTCCCTCTCCAGTTTAAAAGCTCCTTGAGAATACAGGTGTGTCGTTATTAATCAACGAATCCTCAGCAACAGAAACAGTGCCTGACACTTAAGAGAGGCACTATAAATACAGGTGGACTGACTGACCAACTGGGGTTAATGTCTAGGTAATAATAGGAGAATCTGTTTCAGCTCCAAGAATTGGAGGATAGTACCTCCACTTACTGACTTCGGGATAAGTCTGTCCCCGATGCTGTATATTCCCTCATTTGTTCACAGACATTTACTGCAGGCCTTCTTTACGCCTGCACTATGCTGTGTATTACTGAACAATAATGGAAAAAATGGAACATACATGAACAATATGGAAAAAAATGCTTTTCCTGAAGGACTTAAAACCCTGTGGGAGCGACAACAAGGAAACAGACAATTATAAAACAATATGATAAATGCTGTAGGTGCACAGTAGAGTCACCTAACCTGTTATGTGGGTGGGATAGATGATGGCATTCCCTGATATGGGGATTACCAGGCACTCCCAGCTCAGGTGGAAACCGTTATGTTAAAGTCCGATCTCAGAGGTGGTAGGGCCCAGAAATGACATCATCCTAAGTGTAAATATGCAGACAACACACAGAGGGGCTTGGTAACTGAAGCTGGGCCCAGAAGATGGGGTCCTGACCGATTGTGAAGCTGTCAAAGCCATCATTGGCTTGGCTAAGGGTGAGGTTTCCCAGCTCATATCCTGGGACTCATGACTACCCAGAAAGGCATAACCAGGATGAAGAAACACAGGTCTCTCCAGCTTACTGGAGAGACTGACTGGGGAAGTTCCTCACAACTGAGGCCAGAAACCTTTTAAACAGAAGTTTCCTCTGAGTGGACCTGAACAAGCCAGTCTTCCTTAGGACGGCCCTTCACAAATCTAAGCATTTTCCTCTTAGCTTAACCCCTCTTTGTCTCAGGTCTCCCCCAGGCCCACATCACAGAGTAGATGACAATAATTACTTGTTGAATGAACGAATCATGAAGAGTCATGTAAATATAATCTGTCACGTTGTGAGCCCACATTCACCTTGCAGGTATATTAGAGGGCGGGAAAACGGAGATGGGGGACCTGGGTCGCTGTAGGCCTTAGAAAGTTTCGTTTTAAAAAAATTGCTTTCACAGATCAGAAGTGATGTCCCCGCCCCCGCCTTCTCTTCTGAGTTCGTGCAACGTCAAAACTACAAGTCCCATAAGCCCGGCCGCCGGGAGTTACCATCTTGACATACCTTAGCGCGCATGTCGGCGGGAGAGTGAGCATTTGGGGAGAAGAAGCCCCGCCCGACTGCAGCCCATTGGTCAAAGGGACCGGCAGCGGGCTCAGCGGTTGGCCACAGCGCCCGCCCGTCCGTCACGTCGGTCGGGGTCAGAGTGCGCGGAGGTGAGTCGGTGTGTTGTGGACTCGTGGTGCTGGCTGCCGCTGTTCAGGCGGCCGGGAACGGGCGGTGGGGAGCGGGCGGAGCTGGCCTTGCCTCTGCCTGGCCGGCGCCGCAGTCGGCGCGGGCTGCGCCCGCCGCCGCCAACTGCCCTGAGCGCCTGCTGAGGCCGAGGGAGACGTCGGGGCCTGCACCTGGAGGGAGCCTGCCGCGCTGGCCCCGAGGAGGGGGCGTTGCCATGGCGACAGCCTCTCCCGCTGCTGACGGGGGACGGGGGCGGCCCTGGGAAGGAGGGCTGGTCTCCTGGCCCCCCGCCCCTCCCCTTACTCTCCCCTGGACTTGGATGGGCCCAAGTTGGGGGCAACACCCCGGGGTGGGTGATGCTGAATGTCCCCCTCCAAGATTGGGCCCTGGTTAATGCATGCGGGCCGAGGGTCGCGGTGCGCAGAATTTGTGCCACCTGGGGTGCTGGCCCATGTGCTAACCCTGGATGCTTAATCTACTGAGTAACGTTCTGGCGGAGGGGGAGAGGGGCAGAGCTTTGCAAGACAGGATGGGTGAGTTTATTAAGGGGGTTGACTTACTGGGATTACTAGAAAAGAAAAAGAGGTTTGACCAGAGTGGCTAGAAGTGGAGCAAGGAGATTGTAGTTAGAACATTCCCTTGACCCCCTCCCCAACACATGCGCACACACCAGGTTAGCAGTTTACCTCTTTGTAAATCTGAAGCGGTGGTAGTGGTGATGGTGGAAGGAGTGAATAAGGGGCCTAACCTGGCTATCTTTCTGTGTGCCTGTCTTGCAAATGGTCCAGCAACAGGTGTTTTCTTAAAAAAAAAAGCATGAATTTGGATTGAGGTTTGACTGTGAGTTCTTGCAAAATTTAACTGCTCATTGTTGACTTGGAAGATGCTGGATGTGGGGCCCCCAATGGGGGTTTGGATTTTGTCTTTAGAGCTGGATTTTGCAACGAATAGTGCCCATCGTTGCGTCTGCTTGAGGTCTCTGGCCACTTCAATGGCATTTACTCTTGTCAGACATTTCATCAGTTTCCCAGGGGAAGGGCAGCAAAACATGAATCCTATTGGCTAAAAGACTGTACGCTATTCAAACTATAGTAGGTTGAGTGGCTAAACGAGTTTTGATTGTAGAGTTTCTTCCAGAAATTGGCTTCATCAAATTCTGCTTTATTCTGACTTTATCATATACAGCCTGCCCTGTTTTAGTGGGTTCTTGCTTGGAACTTAAGTTTATTATACCTGGATCTCCTACTATTTAAAAGCCAATTTATAAACAGGGACTTGAAGTGTGACTCCACTAATGTGTGTCTGTGATCCTGGTTAGAAACCCACTTGGCTGCCTTTTCCTCAGGAGGTGGGGGTTGGGGGGAGGGAGCTGCCGGGAAGTGATTGATAAGGTTTTCTTTATGGATTCTGTGGTGCTTCACTGGAGCTCAGAGCACTTTGGCAACTTAAGCACTCCAAATTAAAAGCTCATTAACAATTCCTGCCCAAAGATCCTGTAAATAATCAGCTAGCTAGGTCATAGAGCTTGGCTAAGAGCTCTTCTTCCAACTTGAAATTTCCAAATAAAAGTGCTTTTATTCCCTTTCATTTTGAAAAGTGTTTTCTTTGTGGTGGGGTAAATCCGTGAGTGGCCTTTTCCCAGCGGATCTGAGTAGAAGAAAGTCTTAAATGTGTGGAATGGTAGACAGGAATATATTAGTTCCAACCCTAGGTGTTTCTTTATGCAAAAGACATCACTAACAGGGGCATCTCTGCAACTTCTGGTCCTTTGGAGGATATGAATTAGTTGAAAAGGATGATAGGTATCCATTGATGTTTTGACTTGGGATTTAGTTACCTTGACTTTCTTAGAGCGTGAAGCAGGCTTGGAAGTATCCTGAGAGTGTTTCCTAGTCTATGTGGCCATTTGCAGTATGACTTGTGGATTTGTGGCAACCAGCCCCTCCCCCAATCCTGGCCCAGCCTTAGTTCCTTAGTTCTGAATATTGTCAGCCTTACCAGTGTCTTCCTCCTTGACTAGACTAGGATTCTGAAATTACCCAAAGAGACACCACTTCATGGCTATCTTTCTCGGTAAATGTTCAGTGTTTCTAGGAGGTGAGCCTCCATAGGAGGAAAAGTATATGACTAGAGAACATGAAAATCATTACAAATATAGTACTAATAGTTTCTGAAAGCTCCCTGGGGGCACTGTCTTTCCACATAGATGGCAGTTATCCCAAAGTTTGAGTTTAGAGTTTGAGGTGTAGTATCCTTCATGGGGATTTGATCCTTGGTATTGAAATAGACTTGTTGCAGAGATGTGTGTTTATCCACAGCATTGGGGCTTTCCAGCTCTCACAGAACCTTCAGCATCCCCAGCTGCCGGTCTTGGCATCTTCGAAGTAAGGAGAGGTGAGAATCCTGTTGCATGGTCAAGTTTGGCTTTATTTCCTTCTGAGTATTTGGGCTTGGAGGGTAGGGGGTGGGGGTTGATGCAGATTGTATTTTTTTCCCCCACGTATCCCCAAAGTCTAAACAAATTGTATTTTTTTGTAGCTTCTTCTGATAAGGTAACATATGTTCAAAGTCTGTAGAAACTTACTTAAAGTTTCTAAAGTGGTAAGAGTTGGAGGTGGGAGATCCAGACTCTCAAATTCTGTCACAATTGCTTTATGGGCATCTCATGAGCACCTACTTTAAGTTCAGGATGGTTGAATAGAACCAGAATAGCCCATTATCCTGAGAAATACACATCCTTTTTTTTTTTTTTTTTTTTTTTTTTTTGAGACGGAATCTCACTCTGTCGCCCAGGCTGGAGTATAGTGGCACGATCTCAGCTCACTACAAGCTCCGCCTCCCAGGTTCACGCCATTCTCCTGCCTCAGCCTCCCGAGTAGCTGGGACTACAGGTGCCTGCCACCATGCCCGGCTAATTTTTTTGTATTTTTAGTAGAGATGGGGTTTCATTGTGTTAGCCAGGATGGTCTCGACCTCCTGACCTCGTGATCCACCCACCTCGGCCTCCCAAAGTGCTGGGATTACAGGCTTGAGCCACTGCGCCCGGCCAGAAATACACATCTTAAGAAAATAGGAAGAAACATCTTCATTTGACTTTAAACATTTATTTATTTATTTAAGAGACAGACTCTTGCTAGGTTGCCCATGCTGGGCTCGAACTCCTGGGTTCAAGTGATCCTCCTCCCCACAAGTAGCTGGAGCTACAGGCATGTGCCACTACGCCTGGCTCTCATTTGGCTTTTACTAATGTATTTGACCAAGGCCTTTGGGATCTTGGTTTAATTTAGGTTGCATGTCGCCTTTTGGTGGATGGTTAGTTCCAACCTGTCTGTTTTACAAGGCTCAGGGACCAGCTAAAGAGGCATACTCTGGATGATTGATATCCAGGGACTTGAGCTTGTTTGTTCAATAGCTAAGGGCCAGGCACTGTGCTAGTTCCTGGGATTATAGTGGTGAACAAGAAAGCCACCTTCCCTGACACCATAGAGCTTACAAATTCGTGGGAGAGACTGATAGTAAAAAGGCAGTTATGATATGATCTGAGAGTGCTATAGTAAGGGAAGTGTAGAGGCTTTGGAAATACTCAGAGGGGTCTCTGACCCAGAGTTGTAGACTCAGGGAAGGCCTCTCAGAGGAAGTAAACCTCCTCACATAGAATTAAACAAACCCTCAAAGAACACTGAAAACTAAAAAAAAAAAAAAAAAAAAAAGAAAATTAGGTGAAGACATGAGGGACCAGTTGTCAGAGCTTTGTTGAATATGAGAAAGTTCAGTGTGGCTGAAACAGAGTACTTAGTTGGCAGGGGACAGGAGAATATGGGGAGAGATGAAGCAGGAGTAAGCAGAGGCCAGAGCCTTAGCTTATAAACTCTTAGGATTAGATCAGGGAGTAGAAAAAAGATTAGATTAGGGCTCTGCAAACTTTTTCTGTAAAGGATAAGATAGTAAATATTTAGGCTTTGGGTCTCTGTCACAACTTCTCAACTCTACTAAACTCTGCAGTTATGCATTAAAGTAGCCACAGACAGTATGAAAAGGAAGAGCATGGATGTATTCCTGTAAAACTTTATTTATAAAATAAATAAAGGTGGCAGCTAGATTTGGTCCATGGAACATAGTTTGCTGACCTCTGGATCAGATTTAAGAACAGTAAGAAGCCACTAAAGGGTTTTAAGCAGTAGACTGATGTTAGATTTGTGTTTTAGAAAGTTGGCAGGCCAGCGTGGTGGCTCACGCCTGTAATCCCAGCACTTTGGGAAGCTGAGGTGGGCAGATCACTTGAGGTCAGGAGTTCGAGACCAGCCTGGCCAACATGTTGAAACCCTGTCTCTACTAAAAATACAAAAATTAGCTGGGCGTGGTGGTGCATGTCTATAATCCTAGCTACTTGGGAGGCTGAGGTGGGAGAATCGCTTGAACCCAGAAGGCAGAGGTTGCAGTGAGCTGAGATGGCACCACTGCACTCCAGCCTGGGTGACAGAGCAAGACTCTGTCTCCAAAAAAAAATTTGCTCTGATTTCATTGTGAAAAATGGATTGAAGGGGACAGACAATACTGGAGGCAGAGAGACTAGTCAGGAGGCTGTGGAAAATTACGTGGATAGCATTTTATTTTTCCCTTTTGTGGCATTATTTTGGTCCTTAAAAATTGAGTATATGGCTGGGCACAATGGCTCATGCCTATAATCTCAGCACTTTGGGAGACCGAGGCTTGAGGCAGGAAATCAGGACCAACCTGGTCAACATACTGAGACGCAACTCTACAAAAAAACCAAAACAACAACAAAAACTGATCTATAAATATGCTTTTCTTATAAATAAAAAAAAATGAGTATAAATGAATCTGCATATATGAGTGTAACAGTTCTCTTTACTAACTTCCTACCCATCTACTAGAATGTATAGAATGTCTACCAAAGAATTTGTTGGAGATACTGGCTCCTATTTTACACACTGGAAAAGATGTAGAAAGGGAAAGTTGGTGTAAAATGAATTGAAAGAGCTGAGCACGGTGGCTCATGCCCATAATCCCAGCACTTTGGGAGGCCAAGGTAGGTGGATCACTGGAGGCCAGGAGTTTGAGACCAGCCTGGCCAACATGGCAAAACCCTATTTCTACCAAAAATACAAAAATTAGCTGGGCGTAGTGGCATGTGCTGGTAATCCCAGCTACTTGGGAGGCTGAGGCATGAGAATCACTTGAACCTGGGAGGTGGAGGTTGCAGTGAGCTGAGATTGCGCCACCGTACTCCAGCCTGGGCAACAGAGCGAGACTGTCTCAAAAAAAAAAAAAAAAAAAGAAAAATGCTTTGGAAACTATATTTTAATGAAGTATGGAATAAGCGGAGCCATTGAAAGGGTCTTGGTCTTAGGGTTCATAACTTAATGTCAATTAATTTGAACTTCTTGAACCGTACGCAGAGAGGATGACCCATTTTCCTAAGCTTTCCAGGAAATTGCCCTCATTCTATATATGTCCTACTTGGTCTCTCCTTTCCTGGCTTGTAGAAGACTGATGACCTGTTCCAGACATTTTGGAGATGTCTCCTAGTTCAGGTATATGTCAAGGAAAGGGACCAAATAAAGTATTGTATTTGGTGAGCATCTGATGAATAGGTTAGAGCTGAGAGTCCCTTGTCTGTGCTTTCCCTTACTTCCTACATTCCCTTTGTAGGAGGTCTTCATCCTACAAGCCCCAGTGTAGGTTTCTGGTAGCAGTGTTTACTTGACCTTGGGCAAGTGACTTACCTCTCTGAGCTTCACTTTGCTATCTGTAAAATGGAGATAATGATACAATCGAGTTGGCTGAAGGATTTAATAATATTTGTAAAACTCTTTGCACAGTGTCTTGATAACTTTTATCACTAATAAAATTTTATATAATTAATAAGTTTTTATAAAGCAGCCAGTATTTGGGTGACTTGGCTTTTGACTTCATATTTTTTGTGTCCTCACAGTTGTCATTGTGAACATACGATAAAAACATAGCCGCTCATGGTGGCAGCCAGCAGACAGGAGGAATTGACAACTAAAGCAAGGCACTGCTCTTCATAATGGAAAATTTTCAGACAATGGGTGTTCCATTCAGAATCCCAGAACTGGCCAGGTGCGGTGGCTCACACCTGTAATCCCAACACTCTGGGAGGTCAAGGTGGGTGGATCACCTGAGGTCAGGAGGTCAGGAGTTTGAGACCAGCCTGGCCAACATGGTGAAACCCCATCTCTACAAAAATACAAAAAATTAGCCAGGTATGGTGACACACATCTGTAGACCCAGCTATTCAGGAGGCTGAGGCAGGAGAATTGCTTGAACCTGGGAGGTGGAGGTTGCAGTGAGCCGAGATTGAGCTACTGCACTCCAGCCTGGGTGACAGAGTGAGACTCAAGACAAAAAAAAAAACCAAGCAATCCCAGAACTTTTTTCAGTGTGGACCTTAGTCCCAGCACCATCAGTAAAGCAAATCGAGTGAGCAGCTTCCCGATAGAAATTCACCAAAGTGTGACCAGCATTCCTCCCTGTCTGTCTGGGGTCATTTATTAGTGTTGCCACCCTGTGGCCTTACATCTTTGTAAAGTGCCTCTCAAATTTTTTAAAATTACTTTTCACCAGCACTCTGGGAAGTGGGTCAGGTGGTCAGCATTCTTGTCCTTGATACCGTATGAAGAAACTGAGGCCCAGAAAGGTTAAATGAGTTGCCTGAGGTCCTGCTGTGAGGTACTGTCAAAGCTAGGGCAGATTTGCCATCCAGATGAAAGTGTGTTAGTTTATTGCTATGATTTTGCTTTCCTTGAGTGAGAGGTGCATAGTCATTCCAGAACTGCAATCTGATGCATGCCTTGTCCAGATCTACTAGGCTTGATTTGGGTCCTACGTTATCCACTTGGTTCTGTTGGGTTTTAATTAGTGATTGCTAGAACCTGAACTGTTGGGAAGCAGATTCCCTTTGGGTCATTGTTTTTAGCCTTTCCTCTTTGGGGGCATTCCTTGAGGAGCTTTGGGTTACTAGGGATTGCTTTGATGTGTTCAAAATTGTGCCTTGTGCCCCACAGCTACAGGTAAAATCAAAAGGCGGATAATTTATGGGAGTGTCAGAGCTGGCCGCTGGCACCTCAGGAGGCCATTAGTATGCCTGTTCAGACCCTCTGTGTCCTTGCAATTGATTCCTCTTTGCATGAGCCTGATTTGGGAAGCTGTAGATCTGTGGGTAGTGATTGGATGTGACAGTCCAAACACCGGTCCCTAAATTAATCCTTTTAATGGTATTCCGGCACCAAGGCAATTCTCTCTCTCTCTCTCTCTCTCTCTCTCTCTCTCTCTCTGGCTCTTTCTCTCTCTCGCTCTCTCTCTCTCGCTCTTTCTTTTGCTCTTTTTAACTAGGGAGGACAGAATGGGGTGGGCTAGGAGGAAGGATAAAGAAAGGAAGAGAAGAAGCTTTGTTTGGTGCTTAGGCCCTGCTCTGTTCTAATTAGCATGTTCTAATTCCAGAGCAGTTGGCATCTTGACTGTGGGCATATTAATTCATTTAGCAAACATTTACTCTTGCTTACTTTGTGCCTGGTCCTGTGCTGGGTGCTGGGAATACAGAAATGAATAAAATGTGGTCCTTACGCTTAGGGATCTAGCTCAGTGTTTCTCAGGCTTTAAAAACTGTGTTTAGATGTAACACAGTTTAGATTAAAACACACACACACACACAAAACAAAACAATCTTATGCTCTTCTTTAATGCTATTTGAAATTTTAAAATGCATTAGTCTGATAAGTCAAAGAATTATGTCAAATATGCTTTTTTTTTTTTACATGCACATGCACACATATACCTGTACTGCTGTCTTCTATCCTTCTCCCTTAACTCCTTGAAAATTACTGGTAGTAGAAGAAACATACCTAATACCTTACAACATAGTGAGATAAAAGTTATGAAGTAGGAATAAACTGTGCCACTGGATCATACTTAAGCAATTAGCTTTATGATGGAGTGTCAGAGAAAGCCACCAAAAGGGGGGAGATTTGAGCTGGATTTTGTAGAAGCAGTCATAATTTGTCTGGCAAAAAATGGAAGTGCATTCCAAAATAGGGAGCAGCGTTTGCCAAAGCACAGATTTGTAAAAGGAAACGTTACATTTGGGTACTTGAGTAAGAATTGATTATAACCCTGCCTCCTGCCAGTTTTCCACTCTGTAAGATGGAAAGATTTGTTCCTCTGGAATTTTGTTTGAGAAGAGGCTTCGAGTTCCTTGTGCTGCCGTTGTTTTAATTCTGCTTTTGTGCTCAGGCCTGTAATTTTTCTTTTTAAAATATATAAAAAAAAAAAAGAAAACAAGTTAGGATGATTTGGATAGACTTAATTATTGCTTAAGGTTGAGTTACTTTTAGTTAAAGTTACACTTTGCCTCAAAAGAAAAACTGCAGTTGATATGCATTGTTGGCCCTCTGTTGGATGGGGGGAATCAATCATGTGGGGAAATGTGGGCCGTGGTAGAGAACAGGACCCCAAAGAGCTGAGCGCTCTGATCCCTTAGTTTCCTTATGTGTAATATGAGAATACTGTTACCCATTCTGCTTGATACTGGGAGGATTAAATGAGATAAAATATGTAAATCATCAATACAGTGCCTGGCTTGAGTAGATTTTCAGAAAAGGGTGTTTCCCTTTTCTCTTTCTCATGTAGTAACAGCTCCCTTTTACTGAGCACTTGCTACTGTGCAAAGCACTTCTTGTACATTGTATGGTTAAACTGAAACCCAAAGACACAGGTATTATTATTATAGGTATTATCACAAATAATTTATAGTAGAGTCAGGATTTGAACCTAGGTTTGTCTATTACCAGTGTTTTAACACTAGATTATATAACTCCTTGCTTTTACACCAGTTCCCCATCTTGGGACCGAGAGTACAGGAAGTATTCAACAGTTCTAGGTACCTCTCTTCTGGGATCAGATGCTGTCTACAAGTGTGAGAGGTGCTTAAAAGGTTGATGCTACTATACCCTGCCCTCCATCCATCTCTAGTCCATTTATGGTGTGTTAGGAAGCAAGGTTTTGCCCCTTCTTATGTGTGATGGGGTTGCAACAGACTTGCAGGACTTTGCAAAAAGATGTCTTCCAACTTTGGCGGCTGAAAGGAGTTTGCCCAAGCTACTGGGCATGGCTGATGGTTTAGCAAACAACAGGCAAATCACAAACAATTGCCTCTTTTTATGTGTTTCTTGGAGCCTCTGAAACAGACCAGTTGAAGGGGAGAGCAAGCCTGCTGTGACCTGTGATGTTGCCATCAGAATTTGGTGTTCTTGAAGGC
This sequence comes from Chlorocebus sabaeus, assembly GCF_047675955.1. Lineage (NCBI taxonomy): Eukaryota > Metazoa > Chordata > Mammalia > Primates > Cercopithecidae > Chlorocebus > Chlorocebus sabaeus. The sequence continues at coordinate 92,581,432 of NC_132923.1, forward strand.
CTTTAGTGATTTTAGCTCTGCTGGTAGTTTGGGATTATTAGCAGCTGCTTCTGAGTTGGAGGAGCTCTCCCTAGCCATGCCTTGGAGCAGAAGCAGCTGTAGCTACAGGCCAAGGCAGGGACTGGATGTAGAGAAGAGGAGACTGTTTTGTTGAGGTGAGGACCCAGTTTCAGAGTTCCTGCTTCCTTTCTGCTTTGGGACCACGTGGAGGTTCCAGGGCGTGTCAAGCTTTGTTTTGTCTTCAGCCTCTAGCCTTCAGCAAACTAGACAGAGTCCTCAGGCTCCTGGCGTCTTCTGTGAGACTGCACAGCTTGGGAAATGACTAGTGAGGCCTTTTCCTTGTGTTGGAGCAGTAGCCTGAGATCCTGGCCTTGGAGTCGAGAGCCTAGGTTCTATTATTTCTTGCAATGTGAAGCTTGGGCAGTCCTTTTCTCTTTCTAATCTCATTTTTCCTGGCTGGTTGGACTGTGTTGCCTCTTAGGTTTTCTTTCACCTTTGACAGTTTGTTTTTTACACAGAGAGTGCTCTGGCAGTAAGGATATATTCATTAGGTGGAAGATTATGACTTTTGAAGGCATGCAGTTTATTTGTAATTTTCCCAGGCTATTTTTAGCTGCTTGAGACAAAGCCTGTGACTAAGTGAGTTCCAGACAGGTATTACTGTGTTTTTTATTGTTGTTTCTGTGACTCAGGTGCTTGAGCACTTGTGATACTGCAGGTCAGATTGGGTCGGGGGCTTACACCAGGACTGAGAACTGAGGAAGCTGTGATTGTTGTATTCCTAGGTGCTTCCAGTCAGCTGGACTCAGAACCTGTTGCTGGTAACTTGGAGTTCCTCAAATGTATCCCTGCCTCTTAGTCTGGCTTCTAATGGAATGAAGTAAATCCAGGGATGGTATAAACATACACCCTCCCAGAAATCCCAAGTACACATGGCTGGGGAGGTGGGAGTGGGAGTAGACCACGTGTTTCACAATGGGCTCCTCTTGTTTTCCCATCCTGAGGACTCCCTTGGCCTGTGTGTGTGGATGTTAAAGGTCGACCCCCTCCACTCACCCCTCCAGTAATGGAGGCTATAAAATGTCTATTTACCCAAGACACCAGAACGACTCCTCTGTGGTTCCTCTAATCTGGTGATTTGGTGCTTCTTTGGTCTCTCAGGTAAATACAGATTGAGTCTTTTTATAAAGGCATATTATTTCCCTCATTAAATGTGTGTTTTGGCACATGTGTTATTTACCTGATAGACAGTAATGGCTGCAGAGGAGCCATTGGTGTCTGTTGTGTAAATACTCTGCACAGAGACCATCCTCCAGGGGCTCTGGCGCAGGCCTGTTTCTCCAAATTGGGCTGGCCCCGTGGCAGTCCCATTTACCCCTCCCCTGTCCCCATTGGGGACCTGCGCCCTTCATATTGAGGAGAGAATCATTCATTTTCCTCCTTGCCATGGGCTACTTAATACCTTTAATTTGCTAGGAGAGGGAAAAGGATGTCTGAGAATAAATGTGTATAAATCTTAGTCTCTGATGAAAGATAGTTTGCAGAAATAGGCAGAATCATAAACTTTCTTTTGAGTTTTGGCCCTCAGTTAGATACTAAAAGTCCCAGTTGATTTTATAAGCTATAGACTTATAGCCTGCAAATTTGTGACTAAAACATAAAGACATCGATAGGAAGGAGAAATCCCTAAGACACCAGAGGGTGCCAGGGCAGGTGGGATGCTGCGGCAGGGAGCAGGGGTGTTTCCTGAGAAGGCTCTATGGTAGCAGGAGTGCCAGTGAGGTGGGCATTGAGTGGGTGCTCTTCTAATGGAAAGTCGGCTGGATAGAGATACTGTTTGGGCTGAGAGATGCTTTGAGCCTCTCTGCCAGAGAGAACATGCAGCCTACCTTCTGTGGGCATTACAGGGAGATCTCTCCCTTCAAATACTGTCTGTGTGATATTTTTAATTTAAAAATGTTAACTGCATTGCACATGGATTTAAAAAAAATAATTTAATTAATTTATTTATTGAGACAGAGTCTCTGTCACCCAGGCTGGAGTGTAGTGATGTGATCTCAGCTCACTGCAAACTCTGCCTCCTGAGTTCAAGCGATTCTCCTGCCTCAGCCTCCTGAGTAGCTGGATTACAGGCGTGTGCTACCATGCCTGGCTAATTTTTGTAATTTTAGGAGAGATGGGGTTTTGCCATGTTGCCCAGGCTGGTCTTGAACTCCTGACCTCAAGCGATCTGCCTGCCTTGGCCTCCCAGACTGCTGGGATTACAGGTGTGAGCCACCCCACCCCACCCAGCTGATTTTAAAAAGCAATTTTGAAAAACAATTTGAAACAGCCCAAATTTACTTAAAAGTTGTAAGTACAGTAGAAGGAATTTTTTCCCTGAACCATTTGAGGGTTAAATTGCCGACCTAATACCCCATCACCCTGAATACTTGGTGTGCATTTCCTATAAACAAGGACATTTTCCTACCTAGTCACAATACAACCATCAAAATCAGGAAATTAACATTGATAAAAAACCTCTATATAATCCTCGGACCCCATTAAAGTTTTGCCAGTTGTCCTAGGAATGTTCTTTGCAGCAAAATGATCCAGTTCAGAATTGTGGGTTGCATTTGGTTATCAAGTCTCTTTAGTCTCCTTTAGACTTTCCTCAGTAAACGTTCCTTGGCATTCATGACCTTGATACTTTTGAAGATTATAGGTTGGTTATTGTTTAGATTGTCTCTCAATTAGGGTTTGTATGACATTTTATCATGATTAGATTTAGGTTGTGTATCTTCAGGAATGTATCAGAAATGATGCTTTGTTCTTTTCGTTACATGATTTTGATTTATCCCATTATTGATAATGTTCGCTTTGATCACTTGATTAAGGTGATGTCTGCCAGGCTTCTCCATCATAAAATTACTCCTCGTTGTAATTAATAAGTATTTCGTAGGGGGGATACTTTGAAACTATGTAAATATCTCACATCAAAGTTTAATTTATTGATTTATATCTTTATGGACTCATGGTTTTCTATTCAGTGCATTATAATCCATTACTATCATTGTTTCTTGGCCAGTAGGTGGCTTCTGTATCCTTTTGGTATGTTCCCATCATTCTTTGGGTGTTTCCTTGCTTTGTGGTACAAGATGTTATGGGCTTATCTTGTATTTCTCTTGCTGCATCCCTGGAATCAGCCATTTCTTCAAGGACCTCTGTTTCTTTTAGTGGAGAATGGTATTTAGAAGGCAACTGGGGCTGGGTGCTGTGGCTCATGCCTGTAATCCCAGCACTTTGGGATGCCAAGGTGGGAAGAACACTTGAGCCCAGGAGTTTGAGACCAGCCTGGGCAACATAGTGAGACTCTCATCTCTACAAAAAAATAAAAGTATTAGCTGGATGTGGTGGCATGTGCCTGTGGTCCAAGCTACTTGGGAGGCTGAGGTGGGAAGATTGCCTGAGCCTGGGAGTTCGAGGCTGCAGTGAGCTGTGATTGTGCAACTGCACTGCAGCCTGGACAACAGAGCAAGACCCTATCTTAAAAAAAAACTAGAAGGCAATGGAGTGCTACGTGTGCTCATTGCCATTGTTACTGCTCCCTGGCTCTTCCTTAAACAGAAATATATTTGCATATGTATGTATATTTGTGTGTGTGTATCCATCTGTCTATCTGACATACATCTAATCAGAAACCATGAGTTCACATTCTTCCTGCCAATTCCAATCCCAACACCACAGATTTTCTCCCTTTCCATATTTTAAGTCCTTTCTGTAACAGTGAGAAACTCGGGTCCCATTATCCTTAATATATGCACTTCTTTGATCAGTTCCTCTGTAGGTAGCTAATCTCCTGTTACTGCCACTGCCCTTTACGCCTCATGAGTGCCTCTTTTACCCTGCCTATGTCACCCCACATCAGACTGCCAGCCGACATGGATGCTCTCCACACCCCCTTGGTTCTGACATGCTGTACCACACCTTCCCACCTCTGCAAGGATGTCTTCCTCACCCTGCCTGGGCTCTGACAGTGTCCCCCAGACCTCTCTGGCTCACCCTACTCCACCTGTTACAGATATCTGCCCTCTTCTGCTGCACCTAATGGCTTTAGGATTGAGTTTTTCAGGAAGGGAAGAGGAAGAGCTACCCTCTGTTTCTTGACTTGAACTGAACTTGGTTGTTAGAAGTAAGGGAAGTGTGGAATCCAGTAACTGCTGATATGTGGAGGCCTGACCTCCTAATGTCTACTCTCAAGACTTCCTACAAGAGAAGCTTTTTTGTTTTGTTTTGTTTTTGAGTTGTGGTCTTGCTCTGTCACCCAGACTGGCGTGCAGTGGCGTCATCACAGCTCACTGCAGCCTCAACCTCCTGGGCTCAAGCGATCCTCCTACTTCAGCCTGCCAAGTAGCTGGGACTACAGGCATTCACCACCCCACCTGGCTAATTTTTAATTTCTTTTTTGTAGAGATGGGGTCTCACTGTGTTTCCCAGGCTGATTTCAAACTCCTGGGCTCAAGCGATACTTCTGCCTCAGCCTCCCACAGTGCTGGGATTACAGGTGTCAGTCACTGTGCTTGACCAAAAGAAGCTTTTTAATGTAGATGAAATCAGGTGAAAAAGCAAGGCCTGCAGGCAAGAGAACCACTGGCCATCAGAATAGGGTATGTATAGTATGCTCTGTCAGAGGTCTAGAGCATTTTAGGGTTGCAGAAGACATCGATACTACTCTCTGAGGCTGGCTTATGAATTAATTGGATTTGTAGGCCCAGAATCTGGGGGATCCAGGCTTGGCCAGGTAGGCATAGCCCAATAGGATAGTAGTAATAACATTAGGCTAATATATATTAAGCCCTTATATGCCAGACACTGCTCTTAGTGCTTTGCATGTGTTGTCTGATGGTATTCTCACTTAAGGAGTAGGTGCTATAGTTATTGTCATTTTACAGATGAGGAATTGAAGAACACAGCATGCCCAAGGTGCCATGGGTAGTAAGTGGTAAAGCCAGGATTCAAACTTGGAAGCCCTCCTTGCTCATCGTGCTTAATTGCTTATCGTATTTGGTAGATAGGATCTGACTGACTGTACATACAATGCATATTCTATGCACATTGTGGAACATTAAGACTTTCGGAAGTCTTTACACTTTTTTATCGGGTTAGAGAAGAGTCTAAGTCCTTGAGGCACTTTGAATCCAAACTAGAATGGGTAATTTGAGCAGACCGGTGTCTCCTATCTCATCAAGGCTTCCAGTACGGTTCAGAAATAGGTGATGAGAAGATTCTGGCTTTCAAAAGGATATTGGCCCTCTTGCCTTTCCAGGAAACTCCATAGTGAAACTCAAGCTGGCGTTTGTCTACTGGGGCTGAGTTTTGGCTGTATTTTTGGTGAGGCTATAAAGCAGTGGTGAAAACAAGTGCTGTGCTTGTGCAGGATCCACAAAGAACTTAAAATATTTTTTGGTGTTAGCTCCACTGAATCCCCCTGAAATCTCATTATAGGGATAGGGAAATCGAGGAGCTATGCTAGCGTATATCCTAGTAAATATATAGGCAAGTTACTGTAGCTCATTCAGTGAGTCAGGAGAGAGATGGGAAGACAGCCATACTTGGCATTATCTGCTTCTGTTCAGGTAGTGACCTAATTGCTTTTGAGTATGCGCTGTACTTCACAGGGTGCTATCCCCTCTACCCTATGTGAAGGGAGCCAGGTGCCCACTTGCAGCCATCAGAGGCAAGCCTTTGGCTGTGTTGGAATGGGGCTTCAGAAAGCACAAACTATGGCCATTACTGTATTGTACAGTGAGATTTCTTATTTGAGGATTAAAGTTGAGAGAAATTTGAATGTTGGGTATTAAAGGGAGAAAGACAACATTTCTGCTTTGTTCCTTCTTTCTTTTTAAGGAAGTTTGAGTTATTCATGAGTAAAACTTAGGCTTTGATTTTTATATTTGGTTAGGCCTCTGAGGAGCAGGCATTCTGCAAATTTAAGGGGAAAACTTAAAGGAAAAGTGATTCCTCTTTTTTTTTTTGCACATGTAACTCAGAAAACTTTACTAGACTTTTAGCCATGCTCCTATTACTGCCACATCTGGGTTTTCTTTTTCTTCCCTATTTAAAAAGTCCCGCAGTCATTCAGGGCCTCTAGTAGAGACTGAGTCTAAGGCAGCAAATGAGAAGGCCTAAGGCTGTTACCAGCTGTGCTCTCCAGGCACTGTTCATTCCCCCAGGGTGCCACTTACTAGTGTGGGGGCTGGGGGATCACCAGAATGTTGGGAGAAAACTCCCCTGTGATTTGCTTTGTTTGCCTTCACCTTGGGAGAGGGGAGGAGGGTATGTGGAGACATCAAGATACAGACTGGAAAGCCAAGGGCAAATGGCTCCTAGTGGAGCTGAGAAAAGAGCCTTGGACATTTTCTGCTGCTTGTCTGAGTCTACTTAGCTTCCAGGACTGATTGTACAACAGGGTCACCTCATGTTACTTTGGGCCCATAGCTTTAATGTTAACTGTTGCCACCTGAGAAGTGACTGCACAATTTTTCTCTTTTCTCTCTTTTGAACTTTAGAGCTCCATTTAAAGATGAAGGCCCGTGTTGCATGTTGTTTTGAGAATGATCTGGGAGACTCAGAGCTGTAATAATGCTGCAGGTGCTGCTATTAGGGTCTTGAACTTCAGTAACGAATACTATGATTTAGAAAAGGGGCCCAGAAACACTGGGGAGTGGCCCATGTTGCGTGGATATTCCTGAAGACTAGATGGAACAGGGCCACAGAGGGAGGGAGTAACCCAGGCTCTCTGTTCTTTTTTTTTTTTCTTTCTTTTTTTTTTTTTTTTAAACTTTCCTCCCCTAAGTTTTAGATGCTTCTGGATGTTCAATGCTAGCACCTTTACAGACTGGAGCAGCTCGATTTTCTTCGTATTTACTTTCAAGAGCAAGAAAAGTGCTGGGCTCCCACTTATTTTCTCCCTGTGGTGTTCCGGAGTTCTGCTCCATATCCACCAGAAAGCTGGCGGCCCACGGCTTTGGCGCATCCATGGCGGCAATGGTGTCCTTCCCTCCCCAGAGGTATCACTACTTTTTAGTGCTGGACTTTGAGGCCACGTGCGACAAGCCACAGATTCATCCTCAGGTAACTGTTCCATCATTGCTTTAGAAAAGGTGGGGTGGGCAAGGAGGGAGGGAGGATAGTTTTGCTTTCTGGGACCGAAAGGAGCTTTCTCATGCCTTCCTGTCTTTTAGCTACTCATTTAGAGTTCCTGTCTAGGAAGCAGGACTTGTTTCAGGTATGCCAGTGTAAGGTAGACCTGAGAAGTCTCTGGAGAGAAGTGGGTACGTTGTTTTTCTCTGGTCTCAGCTTTTGGGAATCAACATACTTCCTTCTCTCCTGTCCTTCCTTTCTCTGTTCTCTTCTTTCCTCCATTCTCCTGCTACTGCCACTTGTTCCTTTAAGGAATACTGTAGTAGCTAGCCTCCAAGATGACCTCAGTGATCCTTAACTCCTGCTATTCACACCCTTGGTAGTTCCCCTCCTGCACTGAATCAAAGATATCCTTGTAGAGCTAATAGAATACAGTGGAAGAGATAATGTATGACTTCTGAGGGTAAGTTATAAAAAGTATTGCAGTCCACTTTGCTCTTTTGGACCACTTGGTCTGGGGGAAGCCACCTGTCATGCTGCCAGGACACTCAAGCAGCCCTGTGGAGAGGCACATGTCTGTAGGAACTGAGGCTCTTAGCGAAAATCCAGTGCCCAACTTGCCAGTCATGAGAATGAGCTCTCTTAGAAGTGAATTTACCAGCCCCGGTCAGGCCTTCAGATGACTGCAGCCCCAGTGGACATGTAACTTCAACCTTAGGAGAGACTTTGAGCCAGACCAGCCAGCTGAGCCATTGTCAAATTCCTGACTCACAGGAACTGTGAGGGATAACAAATGATTATTGACGTTTTAAGCCCCAAGTTTTGGGATGATTTGTTATGCAGCATTAGATAACCTGAGTAAGTACCATTGTTGGTCTGTTGGAAAGGACAATTTCTTTCCTTGCTTTTTTTCATTAGCCACCAGCTGTGTTCAAAGACCTTTTAGCTTTTAAGTTAATGCTACTAGGAGGCTTGGATTAGCTGCAGGTGATATTGAAGTATGTGGTGTTTGCTTTGAGGGAATGATTGGGGGCTGATGTAGCAGTTCATTGTAGTGTTGGTGTATTGAATATGCCTGGCTCTAGGACTGTAACTCTTCTCTACAGGGTTAGGTTATAGACTGTGATTTGGGGATGCATAGACATGTTGCTCTGGGAACAACTTTCAGTCGTAAGGAGGAGGGAGAGAAGGGGACCTCAGCATTGGGCACTTGGAAGGTAGGGAGGAGTGTGGTCCATTCAAAGATAAACTGGGTTCATTTGTCATGGTTGGTTTTTTCAGGAAGGGATAGAATGGTAGATTATTTTACATAAAGCAGATATGACAACCTCTTTAGTTTTCCCTTTCTCCTCTCCTCTTTTCTATACTCCCTTAATGCATTGGTCTGCCTTTGGGGCATTGGAGTGAGTTCTGTTGAGGGCTGGGAACACAGGAGCTGGATAAGGAGAATATCCTAAAGGAAGGTCCTTTGGGTGAAAGGGAGTGCAGCTTGGGAGCTACTCAAGCCACGCTTACTTTCTCTGCCTCTTGCTCCTGCCTGTACTGTAGAGTCTTCTTCCCTGCCTCCCCAAGCTACTGGAGTTTCTCTGGTGTGGTGGGGGGGCAGCTGGGTGGTACGTTGGGAATTTTGGTTTTGTAGATTCTCCCACATTGGGAATCAGGGATCCAAATCTTAATATGTCATATTATTTCTTCTACTTCAGTCACTGGGTAAGCCCTAGTGGGACATGAGACTAAAATCTAACACATCTCTGTCACATAGGATTCATCCCTCTTCTGATCCCTCATAATCACTTGGCACCTCTGTTATGGCATTTACTGCTTTCTGGCATATGCTTATATATGTGTATTTTCTTACCTTATCGATTAGATTATAAGCTCAGATAATTATGTAGCTCTGTTTTCTTGTCCTGCAGAGGGTCCTGCCAATATTCCTGAAGGTGAAGCCTGAATCATGTCTCAGTTTGGTCTGTCAATGTCTCCTTTCATCTCTCTTTCAAGGGCTTTATTTTTACTTATTTATTTATTTATCACAATGCTGAAGACATCATGCAGTACAGATTTAAACAGCTTGTGTCACCAACTTCCTTCCCAGACTTAGGCACCAAGACCTTCCAGACCCAGGCTGAGTTAGGGCTTCACATTGTTGACCAGGATCTGGGCCTGATTAAAGATTATCTCCAGAATCAATGAACCCTGATGATGTGATTCCAAGGGCACTTAAGGAATTGGCTGCCCTGGTTCATTATTAGCAAAGCATTAGCTGTTGCTTTAGAGAACTCAGGAAGAAGCATTTTCTGTCTTGCTTATCTTTAAAAGGAGAATACGAATGATCTTGTAAATTATAGACCCGTTAGTTTACTGTGATTCCAGAGAAGATACTTGACCTGATCGTCAGATAATCAATCAGCAAACAGCTAGAAGAGCGTGGGGCACTGAGTAATAACTTACATGGGTTTGTGAAGAAGAGCAAATCCTGTCAGATCAATCTAACTTCTTGCTGTGACATAGTGATGGATTTGAGTGGATCTAGGGCAAGTGATAAATGTAATGCATCTTGACTTCATTAAACCTCTACAATGCTGTGATCAACAGTTGGGAAGGTGAGTTTGGGGCCAGACATCTGTGTTGGACTACCCATCAGACCACCTTCAGGAAAGACCACCTTCAGGAAAGGGACGGCAGGTTGAAACCTGTTATAGCAATTTAAAATCTCCCTTTTTAATGGGAGAGCTTTTTTAAGGTTTGCAGGTAGGAGGATCCTGATGGGATTCAGCGAAAGCCAAGAAGATGGATTGGAGAAGTTGTCAGTCCTAGATAGAATAGCATCCTTCCATTGAGGTCAACATAGGTCAGGTTCTTACTAGAGTCTCTGTGCTGTTTAGGTCTTCTGGTCAACAAGGGAAGTGGAGAAATTGGAAAAGCTCAGGAATTAGACCAAAAATCATTAGAGGCACAAAAATAGAACTTAGAAAATAAATTGAATATAGTTTTGGTGACTGATTTCTTGTCCAGACTGAATAGATTCATCATTTGAGGAGTAGTTATTCCAAGGAGTATGATAACAACTTGCTCTTGATTTTAATAGGGACAAAAAAGAAAGAAGTTTAAATGGAAGCAGGAAAGGTTGAGATTTGGGATGAGAATGAACTGCCAGAAAAGATAGCAAAAGGACCAGAATAAGGTATACACCTTAGATCAGCCTTCCTTAGTGCTCTCTCAAAATGGCTGATGGCTGTCCATTTGACAGAGATTCTTTGATTCTTTTTTTTTTTTTTTTGAGATGGAGTTTCGCTCTTGTTGTCCACTGCTAGAGTGCCATGGCGCCATCTCGGCTCACCGCAACCTGTGCCTCAAGCAATTATCCTGCCTCAGCTTCCCGAGTAGCCGGGATTATAGGCATACGCCACCATGCCCAGCTAATTTTGTATTTTTAGTGGAGACGGGGTTTCTCCATGTTGGTCAGGCTGGTCTCGAACTCCCCACCTCGGGTGATCCACCCACCTCGGCCTCCCAAAGTGCTGGGATTACAGGTGTGAACCACCGCCCCCGGCCTGATTCTGTATGAGTAAGGTCTGCATGCCTCCTGGGAGTAGGGCTGGGCTCATAAATGAGAACCATCCAGGCTCCTCTCCTGACCAGCTCCCTTTTCTATTTTTTTTTTTTTTTTTTTTTGAGACAGAGTCTTGCTCCGTTGCCCAGGCTGGAGTGCAGTGGTGTGATCACAGCTCAGTGCAGCCTCAACCTTCAGCCTCAACCTCCTGGGCTCAAGCAATCCTCCCATCTTAGCCTACCAAGTAGCTGGGACTATGGGTATGCCCCATCATGCCTGGCTAATTTTCTGTTTATTTATTTTTTATAATGATGGGGTCTCACTATGTTGCCCAGGCTGGTTTCAAACTCCTGGATTCAAGTGATACTTCCACCTCGGCCTTCTGAAGTGCTGTGATTACAGGTGTGAGCCACCACAGCCAGTAGGAACTTTCAGTACTCAAGACTCTGCATGGTACACTTCTGTTTTTATGAGAGTGTGTCACACCCCTTGAGTATATAGGAGGCAGAAACAGTTTTAGGCCATGGCCTATTTGGAGGCTCAATGTGGGGCTCTTTTATCTATCTTTGATTTCCAGAAGTCCCTAAGTTAGCTGAGTCAGCTTATTGGGACTATCCTAAAGGAATGCCATTGTGAAAAACTAACAGGTGTAAGCCCTGTTGTAGTTGGGTGAGTAACAGTATTGGTTATAAACATGGTAAAACATGGTATTTTCCATTTGTTACCAGTTTTGCTGTTTACTTTTGTACTTTGTTCAGCTAGGTGAAACTGGAGTGTTTGGCTTGCCAGTCATAGGCTTTGGTGTTCTGGTTTTTGCACTCATTTTATTTGTGTTACATGTTTTGATTCAGATTAACATGATAGGTATTGGTTGAATAGGAGACTGGTTTTCCTTTGAAAACGTTTTTTTCACTTAAATGTTAATTGAGATGGTTTAAAATGTTTTAGAGGGTCTACATTTCAGGAATGCGGCTCCTTTCTTGTTTTAGGAATTGTTTCCTGACATAGAGGCAGATTTGTATCTGGTTTAGGAGAATTGTGCCTCCTTTGTCCTCGCTAGCAGGAGTTCATGTTGCTCATTTTGGTGTGGATGTGCACCGAATGATGGTTGTTGTGACCCTGAGGCCCAGAGAGCAGTCTGAAAGCTTTGGTGGGATCTTTAATTGTGTATCTTTAACCTTGGGGCAAGTTCGCTCACCACCTCAGTGTTCAGAAGAGACCAAAGCAAATGTAAGTGAGGAAAATGAGGTATAGGCCACAGCACGTTGGGAGGAGGAGGTAACCTTAGCTGTCTGGATGACCAGGGAGGGAGGGTGCAGCCCAGCTCTCCCCATCTGAGAAGCTGCCATCCTGGCGGCCACCTGCTTTCCTCCCGGAGTGCTCTGGCCATCCGTCAGGCTCCTGGGTAGTCTTTTTGTCTCTGCTCTGTAGCAGCCCCACTGACTGTTTGCCTTCTCATCTGTATTCAAGTGCCCATACCTTTGGAGAAAAATGACCTTTGGGGTTGAGGTTTCTAGTGTTTGGTCTTTGTCCACAGGGGCATTTTTTTCCCTTTTACGGAAACCTTGAAGAGAGTCCATCTGCATTTTGAGTTAGAACTATGAGTAAAGGAGTTTCTCGTTTCCAGAAAATTGTCCAGATGCTGTTATTTTTGAAGGGTAGGTGGGGAGGGTTGATGGTGACAGAGAGGGCTGATATAGAAGAGATGCGGAGGGTTTCAGTGTGACCTAGAGTTGCCACATCGTTACTAGTCTTTTGTGAAAGAGACATTTTGGAAAACTTTACAGGAAATTGGTTAAGATCCCTACAAAGCAAACTATATTGATTTCTTTTTCCTTCGTTCGAGGCTGAAAGGCAGAAATCCTCTTAACCCCACGTACTGCCTCCCCGCCCTGCCCCACACATTGCTCTTTGCTCCATGCTTAGCTTCTTTCCTTCTCTCTGTTCTTGGTTCCCGCCGTGACTAAGTGAACAGAAAAGCAATTCCCTGGAGAAAGAACCCACCCTTCCCTTCCCATTTGCTTGTCCTGGTTGTAACTCCTCCAGTCGGGAGGGATGGGGCCCAGGTCTTTTTCCTGGAGAGCCTAATTCTTGTATTGCGGTCCCTCTGTCTGTGGCCCCAGTCAGCATGCACTTTTTTCTGTACAGACAGGCGAAGGCACTGACGCTATTCTTCTAAACTGGGAAATGAAATGCAATACCGACATTAATGTAACATTATGGTTGAGATTAAATGCACCAAAATCAGGAAATTCAAAGTTATGCTTCCCACAGCAACTATAACTCAGCCTCATCTGGCGTGTGTAGTATTTTGTGTTAGTGTGGATGGTGTTATATGTTAAGACATTAAAGTTAACACCATAAGCAGAGCACAAAATGCTTGAGGGGGCTGAGTTATGACGACTGTGTGAGCCTTAAGTGTTCTTGCACAGGCTTCTGACTCCTGGAATAATTTTTCCCCTGCCCATCAGTGCAATTATTGCCTTTCTTTTTAGTTATATCTCTACTTTAACACATCTCTTCTTTCAGGGTCACTATAAATGAATTCCTCTATTGATGGCCAGTGATGGTAGGAATGGGACAGCCCGCTAGGCCCCTTTGTCTTTTTTGTCACTGCCTCCATAAATGTGGTACTTGCCCCTCCTCCTTCCAAAGCCGTCTTCCTCCACAGGCTGCTGTTTCCTGGTGGTCCCTCATAAGGTTGGGCCTCCCCCTGGCTCCCACTGTGGCTCCTCACTAGTACTCCCGGAATGGGAACAAGCGTTTGCTGTGTCCGAGTCTTGGCCGTATTGCGACTTCACGAAGGGCCTGTCTATATTTGGAGCAGACATAGCAATGTAGAAGTAAAATATACATCTCAGGGAATGGAGCACTGATGCATGGTGGCGCTGCCTTGTGTGTTTGGCATAGCAGAGGCAGGATCGAAGCGGTTTATTTGCTCTATTCAGACTGCTTCTCCACCTTCCCCAGGGCTTATACCTTTAAGCTGCCATGGTGTGTAGTAGGCTGTGGAGTTGCCTGGGGGTGGGGCCAGGAACTTTCCTTGGGGAACACTGAGTCACTGGTAACAAAATCACCACATAATTTAGTGCAAATCAGGAAACATCCCCCCAGCCTCTTATTATCCTGGTGGCCTCCCCAGGGCTGAGACAGCTGTTGGAATGCAGATTTTTTAGACACTGGGCTAAGGTTGGTGGTGGGGAAGAGCTCTAAAGAATAGGGCCATTGATAAATGGTGAATGAAATCAGGGACTGTAAAATAACAGTGACACTGAGCTGCCTTTTAAAGTTTTTGTTGGACATGACAAAACCAGCTAAGTCAGCAAAGGAATGGGGAAGACCTCATTGTAACCACCTTAGAGGCAATGAAAAGGCTTCTTTTTACTCTTTGGATAGTAACTTCAAGCTCTGTGTTAGATGCTGGGGGTATAAAGACAGGAAATGGTCCCTCCCCTCAAGGAGCTCATAGTCAAGGAGGGCAGACATTTGTGTGACAACCATTAGGCCGTATGAGAACTACCATGACATGGGTAAGTGCTGGGTACAGTGGGGCACAAAGGATGGGAATGATCAGCCCTGCTCACAGTGTGCGGGAGGGCTGCAGAGTTTTCATGTTGTAAGAAATTCAGGAGACCAGAGAGGGCCAAGTGGGCCTGAGACCATTCAGAACTATTATAGCAGGAAGAGAAGAAGGGGTTCACATAGTAAGCCAGAATGCAATGGCCTAAGTCTGGAAAAACTGACCTTGATTGCAGGCTTGTTTGTGGAAGCGTTGCAAATGAGGTAGAAGGAGAATAAAGACTTGGAACCTGGCAAGTATTTCACTGTTCAGTTAGTTGGATTATATATGTCAGTTTTATGCTGTTTCTCCCATTTGAGCTAGAAGGTCTTATTGGGATGCTATAAGTGAAAGTACAGAAGCTAGAAGAGGCTTAAGAGCATCTTACCCAATAAAATGTGGGTAAAAGGGTGTGGGTGAAAGTGGATATGGTGTGAGCTAAGGCTCTGAGGTATTTTCAGGGAGACTAAGGCTCTGAGGCATTGTCAGGAGGCTGATACCTCAGTATAGCATTTGGGTGGGCTGCTAGGTCTCCAGGAAGAGTCAGAGGCTGGGGAATGACATGACATGACGCCTCCCCTTCACCTTCCCCCTGCTTAAAAAAAAAAAAATACTGGGAATTTGGATCTGGATCTGCTGGGACCCACCTTCAATAGACCAGGGAGGTTTAGACCCTTCAAAAAGATAAACATCTGACTGACTAACATTGAGATTAGTGTGGAAGGAGTGACTGATGAAGAGGCAGGAAGGTCTGGGTAATGTGGAGATTAGTGGGAGCAGAAGGGACTGGAGGGCATGGGGGTGGAGGCTGAGCTTCCTCTGAGCATTGGCAACAGGTATAGCCATAAAAAGCAAGCCAGCAGGTCAGAAAGTGGGGGCAGTGGGGGAAGTGAAATCCAAGAGTGTTTCGGTTAAGGCCATAGGCTTCACTTCTCCCTACCTCCTTCCTGCCCTGCTTTTCCTCTCCCCTCTTGATTACATTTCTTTTGTAGACTGATCTCCATTGTTTGACATGAGGAAACTGATATCAGGAGACCCTTTCTCCATCTCTGTGTCTCATTGGGAAAAAGGATCTTGCATCATTTTGATTAAGATGCCATTGGGATGATTATTTTTTATCCTCTTATCCTGGGTGTTCACAATACTTAAAAACCCCCACAGCCTTATATTTATGTGATGAGTTTTGAGCTCTAGCTGTGAAAATCGGGCCATAACCTGAAAGCCTGAAACAAGAGTGTACCCACGTTGACACCAGCTCCCCCCCCCATCAAAGGCTGGCAGGTCTGCAGCAGAAGGGTGAACAGGCTGGCACAGGCAGAAAGGCGTTTATATGTATTGATGCTGCTGCCATGGACAAAGCCCTGTCTGTCAGGTGTTGGGAGAGTCAGAAAGGAGGTAAATCAGAAAGGAGAAATCTGGAGGGAGAGACAAACATCAGGGCAACTTTTATTTGGATGTAGAGGTGCCTTGGGATAGGCTGCTGTTTTAGTCCTGTCCCTGCATGTAGTTGGCCAGTAAGGAGATGTGGAAGGTCAGTGGGCGGCAAAACAGATCTGATACACAAGTGGCTCTACTTCTGTTGTTGTGCTGTGGTCAGTATCTAGTCCTAGAAGGCCATTCCAGCCAAGGGCTAATCTGAGGGTTCGGTGCTGGCAGAGGCACTTATTTGGAGATGCCGATGTTGCTGAAAGTAAAGGAGTGTTCATACTCTACAATGGGGGTACAGTTGGGGAGCCTGAAAAGGAAATTTGAATGTGTTACTGAGTGGAAAAGAAGAAACAGAAATAGATGTTGTAAACCAAAGTTTATGGGAATTGAAAGGAAATTGTTCCAAGAGGTTAAAAATGTATGTTGGGAGACTGGTACAGATGCAGTACTTGAGAGAGATGCTAGTGGGTTGGACTAGGTTGTTAGTTGTTTGGCGATGGTGAAAATGGGGAGAAGTTACATGTTGTAACCCTTAGGTGTGCTGGGAAGGAAACAAGCTTGAGAACCATGTTCTTATGTAGCTCATAACTCTTTTGGATACTAGTGGGCTACTGAGGAGTCAGTGGTACTGAGGTTTCTTAAGGAGTGGCGCATGGAATCTATAGTTGTTGTAAATGGGGTACTCTGAGTAGAAGATCCGTATCAGGGAGAACATAACAGGCAGCGCTGTTGTAGTTGAGTTCCTTAGCGGTAATGTGGGTAGTTATTCCTCTAGGACCTATTTGATGCATTGTTTGGCCATTGGCCTACAGGAGGTAGGTAGTGATGGTTAGGTAGATAGGATAATAACTGGCTAGAAAGCTTGGAATCTTGCTCTCTAAAAGTGTGACAAAACAGAGCCAAGATTTGAGATGGCATTGTCTGGAAATGCAGGAACCGTGTCTGCATTGTTCACAGCACTAGCAGCATTTTAAAGGCCAACTGATCAACTGAATGGGATTGGTAGTTGCAGATGGTGGGTAGGGCTGATGAATGAGATGAAACATGGCATTTTGATCAGGTCTACTTTCACTGGAAAGGTAATGTGACTGGCGAAACAATGTCGGGGGCAGACCTGAAAGGAAATTCATGGTTTATGGTGTTGAATGTGGTGGCTGGTGAGGATAGCAAGGAGTCCCCAAGCAGGTGCCTTAGGATATACAGGAATTCTGTAATGCAGCTCCAAATTTGTGGCCAGGGTTGGAGAGGCCTTTCTCAGGACCAGAGGCAGTTAGATAGACCAGATAAGCTCCTGGCTTGTGTATGTAATGAGTGGTCTTCTCATAGGAGAGGTATCCAGTCCTGCTTTTTGGACAGAGGTATCCAGTCCTGCTTCCATCTGGACAGAGGAAGGTTTTTTTTCTGCAGGGCTGAGACAGTAGTGTGCTGAGCACTCTGAAGGTAGCTGATGCCCTGGTCTTGACAGTATTCCGAAAGGAAGCAGGCACTGCCATGACAAGAAGACTTTTTGCTCGCTTCCTGACAGAGATGTGCCAGTCTACTCTATGAAGTTCTTGGATGTGACAGGCCTGTTTTTCTGCCCTAGCTCTTGGCAGCAAGGTGGATGAAATGTCGGCAATAAGAGCTAGGGATGGTTAGCAGACTTAGAGGGCTTGACTTGGGTGCTTAAAGTGGGCCAAGTAAGGGTTTGCTCTGCGAGGGGAGCTGAGAGCCTTGGGCTCTGATTCTCACTTGGTCAGTACCTCAGCGATAAAGAGTTAGTCACATAGATGCTCTAGACTACACCTTTGCTGTTTAAATTGTGATCTGAGAACCAGCAGCATCCTTATCACCTGGGAGCTTGTTAGAAATGCAGAATGTCAGGCAGGCCCTACTCCAGAGCTGAGATAGAATCTGCAATCTGACACATTCCTCAGGTCATTTGAAGTCTGAGAAACACTGCTGTAGTCTGGACCAGTGGTTCTCAAACTTCAAACTTCAGCAAGCATCAGAGTCACCTGGAGGGCAGTTAAAACCAAGGCTGCTGGCCCCATCCCCAGGGCTTCTGATTCTGAAAGGCTATGGTGGAGGCCAGAAATTTGCATTTCTAACAAGTTCTCAAGTGATGGGACTGTGGTTTGACAACAGTTGACCCTCTTAGCTTTCTCATCTGTAAAACTGCTCACAGAGATGTGGGATCATATGGGACAATGTATGAGAAATGTGTTCAGTGCATTGTGGGGGGGTATCAGTCTGTGTATTGCTTGCTTACTAGTCAGTGAATTTTAAAAAATCTATTGTCATGCCAGCACAACTGTTTACCTTCCTGGCTGCTGGCTGTCACTTGTGGGCAGAGAACAGGGAATCTGTGAACCACCCCATGGGCATGCAGTATTCTGTGAAGAGATCAGCAGTCCCTGGGGCTATGGATGGAGATTACTGAGTAAGGCCTCCTGTAGCCCAGCCAGCTTCCCTGGGCTCCTGGTCAAGTGGTCTGACCAGAACTCTCAGTCTGCCTGAGTGGGCCTGGTCCTGTCTTGATCACTTGTTACTCACCGCCATTTCTTCACCCCCAGCTAGTGTATCTTAAGGCAATATTTGGATTGGTTTGAAAAATGGTCTTTCTCTAACTAAGTCTCTAATTCATCTTGTGATCTTGAGCAAGACTCATGCCTTTCCTTCATTTCGTTGGGTGACTGATGGAACAGGCTTTGGCTGCATGTGCCCAAGTCCCAGAATGTGGACTCGGGACCTTCAAAGTGAGGGGAGCTGAGGTAGACGCTGTTCTGATGAGAATCAGTAGAGCATAGTGTTTAAAAGCATGGACTCCAAAACTGGACTGTCTGGATTTGAGTCGTGACTACCTACTGGTAGTATGACCTTGGGCCAGTTACTTGTACTCTTTTATGCCTCAGTTGCCTTATTGGCAAAGTGGGGTTAATAATAGCACCATTCTTACAGGACTGATGGGAGGATAAACTGAGTTAAGCATATTAAATGCTCAAAACAGTGTTCGATATGTAATGGCTTATAGGTATTAGCTCTTATTCGTAGAATTAGTACTAGTATTATTCTGATCTACAACCTCATTGTAAGCTGTTGGGATACAGCAGGTGACTGGGAGGCAGGCCCTGTTTCTCTGGGAAACACGAGAGATCAGGCCCTCTTATCAACATAGTGATAGAGCCAGGGTACTATCCAGAGAGATTTTTTGGGCTTGGTACCCTTGCACTTCTAGGCCCTTCCTTAGTGATGTCTCCAGGGGACCTCTCTAGCACATAACCTGAGAGTTGTTTAAATTAATTTCATGACAAATGTGTGTATACAGGTAGCTACAAAGAAATCATTTGGTTGTTGGTGCCCTGAAGGGTCGGCTTCCCAGAGGCACTAATATCTGAAGTTATTTACAATTGAGTATGTAAAAATGTTTGAACTGTGGCTGTTTCTGAGTCATGTGCATACAGAGGTAGACGCAGGTGTCCACACCTCGGGTGAGGATGTGGTTTCTAAGACTTTGTCTGCTTCATTTATTGGTATTGTGTTGTTTGAAAAATTCAGATTTCCATAAAGGTAAATTATAATTCACTCTGCGCCCATACCTTCCTCGAATAAAGAATAGCAGTGTCTATTTTCAGCCTCTTTTCTATATTTTAATTGCTTTGGGGTCTATGGAGATGGGGAGGGGGGACATGTAGGTGAAAAATCAGGCTTTTAAAGCTCCGATTTTTTACCCTTCCTTGTCCTGAAACTTCGAGCATCAGCTCTCATCTGTCAAAGTGTAAATCAGCAATTAAAACCCAAACAGCCAAATGCCAAAGATGACCCGAAGCACAAAGCAACTGACAAACAAGTCCGGACAAATCGACGGGTAATTTATAAGCTTTGCCCTAAAATCTAATTATTTGGCAATTCGAATTTGCAGCCAGCCAGGGCTTGGCAATAAATTTAACCCGCCATAAATTATTTAGGAGCAGACTGTGGTGTAAATCAAAACCACGAGTGTTTGTTTAAGAAATAAGCTCCTTGTGCATAAAATGTCTTTTTTTTTCCAAGGGAGAAACTGTTATTGCAAACCGTACCCCATTGCCCAGTGTAGCCCTCACTTCTCCCATCCAACTTCCCCTCTTCCCTGTGGCCGGGAGGCTCCTTGATCCTTGGAGAAAGGGCCCATCTTTGCATGAGACTTTGTCCAAAACTAAATATTTGGGTAGAACCGACATATTTGTCAGGGACTACATTTTCTACCTTGTGTTATGTGTTGCTTTTAGATTTTATCAAACCTTTCATTGCAGCAACACACACTTTTTGGAATTTTATTCCGAGGGTTGAAGGAATAGATTAGTTGTTATGAAGGAAAACCAGTTCCTTCTTCCTAGGTTAAGAGGGGGAAGCCATGAAAAATGATCTGATCATTCTCTTATTTCAGATAGGACATAGAAACATCAGCTCAGGCAGAGGAGAATCTACGCCTAGGGAAAAAGGGCTAGAATGCTACTCTATTAAACCCTCTGGGCTGGGCGCAGTGGCTCTGGCCTGTAATCCCAGCACTTTGGGAGGCCAAGGTGGACAGATCTCTTGAGGCCAGGAGTTCGAGACCTGCCTGGCCAACATGGCAAAACCCCGTCTTTAGTAAAAACACAAAAATTATCTGGGTGTGGTAATCCCAGCTACTTGGGAGACTGAGGCATGAGAATCACTTGAACCTGGGAGGCGGAGGTTGCAGTGAGCTGAGATCGTGCCACTGTAGTCTAGCCTGAGTAACAGAGTGAAACCCTGTCACAAAAACAAACAAACAAAAACCAGAATTTATAAACCCTCTGTCCCATTTTTATGAATTCCAACAGTCTAACCTAAGTCCCTTCTACTTAAATCCTCTTCTTGTTGTTCTATCTTCAAATGTATTTGTATTGCTGCAGACACTGTAGTTGAAGGGAGTTTGAATACCCCAAAAGCAACTTACACATTTATTTCTTGCAATCTACTGATTGTGGGTGTGAAATTTCATTTGAAATGCTATTGCCATTGTGTCCTCCGTTTATGAAGGAAATCATTGGGGGTTCCTAGCCAAGCAATTAGAGAGCAGTTAGGGGCCGGGCGCGGTGGCCCAAGCCTGTAACCCCAGCACTTTGGGAGGCCAAGGCAGGCGGATCATGAGGTCAGGAGTTTGAGACCAGCCTGGCCAATATGGTGAAACTCTGTCTCTACTAAAAATACAAAAATAGCCGGGTGTGGTGGTGGGTGCCTGTAATCCCAGCTACTCGGGAGGCTGAGGCGGGAGAATTGCTTGAACCTGGGAAGTGTAGGTTGCATTGAGACGGAGATTGTGCCATTGCACTCCAGCCTGAGTGACAGAGTGAGACTCCGACTCAAAAAAAAAAAAAAAAAAAAAGGCTAGGTTTGAAATACCTGCTCCAACCCATTTTACAAGGTAGATGAATGCTTGTTTGTTGCCTTTTTTTTATTTCTGTCTTCTCTCCCCTCAACAATATTGAGGGAGACAGTATGTACAATAGGTTTGGAACCTTGGATATTTGAAAAATCCCAATTCTGAGGCTTTTGTTCTTAGCTGTTAAGTTATGGCCAGTTTTCATGCACCATTGGCAGACAGCCCAGTGCTATAGGTAGTTTGTGAACGGTGTTTCAGTGTTAGCATTGAAAGTCCATGTTGGCCAGGCGCGGTGGCTCACGCTTGTAATCCCAGCACTTTGGGAGGCCGAGGCGGGTGGATCACGAGGTCAGGAAATTGAGACTATCCTGGCTAACATGGTGAAACCCCATCTCTACTAAATATACAAAAAATTAGCTGGGTGTGGTGGCGAGCGCCTGTAGTCCCAGCTGCTCGGGAGGATGAGGCGCAGGAGAATGGCGTGAACCCAGGCGGCGGAGCTTGCAGTGAGCCAAGGTCGCGCAACTGCACTCCAGCCTGGGCAACAGAGCGAGACTCCATCTCAAAAAAAAAGAAGAGTCCATGTTGCAGGAAACCCTTGGTCCTGATCAACAAGATGGTTGATTACCCTAGGTAAGACTGGGATTTGGTGGTTTGTAGTAGTTGAGGGAGGAAACCACTTAGAGATGAGAGTAGATCTGATAGAAAGTGCTTTGATCTGTTAAATGTCTGGGTTTGAATCCTGGCTGTATCACTGACCATCTTTGACATCTTAGGCAGATCATTTCCCCTCTCTGATTCTGCGGAGAGTTTTGTGTCTTCTGGTACAGCCAGGCCCTTGGCTTGTATCCTCCACTTAGCAGCTCTTTCATATGTTTACCCAACAAAAGTTGAGAGAGTGAAGCTGGTGTGCCAGCATAGGAATTAGGTGCTAGAGATCACACTGAAGGCACATGGTTCCTGCCTTGCCATCTGTGTTACTGCAGCCATGGTGGAGTCTTTTCAGTAGCAAACCTCTAGAACTTTTCTGCCTGGATAGTCCACATTCATTGCTCTTAAAATTTGAGAGCAGACTCTGTTTCTAGGAGATAGTAGACTTGAGTTCTCTACAGGATAACCTTTTAGACTAAGAGAACCAGATCTTTCTTGACCCTTCAGATTTTGAAAGCTGCTAATCCTACTCAGTTTTTAAGTCTCATTCTCATTTTCCCCTTTAGGAGTTCCAGCTCTGTCCCTCACAAGCAGCGTAAGTGTGAGCAAGTGAATTAACATCTTTGAGCCTTAGTTTATTTGTGAAATAGGGATGACTATGATCCCCACCTCGTGAGTTAGGAGGATTAAATGAGATCATTCCTCTTAGCACAGTACCTGCCATGTAGTATACAATAAATGGAATAAAATGATTGCATTTTCCACGTGTCTTGGAGAGCACTGGAGGCCAGCTCCTCTCCACCCATTGCCCAGACTTGAGCATCTGAGAGAAAGAAGCCACCTTTCATTGTATTCATCTCTGTGTCTACAGCCAGCCCCTGCCTGGTGAATAGTGGATGTTTAATAGTATTGATTTATGACCTGAAGATGGTGATGGTGATGATGATGTAACCTATCTCCTAGGATTAAGGAAGGTAAAATAAGAAAATGTATGTGAAACTACGCTTTTGTAAATGGAAAAACATAACACAGTGTACGTCCCTCCACTAAGGTATTTATCACAGCGTACTGTTCTTTATTTGTTTGCCTGTCTTTTCTACTCATAGTCCATGCACTTCTCCAAAGTGGAGACTACATCTTATCTCTAGTCCTGCTCCAGCCCCTGTCTGATAGCCTACACAAAGTAGGCACTCAGTTTAATTAAATGCAAATGGCATACAAAGGCAAAGAACTGTGAAGCTCTTATTAGGATAGGGAAAGAGGGCTGGTAAATATGACTGGTCCTTCCTTCCTTCCTGGTGCTGCTTTTACACAAAACTGTTTCTGAAATAAACCTTCCTAGGGGAGTGATGAAATTGGCTGAGAGAAAAGGTGAGGGTCAGGAATAACAGTTTCATTATCTGAGCAACTGGACATAGTGGCTGGCACTTGGGCACATTGTCACAAATCTTTGTGTTGGGATTAATGCCACTAACCTGTAGCGATGGGGTTCCATCTTTGATCATTATCAGCTAAAAATCGTCAAAATGTTTGTCATGCTCCAGGTGCCCTGGCTGCAGAGTTGTGCCAACTTGATGCAGATTGGGGCACCTCTCCCACTACTGGGCTGTTTGGGCCAGTATTTTAAGGTTCTGGGAAGTATGGAAGTACTGACTGGGCAACATGGGAAGGTAAGAAGTGCCTCAGTGAGGTCCTTGCTTCCGTAACTTCTCAGAGGGTCTTTTCTCAGAAGCTTCTCTTTTGCATCCTCAGTGGCTCAAGTGAATATGCCAGTGTGCAGGCTCATTGTTACAACAGCTCCTCATGTTGTGGAGAAAGGGCCCCTGAAAAGTCATGTTTTGAGACTGGCCCTTGAAACCGCCTCTTCTTGGTCTTGGGAAGAAGGCTTGGCTGATAAGCTAGCATTATCAGAGATATGTTTATAATAGGCCAAATTTGATGTGTCCTGGGCCTTGGGTCTAGGCCCCCTAAGAATTTCAGGGACCTACCCCCTTCCTTTTTTTTTTGTGCATGGATGCGAGTCTGGCTTGTTCTTCCTCTCCAGGAGCATGGCTCTGAGTCTCAGCACTTAGTTGGCCCCATTTCCCTCTGGGTGAGGAAGCGAACATCAGGAAAGTCTGAATATTGAGCTGCAGTATTTGCTGTTATTTGCTGCAATGGGGAAACCCAAAGGCCAGGTTTCTAGAGAGTGTGCTGGGGATGCTGACTTGGTGCTGGTCAGAGTAGAAGCTGAAGCACATAGTATTTTATAATAAATACTAATGAAATCCTAGATCTATAATAGCATTTTGGATATCTAAAACAAACCATGTGCTTGTAAAAAAGTGGAAAGAGATCAACTTTAAGCCATAAATTCTTGGTAATAGAGGGTTTTTTCCTATTTATGTTTGATAGATATTTTTATTTCCAGAGGAATGTCAACTCCTAATTTCATAATGTATCATGGGCTTAAGAAAATTGAATTTAATAAAAAGCCAAAGATGAATGACATCCTTAAAGGTCCCAACACTTGTCTTTATTAGCAGGACAAACTGTAGGTCTCCAAACACTGCTGCTCTCCAAATGAAAGTTTAAATGAAAAGTACAGTTGTGTCACAGGTTAAATTTCATTGTGGGCCCAGCTAACATTGTTAGTGAGGAGCTGGCTGTATTTGTTTCCTTAGACACCAGGGCAGCCAAACTCACCAGGCTATAGAGCTCTTTCTGCTGAGGAAGTATTTCTTCTACTTAGGGGGAGAGGAAGGACACATCAGAAAAATCAGGAGTCAGATGAGCCTGACTCATGGGCCACACCTCAGAGTTGGCTCTTGGAAATCCTGGATACCTGATTTTTTGCAAGGGGACCAATGTGTGTTTTTTTGGTGTGTGTTCAATTTTGTTATTCAGTTCCAAACCCCCGTTTACTCTGTATGTAATGCTTCCTGGGGAACAGAAGGTCCAGGGAATTGGGAAATGAGTGTTCCCCTCTCTTCACCTTGAGAGGAGAGGTGTCACCTGGTCTAAGCAGCAGCCTGGGCCTCCCTTCTCTCCCCTCTGCCTCAGCCTTGCAGCCATTTTGCCCTTTCTATCTCTGGGAGTAAGATCCTGTCAGCTTCCTCATCTTTGGAGATCAGCCCTTGGAGACAAGGCAACCAGAATCTTTGAATCTCTCTAGCATGAAATCTGACTGACTTGATTTGGTTTTCGGTCCTGCTGTTATGTGTTGGATTGAAATAGATGCTTTAAAAACAAGCCCAATATTAGTGGGTATGTTTTGCGGGGAGGATGCCTGACTTTCCTGGGACATCAAGGAGATTGACCATTTCTCCTTGTGTTTTCCCAGCCATTCATTTCCTAAGTGCAGTCAGGTGTCATCTGTTTCGTGTTGCTTCTCCAGGCTGTCTCTGGAGAGAACCAGTTTACTTCGATTTTAATGATACTGGAAAGGTCTTCTCCAGAATTGAAGGACCCGGGGAAGGGGTGCTGCCGGAGCTATTGGGGCCACTGAATGGGCAGAGCCCCCTTTCTTTCTCTCTGCAGTGGAGGCCCTTTCTACATGATAATTTTTCTCAGAGAATTTTGCTTTTATTTATTTTTTTTTTTATTTCCTATTTGTCTGTTCCAGATGTTTTCAGGGCAGTTTTTGTGTGTGTGTGTTGTAAACTAATTCCATTCATGTTTTAAAAATTTATGAAAGCGCTAATAAAAATGTCAAAGTGGTAAAAATGTTAGCTTTTCCTCTGCTTTGATTAAATTTTGCAAACTGTTTTTGAATATTAAAAAGCAATAATTTTTTTTATTCTCTCTCCTTGCTTTCCCTCTTCTCTCTGGTACTCATGTGCTCTCTCCTGCCCTCTCCCCGCTCTGGTGCGTTCCTTCCTTCCCAGGAGCGATGTATGAGGCGTGCTGCACAGCCAGCGTTCTGCAAGCCTGTTTGCACACCAGGACCTTGGTGCTGTGCATCTCTATTAAATAGCGGAGACAAATTAATCTTAGAGACTCCAAACAAATTGTCACTCCTCCTCCTTCTCTTCCATTATGTTTCAGTGGACTGGGAAGGGCTGGCTAAGCAGTTGGGCTGGCGGTGTAGGGGGAGTGTGTACTGCCTGAAAGAAAGGTGGGAGGTGCTAGCTCCTGTTACTGTTACTCACTTTTCTCCTCCTCTTTGGGATCCCCTTTGGCTTTTTTATCTTTTTAGAAAATTAAGAACTAATGAAGAAACTTACCAATTTGGTTCAAACTTCATACAAGGAAATCTATGCATTGGTCTGATGGCTGGTTGTCTATATGGCAGGAGATCAGACCCATTTCAGGACAGGGACCTGGGCAAGAGAAAGAAGGGGGTATTCTTAGGGGCTCGAGTTAGCAAGCCTCTGCTAGAGAACCAGTTGGAGAAACTGGGGCAGATGGCACCACTGTCTTCCTTCCCGTTTCCAGAAACAATGGGGTTGAGGGCTGTGTCTGGTCCCTGGAACCTATGAGGATATTAGCAGTGGGAGGGTTAGGATTGTAACTGCTGGTGCCGTTTCACTCAATCTTGGGTTTGGCCTGGCAGGAGCTAATGAACCCAAAACACTGATTTTTTTGTTGACTTGGAGCTACTGTTGGAAACGGTCGATTACAATAACTTATTTTTCCTTTTCTGTATCTTTGGCACTCCAGGAAATCATCGAGTTCCCCATCTTGAAGCTAAATGGCCGGACCATGGAGATTGAGTCTACCTTTCACATGTATGTCCAGCCTGTAGTCCATCCACAGCTTACCCCATTCTGTACAGAGGTAAGAGCCCTAGAAGTGGGCAGCAAGGGCTGCTGGGAGGGGAATTTTGGAATCCTTGGTGCTCTATATAGGCCACTTAGAGAAAGTATAGGGATTATCAGTGCTTAAGGCAAGTGCGCACTGGACCTAGCAGTTAGGTTTTATAAAGTCTGATGCTCCACCCAGGTCACTGTCGTTACTGGGGACCCAGGGAGAGCAGTGGCTTAGTCTACCCCTGCTTCCCCAGCATCCCTTCCTGGTGACCGGCACTTGGAGACCAGGAGCAGAATGGCACTTCTGGGGTTCAAGTTCTTTCCAGTTCAATTTCCCTTAGGGCCCCTGGGCAAGAAGTAAAGATTTCAGCCACTTGCAAGGCAGGGTTATGTTCAGGCCTTCTTAGCTTTCTGGCATTGTTACTCTGTCCTCCTGTAAAGTGGCCCTGCATGAAGCGTAGGTTGTTTGTCGGAGGTACATTCTGTCACCGAGGGAAGAGAAGAGTGGTCTGAGTGAAGCATGAGGCCTGACTGGCCAAGGCTGAAATCTCCTTATCCTAGGCGGGTACTGTACTTGGCCTCCTTGTCAGCAGGTAGGTATTGATCCCATTTTACAGGTTGTGAAACTGGGCCTAACTGAGATTTTGATGCTTGCTGGATGCTCAAAAGAGCCATTGGCAGAGGGGAGGAGCCCCTGCAAGTTCTAACTCCCAGAACTGTGTGAAGCCTTCTGTGGCTACTTTTCCCTGTGACATGTCATGTAATGCACTCAGTGGTGGCCAACAGGCTGTGGTGCAATCGGGTTAAGAATGTGTGGTAGCAGGGATGATGAGAATCTTTTAAGAGTCTGGGGCTGAGGTACATTAGAGACTTTGTGCATTCATTTAGACACCTGTCTGCTACATGTGAATGAAATAGGTGGAAAGGGGTTCTTGAGTTATCCCAAAAAATCTCCTTGGTGAGAAGGCTGGGAATGAGTGTGTCTGACCCTGGTAGGCCCTGAGGCTGACTTAGCCCAGATATGAGGCCTCGAAATTGCTCTGAATTCGATGCCAGTGTTTGCCAACTGACCCAGGTGGGGCTTTTGCTGTAGGCATCCATCTGCCAAGGTGCCTAGCCTCTTTAGCCTTTTGTTACTCCAACTAATGATGTTGCGTTCTGCTTCTCTCCTTCCTCTACTGGGTTTTCCCCTTTCCCCTGGGATTTACCTATACCACCAGGGGGCGCTAATCTGACTTTTCTGCCCCATTTGAAAAATCACCATTTTAACGATGATGAAAATCCCCTTGCTTATGAGAAGGGAAGGAAAGACTTCTTTAAGCCAGCCAGTTCCCTGATCCCTCCACTGGCCTGAAAGGCTAATGTCC
Source organism: Chlorocebus sabaeus (assembly GCF_047675955.1). Lineage (NCBI taxonomy): Eukaryota > Metazoa > Chordata > Mammalia > Primates > Cercopithecidae > Chlorocebus > Chlorocebus sabaeus. Next base: position 92,609,207 of record NC_132923.1, read on the forward strand.
TCTTGTCCTTACATAGATAAGCAGGCCCAAATTTTGGTAAGTTTGCTACCCGTTTAGTAATGGAACAGAATTCTGCTGGAGCTGGACCCTGGGCAGGAGTGGATGCTTGAGAGTATAGGAAGAAGAGGGACTTCTTTTAGAGTGAGGCTGCCGCTGCTACTTTTTGTGGGGATGGGAGGAGGGATTGTGAGGCTATGATGAACAGTTTCTTCTTTCTAGAAAGCTTTACCCAAGGACGCACGTACATAATTTGGAGGGGAGTAGGAGTGGTGGTTGGGATCCTTATTATGAAGCCTGTTCTAAAAGTGAAAATGTGGTTGTTCTGTAGGCACTGGGTCTGCCATTTTGTCTCAGGTTTCCAGAGCTCAAAACTCGCCATGATCTTGTCCATCCTTTTTTGACCAGCCTCATCTCTCTCTGCTTCGTCTCCCACCTAGCTCCCCTCACCCAGAGGTTGCCCTCTTATAGTCTGTCTTTCCACATGATGGTCCTTCTGCCTGCACAGAGTTCCCACTCTCCCTGCCAACTCCTGCGTGACCTCCAGGACTCTGCTTAGGGTCACCTTCTCTGATCCTCAGATTGAGTTGTGCTTATTCCAACATAGAACTGATCAGATAATTTATACTATAATTATTTATCTGTCTCTTCACTAGACTATAAGTTCTTTGAGGGAAGAAACTAGACCTGATCCGTCTCCATCCCATCATTAGGGTCTGCTACCAAGTAGACACTTGATAGGTGTCCCTTAAATGAATGAATATTGTCAAGGAGTTATTTTCTGTCTCTTCCAAAAACAACTGTACTGCTAACTTGTTATTTTGAGTAAGTGAAGTCTTATTTGGAAAACCTCAGATCATACAAATTTTGCCCTGTCTCCATACCAGATGGAATTGTATCTCCAAGAAGCATAGACACAGGATGGGGGCTGTCATTCTGAGACCTCATCCAATCTGGCAGTTGGTGCCTTTTGCGGGTAGGGATGGAGGTCATTCCAACCAGAGGAAATCTCTCATTAGTAAGTGTGAGGAACAACCCCAGACCTCCAGATTATACTTAAGTAGTTCCTCTGGCAGGATTTTCTCTCTTGTGTACAAGAAGTTCTTAACCCCAGCATATATGTATGTATATGTATGTGTGTTTGCACATGCATATGACATGTGCACATACATGGGCACAAGCTTGTGTGGGGAGAGAAGCAGGCTCAGTACTGGACAGTAGGAAAAAGGATTCCACTTTGAACAAGTCTCTAGCACACACAGAGAGACTCTTACTTTTATTGCTTCATATTAGGAAAGTGTTAGTACCCTTCTTGAGGTCCTTTCTTAGTTTCAGTTGAGAGTCGGCCTGGAGACATGGTTCTGACAGAGATAGGATGGGATGTGTTTCATTCCTTCCCGAGCCCTTTCCCTGTGACCTCTGGAATCTGCTCCAGCTCATCAAGTCTCTGTCTCTAGCAGCTGGGCTGCTGCACAGTCCCTAACCATGTCTTCTTTTTGTTGTTGTTATCATGAAAAAAACTAGAGAAATACTCATTTTGCTAAATGCCAGTAAAGGGCTTTGTCTTGCACCTGTACTTATAAAGGGTGAGATTTATTGGTCTCTTTGTCTGAGGAGAAAGAGTGGGTCTGATTATCAGATTGCACACCAGAGACAAGTGCTTATGTAATCAACAAACTGTCTTGGTGTCAGAATACGATTGTGTTGGAGATAAACTGTGAAAGGAGAAAGTGCTGGATGCTGACATGCTATTGGCACTGAGTTTCCTGGGCTGCTTCCTGTAGTTGCTAGTGTTTATGATGAAGCCAGCTCATTCCTGGACAAAGCCCTTGTGAGGGTAGGGGATCTCAGTAACCAGCCATGTTATCAGTCAGGGTCAAAAGCCCCTTGCCTTGTGGTTTCTGAGTCTGGAGAAGTGGGAGTTAATCTGTAATCCCTCAGTGAAAGGAGCCACAGAGCACACATTAATTCTTCCTCTCACCTCTCCTGCTTTAAGTGGCTAAGGTCTCTGAGCTCTGTTTAGCCTGTGAATCCTGGTTCTCAGCTTAATAATACTTGGCTTTGCTCTAGTACCTTTCGTTGTGAGGAGTGAAAGCTTTTTACAAACGTGTATTAACCCAAGTGGGACTAGGCTTAAACTGTGACATGAAGGATTTAAGTTAGGCCTAAGATAGAACTTCCCAGTATTAATTTGACAGAATTGTCTCGTTCCCTCATAGCATCCTGTATAAGCCTTACAGGTGTCTTATCAGGTAGACGAACTAATTTTTACTAAAAAAAAAAAAAAAGATGGGGTCTCTCTATGTTGCCTAGGCTGGTCTCAAATTCATGGGCTCAAGCAGTCCTCCTGCCTTAGCCTCCCAAAGGGCTGGGATTGCCCGCTGAGCCACCACGCCCAGCCCAGAACTAACTAATTTCATCCCTTCTTTGTCCAGTGCCTTGGCAGAGCTGATACGGGGTGGTCCATCCTTGGAGGGATTAATACAGGGGCCTGAGGCCTTCCCTGAGAAGGCTTTGTCTAGCTGAGCCAACTGCTCAAGCCCCTGTGTCTCTGGGGGCTAAATGCAAATCCTTGAGGAACTCAGCTGTGAGCCGTGCTTTACTGGGCCACAAATGAAAATGGCTGTTGTCTGGGAAGCATAGCGAGAGAAGGAGCTTACCTCACTAGGCTCTTCCCAGGCTGATGATTCTAGGATCGCTGAGCACTGGAGTGGAGTTTGTGAAAGCCTCAGGATGCTGGAGCTCCATTTCCCTAGCTCCTGGTGGGAGAGTTGGGCTTAGTCTGTAGTGAGGCATCCTGCAGCAGAACCCCGGAGCAGCACTCTGGTTTTCCATTTTGGATGTAGTGATTTTCTTGCCCCACATCAGTGATTTTCCTGGGGCCCAGGGCAGGGGCTTATGGGGTACACAGGTGCTGACCTAAACCTTATCTCCAGGGAGGGAGGGCTCTTGGCAAGGGTGCATTGCTTTCCTGTGTGAGTGAGACTTTCTTGAAGCTCTTGGCATTCAGCTCATTTGAGAGACTGTTAGTGGGAGCCAAGAGAAGAAGTGGACCTTACCTTGCCCCCTGAAACTCAGACCAGACACAAGACTAACATTTGGACCCTGGAGCTTCCTAAGAAGTGAGAGTGGCTGTGGTCCACCTTTTCCAGGATGGTCCTGATCTTGAGCCTCAGCTCCAGGCTTGAAGGTGTGTCTAAGCCCTAGGCTTAACAGGAGAGGAACTGGACCAGAATGGGCAGCAGTGGGCCTGTGGGTGTCTGTCACTAATCTGGGGTTGGTAATAAGCCTCCTCCTGACTCTCTTTGGCCCCTTCATGACTGAGGCAAAACAGGATATCTGCTTACTCAGTTTGTGGCTCTGGAAGGTGTACAGGCTCTGGGTACTAGTTGGGGCTGGGCGTAGGAGGGGCTGCCGAGAATGCGTATTCCATGAGGGCAGAGTTTTTACATTTTTCTTCACTGCCGGATCCCTAGTTCCTGTAATGTGGCCCAGCCCGCAGCAGACTTTCTATGAATAGTTATTGACTAAATAAAAGGAGGAGTCCTTTGTACTCCAAGATTATTGAAGCTGCTGACCGAGGGCACTCCCCCACCCCCAGCCCCCCAGCCCTTAGTGGACCATCTTTTCTTCTCTTTGACTCAGGCCCTCCCTCTGCTGGGCAGTTCTTTGGTCTTCCAAGCAAGGAAAGGGTGTGGAGGTGCCAGCCGGGTGGGCATGCTGTGGGTTAAAGCTTTGCGAAGCAACAGTGTAGTTAATCTTTCTAATTTATTTTCCTTTTAGACCATGGGAAGTCTGTAGGCAGCAGCTGTTACCCAATTAAAATACAGATTAATATAAAAACAGTTTCTGGAATATAAAATAGAGTGGCTGTGTCCTTACACTTCCTTAAAATACCACCTAATAATGACTTGATGAACTACAGAAACCCACCTAGAGGAGCTCAGCGTTTTTAAAATGAAAATTTCTCCCTAAAAGGTGTATATTACCATTCCATGTAAGTCACCATGAGAAAATAACCTTCCCACTTAGAGCCAGAGATTTCTGTGCATTGGGTATTTGGTATTCATTAAGTATAATTATAGTTTAATTGGAGTTTAATCTCCCCCCCCAACACACTTTAAAAAAAGGAAGTTTCCAAGCAAGTCTGAGATACTGCTCTTTCTGAAAGTAGCCAGGGACGTGCCGGGGGTGGTGATTTCCAGTTGGTGTCCAGGACATGGGGGCCTTATGCCCTCAGATCCTTGTTAAGTAGTCTGTCCCCAGTCTGTGCCTGAGGGATATTTTTACTTTAAACCAAACCAAAACAAAGGAAAACAACAAGCTTGTTTGAACCCAGGCATGACCTAGGTGGAGCATAGGCCTGAGTCAGAAATTCTCTAGGTCATAGTCTGAACATTGGGCCTTTTTGTCTTAGACAGTGGTGACTCTGTCTCTTGCTTGGCTAGTTCATATCGATGACCCACGTATGCAGGGTGAAGGATAGGAGCCTGCGGGACTTCATAGATGTTAGGGAAGGTGTTAGGGAGAGTGTGGCAAGGGGCAGTGCTGGATACCAAGGCTCAGAGAAGAGGTAGACTTGAAGCCAAGTGTGCCTGTCCTGTATGAGAACACCCCAAGTTTTACAGGAACTTCTGTGAAGCTAGGAGCTGAATTTACTTGAAACTGTAATTGTGGGAAGTTATTGAGCCTATTGAATACAAAAGACATGTAACATCAATTTGTTTGCAAGCTGAAAGCTGAAACAGGTGTGAGAACATGCCTTGTGGTCAGCGTGTGTATGTGTACACCCATCTCAGGGCAGGATTTTATGGGAGAAGCTCACATTGTGTCCTGCGTCCTAGGTCTTTATTCTCAAGTCTTCTAGTTGGGCTTTGAACCTAAAGCAGTGCCAGATCAGAGCCCTTTACAGCAGAAGGAGAAAAACAGAAAGGAAAGGGTTCTGTTCAGCCTTGAGTCCCTTCACCCTGGTTTTCTACCCATCAGTTATTTCTCTTTCCTTTCAGCTCACCGGGATTATTCAAGCCATGGTGGATGGTCAGCCAAGCCTGCAGCAAGTGCTGGAGGTAGGTTGAGTGACCTTTAGTTCCTGACCTCTGACCCCTTCCTGCTGCCTTTCTCTCCCTCCCCTCCTGAGAATGTAGCTGTGTAATTTGACTATGATTATGGCTTGATTAGAATAACATTTGCTGTCACATCAGTGACATGCTGTTGAGAGTATTGAACCATTGATCTGTCATCTCCAGCTGTTCCCGTCAGGGTTTCTGACAAGATGTCCCAGTGCTGCCAGGAGTTGGGCAGAGGGGCCCCCACCCCTTCCTGGCCTATGGCCCTGTGCTGGCTGGCTCCGGGGTAGCCTGTGCTGGGTGTGCTGGGGAGTAGGGGAGCTGAGCTTGGTACTGTGGGACTAGCCCCGGGGACTGGAGGTGTTTTTGTTTAGCTTTAGTGTTGGCTTCTTGTGGCATGTGAGCACTTCATTAACTCACCCAGAACTCCCCATCGATGGCTTTTGTTTGCTGAGAGCTCCTCCCGGAGCTGTGGCTGGGCCCGCCTGCCCCACTGCAGCTTGCCGCTGGATGCTTTGTGCCTGTCGGGTGCAGAGGCTGCACTGGGTAATGATTCCTAATCAGAATAATTACAACAATTGCCTATGTGAGGGAAATCAAATTAAAGACTTTAAAACCCTTGGCAGAGACCACACTTCCAGGATGTTCTCCTCGGGGAGTTAGAAAGGTTAAGATGCTGTTTCTTGCGCTGTAGCCCGAGGGAATAAAGAAGGGCAGTGCTTGGTTTTAGCTTGTCTCCCACCCTCCTCTGGCCTGGAGGTTTTCACAGGGGGAGAAGGTCTTTCTCTATGGGCGGGGTGGGGGGAGAAGAGAAGAAGCCTGTGGATCTCATTAGGTGCTTTATTTATTTTTTAAGACCAATAAAGCCAAAGCTCAGACCTTAATCAAAGTGTAGGAGAAAGCAGAATATCTGCAAGAATAGCACGGCACATCTACACTGGAGGTGTGCAGCCTAGAGGAAGTAGTGTAGTGGCAGGGAGCAGGGCAAGATATCTTTTTTTTAGCCAGGAGATCCTGTCCCATGCAGGAGAGAGATGCAGATTGAATTTCGTGGGGCCCCCCCAAGGATGGAACCAGGGTCAGAGAGGCAAGTTTAGGCTCACCTCAGTGGCAGAGGGTATTTCCTGTACCTGGGAGTGTGGGAACCCAGGCTGTGACCAGTCTGGTTGGGGGTCAGAGTTTGGGCACCTGCAGTAGATTGGGAGAAGATAAGATGAGCTCTGAGATGCTTCCCACATTGACCATCTTTTTTTGAAGAGATTCATTCCTATGTCCAAGGGAGCTCCTTAGCATGGACTGCTCCCCATTAAAACAGACTCAAGGAGACAGAGGGAACTCATTCTTTCCTCTGTCCTGGCCACCATCCCCTGCCAGGGCCTGGCTCCTGAGGGATGCCAGAAGACAGGTACCTTTTTCCTGGAACATCTGTAGCTGGGATCCTGGAGGAAGATACTTGCTCTGGGCCAGCACCAAACCAGGACTGTTGAGGTTATGGGTTTTTTTTCTCGGTGGCCCCAGTCAAGGAGGAGATGTGATCTTGAGGAGGCAACCCCTGCTAACTCTAGGCCAGCCCTGGAGCAGGGTGCTCAAAGAATTCTGAGTCTCACCCAGGAAGCTACTTTCTACTACTACATGCTTTGTGGGTAAGGAGGGAAAATTCCTGGTATCAGCTTGAAGAGAGTTTCTGGCCGGACTAGGAGACCAGACTGGACTCTGCTTCATCTCATTAGTCCTGAGATGTTTATGGAGATAAAGAGTTCATTTCTTGTCCGAACCAAGGCCCTTAGCAGGCAGCCAGCTAGATGTTTACCTGACTCGTGGTAAAAGGTGCTCACTAAATAGCTGCTGTGCAAGCGAATGGCCTGGGTCCTAAGCTTCCAGGGACCCCAGTGAGTGTTGAGTGCTTCCTGTGATAAGGGTCCAGTTTTGCTGAGTGTGACCTCCTGTTGTGTCTTGCTCTCTCTTTCACTGTGCAGGAGTTGGGGCGTTGGGGAGCCCCTCTAATATGTGGGGCACTTGGGGATATAAAACAGTGAGCTTGGGGGAGGTTATGCTGATTTAGGGAGCCCTAGTTTCACCTTACCTCTTAGGTGACCCTGGGGAAAGGATTCATGCATGTGTGTGTGTGCATGTGTGCGTGTGCGCGCGTGTGTGCGCGCGTGTGTGTGCGCGCGTGTGTATGTGTGTGCACACGCACATGGCTGTACATGCAAGGAGTTGGGCCAGAGTAACTGAGGAGACAGATCATTCAGCAGTAGAGGATCCAGAATTTATCTTTTGGGAAGATTCTTTGGCTGAGGAGGATTCTGTGGTGTACAGACTGTAAAGAGCGTTTATAGAGACCACATGGTCTGCATAGTCTGGCACCGGGAAGCAACTCTGACATTCTGGTTGATAGGGCTGCTATAGCCGCGGAACTAGGTAGGATCCTTGGCCTTAGTCAAGGATGACTTTAGCATGGGCCGGGCCTCTGGCATCACAGAGGTATCCAGGGAGCCAGCCTATACCTGCTAGAAGTAATCCTACTTAAGATACTTAAAGATATCCATGGACTCTCAATTTCCTGCTGAGCACACGAGGCCCTTTACAGTCTGGCCTAACTTAGTCCTCCAGCCTCTGTCCTTTCTTTCTATATACTGTGGACTTCAGTCACCCTAAACTTCTACCTACTCATGTTTTCAGTCAACCAGCAAATATCTCTTGAGTAGATCCTGTGCTGGGTGAGAGATTAAGGTAGTGAGTAAGGCAGAGTTCCTGCCTTCGTGGTGCTTATATTCGCAGGGAAGGCAGACATTTAACAGATAATTGCTTCAAATACAAAATTATTGCATATGTACCTTTGCCTGCCTCTACCTGTAGTATCCTCTACTATCTTCCACCGTGTCAGGTTCCTACTTCAGTTATCTTCTTTGAGAAGCCTTTTCTGACTCCTTTCCCTGTGAAAGGTAGGGCTAGCCACTTCCTCTTCTTGGTCCTGTAGCACTGTGGTCACATCTCCAGTGCTGGATCTGTTGTACTATGATGATCTGCCTTTCTCCCCTTCTCAGCCTACTGCCTGTTTTGTGGTAGGTACTTAAAACATTATCACATTTAATTCTCAGAACAACTCTGTGTAAGGTTTTATAGATGAAGGAAACTGAGGTTCAGAGAGGTTACATGACTTTTAAATGACTCTCCATCAGTGACACAGCCAGGATATAGAATAGCCAAGGGTTGGAATCCGGATGTGTCTGACTTCCAATCCTGCATTTTTAATGACTATGTGAGATAGCCTTAAAAAATAATCTCTTGCATGGGTAGAAGCAGTGGTGTGACTCCCTCTCCATGCCTGGGGTCTTCTGAAAAATAGGCAATGCTTCATGAATTCTTTTTATTTATTATTTATTTATTTTTTACAGAGTTTCGCTCTGTCACCTAGGCTGGAGTGCAGTGGTGTGATCTCAGCTCACTGCAACCTCCACCTCCCAGGCTCAAGCAATTCTTCTGCCTCAGCCTCCCAAGTAGCTGGGATTACAGGAGTGCACCACCACACCCAACTAATTTTTTTATTTTTAGTACAGATGGGGTTTTGCCATGTTAGCCAGGCAGATCTCAAATTCCTGGCCTCAAGTGATCTGCCTGCCTCAGCCTCCCAAAGTGCTGAGATTACAGGCCTGAGCCACCACACCCAGTCTTGAATTGTTTATGATATTTCTCTTGTATACTGATTTTAGTATTTGAATTTCCAGTGTGAGCACAAATAAATGGATCAAAGGGTTGAAGGGAATGAAGGATTTAGAGTGTTTAGGAGCAGTTTTTCTCCCTGTGTAGAAATTGAGCTCAGCCTTCAAAATATTCTGCTGAATTTGAATCCTCAACCATGAAGAAGAGAAATACGAAGTTGGGGGCCAGTTTTGAACTTTTAGCAGCTGGAGCAGGCAGCACTATCCCAGGTGTCAGGATGGGGCTCCAGTCCAGTAAAGGGGACTCTTAAGGTGAAAATTTTCGTCACCTTCATTTGGTGAATAACCAAATTTGTAAGTTTGGTTGATAAACATTTGGTAGAAGAGTAAAACAAATAAATGAATGAGTGAAGCTGTGGGTTGGAGCCCCTGTTTGGGGCCTCCTTCTACTGTGTTCTCATGCCCCAGGACAACAGCCTGTCTATGCTGGGCCAGGGGACCAATGAGAGGAACAGCCAAGTCAGAGCAAGGTATTTGAACTGACCTGCTGGGATCTGGAGCAAGCTGCTAGGCAATAGGCGAGTGTAGGGTCTCCCTCCGGCTACACACTCGGGCTGCGGGATCTTCCTAAGGGGTTGTCTTCCAAATACCTCCGTGGTTCTCAGCCAAGCCTGAGAGCCCACAGTGGGGGCCATAGTTGGATAAGATTACAATTTTCTCCTGCTCTGATTACAAGCAGCTTATCTGTGTTTTGCTGTTGTGGCTCTTCACAGGCTCAGGGGAAAAAAAAAGGAAAATCTCATTTGTTCTTGTGTACTTTTCAGAGGGTCGATGAGTGGATGGCGAAGGAAGGCCTCTTAGACCCAAACGTCAAGTCAATTTTTGTCACCTGTGGAGACTGGGACTTAAAAGTCATGTGAGTATGAGAAGGGCTACTTTGCTGGCAGAGCTTGGAATCTGTGGGACCAGGTCTTGCCTTTTGGAGGCTTAAATGTCTACGAGGCAGCTGGGTCAGCGATTCTTCAGGTCTCTGAGGCTGCCAGGGATAGAAGAGGGTTGGGAGCCCTGCCTTCTGCCTTTCTGGAGCAGGGTGTGGGCAAGTCAAGGGCCTGCCTGGACAGTTGGGGCCTTCCCACCTTTGCCAGGTCTCACTGCTCATGACAGCCCTTCCAATTGCTTGGGCTGTGTGTTACTGCCCTGGAAGGGAGGAGTTAAAAGAGTGTCTTGGAAAAAAAAAAAAAAAATTAAGCCAAATACCATGTTTACTATGTAATGAAATATAGTAACTTATTTATCAACTACATAAAGTAGGCATTATTATTCTTCCTATTTTATAGCTGAGGAAGTAAAGGTACAGAAAGGTTAAGTAATTTACCGAAGGACACACAGAGCCAGGATTCAAACTCAGGTCCTTGCTGTTAACTATTATACTATACTGCCCCTTTATCTGGCCTGCAGGACCCTAGTGATCCAACTAGGAGCCCAGTGGTGGGATGAGAGAGGGCTGCTCTGGGAGCTGCCCATGTCTCCAGCCTCCTCTTTCCTCCTTTGTCCCCACTGCTTATTTTACCTTTGTCTCCTGATCCTGTCCTGGTTATGGAAGACAGAATCAGTTTCTTTGCTGGGCTGACACTTGTGCATCTTGTCTGCCCTCATGAATACATGGCTTCAGATGGCCCCCAGGGAACTGAAGTGGGATGTAGGTAGTGGGGGCATTGTTTGCTGAGGAGTCATAGAATCTATTACCTCTGTGTTCATTGTGACTGAAGGTAGCAACAGGTATTCCGTGTGTGTGTGTGTGTGTGTGTGTGTGTGTGTGTGTGTGTTTGAACTTTTGAGCATAAAGTGGGATGTTTGTGAGGTGTGTGGTGTAGTAGCTCTGCAGTAACATTTTCTACCACATCAGGTGTCATCTCCTCACCAAGGCCCTTTGTAAGCCTTTTGGTTGCTGGACATTGAGGTGAAGTTATGTGCCCAGGTGGGTGTCAAGCCTGCTATTGGACCCCAACTTTCTAGGTGAGACAGGAGGAAGAAAAGGCCCCAAATCACATGACCACACACAGACCTCATCTCCCATACCCTTTAGGTGTGTACGCACACTGACTGCACTGACTCTTGGTTTACTCCAGAGGGTCTCCATATTCCCATGTGACACCTCTTTGTCAGGGAAATTATACAGGCTGGAATTACAAGCAAATATGACTCAGAAGGAGTCCATGGAGAAGGAATGGAGGAAGAAGGCTCTTGTTCTTGTTAATGGCGTCCTGGGCAGCTTTGAGTCCTTAAAGCGAGGAAGGGACTTGACGTGGATCTCTGTAGCCCAAGAGAAGCTACTCAAGGTGGGACCAGTTTCAGGCTGATACCCAGAATTCTGGGATTCATATGGCCCAGGAGGAAGGCCCTTTGGCCCAGTCCAGAGTTCTACTTCCTCCAGGTAGCCTCCCCAGGACTGCCTTCATCCAGTGTTGTTCTCTCTTTGGCATCTTCACCTTCCAAACACATGCATTTCAGAATCTTCTACTTTAACTGTGCACGATGTGTACATATGTGTGTATATGAAAACTTTCCCGTGCATGAGGTTGGAGACTATAAACTTGGAGTTGATCTCCCCATGAGATGGAGAGGGAATTTCAGAGGGTGCTGTCTTCTTTTGGTCTGGCCTGTTCTGTAGCACAGTGGACCCTGGACAGGTGTTAGTGACTCAGGAGATTGCCCTGCCTCTTCCTGAAAAATGATATCAAGAAGAGAGACTGGGTTGTGGAACCCAACCGTATATGAAAGGAAGCCAAGTTTTAATAAGCGCATACCTTGCCGCATCCACACCTCCTGACTACCATCTCTGGTGGGTGGTGGTATTGTCTTTCTTTTATAGATGAAACAAACCAAAAACCCCTGTGGCTCAGAGAGCTAAAGACATGTAGCTAGACAGAATTGAATTCTAAGACCGTGTAGTTTCCAAAAGAGATGGGTAGGGCAGACTTGGTTGTCTGGTTTGGGTTTGGACTGGGAAGGCTGGTGAAGCTTCAGAAAAGGGTTTTCAGAAAGGAAGCAGGTGGCAGGGCTTGGGGGAGGGAGCTCTGTGGCTGCCTCTTATAAACAGGTCTCTGCATAACTGCTGGGAAGGCTCTTAATTAAATGTGTAACAAAATAAAAACAGCCGGAGAGGAAACCTAAGTAGTGCTGCGTGACAGCGCACAGCTAATCGGTGTTCCTGGAACCTCTTGGCAGAGGCTCATCATATGGCTCTCGTCAGAGCCATCACCTTTTTATGTACCCGGTAAAGGCTGCAGATGAGCCTGACAAGGGTGGTGTTAAATTGACACTCACAACTTGTTAGTCTGTGGCTTACTTCTTATTTTGACATCCGTTTTCAGATTTAACTAAGTCTTAGGAATTCAGCAAACATTTTCATTTCACACTCTAGTTTCCGGAAGCCATAGTTCCTTCTCATTGCTGTCCTTACCTCCTCCTCCCCTTCTCTCCCCAGCAGCTTCACATCACTTTTGTTGGAAAGGGGCTGATAAGTGGGGCACTGAGAAATGGGAACTGAAGTGGCAGCATAAATCCCACTGGAGAAAAGATATCTGCTCCCATCCTGACAAATCATTTTATGTCCATCTTTTGTCAAAGCCAGATGAGTTGATTCTCCAGGTGTACGTGGGCTTTGGTGTGTAGTCACAGACCCTGCTAAGGTGAGTTGTTATTTAGTGGTGTGGGTTTAATTTTCCTCTCAATGTTTTTGAAGAAACACCACTTGTTGCGGGTCTGGCTCTTGGTCAGCTTGCCTTCCCTGCCTGCCCTACTTTTTCTTCACCTTGCTTGGTGTTTCTTGAAGCTTCCCATAGGGTTTGGTGGTGTTTCTCTGCTTACCCAGGTAGAAAGTGCCTCTTTCAGAGGGCTCCATCTTTGGTATTGTGGTGGGGTTAGCACTGGTGTAGACTGAGGAGGGACACCTGAACAGGCACCCACTTGAGTAACTTAGATTTTAGCCTGTAGCTTGAAGATCCAGGTTCACCAGCCAAACAGCACAGCATGGCTGAGAAGCTAGACTAGAGGCTTTCCCAGTGGGCCCTGAGTCTGAGAAGAAGGAAGATTGAGAAGAGGGAAAGACTGAAGGGAAAGAGCTGACCTGAGGGAGGCCCTGGCTCTTAGTGCAGTCTAAGAAGAGTCCCCTTTAGAGAGGGTAGGAGAATCAGATGCTATTCTCTGGTGGAATAGGGGCCGGGGGCCTGCTCAGAGTCTGGTGAGAAGACCCTCACTTAGGCTCAGCCTCAGTTTTGGAGCAGGAAGTTTTCCTCCCCCTGGAGGGAGAAGGGAGGTTGAACACATAAATGCAGGCATTTGACTTCCTTTTTTTCCCCTGCCTTCCTGCTGGGGTGTGCATACTACATTCTGGCTGTGCTCTACTGGTGTGGACCTGGAGTTCACTTCAGGTTTTAGGAGGCCTGGAGATGGAAAGATACTTGCCCAGATTACACTGTCACTGTTGGAGATGGGGAGCATGCACTCAGCAGGGGCTACTGAGGTTTCCTCGAGGCTGCTGTCAAGCGGTCAAGACCACTGAAGAGACTGCTGTTACCTGGAGTGAAAGGTGCCATGATGGAACCACACACCTGGGTGAGCACTGTGGGGTCGTGACTGTCCTGTGGGGATGTAGAAGATGGCTAGAAGGGGGCCTAGTGACATGCTTGCTGCGGGTCGGGCTGGGTCCTCTTGGCATTGCTCAACAGCTGACTACTGCAATCTTCTTGAAATTATCTTTATCTGTACTTTTGTTATGTTTTCTGTTTCTCTGGCTTCTCCTCCTCAGTCACTTGGGTAGATATTAATACTTCTTTTCTTCCTTTTTTTCATGTTGGTGTTTCTTAAATAGTGGTGTTTCTTTGATTTCTATCCTGGTTGTCTTTTCTGTTTATTCTACACATTCACACTTATCAGTGATCTCATCTTTTGCCATAGCTTCAACTATCCTCTGTATGCTGATGTCTTCTAATCTTTTTCTCCAACTGGAGAAAAGAAATCGGCTTCATCTGCCACCTAAACGCCACACCTGCATATCCAGCTACCTACTCTACATGTCCACCTAGTCGTCCACAGGCCCCTTCAAGTTCAGATGTTTATCTTTCTCCTCACACCCTGTCCTCCATCATTCCCTCAAATAATGACTGGCACCATCTACTGAGTTATTCTGTCGGAAATCTGAAAATTATCCCTTCTCTATCCACACCAGTTAATTGCCAAATCCTGTTGATTCTGCCTCCCAGAGGTTTCTCAGATTTATTCCTTTCTTCCCATCCCTACTGCCCTGCCCAGTCAAGATGATCATATTCTTCTTGGATTGCTACAAAAGTCTTCTAACTAGTCCCTTTTAACTCCAGTTTTGCTGCTTCTATTCCATTCTCCTAATTGCAGCAGATTATGTCACCCCTTGGCTTAATACCCTTCAAGGTTTGCCCTTGCCCTCAAGGGTAAAGTCCACACCGTTTATTGGGACTTTCAAGGTTCTTGCTTACATCTTTAGCCTCACTTCTCAATATTCTGTGTGCCACCCCTGCACCCCTCCCCACCAGCCACATGCACAAGCTGGCCGGTTCCTGGTGATCCCTCTTCTTTCTCTAGGTGCCTTCCTTTGTTTTCCTGGAGCACATATACACATTAATACATAAAATGGTGCTGTGGCTGCCTCTACTTGTCTGTCTCTTGCACTACATTGTGAGCACTGTTGTAACCCTAGGACAAGGACAAGGCTTGACATGTAGTAGTTGTTCAATAAATAATTGTTGAATAAGTGACAACTAAGTAATGGAGTGTTCCTGTGGAATCTCTGCTCAGGAAGAACGACAGAGGACTGTTAGTAGGTAGATTCAGGAAGCATTCATTGCCAGTGTACAGGACAAATGGACTAGAGGAGGAATTCTTAGGCCTTGCTACACCAGCCTGAATGTTAAGGGTTAGAGAATTATGCTGCTAATGTCAGGAAGCCCTGGATTTCCTCACTGCCACTGTGTGTTGGGCCCTCTATGGTGGGTACTGGGTGAGATAGCCCACAGGCTTAGGCCAGGGAGGAGGAACTTGGTCCCAGTAGCAGTGCAAAATGCTTTCTCTGAGAGATCTGTGCCTCCGAAACAGAGGGTTGGGACTCCTGGAAAAGTGAACATCAGAGAATAAAGAGAGACACTGTTTATTGAGCACTTATTACTTACCAGGAGCCCTGTTGTGCTGTTTACTCATATGATGTCATTTAGTCCTTACCACAGTTCTGTGGAATAAGTTCATTTTATAACCCTTTTTTAACAGATGAGGAAACTGACGCCTAGAGAGGTAAGTAATTTGTCAAGGGCACATAACCTGTTTGTGGCAGGGCAGGGCTTTGAACCTGGGCATTCTGACTCTAGAACCATGTGTTTAATGAACGTCCTGTCTGACCATCCTCCTCCATGGCTGTGGTTTGGTGATACACGGTGGGAATACCCTCCTCCTCTCCTTTGTTCGCACCGAGTGGCACAGCCTCGGGATGTTTTCTGACACCCTAGGCTGTTGGTTCCTCACTTGGTATTGGTAGGGGTTGGACTGTTAAGTTCATTTGATATGGGAGCCTAGTTGGCCAGGAGATGTGGTGGTTATGATTTGGGGCTGCCTGAGAGTCTCCTCGCAGGGTTACAAGTTAATGAATCTTCAAATCTGTTTTAAGGAAACCTCAGCCAGCATCACTTTGGACACCTCTATTCTGTATTTATGTTTGGAAGCACATGGGGCATCGCACCGTGTCACCAGGCTCACAAGAGCCTTGCCCCTTGCCCACAGGTGTGCCAGTTGGTATCAGCACTGAACTGCATCACCTTTGATTAGCAGCCTGCTGGGGGAAGGGGCTTGAGTAAGAACTCCCTGCCAGCCTCGACTTGTCTCATTTCCCATTACTTTTATCTGTCCTTGCAAGCGCTTGGGCTCCCCTCCTGAGCTAATTAAGTTTGCATGTGTTTAGACATATTGCCAAATAGGGCTTAGCAAAGCGGAACTGAGCTACATCTCTTTCTGAGTAGGGAAGGAAAGAGATATAAATGCTCCTCCACAAGGGCCAGGAAGAAGCATGGATTACATGAAGTGAATGCGTGCAGATGATAGGCATTGCCTGGCCTTCCTAGGGACACAGCAGGCCTGCCAGGCAGCCTTCTGGTTGGCTGACAGGGACAGGTGAAAGCCCACCCTCCAGCTCTCTTAGTGAATTGGACATTCTAAGGGGGCTGAGAATGGAAAGAGGGCAGGTTCTGAAGTATTTTTCTTCCAAGCACAAGCAAAGTTGAAAGTCAAGTTTAGTGATATTTGCATGAGGAATTTGTAGGACTGTGTGCTGTTTGCTACCAGTCTGAATCAACCTGGCTCCTAGGCCTACAACCACCTATGTGGCCAGCACAGTGCAGGGTGGCTTCCTTTCCCAGTCTGTGAGAAGTGCATTGGAAACTTGGATAGCCAAAGGCCCCAGTTTTTTTTTTTTTTTGCCTAGAAGGGCACCAATTCCCCTGCTCAGCCATTGGAGTGGGTGGGTCAGGGCAGTGGAGGGAAGGAGACTAGTGTGCCAGAGCCTCCCCACCCTGGAGGTTGGGTTCGTCGTGATGGATCATCATAGTGAGGTAATGACTGATGGCATGGTTTTGTGTCAGACGGATGCCTGGAGCCTTTTCCCCAGTGCAGGGTGGCCTGAAGTCTGAGATGCCCTGTGGCGGAACATATTTGGGTCCTATCCAGGTGGCAGTTATGGGGGCAAACTATGTCATGGCCTCCTTCTGTGAGGTAAGGAATGAGGGTATTGCCTTCTGCCAAAGCAGAAGAGTCAACTGAGGCCATAGTCAGGGTCTCAGTCCTGTGGGCATGAGGGCAGTGGGTCAGGTTTCTGGCCATAAAAAGTCTCTTGCTGGGTAAGGTCGGCTCAGAATCAGCCCAGGCTCCCAGTGCACAGTGGGGGCAGGGGTGGAGGTTCTGAAGATTGTATAGGAATTCTGGGACTTAGAGTTATAGTCTGAGCTCAGAGAGAATGGGAACCAGACCTTCTGCCCTCCCTTCAGTTTCCCTGGAGCCCTCTCGTCAGCAGAGGTGCACCGGGTTAGCCCCAAGAAGGCAGCGTGAGTTGATGGGGTCATGTTTCAGCTGCAGCTAATCCAAGTCACTCGATATAAATCTCTCCCTGCTGCCTCTCCCCTCCCTCACATCCCCAACCCACAGACAGGGAAATGAATCCTGGCCCTCACCCTGAATACATCATGGCAGGCTTGCCTCTAATGAGAGAGGGCCATTCATTGTGGGGTGAAGCTCCCTGCAGAGCCTGGGATGCCATTAATTAAAGAAGAGCCACCTGAAGCTAGTCGTGCGGTGCAGCCTGCCACGCTCAGATGGAGTGGTGGTGGGGTAGCCTCGTTAGCCTGACAGCTCCTTGGGCTGAGAGTTCTTGGGCTTGGAGGAATGAGAGGTGCTCCGCCTCTGCCTGATGCCCCTCGGGCTAGCCTACTCACAAACATGAAAGCCCCCTCCTGCGCATGTCCCCGGGCCCAGAACTGGCACTAAAGGGGCTCCTGATGGTGGGCTTGGCTGGGGATTAACCATTTCCTAGATGCAGGCCTGAGGGTAGGAGCAGGTTTCTTTGGAGCCAAAGCATCTCTTCTGGTTCCCAACCTTAGCTCCCTTCACACTTATCCCTGTGATCCTGAAGCTGCAAGTCAACAGGCATCTCACCCCACGTCCTTCCTTCGGAGCCTGAGTTTGGGATAGTTGCTCTGCTCTGGAAGGGCTTTGTGCCTCAGTGGGGGCTGGAAGAGAAGCTCTGCTGTCTGGTCAACAAGCACAGCCCCTCTGTGGCAGACAGGGCCTCTGGCGTTTTACTTTCTGGGTACTTCTAGGCTGTAGGGTGGAACCCCAGTGGCAGCCTCGTTTCCTCACCCCCTAGGAAGGTGTCAGAGGATCTAAATCATTGTAGTGATTATAGGAACCCCTGGAATGGAAATTCTGCTCAGTGAAAACGCTGATAAAAGATAAAGATACTTGCTTAATAACTGATCAGGCTTCAAGATGTTCAAGGCAGTAGGAGCCTCATGCTTTGGCCTGAGTTGATAACTGAGTGGTTCTTTACTGCTTAACTGGTCCAGAAGCGAGTGTTGCTGCCTTGGTTCTGGCCCTGGATTTGATATGAGGCTCTCCCCTTGACCATAGATGAGAGTCTTGTCACCTCCTCCTTGCTGGCTGGAAGGGCTGTATGTTCTGAGACTTTCACCTTAGCCCAGAGTTGGGCTAACTCAGCCAGTCTCTGCCTGGTTTGTCAGGAAGACAAATTGGATCCTATGTTGGTGGCTCTTCAGGGCAGTCTTTGGAATTCTGGTTCTGTGCTCTGTGGCAGAATCCAGGCTGCTTCAGAGGGCCTCAGAACCAGCTGGACACCTGGCTGTACTGTATGACCTATCTCTGCTTTCCTATAGCTTACCTGGCATGGAATAGAGGTTCCGTGCAGCCTCCTACCAGGCCACAACCTCCTAGGTGGGGGACCTGGGCTCTACTCTTTTGTATTTTGAACGTTTTTCACCTTCCTAGGCCTTGGCCATTTGCTTGGGCCTTTCTGACCTCTGTCAGATAGAGAGTGAAGGCTGGAGGACCTTTTTTCCCAAGCTCCAAGAAGGAACCACTGGTGCTCCTGGAAAATATTTTCCTTTGTGTGAGATATTGTTTAGATCTATGTTTTTTTAAAAGCACTTTTTGAGCATCAGCTTATTTTGGGGTCTTTAAAGAAAATCAAGGCCTGGCACAGTGGCCTACACCTGGAATCCCAGTGCTTTGGGAGGCTGAAGCGGGATTGTTTGAGGCCAGGAGTTTGAGGCCAGCCTGGGGTAGCATGGCCCCGTCTCTATTAGAATATATATATATAAATAACCTGGTGTGGTGGCACACGCCTATAATCCTAGCTACTCAGGAGGCTGAGGCTGGAGGATTGCTTGATCCCAGGAGTTTGAGGCTGCATTGAGCTATGATTGTGCCACTGTACTCCAGCCTGGACAGCAGAGTAAGCCCCTGTCTCTTAAAAAAAAAAAAAATTGAGGTATGAAATAGGTGCAGATGCATAAATATACAAATGTGAAGTGTATAGCTCAATATATTTTTATACAAGTATACACCTGGGTAACTACCACCTAGCTCAAGACCAAGAACCTTTTTCATCATCCCAGAAAGTTCCCTTGTGGCTCTTCCCAGTCAGTGATGCCTTCCCCTTGCCAACTAACCACCGTTTTGACTTCTGTTAGTTTTGGTTAGTTTTTACCTAATCTTGGCTTTCGTATAAACGGAGTCACGCAAGGCATACTCTTTTGTGTCTGACTTCTTTCACCCAGGCTAGAGTTCAGTGGTGTGATTTTGGCTCACTGCAACCTCTACCTCCTGGGCTCAAGTCATCCTCTCACCTCAACCTTCCGAGTAGCTGGGACTATAGGCACGTGCACTGCACCCAGCTAGGTTTTGTATTTTTTTTGTGGAGACAGGGTTTTGCCACATTGCCCAGGCTGGTCTCGAACTCCTGAGCTCAAGCAATCTGCCTGCTTTGGCCTCCCAAAGTGCTGAGATTACAGGCATGAGACACACCGCACCCGACCTGTGTCTGACTTCTTTTGCATAACATAATGTATAGGAGATTCATGTGCATTGTATATATCAAGAATTTAGGCTTTTTATTATATTTCTATGTAGTATTCCTTCATATACTACATTTTATTTTTTTGTTGGAACATCTCTTATACTTTATTTAGTTATTTAGTGTGTGTTTGCTGAATGAATATGTGAATCTTCAATTTAATATGAGAATCTCCCTATGTCCATCAGCTTGTCCCAATCCCCCTCACCCTTTCAAACCTAATTCCAGTCCTTTGGCCATGTGGTCTTCCCTGTCTATTCTGGAACCCACACTGGCCTCCCTCTTCTCTGAGGCCTTGTGATAGGCAGAGACGGGCCCCTGTGGAAGTGGCCTTTGAGCTGTATTGACTCATTTATTTATTCTTTCAGCAGATGTGTTGCCTACCTGCTATGTGCCCTGCACTGCTCTAGGTATTAAGGATACAGCAGTGAATAAAGAAAGAAAACTTCCCAAACATCCTGCCTTCATGGAGTTTGCATTCCAGTGCTTACAGCTGTCTGCCTTTTGGATCTAATGCTTGAAGAATCTTAGTCTTGTCCAGGCTCTTCTGTCCTTTGGGATTCTGCAGGAGCTAGATGGCGAGGGCCTTGCCATCTTGGCAGGACTTCTCTAGGGCTTGTGGCCTTTTATCTGCCTTTTCTGCTGATATTGGTACAGGTGACATTAGCTGCTGCTGCTTGGCAGTGAAAGGGTTTCTCAATATTGGTGCTTCCCTTCCACTATCCTGGAGTCTGATTCCCTCTGTGAGAGGAGAGAATTAATCTCCAACTTTCCATGCCTGTAAGGTGAGTGACCTCTGTTTTGTCAGCGCTTGCCAATCTGTCCTCTAATTCCCAGCCAGGGTAATGGAGACATTACTTTGTGCTAAAGCAAACCACCAGTTCTCCTAGTGCAGATGCTGTGCAGATCCAGGCACTGGGAAAGACAGGTCACATGCGGAGACAGCTCCGCAAGTGTCTCTTCACAGATGCAGAGGCACACGAAGGCTACAGGGGTGTTGGCACCTGAGCCACTATGCTCCTGAACTGGGGCTGACAGATGCAAGACGCAAAGATACCCTGTCATCATATTCTTCTTATTCCCCAGCCATGCCATTAGGGTGGCTCCTTCTGTTTGGTCCGAATTAGGTTTCTTTGGTCAGGTTTCTAAGAGCACATGAGAGGCTGTGAACACCCCAGTGAAGAAGATGAGTCAGGGAGCAGAGGTCTTAGGAGTTGAAGGCCAGGGAACTCAAGGCTTCAACTGGCATAGTGGCCCATGCCTGAATGATTTGTGGACTCTGAGGGCTTAGCTTTGTAGGGCTTTGGGAAGGGCAACTATGAGTGGGTGGGATAAATTCTCAGTGTCCCTGGCTAAAGGGTGACACAACTCAGACTTGATAGTTCTGTAAAACTGTTTCTTCCAAAGCTTGCGAAGACGTTGGTTTGGGGAAGAAAGCCAGCCAGCCCAGAGAATCCCGGGAGCCTGACAGGCCTTTTTCTCTGCGATTCTTTCTCGCAGGCAGCCTGAGGCAGCCTGTCTCTTTGTTAACAGAGTGACAGCAATGTGACACCATGGAAATAATTACTAACAAATCACGGTGCTGACTGCAAACAGCTCTCTGTCTTCAGAGGCATGTCAGGGTGCATTAGAGCAGGACTGGAGGAGCGGTGCATATGGGGGCTGAGGCACAGCCTGCTCTCAAACACTCTCTTCTTCCCCCACCCTGACCCCTTCCTGCGATATCTGACTTTCTTGCTCTTGGCCTTACCCGACTAGGTCAGCTAAGGGGCAAGCTGGACAAGTGGCATGTAGCTGGTTTGGCTTCCTCTGGGCAGGTAGCTAGGACTCCCATTTTTGCCAAGGAGCACCTAGGTAGTGATGAGAGCCAGGGATTTTTCACTATGGGGCCCCCGAAAGGTGGAAGGATGCTCTATTTTTCTGATTTACTCCCTGCCATTGAGACCAGCCTCACCTGCCAGTAGTTTGGGGTTTTGGGGTGACAGAATATTTGCTTCGGCTGGACCCAGATTGTGGAGGGAGCCTTGCATCTGTGTTGGCTCAGCTCTGGTTTCTTCTTCAATTGCCATAGTCAATTTTTGGTAAGTCGACTTTGTCCATTCCCTCTTGGTTAGCAGAGTGATTGCTCTGACTGTCAGGACTGTAAATAATGTTCCTGGTGTATGTGGCTGGAGGCAGCGCATGGGGTGGGGAAAGGAGTGGAAGGAGGAGCAGCATTCCGGCTCCCTCGCTTACCCCCTCCCCTCTCATACAATATTTATCCAGGGATGGGAGTCAGATGCAGCGACCTCAGGGGTCACCCAGTTAAATAGCTTCTGAACCTCCCTGCATTCTAATTGCTGCAGTTGTCCTTTGCTCTGGAGACTTCTCCTCCCCATTGTCTGCTGAGGCACACACTAATGGCTGTCCTCCCTGGCCCTGCTGGGAGGCATGGTGGAGGGGGGTGGAGAAGAGAGCTCATTGCTACCTTCCTTTCCCCAGGGATAAAGGAATCTAAGGCCTATTAACAAGTGGCTTTAGCTAGGAGGAGCACAGTCCCCTGCTTTCCCGGCCCCCTCCCTAAACCTAGCTGGAGAAGGAGGCCCAGGCAGTAGGCTTGGTTGATGGGGCCAAGGGGCTTTGCCCATTCTCAGTCCTATAACCAGAAACATGGGACTAGTGACTCCTCTACAGGCTATAGGAAGCCAGGGGACACACCCGTGAATGCTCCTCTGATGAACATCATCCTGTGTTCCCATGGTCCCACACACAGGGTTTGGAAGCTTCTAATGAGTGATATTTCCTGTTGAAATTTGTTGCATTTCTCCCAAAGATTGGCCAAATGCAAAAGTCTGTTTGGTCCCCTGGAAGTTGATTTAGATGATTGCTCATGGTAGCAGATGTGTCCCATTCGTTGATTTAAGAGTGGCATGTGCTATACATCTTCACAAGGACCTTTCAGTAAATACCAGTTACCCTCCACTGCAGCTCTTCCCTCCCAAGGAATCCTGTTGGAAATTACCATTTAAGGTGCTGACCCCAGCATATCCCGGAAGTGCTGGCATTCCTGTAGCAGCCTAAAGTCAGCACCTGTTGAGAGCTGCTCTGGACCCTGTAAGTACTGTGCTGGGGACTATGGGGACTGCCAAATGATCAGGACAGAAAGACCAGTACACATATACCTAATAATAGGGTAAGTAAGGTAGAGTATGAAGACACTACAATAAAGGCACAAAAGAAATGCTGTGAGAACCCAGAGGAGCACTGTAGAGAGATGGAATGGTAGTATTTTTTTTTAGCACTAAACTTTGTTTTCTTTTGAACAGAATTTTAAAGCCCAGCGTGAATCTGGTTGAAGATGGGGAAAAGCCCAGCCCATTCTTCCTCTCCCATTCTTCCTCCTCTTCCCCGGGTCCATGAAGTAGCCTGATGTTCCTCCTTAGAACCCTAGGACTCCATGGAACACACTTTAAAAATCACTAGCTTATTCTAATGCCCATCTAGAAGTCTTACTCTTTATAGGAAAGTGCCTATACCTCTTGAAGGAGTCAGGGGAGCTGGAATCAGGGCAGAGGAGACCAGCTAGAGGGTTAAGGGCACAGCTGTGTCTTGAGTACCTATTTGAGAGTGGAGGTTAGACTGCATCCCAGATCCTGAACACTAGGAGGATGCCTCTCTGCGGAGCCTCCAGAGGGCATCGTAGGCCACACAATGGCAGCTCAGGCATAGGGTCAAGATGGCCACAGGCCAGGGGAAGACTGTAGTGGGATGAGCAAGGTGTCTTAGAGACAGCTCAATCTGCTAAGGAGCTCCTGGTTTCCCTGACCAAAAAGAGAATAGCTCATTAGCTGAGGCACTGACCAAAGTGTCCTGGAAACCTCCCACCACTTGCTCAGCCTCCTCTCCATACCCACTCCCTACTGGGGCTTCTGACATTCCGTCTGGGAAAGAGAGCTCAGGCCAGGCCCTGGTGGCAGTTCCAGCACTTCTACAGTCATGACAGGTGGGGCACTGTGCCTTTCCCTGATGAGTTGCCGTGGAAAGGACACTGGAGAGGCACTTGTCTTATTGTTTCCCTAGAGAGGGGCTGGGGAGATACAAGTTATAGAATTTTAAGGACTATTTGTGGCACTGGGGAGGTGCTTGTCATATGGTTCCACGGGGTGTTTGTGGCACTTGTATGCTTCATGTGGTCTCCATAGGGAAGAAATGAGAGATAGTTGGCAGATAGGCTAAAGAGCCATGGAGCAGGGAGGCGCTATGTGCACATACAGTGCCTTTTGGAGACTTTGAGCAACTTTGGCACTAGGGATTTGAAGCTGGCTTTCCTTGGGAACACCAGCAACCTGGACCATGGGGCATCCCTCTGCACCGCCTGTGTTCTGGTTTCTGTTGGGAACTCTCCAGAGCAGCATGTCTGGGAACACTTCCAGCTGTGCCGCCAGACCCAGACGCAGGTGACGGCCTTTCGTCTGTACTATAGGGAAACCAAGAGGAAATTAAATGTCATTTGCCCCCTGCACAGCAGGTCGCTGCCAGATCAGACACTCCTGCTCAGAGCTGTGCAGAGGGCACCCGAGGGAGGGCTTATGCCTGCAGCCATGTCCTGTGAGCTGTAGAGACTCCCAGGTGATGGCCTGGCTCATTCCCAGGGCTTTCTCTGCCCAGCTGGGTTCACCCTGGCCTGGAGCCCAGCCCAGTGCTACATGGCAGCTGTGGCCCATGCCAGGCCAGAGGTGCATGTGTACCAGTAGGGGGTAATGGAGGGGAAGGGCAGAGCCCGGGGGTAGAGGACACACAGGAGACAGTGAGGTGATCAGCCCTGCCTCAAAGAAGCTGTGTGGCATTGTGGAAAGAACAGGGCTTATAGAATGACGAGACCTGGTTTCCATTCCTGGCTTTACTGCTTTCTAGTTGTAGGGTCTTGGGAAAGTCACATTCCCACTCTCACTCCATTTCTTTATCTGTAAAATAATAAGGAGCTCTGGCTCCTGACATCTGTGGGGGAAATGTAGCTTCCTGTTAGGACTGGTGCCAGAGTTTCTTACCCCACCTCACCTGAGTCTGGAAGCATGGCCTGTAACCCCTTGCTGTGGGGCCTCACTGTGAAGTGAGTGAGCTGAAGTTGGTTGAGGTGGGGTGGGTGGTAAGTCTGGCCAGGAAGGCACAGCTGGTCATCTCTCCCTGCCTCAGGCCTTTCCTTCTTATCCTAGTCCTCTCAACAAGGCATCCCAAGGCCTTGATGAGATGAGTGAGGGTAACGGTGGCAAGACGAAGTGAGAGGCTTGCCAAGGTCACCCAGCCTCACTGTGGGGCTCAACCGGCTGCCTCCAGCCTCATACTTGCACTCTCGTCCGTGTTTGAGAGGACAGTGGGGCTTGCTCCATGCCTTTCTGCCCTTGAAGTCCTGGTGGTAGGCCGTAGTTCTCAGCTCTGCAATGACATTTATTAACAGCTCTTTGGGAAAATATGTTTTAATATTGCCAGAGTTCTACCTAGAAAACCCCCCAGCTCACCCCCATCTGAAGCCTGGCTGCTGGTGGTGAAATTCATTAGTGTTCCCTGACAGGCAGTGGCGACAGAGGCGCTCGCTGTCGGCTTCCCGCTCCCTCGCTCTCGTGCTCCTGCTTCACGCACACTGATATTTAAAGCTGATGGGCTGCTTATAGAGTTCTTGTACCATGACAAGTTTGGGGAGGGGGTTGGGGAGGAAGAGACAGACAAGGAGCCAGCTGTCATGCTGGTATTTCAAACAGTACTCTCTCCTGACCCTTCGCAGGCTCCAGCAAGTGTATCATCTTTCTGAAGCCTGTGGTTGGAATTGTAACCTGCAGCCGTCCCAGAGGATGGGGGCAAGTGTGGGGGCAAAGTGGGCTGATAAGTCAGCAGTGCATTCCCCCCAGGGCTGTGGGCCGGCAGCGGAGAATGGAGGGATCGCATGTGTGCATGCATGCGCACTTGCTTGAGCCTGGGGAATTGCAGCTGAGTCTCTGAGTACCCTCGACATTGCCCTCCCACCAGCAGAAGTGAGATGGCCACTTCTCAGTAGTCACTCCTACAGTGACCGTTCTGTGTCTGCTATGGTTATCTTCTAGGTGGGCCTGGAAGCTCTCTCAAGAGAGAAATCAAGTTCCATTAGCCTCTGTCTGAGGGTCCTGGGTCTCAGTGATACTCCTGAATATGAAGTGATTGGTTGAGGTAGAAAGCTCTCTCATTTTGTGTCTGGTCTGGGGTCTTGGCTTTTGTTCCTTGGTATTTGTGTGCTGAATCTTTGGATTTGGAGAATGAGTCCCAAGGTGCTTCCTCTACTCATAACTCCTCCCCTCAGCCCAAGCTTCTTGGAATTCGTTTTGCAGCTATAGAGTGGTTCTGGAACTTTCCCTTTTCCTGTCACCCCCAGCAAGCCTTCTCCAGTATCCTTTTCCTGACTAAGGCACTGTCTTGTCAATGCAGGTGGCCTGGAAGCATCTCCAAAGGCCATTGCAGGTTTGATCTTTTTTTTTTTTTTTTTTTTTTTTTTTTTTTTTTTTTTGAGACGGAGTCTCGCTCTGCCACCCAGGCTGGAGTGCAGTGGCGCGATCTCAGCTCACTGCAAGCTTCGCCTCCCGGGTTCCTGCCATTCTCCTGCCTCAGCCTCCCGAGTAGTTGGGACAACAGGCGCCCACCAACACGCCTGGCTAATTTTTTGTATTTTTAGTAGAGACGGGGTTTCACCGTGTTAGCCAGGATGGTCTCGATCTCCTGACCTTGTGATCCGCCCGTCTCGGCCTCCCAAAGTGCTGGGATTACAGGCTTGAGCCACCGCGCCCGGCTGCAGGTTTGATCTTAATCGATCTCCTTATAGCTAGAATCCCTTCTATGAGGCCTTATTTGTAAAGCATGTTTCCCTTGGTTGGCTCCTTTAACCCTCACAGAGCAGGGCATGGAGGTGAAGTCACTTACCCCAGGACACGTGGTCATTTGACCAGGTTATCTTAGTGTAGTGGAGCCGTGGTACTGGGCAGGGGTTGAGCCGCATGCCCCACCGTCAGGGCTCATTGATGGGGAGAATGAGTCCCAAGATGCCTTCTCCATCTGTCACTCCAGGTCCTGCAGTAGGCGAGGTCACTGGGGAAAAGGCCAGGCTCCTCTCCTCCCTGTTCTTTTGCCCTGTCAGTGCCATCAGTGCTGCCATTGGCATCCTCAGTTTCAGGCGCAGCAGTGTGGGACTGTCTGTCTGAGGGGTTATTCACAGAACAACCTGGACCTCTTCTGTTGGAGGTAGAGCCAGGATGCCTTTTTTCTGTGTAGGCTGAAGTGTATTCTTGAACTGTCAAGGACTACCTTTGATGCGATCTGCTCCTATAGTATCCCCAGCCCTCCCCAGCACTTTGTCCTGTAGGCTTCTAGCAGGGGTTTATGTCTTGGGGCTGATGTCCTTGGGCAGTGCTTTTCTCTTCCTGTTCTTGCTGATTCCTATCCTGGCTAAAGGCACTGAGTGCTAGGCCTGCCTGGGGCGGGCCCATGCTGTGTCTTCTGATATGGTGCATCTCGCAGGTGAGATAGATACTAACCAGCTTTGATAAGTAGGAGGCTCATGCATTAATTTTTTATACATCAGCAGTGGCCAAGTGAGTGAATTCAATTATGAGTCTGCCTTCTCTCTACCCTCCTTCGCTCAATGTGGTAGTTCAGAGCTGAGACTAAGGAACCTGTTGAAATGAGAAACCCCTATTTCCTAGCTTGACCCCCTCACTAATTCGGGTTAAATTGCTATGCTGTTGCAGTGGTGACACATTGTGTCTGCCTCTGTTTGTATAAGAGGATGCGGTGGGGGAGGAAGGACCAATTTGTGCAGAGATAAAAGGTGTCACGGGCAGATAACTAACGTCCCAGCCTCGTGCCTGCTCTCATTGTTGCTCAATTTGCTCCGTGTGTAAGCTCAGCCTTCCCCTCTTTCTTCCTTCCCTCCCCTTGGTCATATTTTACCTCGATGCCACAGTGTAATGATGCCCTGCGTAGTGGGGGAGGAGATAGGCACCTCTGGCTGACAGCCCTTCCTGATAACCAAATTCCAGCCCATCCATCACTAGCTACTCTCCTCAACTTGAGGAAAAGTGATCGTGAAAGGCGGGCCGTTTATCACCCAGGGTCTGTTTATCTCCTCTGGGTGGGGGAACGGAAACAGGAGAGACAAAGAGCTGTGTCCCCAGCTACGTGCTGCCTCGGCTGGAGTAGCCTGAACGTGCTGGACACAGACTCACATCGTGCTGCCTGTGGAGGCTCTGACTAGATAGGACTCCCTGACTGGGATCCAGTGGGAATGGGCCCTTTCCTGAGGCTCAAGACTTGGAGGGAAGCATAGGAAATCGTGGCAGTTATGAGCTGCAGGGTTGCTCGCGACAGCGTTCTTTGAGAGTGTATTGGAATGAGCAAGTGTGGCAACTCTGCATGGAAGCAAGCCCACCCACCCCTCACAGGTATCCCTGTGGTAGGATCTTCCAGCTGGCTGGTTGGTTGGCTTCTACTGGCCCACTGCTCCCCAAACCTGGGCCTTCTGTGCCTCCATGGTCCAGTGATGACTTTGAAGAAGACAGAGCCTCTCCACACTCCCTCATTTCTGCATATCACATGGAATACAGTAGTTTGCTCCTGCAGGCAAATAGTATGTACCTGTCCTGGAGATGGCAGGCACCAGGACTGCCAGCCCACATCACTCCAAGATCCAGGTACCACAGCCTTTCTTGAGAGGGAGAAAGGAGCCAAGGAGGCCTCCAGAGTCTGCCGGTCCCCTTCCTCTTCAAATTTTTGAGTCTGCTAAAAGTGAGAATGACATGCGTCTCCCTGAGTTGGGTTTGCCCCTAAGTCTTGAAGAGATGAAAGCTTGGAAGGCAGAGTGTCCATCACCTTTTCCAGCATGGTGCCTGCTCTTTTGCTGGTCCTAGCTGTTGGCCTGTCTGCCATTCTGTCTGGCAGACCTCCATGGATGTGCAGCTTTCCTTGCCTCAGCCTAGCAGCTCTCCCCCCACGTCTGCCTCACCTAATCTTCAAAGCTGAGCTCCTGCTCACAATAGCTTCACCGTGGCCATACCCATTAGCGACGGGGGTGTTCCCCTAATGAGCTACTCCCCTGCCTTGGCTGGCGCCGGGCTAGCCACACCTGTTTGCCATCAGGGCTGTCTCGGGCCGAGCCAGTGTGGCTCAGTTGCAGGTGGTAGAGCTGAATGAGGGGTGGGGTGGGGAAGGCTGGCTCCTTTTGCTTTGTGCTGTGTGCTTATGGGGGTGAGGGGCAGTTTCTTACACCCCCGTTTCCTCTATATTGTTCTCTTCTTTCTAAGCGGAGGGAATGCTCTTTGCTTTCTTTTCTGTTATTCAAAAGGAGTAATAAAGGAACTTGAGTATCTTGTCTCTTCTAATTTTCCCCTGGATGGAGTAGAGAGGATCTGGCTAAGGTCTGAGGGTAGGGTTTGTTCATCTGTTCTGGTGACCCTGAGGGGCTAATGTGGTGATAGCAAGGTCACATGATAAATGCCAAGGGTGGACCACCTTTCTGGCCTTAGACCCCTAGTCTTTGGAAAGCAATCATGTCCCTTGAGCCCACAGGCAGGATTGGGGGACCCTTCCTTAAAGGGGCCTCTTGCATTCATGAAACTGAAGGAACTTTTGATTTGGTTGAAAAAAATCTCATTCCTTTTTATGGCCTGGACATAATTGGCTCTTTTCTATTGGCCATCAGTGATGTCATTCCGGCCCTCATAAAGAAGGGGAAATCACACCTGTGGACTCGGTGCATAAAATTTCATTGGGCAGCAGTAATAAGCATGACCAGATGATGTTTGGGCAGTTGGGGAGCTTTGTGCCCAGTGAATCCAGCTGCATGGAGACCTGGGCACCATAAACCTGCCTGCACATTCATGCCCGCAGGCTAGTCCAGGGCCCACTGCCAGTGGCTCTTTTCTTGGAATCAAGATCTGGTAGGAATGTACAGCATTCAGACCGTTTGTCCCTGGGGCACTTTTTTTTTCTGATAGTTTGGTGGAACCATGTACCCACTGATACCCACTGACCTTAGGCACTTAAGAACCTTGAACCCAGGCGTGGCCTTGAGCAGTGACCACTATGCTACTTGCTTCTCTAAGGCCCCAGGCTTTGCCTTCCCAGGGACTGTAGAGAACCCTGAGTGTATCTATACAGCTTATGCCTGTACAGTGAGAAGCTTTAGGTTCCATTTCTAGTACGACCCTTGGCTTGTTGTTTGAGCAAATCCTTTTCTTCTCTGAGCCTCAGTTTCCTCTTTTGTGTAAGGGATGATGACCACTGTAACCCACCTTCCTCACAGATTTCCTGTCTTGATCCTCTCTAAGCTGGGGTAGGGTGTGTGATAGAGATATGTAGCTGTCTTCCCATGAGGCACCTGCGAGCTCAAATTCTGGCATTGGTCCTATGTCTCTCATGAAGATGGGGCTGGGCCTTGCCACATTTGTATGGCTTGTATCTTGGAGTCATAGGGCTAGGACCACCCAGAGGACTACTCAGCAACCTGAATGCCTGCGAGTGAATCTGCAAACTGCGTGTGTACCTGCAAGTCGCTAGAGCCCCTGAGTGAGAGTTATAATGCCTAACCCCCATGTGCATCAGTCAGACATGGAATTCAGAATGACACTCAGGACTGGGGCTGAGCCATATCTCAAGCTGAGTATCCAACCTGACAGTCTGGTCTGTCCTCAGTGTGGCCCCTCTGGGATAGGTCTTCCTCTGAGAAGGATAGGTATGATCCTACTGACCTAGACCCTTCCTAGACAGTGGAAATGTCTACAGCTGTGTCTTCCCTTAAAATTCTGCTAAAGACAGAGCCCCTTATTCTCCCAGGGCTAGCCAGAGCCAAAAGGACTGCTGGCCTGTGTCAACTAAAAGAGAGTGCTGCAGTTGGCTAGGGGAGAATAAGATTGAGGCTCCCTGCCTTTTGCTGGCCAATCCCCCTGACTTATTCCCTTTGTAGATTCTGCTGCTTCTGGTGGCCCCCTTCACTCATAGACCTTAATGTGATTTTTCTAAAATAGCTGAGTTCAGCAAGGATTTTCACAAATACCAAGGATAAAGAACATGAAAGAAAGATTGAAGGAAATAGAATTATTGTCAGATTACAGTTCTGCTTTTTAGGCAACCACATTCTAGCTCCTAAGGCTACCTTTCATCCTTAAAAACCTTGCCTTATTTCCTCATGTTCTTGGTCCTTCATCCCACATGGGCACATCTGTCTGGATACCCCTTCATCATCTTGACCTCAGCCAGAATTTCCGTTCCGGGAAACTGACCAGTTGTAGTTAATGTCACTGTGCCACTTGGATGTTTGAGAGTAACCTTTTCTTCAGGTGAGATATCTTGGGTCTTATAAAAGTAAATCCTTACGATACACTGCCTGAAACAAGGGGATCAATTTTCTATTAGTATCTGTCAAATATTTGAAGGATAATGGAGGGAAGGCTGGACTGTCTTGAACTTTCTGGAGTGGAATCAGTCATCTCAACTGGATTCTTGTAGCCAAACTTTCTAGAAAAGGATTTTGCACTTGTTATCTCCACTGTCTTATCTCTCACTCTTTCCACACTTCGCAGGTTGCCTTCCGCCTCCCACACTCAGCCCACTGATCCCCCTTTCACGAAGATTATTTGTGACCTTCTCGTTACTAAATCCATTGGGTTTTTCCCAACTGTCATCTTGCTTGACCACTCTATGGCAGTTGACACTAATGACTTACATTTCAAACTCAAAAATCAGTTCTATATATTCCAGAAAGGGGAAGCACGCTTTTATCACAGTTTAGATTGACCACAGGTAATATGAAGTGAGGTCAAAAGAGCGTGTCTGACTTTAGGTGTCTAATACTCTGAGAAAGGTCTGGGGCCTTGCCCTTTGGCAATGGGGATAGGTTGGGTAAGTCCTGACTGATGGCATATTGTCTCCTGAGGAACTCTTAAAGTTGATAAGGGTATGTGGGTTGGAGAAGGGGACTCTCATGGAAGCTTTCTAGACTCTCAGATCTTGGAAGGGTTCTGTGAGGAAAAGATGGAAGTCTTTTTCTCTGTATTTTCTAAAGACATACTTTGGACCCATGGGTAGATGTTACAGGGAGACAGACTTTAGCATTTAAGGAAGGATGTTCTAAGAATCAAGTCCAAAATTAGATCTGGCCGCTTCATGAAGTGAGGTCCTTGTGTGTGATGATGGTCTGATGGAGGTAACCTGGTTTCATTTTAGCTCAATAAAACTTGCAAGGCATTAGCCTGGGCCCTCTGCTCACCTCACTCTATACTGTTCCCAGGTGATCTGATTTACTCTCCTGGCTTTAATTTTACTTAGGTTATGTGAATGATTACATTAATAATTATATTAATGATTTGACAATCTGTATTCTTATTCCAGACCTCTCTTCAAAACTGGATATCCAGTTGCCTCTGAGACACCATTTCACTGCCAAGTATCTCCTAGGCACCTCAAACTCAGCAGACATCGAGTGCTTATTGTGTGTCAGGCATATATCTACAACTGCATTCCCAACCTCATGCTTCCTTCTAGTGGCATACTAAAGATGGGGCAGGGGAGCAGTTCCCCCCCAAGTTTGGGCAGAAAGTGGGTATGCTACAGGTAGAGCATTTAAAAACAGTAATAAAATTGACCAAATGCTGGCATGCTCCAGATGTCACATAGGCTCTCCATGCCACTGCTTCCTTCTTTGGATCCATCTTAGTGGGCAGCATGAAGCTAGCAAGCAGAGCTCTACTGTTTTCTCACTGGGTCCCACGTTTTATTTAGTCACCGGGGCCTCCTTTACATCTTAATGTCTGTTCCTTGATCACCACCTTTACCACTACTGTTTCTCTCTCCTGGCTCCTACCCTGCTCTTTTAGTCTATTATTTTTGCTGCCTCTAGAACAGTCTTGGTAAATCACAACTCATCAGAGGCTCTCCATTGCCTGTGACAAAGCTCTTCTCTTAGGAATAAGACTATGATCTTTCCGGTCTGCTATTTCCAGTATTGTCTTCCTCCATCCTTGCATATACCCCCACGCTCCAACTTAAGGCTGTTTTTGTCTTTCTTTCATTGCCCGTACCTCTGAACAAACTGAGCCCTTTCTGGGCAAGAGTTACATCTTGCTTTTTGACTCCTAAGTTCCTGACCCTTGTTAAGCATCAATGCGTGTTTGATTGAGTGGATTTGTCTGAGTAAAACAGCATCACCAACTAGAGGGGGAGATAGTTGATAAATTCTAATTTAAAGAAAAAAAACAAGAACAGACCCTTGATTTAAATTCTGACCTCTTCTTGTCCTTCTGCCTGGCTTCTTCTCTATATGACACAAACCTCTAGCCAGAGGCTTAAATGTGAGCTGAAACCCCTGCTCATCTATCTCTAAATCATATGCTCTGTCTTTCTCTCCTCCGGTCTTGTCTGTCTGCCTCTCTGCTGTAGCAAAACAACAAACCAGTGCATAGAAAGAACATAGGCTTTGGAGTCAGACAGAACTGGGTTCAGTTCTTGGCACTATCATATTTTAGCTGTGGGACCTTGGGTAACCTCTCTAAATCTCATTTTCTAGTCTGTAAAATGTAGACAACAGTACCTATGTCTCAACATTGCATTGAAGATGAAATGTGAAAATATAAGGTGCTTGGCATACTGTAAGCCACTAGAAAATAGTGGCCTGCTGCTGTTATTTCGAAAAGAGTTTTTGGGCTCTCACACTTGGATCTGAGGGCTAGAGCTGGAGCCCGGTGTCCATGGTGCTGGAGGTGGGGTCCCATTCTTTGGTGGGGTGGGACTCATGGCTAATGGATTGATCTTTTGAGGTCTGTTTGTCTCGTAGGCTCTGTTGGACTTCCTGTCTTAAGACTTCATACCTGGGACATGGATGCGCCCAACTTGTTCTCTCTTCCCTTTTTTTGTAGGCTCCCAGGCCAGTGCCAGTACTTGGGCTTGCCGGTGGCGGATTACTTCAAGCAGTGGATTAATCTGAAAAAGGTACTGTGTCTGAGCCCCAACTGGGTGCTTCCCCTGGTGCTCTTGTGCCTCAGAGCTCCTGTCCTTTGCTTTCTTTTCTTATATCTCTTCTCCTTCTTTTTCTTTTTGTTCTTCTCTTTTCTTAACCTCTTCCTTTTCCTTAGCTAATATGCACTGAAATGTGGTTATTTCTGACAGTGGAGAGCTGCTTGGGGACCAGACAGCTGGGCAGATTATGACACTGCCCTAGTTGGTGTCCCCCAGACATGCAGAGAAGTCCCAATTGAGGAGATTTTTGGGGGCTCTTGCTCAGAGCTGAGTCTGTGGGCAGAGCTGCCTTGTCTGTAGGAGAGACGTGGCGCTAGCTGAGCCTCTGGGAAAGTATTCTCCTTTGTTGTTATCATGAATGTGGCCTCTGACCCTCCTGACTGGCCCTGATATATCACTCTGGTTGGGAGGCAGAGTTCATTTAAGTTGGCTTTGTTCCTGCCTTGCTCCAGGAGAGCCTGGTTCATGTGAGGAAGAGCCATGGAATCTAGAGTCCAGTTCCCTTTGGACATGAGGGCAGAGACTGGAACTCATGTAGCATCAAACATCTGGGGAGCTGATGCTGAGGCTATGGACCGACAAGGACCTTGTGTGGCTAGGATAGTGAGCCCTGGAAGAGAACAAATCACTTAGAAAACTGTACTTTCCTAGCAGAGTATCCCTGCTCTAGAGGGATCCTAGTCTCCCAGTGCACTAGGGAGACTCACCTCCATAAATCATTCTGATCTAAGGGCAGCAGTCCTGGAGCAGCCTCAGGAGCTTCATGCTACCAGTCAGAGGAAGCTCAGAGAAAAGAGAACACACCAGGGGTCAAGGTAGTGGCTCCCAGGGCGCTTAGAGAAGAGAGAGGTCAAGGGGGGTGAGGCTAGGTATGGTGAGGATTTGAGTCTTGACCTGGGCATTCAAGGAAGGTGGGATATGGATAGGAGGAGAAGAGAATGCTTTCTCGGCAGGGAGGGCAGCATGCTTTTGGTGTGTGTGGGGGCTGGAGCTAAGCAAACATGTGGAGTAGCAGTGGAAGAGAAAGCTTTATAAGTATTTGTGCCACACTGACAATGACCTTGGACTTAGTTCCATACTTTGTGGCATCATTTGTGAAGTCCTTTGCTTTCCACTGGTGGACAGGTGCTTTGCACTTGGCTTGTTTGCAGTTTGACTCCTACCCCCCTTTCCTGGTGATCTCCCATGAAACTGGGCAACTGCTGCTTACTACTCCTCTTATGCTGAAGAAGCTAGGCACTGCCCTAGCTTTGGGCCTTGCCCTATGGCCTGCCTTCTGTCTGAAATGTCCCTCAGTCATCTTCATTGACATATTCCCTGCCCTGGAAGATTCAACTCAGTTATCACTTCTGAGAAGCCCAGCAGTCAGTCTCTTGCCTTGAGGTTCCTTGGCACTTGGGAAATCACTTATCTCAGTTGAAATTGAATCCATGTGTGTTTCCTTCCACACATGGCCATCTGGATCACAGAGATGAAGTCTGGTTCCTCTCTGTGTCTCCGGTGACTAGGCCAGGGCTGGGTATAGAGTATGTGCTCAGTGAGTAATTGCTGGCTGACAGATTCATCTTTGAGGACTAGTTCCATAGAGGTCCTCCCAAGGCAGAGCTAGGCATGTAGGTGGGGCTAGGCGTGTGGGTGTGGCGAGGCATGGACCCTGGAATATAGCATACCGGCTGTCAGAGCACATCTGAGCTGCTTGCTGGCCTCAGCAAATGCAATGTGAAGGCCCGGCCAGGCGAGGCAGGCGCTGACCATGAACAATTACCCTGTGAAGTTCACTAGACTTTTTGGTGTATGGATAGCTCCCTGCCTCCAGGTTCCTTGGCAGAAAGGCAGGAAAGCAGCCAACCCATGTTGTAACATTGCCACGCAGGGTCACCTTGGTGCTGCTGGCCCAAAGGGTGGGGGTAGAGGCAGGCTGCCCAGAGTCTGTTCAGCTTGGTTCCCCTGCAGACTGTGCTGACCTGAAGAGGAGGGGAATAGATACAAGGGGAAACTGAGGACTCTGTTCCTAGTTGGCCTTGTGATTTCCTTGTGTGAGGTAAGCTGAGCAAGTCTGGGAGAACAAGGGGTCTAACCCCTTCCTCTCTGTACTCCAGCCACTTTGTATTGCAAGGGTGCTTAAAGGCCCGACAGGAGAGATGGCTTAACTCTGGACTTTAGCTCAGTCCTTACCAACAGCCATTCAGGACATAGAGGCTGCTGAGTCCTGGAGGCCCAGGGGCATGGTACTCTTTCTGACCTTTATGCTGTGTGACTTGGTGCAGGCTGCACTAAGATTCCTGCTTAAAAAGAGTAATGATAAAAGCAGAGCCAGAGAGGTCATTGTCAAGGTTGTAGGAATATTATGTAAAAGCCTTACTCCATGTCTTGTGTCCCCTGTGTGACCCAGGCTTTGGTTCTCTACAGGGTCCTCTCCTGTCCTTGATCTTACTTTATGTTTCTCCCTTCCCTTTCTTCTCTCCTCGTCCTCCACTCCCCGAGCACAGCATTACTCCTTGAGAAAGGTGGGGAAGGTCCTGGTCTGCTTGGTCACCTGAGACTTGCCTAGTGAGTGAGCAACTGGGGATGAATTCACCATGCCTATTTCCTAAGACCTCTAATCTGAGAAGAGGCAAAATGTCTTTCAGCTGCCCTTACTTCTCCAGAAATGGTGTGGGTTGCATCAGGAAATAGGCACTTTTCAATGGCCAAGTTTCCACATCTTCCGCTGCCACCTACTTCCCCTGTAGCAGAGTGGAGCAGGCCTGTGTTTGCTGACATTTGGAACGTCATTGAATGATCTTATATTCTTATTGAGCTGTCAGCATAGAGAGGACTTGGGGCCCTGCTCCCAGCTCCCTCCAGGAGATCAGAGCTGTCACTGAGGGGCCAGAAGAATAAACACACACACACACACACACACACACACGCACGCACGCACGCGCATAAATATACACATGTATATGCATGTGAATGCATACACCCCAAGTGAGTATACTCCAGATTGCATGTCTGTATCCATACATGCATTCATGTATATGCACATATTCCTATAAGCAGTCACCTGCAGAAGTATTTGGAGACATACCCAGACATGATGGTGTTTATACATATGTATTCATAAGGTATAAAGATATGTGCACACAGGTAAACAGACATATGTATAAGATATATATATCTTCATCAATAAATGAATATTCTTTTTTTTGTGTGTGTGAGACGGGGGATGGGTCTCACTCTGTCACGCAGGCTAGAGTGCAGTAGTACAAACACGGCTCACTGCAGCCTTGACCTCCTGGGCTCAGATGATCCTCTCACTTCAGCCTCCCAAGTAGCTGGGACTACAGGTGCCCATCACTATGCCCGGCTAGTTTTTGTATTTTTTGTAGACATGGGGTTTTGCCATGTTGCCCAGGCTGGTCTCAAACTCCTGGGCTCAAGCAGTCTGCCCTCTTCAGCCCCCCCAAGTGCTAGGATTGCAGGCATTAGTCACTGTGCCTGACCAATAAATATTTTGAATGCCTTCTGTGTGCCAGGTACTGTGTGACGGCCTGGGGATATAAGAAAGTAGACATTGAATAAATAATTTTAGTTGCATTGAGTAACACTAAACAGTTCAGAGTCATGGATCATATAAGAAGGAACTAACTTAGTAGGGTGGGGTGAGAGAATTGTTCCCTGAGGAAGGATGTCTAAGCTGAGACCTGAAGAGTGAGTTGGAATCGACTAAGCACAAAGTAGCGTGTGACGAGAGACTGAGGTGAGGAGAAACCTGGCAGCTTTATGAAACTAGAATGTAGGTTCTAGGAGGAGAAAGAATTTGTGTCTCATGTTCACTGCTCTACTGCCATCACTGAATAGTTCCTGGCACACAGATGTTTAATCCTTATTTGTTGAGTGAATGAATGCCTAAAACGTAGTGAAGGTGACAAAAGGAGAGTGGCATGAGATGAGGCTAGAAGGAAGTCAGGAGCCTATAGACCACACTTTGATTTTGACCTTGATGTTTAGGGTAAGAGGAAGCTATTAAAGGGTATTAAATATAAGAGGGGTATCATCTGATTTGCATTCTAAGAAAGTTCTCTCTGGCCGTAGTGTAGAAGGAGTTAAGAGCAGATACAGGAGACCAGTTTCTGGCTTTTCTTAATAGGGCTATGGCATTTTTGGGTGGGACAAATCATTGTGTGGGTGACATTGCTGAACTTGTAGCATCCCCAGCCCCTGTTGATTGAATACCAATAGTGCCCCTCTCCGAGTCATTGTGATAATAAAAAATATCACCCCGTATACATTTCTAGTGGCCTGGCCAGGATGGGAGTGGAAGAATACTGTCCTTGGTTGAGAACCACAGAATTAGGCTGTTTCTGTGGTCCAGGTGAAAGATGGTAATTACTTGGATTGAACTGATAGCAGTGGAAATGTAGAGAAATGGGCCAATTCCTGAGTATTAAATGGTGTAGTCGGTTCTGCTATAATGCAACATATATAGATTTCTGAAAATCATTGTGCTAGAGAAAGTCATGCAATAAAAATTCAGTTAGTGACACATAAAAGAAAAGATAGGAATCTAATAAAAATGGTAGCATAGTTTTACACATTAATGCTTAAGAAATACATAAATACCACAATAAATACGGTACTTTACTCTGTAAAACCCCAAAGTTTGCTTATAGAAATGGGCATGAGAAGGGTTGCAGCTTGTGAGTTATTGTGAAGTAGAGGAAGAAGATCATCTGAAATCAGATGGAAAATTGTAACCAGATGAATGTGGTCCATAACATGCAGTGATCTAGGTAACTGGTAGATGTTTAAGATGTCTGCATGTATGTGTTTTATATATTCCTACCCAGCCCTGTTCAGTGAGGTATAGTTTCCTGTGTTTATCTAGTATTTCTTGTGAACAAAATTGCACATAAGCAAATGTAAAATTTGTGTTACTATAAGTTGTTCCAAATACATCAGTTGCATTGGACAACTTTGCTTTTTCAACGAGTATTATAGTAGCACTGATTGTATAATAAACAGGAAATGGTGATTGGTTGTGAGGGTTGAGGATGAAGGAGGAGACCATGATGACCCCGGGATTTATGATTTGAGCAACTGAACTGGAGTGAGTTGACTGAGATAATGGGAGAAGGAGAAGTTT
The DNA here is from genome assembly GCF_047675955.1 of Chlorocebus sabaeus. Taxonomy (NCBI): domain Eukaryota; kingdom Metazoa; phylum Chordata; class Mammalia; order Primates; family Cercopithecidae; genus Chlorocebus; species Chlorocebus sabaeus. Next base: position 92,647,724 of record NC_132923.1, read on the forward strand.
CAGGATTGGAAAAGAAAGTGAAGTCAATGTGGGGCATATGAGTTAAGATGATTTTGAGACATTGAGGAGGCAGTTAAGTACATAGGTCTGGGGCTCAGGGGTGAAGCCTAGATAAGAGATGCAGATTTGAAGACCAGGCATGGTGGCTTATACCTATAATCCCAGTGCTTTGGGAGGCTGAGGTGGGAGGATAACTTGAGGCCAGGAGCTCAAGACCAGCCTGAGCAACATAGTGAGACCTCATCTCAACAAAAAAATTAAAGAATTAGCCAGACTTGGTGATGCGTGCCCGCAGTCCTAGCTACTTGGGAGACTGAGGCAGAAGGATCCCTTGAGCCCAGGAGGTTGAGGCTGCAGTGAGCTATGATTGTGCCACTGCACTCTAGCCTGGAGTGCAAGACATTGTCTCAAAGAAATAAAAAAAATTGGCAGTGTTATTGGTCTGTGATTGATAATTAAAGCATGAAAGTGGATGAGATTGCCAAAGAAGAGGGTATAGGGTGAGAAGAAAGCCTAGGACTGAGAAATACCAACATTTGCGAGATAGAGAAGGAATAGTCAAAAATAGAAAGAAAATATAATAAATAGTCCTGAATTACAGATTGCATTTTGTGTGCTAGACCTGTGTTTTCCAACATAGTTTCCACTAGCCACATGTGGCAGTATATCACTTGAAACATAGCTAGTATGACTGAAGAACACATTTTACATTTTATTTAATTTTACTCAATTTAAAGGAAAAACTTTCTTGGCCAGGTGCAGTGGCTCATGCCTGTAATCTCAGCACTTTGGGAGGCTGAGGTGGGCAGATCATCTGAGGTCAGGAGTTTGAGACCAGCCTGGTCAACATGGCAAAACTTCCTCTCTATTAAAAAAAATACAAAAAAATTAGCTGGATGTGGTGGCAGGCACCTGTAATCCCAGCAACTCGGGAAGGTGAAGCATGAGAATCATTTGAACCCAGGAGGCAGTGTAGGGTGCAGTGAGCCAAGATCGTGCCACAGCACTCCAGGCTGGGCAACAGAGTGAGACTCCATCTAAAAAAAATTAATTAATTAATTAAAAACTTTCTTGAAAAATTTTATGTTTAGTACAACGTGAGTTGGTGAATCTACATTTTAAACTGTTAATTGTATAAAATATAAATACAGATTAAGTATTTCCTTTTTTTTTTTTTTTTTTTTCCCCTGAGACAGAGTCTTGCTCTGTTGCCCAGGCAAAAGTGCAGTGGCATGATCTTGGCTCACTGCAGCCTCTGCCTCCTGGTTTTAAGTGATTCTTGTGCCTCAGCCTGCCAAGTAGCTGGGACTACAGGTGTGTGCTACCATGCCAAGCTAATTTTTGTATTTTTAGTAGAAATAGAGTTTTGCCATGTTGGCCAGGCTGGTTTCCAACTCCTTGCCTTAGCAATCAACCTGCCTTGGTCTCCCAAAGTGCTGGGATTACAGGCATGAGCCACTGCGCTTGGCAGATTAAGTATTTCTGGTGAAGTTTTAGCATCCCAATTGAGATGTACAGTAAGTGTAAGTTATACATCAGATTTCGAAGACTTGGTATGAAAAAATGAAAAATGTCTCATAATTTTTTGTATTGATTACATGTGAAAGAATATTTGACTATACTAAAATAAAATAAATTATTAAAATAATTTTATCTGTTTCATTTTACTTTTTAGTGTGGCTACTAGAAAATTCTAAGTTTCATGTGTGGCTCACGTTATATTTCTATTGGCCAGTGCTGTGCTAGACACTGTGGTTATGTACCTACATTGTCTAGTCCTCACAGGACCCAGTTCAGTGGTTGCTATTATTTTTCACATTTTAAGGTTGAGAAAACCAAGGTGTGGAGCAATGATGAAACTTGCTGAATGGTTTCATATTAGTACGTGGCAGAGCTTGAACTTAAATTTAATTTTGCTAAATGCTGAAGAGACAGAGAGAGTAAAAAAGTGATAGAAGAAGAAAAGTCATAAGAGTGTGGTATTGCAGAAACCAAGAAAAAGTGTTTCAGAAGAAGAGGAGTGGTCAGTTCAGAGAGGGCTGCACGAGGGGAAGACTAAAATATGAGCCCTGAACTTAATAACAAGGGCCTCAGCGATCTTGGTCCTGAGTGGCATGATAGGGACAGGAGCCAGATTGGAGTGAACTAAAGAGTAAATGAGAAATGAGGAGATAGAGAAATTTCAGCCTTTTCAGAAATGTTGCTTTGAAGGAGAGAGAAAGGACAAGAGCTGTGGCGGGGCAAGTGGGGGTTAAAGCGGGTTTTGTTTTTAAGGTAGAAGACTCGTTTTTCTGTAGGATCTATTAGAAAAGGAAATCCTGTTGAAGGTGCAGGAGGGAGAAGAAGCCAGTAAGGGAGGCGTCTGAGGAGGTGAGAGGAGAAGGAATGGAGAACCTAGACTCTTGAAATTGGCTCTCTTTAGGAGGAAGGTCCCTGCTTCTACTGGGACAGGAGGGAAGGAGAGGAAGATGGGCACAAATGGAGGTAGGTGGGCTTATAGATTTGGTGGCAGCAAGTTGAGGTAGTTACCATCTGATGGCTTTTATTTTTCTGTGTGAAACAAGATGAGTCATTTGCTGATCACTAATAGGGAAGGGCTGGGAGGGTTTACAGGATTGCTGTAGTTCTAGTAAAGAATAGATGTATGAACTGACTTGAGAAGTATTGTAGGATTTCTAGGCAGTGTTGAGGATCCAGTTGAGGTTGATTGTATTAATTCATTGTGGAACCACTCTGTTCAGTTGTATGACTTTTCTTTATTGAACCTCAGCTGCCTGGTTGTGGGCATGGAGAAAGTAGACATTTAGATTCATCCAGGGTGGAGATTTTCCTCAAGGAGGTTTGATGAAAGGGATAGGGAATTGAAAATATTGGTAAGACAGCAGTTGACAAGATGGATTATGGGATCTAAGTTGGATGTTGGAGGAAAAGAAGATAGCAGGGGGTCTGATGGATGTGGAAAAAGTAAATAGGTACCAATAAAATGAGGAACTGGTATGCTGGGTATAGTTTAACATGCCAGATGGAAGGATTAGAGATTATGGTTAGAGAATAGGTGTCTGAATTAGTGATTTCAGAGATGGGGCAGTTCTAGGTGTTGGCAGGTTCTGAGTCTCAAGGTATGGCCATGGAAATGGGTAGCTGATGTTGAATGGAAAAGAATGTTATTATGAATAAGGAATCAAGAAACAGAAAGGATGGATGAGACCTCCATAAGGATGTGAGTATGTGTGTATGTATGCATGCACGCACGCACACATAAAATATGTTTCCCTCTTGCATCCCTCTTACACATATGTATAAATGTAATACAAATGCGTACCTATACACATAGCCACACAAGCATATGCACATCACACATATTTGCAAATTGTGTGGAATTCCCTCTGACGCCTGGGCCTGATAGGGTGGTGCTATGGTTTGGATGTTTGTCCTCTCCAGATCTCATGTTGAAATTTGATCCCTAATGTTAGAGATGGGACCAAATGGGAGGTGCCTGCATTGTGAATGAATGGATTCATGTCCTCCCTGGGGCAGGAGTGAGGGATGTCAGTGAGTTCTCACCGTATTCATTCCCAAGAGAGCTGGTTGTTAAAAACAGCCTGGCACTTCCCCCTGTCTCAACTTGCTTACAAGCTGGCTTCCCTTTACTTTCTGCCTTGAGTGGAAGCAGCCTGAGGCCCTCACCGGATGCCCAGTCTTTAACTTTTCCAGGCGTCAGAATCATGAGCCAAATAAACCATTTTTTTAAAATAAATTACCCAGCCTCAGGTATTCCTTTATAGCAACACAAAATGGACTGAGGGAGGTGGGCTTCTGGAGAAGCAGGCAGGCAGCCTTAGGAGGATTCTGAGTCAGTCCTGGCAGGCAGGGCTCAGCCAGTCAAATCCAGCAGCTGTAGGGACAAGGACCACCCAGAATTTAACAGGCCCTGATATATCAGGGTATGAAGATTGCTGCTCCACTTTTCCTCTGCCATTTGTACACTATGCCTTGCTGCAATTTCTGGGTGCTCTAAAGAGGATAGGATTGGGACCAGCTCTTAAAGAAAATCTTGGGTCCCTCCAAGAAGCATTCTGTCTCTCCCCCTCCCCTGGGAGGGTGCAGCAGGAGAAACTGCCAAAGGGAGGGTTGGTGTCTACGATTGAGAGCGACTTTTCCTGACCTTGGAGCATTCAGAGTCCCAATCAGTGCAGTAATAAATTAAGGGCTTATGGAGGAATAAATTCTCGGCCTTAATGAAGTTCTTTGCTGGGGGCCATAGGCAGGTCAGCAGGTCGGGATGATGCAGATTGGAGGCTTCAGCAAGTGGGCTGAGCTGGCTGGGAAGTGATCAGGAGTGAGGGGATCGAAAACCCTGCTAGTCAGTTCACTTTTGGGGAGCTGTGAGGATTAAGCTGCTACAGAAGCTAGGATGCTATAGAAGGGTGGCTGCAAGGTGCTGGCCACAGAGCTCCTCTGCTGGGGCTTTTCAGAAGCTAACTTGGAAAAAAGAACAAACAAAAATGAAAACCAAGAGAGGTGTGAATAGCTAGGGGGCTCCGCAAGGTGTTTGTTTGGTTTTATTTTGGAGAGGGGGAGAGTTTGCGCTGAAGGCAGTTACTTCTGGGTCACTCTGAGGTCAGAACCAGACTGGGGCTGTAGTCTCGGTCTTGGGCATCATCCAAAGTGCAAAGCATTGTCTGTGGGGCAGTGGGCAGTTGTGGGCTAGTGTCCTGATGGGAATCGGCTCTGCAGGCCAAGTAGATCAGGGCCTTCATCTCTCTTTGGGAAAAAACACGTGCACAGAGCACTAGGTATAGATGAGGCGGAGGTGTGAGCACAGGCATAAGATGAGAGTGAGTGGGAGAGCAGCCCAGAGTGCTTGCTGCTGGGTTTGATGCCGGAACCCTGGGAGGGATGAGTCTTGGAGGCTGGAGGCTACTGAATTGTAAGCTGAAACAAGAACCTGAGCCTTGAGACTCCAGATCCTGAGCTCTTTCCCCTTTCATCCCACTGTCTGCAACATCTGCTGTTGGGAATAAGCTCTTGGAGTGTAGTCCAGAGATAGAGGAGGGAAAGTGCTGTCTTTGGAGTCAGGGGCTGCCAGAGCTAGAGGGAATGTCTCCTTTCTTCCCATCTCCCTGCCCCCATGGTGTAGTGCCCAGCCTGGGCTTTTCCTTTAAATATGTCTTACAGCTGTCTGAACTCTGAAATTTCTTTCACTCCTTCCCTCGCCTTGTTAACATGTGTTGCCTTTGGGGTAATCAGGGAAAAAATATTATGTCCTTTTACAATTACCGGGTTTTGGAATATTAAAATGTCTCGCTGCATCGGCACTGTTATTTTGATTGGTATTCTAACCTTTGACTAGCCCATAAAGCGCGCCGCTCCTGAAGCCAATATTGCAGGACTGAAATTTAATTCCGAAATGATTCCAGATAATAGGGAGACAGATAATATATGCATGAAGGATATTATGTTTGGACTAACTGCAGCAGGGCCAAGGCTGGGGAGCTGAATAATAGCCCAGAGTGAGTTATAATCTGTGGGACAGAAATGCCTTACTGTCAGGGCCAGGAGGGGAACTCTTAAATCAAAGGCACAGGAAAGGGTGTGATTGCAGGGTGCTTGTTTTGACAGGAAGAGCACCAGAGCCAAGGGTAGGTATTAAAGGCTCTGCCCCATCTTTTCTCTTGAGCAAGATACCAAGGCCCTGTATGATCTAGTTGATTGCACCATTTCTATCTCTACAACTCCTGTCTCTCCATAACATTCCAGCCATATCAAACTTCTTACTGTTTTTCAAATATACATGACTGTTTCACCTCCCCTTACATATACTGTTCCCTTTTCTTACATTGCCTTCCCCTTTTAGTGTGTTGGGAAACTCCTGTTCATCCTTCAAAACCCTTGTGGGTGATGCTTTCTCTGATGTTCCCCCACCTCTGGTGGAAATAGTAAGTCACTTCCTCCTTTGTATGGCTTCAGAACTTTGTATTGAGTGTATTACATGCTTTTGTAATTATCTGCTTACATGTTTTTGTTTCCCACTATACTGTGAGCTCACTGAAGTCTATATACCACCCATCTCTGAATTTCCGGTGCATGGCACTGGACCTGGCACACAGTAGGCATCAACAAGCATTAATTGAATCCACACTGAATCTTGGGCTAGACTGAAGAGCTCCAGAGTCCAGATGCCTATTTCTCTGCTGGAATTCCCAGACAAATAAACTTAGAGAAATTAAGAAACTTGCCTAAAGGCACATAGCCAGGAAGAGGTGAAGCTAGGATTTGAACCCAGGTCAGTGTGCTCTTTTCTCCAGACCATGTATCTTAGGGAAGTGGGCAGGGAAGGAATTAGAGGTTAAGAGACGAAAGACAGAAATTAATTGCCCTGACTCCTTCCTTCCATAGCCCAGGACTTGGGTCCACTTTGCTGGAAACTGCATTAGTTCTTAGCATTTATGGGACTCAGGTCCCAGAAGGGATTGTGCCTCCTGTTGCTGCTGTTGACCTTTGGACAGTTATTCCATACAGAAGACGTTTCTTTTTTTTTTTTTTTTTTTTTGAGACGGAGTCTCGCTCTGTCTCCCAGGCTGGAGTGCAGTGGCCGGATCTCAGCTCACTGCCAGCTCCGCCTCCCGGGTCCACACCATTCTCCTGCCTCAGCCTCCTGAGTAGCTGGGATTACAGGCGCCCACCACCTCGCCGGCTAGGTTTTTTTTTTGTATTTTTTAGTAGAGATGGGGTTTCACCATGTTAGCCAGGATGGTCTCAATCTCCTGACCTCGTGATCCACCCGTCTCGGCCTCCCAAAGTGCTGGGATTACAGGCTTGAGCCACCACGCCCGGCCCAGAAGACGTTTCTTGATTGTGAGTTTGTAACCGAGAATCAGGACGGTACCTTCGGAAAGGTACTTAAGTGTGGTTTTGGAGAGCTCTTAGAGAAGTAAGCAGGCAGAGTACAAGGAGCTCTTAGCAATGTCGGAAAACGCCACAGACATCCCCTTCCTCCTTCAGGACTTGTGGAACTTGTATTTTGGGTATATAGTGATAAAGTACATAATGGAAAAAAAAAACTGTAGTAAATTCGTTTTTTTTTTTTTTTTGAGAGGGAGTCTGAGTCTGGCTCTGTGGCCCAGGCTGGAGTGCAGTGGCCGGATCTCAGCTCACTGCAAGCTCCGCCTCCCGGGTTTACGCCATTCTCCTGCCTCAGCCTCTCGAGTAGCTGGGACTACAGGCGCCCGCCACCACGCCCGGCTAGTTTTTTTGTATTTTTTAGTAGAGACGGGGTTTCACCATGTTAGCCAGGCTGGTCTCGATCTCCTGACCTCGTGATCCGCCCGTCTCGACCTCCCAAAGTGCTGGGATTACAGGCTTGAGCCACCGCGCCCGGCCGTTTTTTTTTTTTTTTAACGTGGATTTGTATTTTATTTTTTGAGACAGTCTCTTGCTCTGTCACCCAGGCTAGAATGCAGTGGCATGATCTCAGCTTACTGCAATCTCCGCCTCCCAGGTTCAAGCGATTCTCATGCCTCAGCTGCCAGAGTAGCTGGGATTACAGGGGTGTGCCACTATGCCCAGCTATTTTTTGTATTTTTGGTAGAGATGGGGTCTCGTCATGTTGGCCAGGCTGGTCTCGAGCTCCTGGCCTTGAATGATCCACCCACTTCAACCTCCCAGAGTGCTGGGATTACAGGCATGAGCCACTGTGCTTGCCCTGTGTTTTATTAATTACAATATTATCTGCAGAAACCTGGAAAAATAGTACGGCTGTATGTGAGATTTACCCCTCATTTAGTCTTCAGGTGATACATGGTGTATACACTGAGTCCTGGGGAGGTGGGATGTGGCTCACAGCTGGAAACCGCTGTGCAAAGGAAGAGCTTTGGAGCCAGAGGAGTCTGGCTTGGATTTCTAATATTGCTACTCGCTAGCTGAGTGATCTGGAGCAAGTCCCTCTCTGAACCTGTAAATGATGACTAGTATCTGTCACACAGAATTTAGGCTCTGCAGTCAAGTAGACCTGATATGGAATCTTGGCTCTACATTTACTAACTGTGGGGTTTTAGAAAAGTCACTTAACTTCTTTGAGCCTTGGTAGCTCCCTCTATAAAACAAGAAAAATCATGTCCACTTTCTAGAATTGACCTGAGGATGAAATGATAGCTCTATGCCCCTGCCCTTCCCTTGCCCTGGTACTGGCCACTGGAGATGAGATGACTAGGCTACAGGGAGAAGAGGAGTCGGGGGACAGGAGATCAAGGTAGACATACAGGACATTGTGGGCAGGAGCTAGGAAAAAGAGACTCTCACAGCAGAGTTCATGTGAGCATTGGCAAGGATGAGCTTAATGCTGTCATTGGACCAGCTTACCCTCAACTCACACTGAGGAACAGAGCCGATCATCTCACGCCCTTGATTCTGGCTGCCATCAGCATGCCTGGCTGTCCAGTGGAGTACAGAGGCACTTTCACCTTAGGTCAATTCCTGGCCTTATCATCTACCTGTGTTACGATCTTGGACAAGTTACTTACCTTCCCTGAACCTTGGTTTTTTCATTTGTAAGGTAGAAATAATTAATAATAAAACCAGGTGCTGTTCTAAATGCTTTTTACAAATTAACTCGCTTAATCCTCAAACAATTCTAAGGGAGAAGTTCCATTATTAGCCATTGTACAGCTGAGGAAACTGAAGGGCAGAGAGGTTCATCAGCTGGTGAGTGATAGAGTAAGTATTTGAATCTAGGCAGTAAACTCCAGAGTCCATGCTCTTAACTGCTTTACTTTGTTGCTGCCAGTGCAAAAGAGGGAGAAGTCATTTTTATTTGGGGTGGGTGTGGGAGAGAAAATCAAGAAGGGTTTTGGTGGAGATACTTGAGTCTTGAAAAATGAGTACGTTCTCAGGTGACGGTGCAAGTGCATCCAGGCAAAGGGAAGCGTGTGAAGAAAGGCCTGAAGTGGTGAAGCACTTTGCAGGATTGGGGAACTACACATAGCAGTTTTCAGGTGTTTTAAGCTACTTGTGTGGACCAGCCATGTGTATGCTTTTACTGGAGGAAAAGAGGAGTGAGAGTGAGCATGTGCCGTAAGGAATCATTGGCCAATGTCTAGAGTGCTGCCAGCCTAAACTGCCTTCTAAGAGTGGTACAGTAGCTCCAGAAAACTGCCACGTTTACGTGCATGAAGGGAAGAGAGAGCCCGTGGGCCAGCGATAGCAGGGAGGGAAGCAGCCACCCTACCTTTTAGCATATTAGCTATGGACAGTCTGAGACCGTAGGCAGAAGACCTCTATATCCTTATGGTAAATGTGGGAAATCACAGTGTGAGGAATCAATTAGATCATGCTTGTAAAGCTCTTAGAGGAATGCTGGCACTCAGTGTTAGGTAAGCAGCTTGGCACACCCTCAGCTGGAGAACTAGCCTGCCTTGCTCTTCATCCCTAGTGGGTGTGGCCACACGGGGTACGGCGGGAGGGGGAGCAGGAAAGAAGCAGATGAGGGAATCAGCTCAAGACAGCTGGGATTCTTTCTTTCTCTGAGGTTCCCTGCAGCTGCTGCAAAGCGACCTCGCCACTGGAGTTCTTATAGTGCCCTCCATGGCAGGCCCACCCTAGGGCCTGCCTTCTCTTGCTGGCTGCTGCTCACAGTCTGTATTCTGTCAAATGAGGCAGCCTCTTAGTCCTAGTCCCATAATGAGTCCCACCTGCCTTTCTCTTGCATCCTTGAGGAAGTGAATTCTGGGCTCGCTCTGGAGCACAGGAAAGTTGGGAGCTCTGCTGGGTGTGTTTGGGACCTGGATTTAAACCTAGGTATTCTGTTGAGTGTATACTCCAACCATTTGGGCCAGTTACTAGGGCCCAGTGCAGCTCAGAGCCCATGCCTCTTTGTTATTGTGTATGGGCTGGTCTGTCTGGGTGAGGAACCACAAGCTGCTTGAGGAAGGGGACTAGATATACTGCTTCTCTTAGTCCACAGAGCTAGGCAAGCAAAGGGGACTTCAGCAAACTAAGAGGCATAAATACTATAGAAAAGTTTGGGAGAAAGATGGGGTGTGGTGGCAGGGGAAAGATGAACGTATCTATTGAGTCTGAGAGGGTTAAAGTTAGTCTGCCTTGTCCCCAGGGGTGTGTGTGTGTGTGTGTGTGTGTGTGTGTGTGTGTGTGTGTGTGTTTCCCTTTCTTTTGATTTTGCTGTTGCTATTCTAGACCCTGAAACTGGGAGTAGCTGCAGAAAAGAAGAGGAAAAGAAAGACAGGGTAACTTCCTTCAAGGCAGGAGGCACAATCCTGCCTTCCATCTCCCACACTGCCTGTAGGTCAGTCTGCAAAGTCAGGTTTCACTATGTTTATCAGTATCAGTAATAATAGAGCACCAATGCATTGAGCCCCAGTTGATGCCATCTGTGTTGGATACTTTACACACATTATTGCATTTAATCCTCATAGCTACTAAGGGGCTGCGAGGGCTATTGTCTCTATTTTGTGGGTGCTGAAATAGAAACTCAGAAGCCTGCCTGCCACATGACCAGGAGGATGCAAATTCAGTTTCTCTCCTTCCATAGCTTCCCTCTTGTCACTTGGCCCATAGCAGATACCACCTGAAGGCAGTCTGGCCTGGTTTGAACTGGAGACCCAGGCAAACACACAGCCGCCATTATCAGTTGTGTGGTCAATGACAGTCAGTGAATGGGCAAGGACAGGAATTGGCCTTGTACTCCAGGTCTCTTGAGAGTGACACCACTGTGTCTGTAAGAGGGTGCATCCATTTGTATATGTGTGTCTGTGTGTGTTTAAAGAAGTGCATTCACCCAGTTGGGGAAGTCTGTGCAGGCTTGAGTATGTCTGTGTATATTCTTATGTGTGCATGGGCCCACAAATGGGAATGTGGGTGAATGTGTCAGTATGGGATTTGTGGTCTGACTCTAGGTACTGGAGGTGGGCAGATGAGACCCTTGTCCTTGGAGGGCAATATGGTGCAACACAGAGAGATCTGGACTGAACTTGACTCTAGAAGTGAAAGACATGGGCTCTGGTGTTGGGTTACTTACCCTTTCTGAGTCCTCAGTTTCCTCATTTAACAAATAAGGGAGTTGGATGAGGGAGTTTCTTCTTGTAGTCTCTTGGCCTCTTCTGTCTCTGCCATTATGAGATCATTCATGGAAACTTAGGTTTTCCCTTTTTGCTCCCATCTAAAAATGAGACAGATGCAAGGAAGACAGCAGAAGTTCCTCTTTTACCCTTACCACCTTCAATCTCTGGCCTTGGGATGGCTCCACTGTCCCACTGGAAGAAGTTGAGGGTCCAGGGAAGGCAGGGCATTGCTCAGCATCAGGACAGGAGAGCTAGGGACTCAGGCGGGTTGTGGAGGAGTTTGGATAGCTGTCACTTGTCACATTTTGGGCTGGCTTGGACTGAAGCCAAATGCCTTTAGGCTTTGGGCTTTACCATGAGAATACAGGATGAGAAGAAGCTCATTTTCTCCCTGCTTCTTTGTGGGTGGAAAGGAGAGGAGCCTCTCAGTACCCTAAAGCCAGGGAACAACCTAGGCCCTTCCTCTGATCTCTTATCCTCTATTTGTTCTCTTGGCAGACACCAAGTGATGGCCAGGTAGAGACTAGGATAAAGTAGCTGGATGTGTATTCACATTCATATGTGACCATGCTGGCTCAACCCATGGTCCTTCTGTGAGTTGACTTGGCCTGCTGCCACCTCCCTTGGGGGAAGAGTGGTTTGAGCTTGGGTGCCTTACCTTTCCCTGGCTGACTCCTCAGGGCTGATCTGGGTGGCAGCTATAGATGGGACCTTTGGCTGTCTCACGTGGGGTTGTAGTAGGTTTTTATTTATTTTTCCCATGAATTGGTTTTCAGTTCCCTATAATTTCTGAATTTGACCGGCTGGGGCACTAGAGAAGAGGTGGACAATGTACGGTACAGTGCCCTCCACACTAATGAAGACATTTCTCTCTTGGTTGGGCTTAGATCCCCTGGACCTAGGTCTCAGGTAGCAAGAGTCCTGTGCTCTGCCTGGGCTGGGACGTCTGTATTCACCTCCAGCCACCAGTCACCCTGTGAAGTCCTATGGGTTGGGACCTCTGGACTCAGAGGTGACTCAGACCTGGTCTCCACCTGTACAGAGCTCCTGGTCTGGTGGGGAAGATGGATGAGTCAATAGGCAGATGGGGGGAAAACACAGTAGAAGTGGTAAGTACAGTGATAGAAATATGTGTATAGGGTGTGTATGAATCATCTGTGTTAAAAAATTATTTTGAATTCAGCTCTATACTGAGTCAAAATTTACAAGAGACAGAGGATCCATGTAAACACGTCTGTGTGTTCATGTGCCTCCTGCCTGTGCCACTCGGTAAGCTCTGAGCTACCCTGATGAGCTGGTCCCTGCTAGTGCCTGCTGTGACTTCTTTAAAGGCCCTAAAGCAGGGCCCTCAGGAGACCCTAGATTGCCCTCGTTGGAAAAGAGGGTGGCCCCCCTGGGGAGATAAGGTCCAGGCTGGCTGCTTAGGAAGTGTTTTTGTGTGGATGTGGGCAGGTGGGCTTGAGTGTGCACAGGCATGAACCCAAGTGTGCTTATGGCAGCTGTCAGTGGCCTGTCCCCAGCACCACAACCAGGTCTTATGTTGCTAGGCCTGGGTTTGGCACCTACTTGGCTGCAAGCAGGCGGGCGGGCTGCAGGCAGATCCCAGGGCAAGCCTGAGGCCTCCCCAGTGGTGTGTTTGCTGTGCCTAATTACCCGGCAGTTGTTTAACTATGCAAGCTGCATGCCTGCCTTTATTGCGCTGTGATTGCTGAGCTGCCTATGGGGAGTGTCATAAAAAGATATAAAATGCCCATTATCTGTCTGACGCCCTCCTCCTGGACTGTGGGTGTTTGTGTTTTATTTTATTTTTATGGCTTGAGGGAAGCTCTGCAGGAAAGAAAGGGAGGGAAGGAGAGAGAGGGGAGGAGAGGCCCATAGGAATTGGGGGTTGGGAGAATAAGCCCCTTTCTACTGTGGTCAGAAGGGCTCTCCTAACCAGAAGGATGATATGGAAATGGCAGATCTCCAGGGTCAGGACAAACTGCTTAGGAAATAAGCCCTAGATCTTCCCCTCCTCATCCACCTACAAGTCTTGCAGCTTATGTTTCCACCTTACCTAAGTATGCTAGCTTCTCCCTGCTTTAGGCCCCCTGCCTTGGATGCAGGACAGGGTTGTGAGAATGGTCTCTCATTCCCACCCAGTTCTTTACCAGCTTGGATAACTCAGACTGTGTACTGGCCTCCTAGAGCGCCATTGCTGGCTTTGGGGCAAATATCGTTAGCACTGCCACCTGCTCCTATTGCTCTATTGAAGCCTTCCACCCCTTCAGCTTCCCTTCTCTTACTAACTACAGTGGTATGTTCAGGACGAGCCTATCCAAGAATTAACTGGGTCTTAAGGAAACTACATAGACTATGAGAGGGAAGGGAATTAATACAGATTGAAGACCTACCCTGTGCCAAACAGAACCTATGTAAGGCACTGAGGACAGAGATCAGAGATCAGACTCCCAGGGACCCTCCCCTTGAAGAGCTCACACTATGTAACCAGAGTGCCAAGGTTTATGGTAGGTATTCAATAAATGTGTGTCAAATGGGATTGAATTCAACATAGCCATTCATTCATTCATTTTCATTCAGTAAATGGCTTTTGAGCACCTACTGGGTCAGGCACTCTGCCAAGCACTGAGGATAAAATAGTGAGCAAAATAGACAAAATCCTAGCCGTCACTGGTCATTAGAGTTTATTGGGAAAAGGACTTAAGGATTTAAACTCTGGATATTGTGATTCCAAAAACCCTGCCCTTTCAACTGTGATAAGTTATTTCCTGTGCCTTAACCATCAAACCCTAGACTATCAATGTACTGATCTTCTCTACTTGAAAAATCTTAGTGTCTACTGAATGAAGTATAAAGCTCTCTAGCCTGACCTTTGAGACACTCGAAGTCCCTTTGAGCTATGTCAAGATAGCCTGTATGGTCAACTTCCAAGCCTTACTCACAGTTATTCCATTTGGCTAGGGAGTCCTTTGCTGCATTCTTGCCTAGTGAAAATCTAGGCAACATCTTGCCTTGCTTATCCTTCAAGACCTAACTCCTCTTATGTCCTCTGTGAAGATTTGTCCAGTTTCCCAGTGGAACTTCCTCCCTCTTCACACACCTATATCGAGTGCCTTCAGAGGGCTAGGCATGGTGCTAGAGCCTCCTCTGACTTTGTTCACAGTTGGTGAGCCTGCTGTGGGTTCCTTGCACTTCTTTGATCAGAATTAACTTATTTTAAAGAAGAGTTTTATTGAGATATAATTCATATACCATACAATTCACCCATTTAAGGTGTATAATTTGTTGTTTTTTAGTGTATTTACAGGATTGTGCAACCATCATCACCATCTAAATTTACATTTTTGTCCCCACTAAAAGAAACTCCATTAACAGCTACTTCTCATTTCCCCGCAAATGCCCCAGCCTGAAGCAACTACTCATCTACTTTCCATCTCTATTCATTTGCCTATTCTGGCAATTCTGGGAACTTCTTATGTGTGGTTTTTTGGTGGCAAGCCTCTTTCACTTAGTATATTTTCAAGGTTCATCCATGTTGTATTATAATTTAGTACTTCGTTTCTTTTTACTGCCAAATAGTATTACATTGTATAGATAGTACCACTTTTTTTTTATTCTCCCATCAGGTGATCAATATTTGGGTTGTTTCTACTTTTTGGCTGTTAAGAACTTTCATGTGCGAGTTCACTTTGTCGTTTTTGCCTTTTTAAAAAAACACATGTCTGTCTTTCCTAGTACATTGTGAGCTCCGTGAGAATAGGGGTCACTGCTATATTGTCGACTGCTGTACCCCCACCACTTAGCCTGTGGATAATACTCAGTAAATGTCAGTGAATAAAAGCATGCAAGCTTTCTCATTCTCGTTCCCCCCTTGTGATGTAATAGCAAATTGGTGGGACCTGTTTTACCCCCTAGCCCACTTTGCTGTGAGTATAGCTGTATAGGCGTATCTGCCACCTGTGCAGGAGTGTAAGTTCATTCATCAGTGCCCTGGACCAAGCCTCTCTAGTTAAATCCTTCACCAACAACAGGTGATCTGAGAAACTTTCTTGAGTTGTCCCCGGGGTAGCAGATATGGCCTTGAGCAGACTCAACACTGACTCCACTGTTCTCTCTCCTTCCCTCTTCTGGGGGCCTCTGAATTGTTTTATGCATGGAGGGCTGGATCTGTGGGAGGATGCTTGCGGGAGGGAGTGTTGGGCTGGGTGGCCTCCTGGCTCAAAGCCAGGCCGGCTTTATGATAGCTCTGGATACCTGGCATCTGAGGAGAAGAGGCTGCCCCTGCCATTCCAGTCAGTAGCCCATATGAACCAGGTCCATGGAAGAAAAGGAATTTCTAGAACCAATAGCTTCTGAGAGATTAGTAAAACCAATAGTTCTCTTTTCTTTGTACTTACTCACCCTAATAGTTTGAGCCCATAATTAGAATTGGGCTTTATTAGGCTAATTAGGAGGAAGGAATGATGGCAGGAGGGCATGTGGAGATGCATCAGTGTGGTGGGCAGTAAATCTAGGCTTTTAATAGGTTTGTTCTGTAATCAGATGGTTTGGAAGGCTGACTGGGTGGCTGCCCCCCCTTCCTTGTACTCCCACCACTCCTTGAAGTGGCCTTCACACTTTGCCGTCCTTGTCCTCGATGCTGGCAGCAGCGCTGGGATATGGGGGCTCAGGAAGGAGGGAGGAGACCCCACCCGGAGCTTCATTGCCTATGCACGCGCCGTCCAGCCTGGCGGCATGATTACCTTGCTGAGAAATCCGTCCAGGCGCAGGGCTGCTGATAGCAATCATTGATTAAGAGGGTAATTGTCCTGAAAATTCAGATTGATCAGAAGGCAGAAA
Organism: Chlorocebus sabaeus; assembly: GCF_047675955.1. Taxonomy (NCBI): domain Eukaryota; kingdom Metazoa; phylum Chordata; class Mammalia; order Primates; family Cercopithecidae; genus Chlorocebus; species Chlorocebus sabaeus. The sequence continues at coordinate 92,663,638 of NC_132923.1, forward strand.
TGATAACTTGTGTAACTGTGTTTAAAGCCACGTCCTGTCAATAGAAGAGACTGAGATGTATCGCACCAAGAGGGGGGCAGAACGGATGGGTGTGTGCAGGCGGGCGGGTGCTGCCATCCTTCTCTCAGGGCTGAGCAGGATGTTTCTTGTCAGTAACCTGGACTATTGGAGATTCAATCACTTTTATCTCCCCCTCTCTCTCAATCCAAATGCCTTTTCATATTAGGAAATTAGAATTGGCCCTGCTCATGCAAGATTTATTAGCTCTGCTGAGCAGTCGCACCGAAGAGTAAATGATTTTGCTTTGCCGGAGCTTTTTACACATTAGGACCCAACTTCTCCTTTCCTGCTCTGTGCTACTGGCTGCCTGGAGGAGGGAGTGAGCTCCAGAACTGAATACTCAGGGAGTGAGGGAAAAGCATCACTTGGATCTGGCTTCTTGATCTGCTGACTTTTGGTATCTGACTGACTTCCTCCTACCTGATCCCCAGACCTGTCCCCTACTGGGGTCTAGGGTTGTCCCTCTCCTGAGGAGATGAGATTTATTCGTCAGCCTTGGATGCCCGGGTGGTGGTTTATTTTGGGAGGAAGGGCTCAGAGAGGGCTAGAAGAGTTGGAGGAAGCAAGGCCAGGCGAGGGGCAAGAGTGTGTGTTGGGTCAGGACTGGCAATAGCAGCAGAGAATAGAGAGGACACCATGACTTCTCTTCTCAGAGCCCAAGCCTATACTCCTTTCAGGAGTGGGGCTACAAGGACCAGAGCATCTTTCTGAACCCCTGGGGAAGTTGTCCAGGAAGCCACCTGGCTGCTTAGAGAGTGTGGAACCTGTTTAGAACAAAGCTGAGGGTGTCTGGGCCTGCTGCCTGTGTGTATCTGAGGTACTACAAAGTTGACTCCGGCTGAGGCTATCTGATCTGCCAACAACAAAGGCTTAGTGGAAGAAGGACTGGGGCTCCATTCCATGTTTCTGGAACCCTACTGTGACCTTGGGCCGAGAGACAGTATGGGCCTGGTGTGGCCAGTTGGACCCAGCCTGCCCTGAAAGCCAGGGCACCAGCAGGCTGGGCTTACTGTAGGGAGGACAGTTCCTCTTCACTGAGACTGTACAGTCTCTCTCCTTCTTGCTTTTCCTTTTCAGCCCCGCACCTCCTTGGGTCGCTTGGGCCCGTGGATGAACATCAGTTACTGTCATTTTCACCCTCCCTATTGCAAGTGTCTGATCCTGGAGGCCTAGTGGGATAGAAAAAAGTGTGAGAATCTTTCTGATGTAGGAGCTAAGGGAAGGTTAATGGAACTTCTGGATTTTTTTATGAAAGGGATCCCAAGGACTGCCCATTTCAACATCTCTTTCCCCTTGTGGTTTGCTCTTTTACTTGGCCCTGTGAAGCCTCTTTTTTTTCTGCTTTCAAGTTATTTCCCCAAGTGGAATTGCGACTGGGCAAACTTGAGAGCTGTGGCTGGAAGTGATGGGGTTCCTGGGAGTGAACAGTTGGAGTAGATAGCAGCCATTCTGGCCCAGAAAAAGGCTGAGTTTTGGGGCAGGGGATAGAGGGAGGGAAGTAGGGAAGCTTTTGGGAGGAAAGAATCTGAAGAGTGTCTATAAGATGTTCCCTAGATGGGACTTGCTCTAAATAGACCACCAGGCCACCAGCTTTCTGCTGAGGGTCCGCTTAGGTCTTTCCTGTACATCACAAGGCATTGTCCTCAGAGAAACCTTGACACTCCTAGAAGGCTCCTCCCACTAAGCTGGATTGGGCAGGGCAGACCTTCCCTCTGCCTGTGCCACTTCCACTGACCCCGCACCCATCACAAATGTGCTAAGGGATAGGGTAGTCTTGGGAGCCTGGTGTAGCCCCGCCTCCCCCACTCTGCTGGATTGTGAAGGCGTGGGTGCCCACATGGAAGTGCTGTGCCATGGGCAGCTTGGACTTGGAGATAGAGAACTCAGAAGACAGACTCCCAGGGGAGTGAGAGAAGCACACCGTCTCTACAGGGTAATATAAATGGTGTTGCAGAGCCGGAGAGGGAAGGTTAATGGAACTGCTGGATTTCCAGAGAGGGAGTAACTGAATTCTCCTGGGAGAGCTCAGATGGGCATCCAGAAGGGGGCCTTGAACTGGGCCTCTGTGGAGGATGGGAGTGTGCTGTGGGGACAAGTATAGGCTAGCTATGGGGCAGGGAGGACAAGTGTCAGAGATCAGTTGGTTAGGGTGGGGCTGGGCCCAGTGGGGGTTATTGTCCTTGTCATACTTCTCCATCATAATATGGAGACATGGACCACCTTCTGCTTTAGGGAGCCTGAGGGGCACCTACTTTCACCATCTGACTGGGCAGCCAAGGGTGGAGGGCCTTGGATTTTACAAGTCTGGAGCCTCAGGTTGGAAAGATGTGAGGACGGAGCCTTCGGGAACGACCCCAACAGATCCTCCCTCTACTCTATTCCCTTCCTGTTCTGCTGAAAGAGCAGGGAAAGGGTGAGGTTTCAGGTTAGGGGAACAGCTCTGGGGAAGCTTTAGGCATGCTTTTACCACACCCGTTCCCAGCCCTGTCTTGTACCCAGACCCAGCCCTGCTGCCAAGGGCCAGGTGGGTTCCTGGGCCTGTTTGGGAAGCTGGGAGTAGATGGGAAAGCCAGGAGACTCATTTTCACTGGAATTTGACCTAAAGCAGGATTGGAAGGGAAGAAAAGAATTTGAACAAAAGTGCAGGCAGGAAGGAGCTGTTAACGAGCCTTTCTTTCTCTTTGGGGACGGAGCGGAGCGCATAGCGGGGCGCAGCCGCCAGCTCTCCTCAGAGCGGCTCTCTAAGGTAGCTGCAGTCTCTGGCCGCTGCCTGCTCTCGTTCGCTCTCCTTTTTTCCCTCTCCTCTTTCTCGGCTCTCTCTATTATGGGGACTTGCTCCAGCTCTTTTTCTCTCTTCTGTCTCTCCTTTTGTTCTCTCTTTGTCTATTTATCACACTGTGAAGGTTGAAAGAGATGTTATTAATCTGGGAGAATGAAGGCAGGATTAGTGGTATGAATCGGATTTTGAGAGGTGTAATGATAGAAAGACTCGCTCGGCTGGCGGCCTGCGTGAGCTTGATAAATGGGGAGCACTCCAGACTGACTCGCGCCTTCCTCCGCGCTGTGCGCCCTGCCCGCTGGGGCGTGCCGCGCTCTCAGATCTGCCAGCCGGCCCACCCCGCTCCTACCTGAACCGGAGCAAAAAGCCAAGGGTAAAGCAGACACAAATATCTCCCATCGCACTTGGAGACATCATTGCTTTTAGCACCCTTTTCAAGTTGAGGCCTGTCGAGTTCTCAAAGGACTGTGGGCAGAGGGAATGGGGACCTAGACTTCAGGCTGGAACAGCACCTCCCTGCTTCTAGGACCTGTAAGAAATGGATGTCAGGGGTCAGGGAGTGATTAAAAAAAAAAAAAAAAACAGTCCCTAGACCAATGAGGTAAGAGTACCAGACCTATGTAATATCTGATTAAGCAAAGTGCTGTTGGGAGAACTGGGTGTGGAGGTCAGGGTGGGGCATGGAGGAGTGGGAAAGAGAAATCATGAAGGGCTTCCTGAAGGTAGTGTCCTAGCAGACAGGATTTGGAGAAAGGAAGTTGAGTGTTCCAGGTGGGGAAATACCAGGATTTGGAGAAAGGAAGTTGAGTGTTCCAGGTGGGGAAATACAGTATAAGCAAACATATGGGGCAGAAATAAGCCCGACTCTTGGGGTGGAGGCGGGGGAGTTGAATGAAGTACCTCAGATCTGATGAATTTCAGATCAAGAAGAGACCTAAGAAATCCAGTAGTGAAGTCCCTCATTTTTCAATGAAGAAGCTGAAACCCAGCGACTAGAGTTTCCATTTCTGAAATTATTTTTTATCCAAGCCCTGTTGTTAGTTCTAAAGGTACCCCCTTCTAGCCATCCAGAGACTATACAGTGGGCCTCTCTCCTTTCCTCTGTGGCTCTGATCACATCCTTTCAACCTTCATCTTTGTAACCAGAAGATCCAGGCTTAGGTTCACTGCTGCTTGGTCTCCAGCCCCTTCCCAGGAGCCTTGGCTTTAGGGTCCTCCTCACACTCCTGCCCCTGCTCAATCTGCAGTCTGTGTGGGTCATGCTGTCACAGCCAACCAATTGCTGCCTGTGCAGTGGGGCAGGATCAGAAGCAACACACACCATTCTGGGCTCCAGAGGCCACTGGGCCTGAGAACTTTCCTCCTCTCAATCCCTACTGTGGCTCTCTCCACTCGCTGTATCACAGTTAGGGGAAGTTACTGGTTTCTGTGTCTGTTTCCCGTCAAAGGACTATGAGTTCTGTGAGGGCAGGGTCTACATGGGATTTTGTTTGAGTTGCTGGGTTCTGGCAGGCCTTCAGTGAACGTGTGAATATTCAGTGAATGAATGCTTGTGTTGTTTCTTCCTCTCCTTCTAGATGGAAAATCTAGAAGGATCTGTTATCTTGGTTCCCTATTAGTTTTTCCCAGGCCTTGCTGCCCTTAGGAATAAGGAGGGGTAGATGTGCAAAGGAACTACTATTCATTTATTTATTTATTTATTTATTTATTTAGAGGGTTTTGCTCTGTCACTCAGGCTGGAGTGCAGTGGCACAAACACAACTCACTGCAGCCTCAACCCCCTGGGCTTAAGGGATTCTCCCACTCACCTTAGCCTCCCTAGTAACTAGGATCACAGGTGCACATGCACACCACCATACCTGGCTAATTTGTGTGTGTGTGTGTGTGTGTGTTTTGTGGAGATAGGATTTTGCTACGTTGCCTAGGCTGGTCTTGAACTCCTGGGCTCAATTAATCCTCCCCAGTCAGCCTCCCACAGTGCTGGGATTACAGGCATGAGCCACTGTGCCTGGCTGGAACTACCTTATCATATGGGTAGAGCACCCCAAGATCACATAGCGTGATAGTGGAGGGCCCCTGAATGGCCTTAGGAAACAGTACAAATCCCTTACCGTGTCCTTTGAGGTCCTGCATGGGCTGCATCTCCTGCCTTCCTCACCAGCCACATTTCATGCTTGATTTTCTGTGCTCAGGGACTCTGGCCTTGATTTGATTCCTTCCAGGCCTTAGCATGCCCCCAGTCACCCCACCTCTGCCCTTCCCCCACCCCACCTCCAGCCAGCCAGTCAGCCAGCTTCTATTACCTGTCCTCAGGGAAGTATTCCCCACCTAAGTCACACTCCCCTTTTCTGTCCTATTATAAAAGCTTATGTGTCTTGTTGGAACCTTTATTACAGTTCCTTCTTTGAGCTTAAGTCTCTTGGAGAAAGCCATGGAAGCTCTCTGAGGACAGTATTGTGCTCTGTTGCTATATATATGCATATAGCCTGGCATGTAATAGGCTCTCAGTAAATGTTGTGAACGAGTCAGTGTGATTCCAAAGCCTGTACTCTTCCATCATATTACAGTAGAGTGAAGACTGATTTGACAAAGGAAGGTACAGGAGCCAGGATGTTGGGTGCACCCCAAAGAGAAGGTTCTTTGGGCCTTAGCTCTGGAGGCTGGAATTTCAACCTTCTCATCCTTTTTTTCCCTCCAAACATCAGAGAAGAGAAGGGCTTCATCTGATTCTAAAGGTTTTTACTTTCTTCCTGGGTGATCTTATCTATTCTTAGTTTCTTGTACCACTCATCTGCTTCTTAAGATTCCTAGCCTACATGTCTACCTTCCCCAGGTGCCCCATCTATGTATGGCCCACTGAAGGCCATGTGGGTCCTTCTTGCTGATTTCCTTCAGTGTCGTTTTGCAAGTATGTTTACATATCTCTTCTTCTCACCTGGGAGCTCCTTGAGGGCAGTAGCTTGGTGTGCTTGATCTGTGTATCTCCAGCACCCAGCACAGGGCTTGGCACATGGTAGTTCCTCAATAAATGGGTGTTACATGAACAATCGAATGAAGAGGGAGGGGGATCTGGGATGAATGTTTTGAACACCTTTCTCCTTTTTCCCAGGGAGAAAGAAAGTGAAGGCGTGTATGCTGTGTGCAAGCATGCATATACCTTTGTATGTGAGGGGTGGCTGGGTGGGTGGTGGTGGCGGTAGTGCTACATGCTCAATAAAGGATTATATTTTAATTTGGAAAGCACTTTAGAAACTTAAAGTGCTTTACCTAAGTGCTGACTGCTATTAGTGTCTCCTTTTTATTAGGAAAAAGGACATGATTTTTCTCTTTTATCTTCAGGCCTGTCCAACTTCTGAGAGTCAAACTTAGCAAAATGCCTGCCCCTTACTGAGGACTAGTTACATGCCAGGTTCAAAGCTTTGGACTTGAAACACAGAATTCTGCTTTGCAGACTGGTTCTGACACCCCTGAGGGGATTAGCCCTAACAGCTCAGTAGCAGGAAGGGGGGGTGGGAGAGACAGGGTCATTTGACATAGTTCAAGCTGCAGTCCCTAGCCCCTCCTCTCTCCATCTAGACCTGGGTGGGAGAACATAGAACTTAGACTGTTTTGGGGAAATGGAGGAACATCCCAGTGGTTATCAGAACTCACCTGTTACATGATATGAAGAGCCAACTTCTGAGAGAGGATTGAGGAGGAATGGCCCCAGGGAGTTGGGTTTGGTCAGCTGTCACCAGGGATGATAGGACCAAGAGGCAGAGACATCACAGCTGCTGGGCCTGGTGCTGTTAGGAGCCGCCAGAGGGCTGGGTTAGAGGGAGGGAGTATGTAGCAGGAGCAGAGGGAATTCTGGTGCAGGAGGACATGAGGGAGAAACTCACCCCTGTGCCTTACAAGCGCCTTCGAGGGCCTTGCTGAAAGAAAAGGTGACATCCCTCCCCATGGAGATGATTTGGTGCAGCAGTGGTGGGAGGTCTGGAAGGCCCCAGCTAAGCCCTGTAGTTGGGCCTCTCTGTTTGGCTCTTGCCTCAGGCTTCTTTCCTGAGGAGCCACAAGATGGACAAGAACCCTGGACTGTCCCTGCCAGCCCTGGATGTGGAAAGCTCTGCCCATGACTGAGGCACTGGGAGTGGGGCTTTGGCCCAGCTGGCAAGTGCCCTGCAGTCCCTGTTTCCTAATCGGGTCCTGATCTGGGGGAACTAGGATGGGGGTGGGTTGGGGGGAGTACATTGAGCCAACTGCCTTAACTGAATTTCCATACCTCCTGTTGTTAATTATAGAGATGTAATAATGCGATTAGTGCACGATTAAAAAAAATCCCTGATATGATTACCATGGATTTAATATCACATGATATATCATTATATCGTTATGCAGTGACAGATGTAATTGAAATACACTTATTGGAGCCGGGGGTGGTGTTTCATTCAATCCCCAGCACCCCGGGGAGGAAAGGGCTGGCTAAAAAGAAGCGGTAGTAGAGGAAATTGTAATGAAAACAAAGAAAACTCACAATGTAGCTCTCACCCTGGGCAGCTGGCTCAGACTGACCTGCTGCCTTAGACTCTGTGACAGTGCACGTGGAGCCCCAGACAGGTGACCCTCTTCTACAGGGACTGAGGCAGCATGGCTCAGGAGCTACTTATCTTATTCTCAACCCAGAAACTTCACTGTCCCCAAGGCCCCTCTGACTCAGCAGTGAAGTCAAGAAATCTGGGAGCAAGAAGGAGGTAACTCCACCTGAAAATACTCGGGACCCTAATACTTGGGATCAAACGGAGCTGGTAGCTGTCTTCCACTCCTGGGACCCCCCAGTGCCAAATGCTGTGGGACCTGGACCTGTGGCATAGCCCCTGCCTTTGCTGTAGTGGTGGCCCAGCACACTAGAGGCAGCCATCGTGTTGGAGGCAGTGAGCGGTAAGGTTAAGTACACAGAGACGATAATTATCCCACTCAAGTTCCGTTGATGAAGAGAGGCAGCAGCAGCTCTGGGGCCCCTGAAGTATGTTGGTAGCCGGAGAACACTGTACACACAACAGAACTGCCATCTGGGGTTAGGGAGGATGGGCTTGTGTCACCCGATGCAAGTGCCCATCCCTTTACTGCTTCAGCTGTGCTGGTCAAGCCTCTGCTGGGCCCAAGGAATGGGCTGGGGGATATCCATAGGCTGAGAGTTCAGAAAAGGAGGAGACAGCAACAGTTCCCTCTTCCTTAAAACAGGCAACTGAGCCCCCAGTTCCAAGAATGGCTATGGGGCGGGCCGTTGATGTTCTGCTGGGCGGGAACAGCTGTGGTTCCTGAAGGAGACTGGGTAGGATTGGCAGGAGTAGCAGCTCCGGAAACCAGGCCTCCATGCGTGGTAGACTTATACCCGAAGAGATGTCTTTTCTTCCTCTCCCCTTTTTCTCTCGCTTCCCCTTTTCTCAGTGGAGACCACTCAGAGACAGCAAATACAACCCCCCAACCCCCTCAAGAATCTCTCAGCATAATGGAAGACAAAATCTATGTTACAGGTGCCATTCACAGTGTGGGGGATTTAAAGGAGGGATGAGCCAGGAAAGACTATAAAGGAAGGCACTTTTTGAATTGAATGTTGAAAGAGGAGTGTGTGTTCAAATTAGGACAAAATGTGGGAGAAGGCAGAGGGTGTTCTAGGCAGGCTGAAGGAACTGCTTCATCAAAGGCTTGAAGGCATGAAACAGCAACCCAGGACTTGGTGGATAGTAAGGAAGAGGAAGGAATCAAGATTGATCCCCACATTTCTGGCCTGGTAGACCAGGTAGATGGTAATAGCTTTCACTGGAATTTGGGAGCCCAGGAGAAGAAGCAGTTTGAAGAGGAGATGTTGAAATGAGCTTTAAACATATTGAGAATCAAGCGTCTGTGTGAAATCCAGGGGGAGATTCGAGGTAGGCAATAGAGTATATATGTTTGACACGCAAGTAGGGGTAAGAAATACAGATTTGGAAATTAGAAAAGTTGAAGACAATGGACTTGAGGAAATCACCCAAGAGGAGTGGTAGCATGTAGAAAAAAATAGGAAGAGAGTGCAGAGTGGGTGAGTACACAGATACAATGACCCAATGCAGAGGAGACTATACAGGAGACTGTGAGAAAAATGGCAGAGAGCTAGGAAAACTGAGTAAAGTGTCAAGAAGGGAGAAGCGTTTCAGAGATGGAGCAGGCTGCAAAATGGTGAAGGCAGGTAAGAATCTGAAACTGTCCACAGATGTGGGGCAGCATGGCAGCAGCTGTGACCTGACTGCAGGGAGTGAAGGAGTGCGGGAGGAAGGGAGTGGTGGCAGTCTTGAGAAGTTAGTCATTAACAGGAGAACAGCAGTAACTGGATAGGATGTGGAATGCATACAGAACTTTAAAAGTAATCTAAAACTTAACATAGCTTTCAAAGAGCCAGGCAGTGTTTTAAGCACTTTACAGACAGTAACTCATTTAATCCTCACATCAACTGTATGGGGTAGGAACTGTTATAACCCCTATTTTACAAAGAGGAAACCAAGACACAGAGAAGTTACGTGAAAGTGATAGAGACCTAAGCATATGCTTTAATGTTAATGAAGAAGCCAACAGAGAAGAGGAGGTTAAGGATTTAGAAAGACAAGAGATACTAGATGGAGCAAGGGCCTGAGGAGGTGGGAAAAGGATGGCATGTAAAGCACAAGTACAAGGTTGGCCTCAGACAAGAAGCCTAGTGTCTCCCCTGTTAGAACAGGGGAGGTAAAGGAACAGGTGGGGAAGGATGCAGATGCATTTGTAGATAAGGGGAATGCAGAAAGAGCTCTGCCTAGTGGCTTTATTATCTTTGCGAAAGCAGGAAGGGAGTAGGGTTGGTGAGTACCATTGAGGGTTGCTAAGGTTATGGTCTTGGATCTGTAGTAACCACTTTCTGTATATAAGAATGACTTTTTCTGGCATTGCTGAGCTCAGGAGCAAGTGTGGGGAAATGGAGTCATGGTTGGGGTTTTCCAGAAACAGTGTGCGTGCTCTAGGACAAGTGAGCAGGGCGTTGAAAACTGGGGGATGGGTGGTTGAAGTTATAGATTCAAGGGTTCAGGCTTAGTAGAAAAGTACTGAAGCCCGAAAAGGGGATAGACAGACTAGGGGCAGGCGGGGGCTGGGAGGAAGCAAGAACAGAAGGAGAAAGCATACGAAAGCTAGAAGGATAGGAGGCTAGGGCCAGAGTGGAATCTGTCCTTGTGAGGTTTCAGAGGGAGGGCAGTTCTGGGTGATAACAAGGCTCAGGGGGTGGCTGTGGGGAAAGATGACTGAAATAGGTAGAGGAGAAGGTCATTAGAGCACAGGGAGTCAAGAAATTGAGAGGCAAGGTCCATGGCTGGGTTATCCTGTAGATACTGAAGTTACCCAGAGTGATGATGATTTGGAATGAAGTCCTAGAGGGAGAGGAAGAATAGTCTAGAAGCAGCAGGAAAGAATTTGAAGACATCTGCAGAGTATATCCAGGATTGAGTAGGTATTGGCTTGCCGGTTAGTGTTGCTGCATAACTGATCACCTTGACACTTAGTGACTTAAAATAACAACAAATACTGTATTATCCCTCATGGCTTCTGTGACTGAAGAATTCAGGAGCGGGTAGGTAATGTGGTTCTGGCTCAGGATCTCTTGTGTGGTTATATAGTCAGGCAGTGGCTGGAGCTGGCACAATGTGGTCAGAGCAGTTGGTGACTGGCTGGACCTCTCTCTTTCTTCACTGAGTCTCATGGCCTCTATCTCTGTTCTCTCTGCATGGGTTAGTTTGGGCTTCCTCACAGCATGGCTACCTTGGGGCAGTCTCATTACTTAACACAGCAGCCCCAGACTGCAGGGAAACTTTCCAGTGATTGAGGTGGAAGCTGCCTAAGCATTTTTGCAGTAGTTTTGAAGGGCAGGGATGGTGACATAGACTTAGTCTTGACGGTAGGTATGTCAAAGTCACAGTGAAAGAAGAGTGTGTGAGATATGGTAGATAGTGTTGCAGCCCATCACAGGAAAATACACTCTGCCACAACTGGTGTTAGGCTGAACGTGGAAAAGGGTTCCCTGGGAAAGGGAGAGGGAACTGTATTCTCAAAGGCAAGGTGCATTTTGAGCAATGGCACCAAAAATATCTGGAGGTAGCAGTGGGAGTGAGTAGTCCTGGGTGATCTCAGATATAACTGGTGGAAAGTACTGTCATCTCATTTTGCAGTACAAGAAACTGAGACTCAGAGAGGTTTAATAATTCATCCAAAGTTATAGTGCTAATAGCTGGCAGAACTAAGCCTTTCTATGAGGCATGGGCTGCTGGGTGTGCCATAAGTATATGTGGCGTACTCCACCCTACTGTTTACCTGTGGCCTTAGGTATTTGGCTCGCCAGCTGTGGAAGTGTTGGTCAGGATAGAAAGTTAGGTAGTATTTGTGTCTGCCAGACTTTCTCTCCCATATCCTCTGGAGTATCACCATCACAGCTTCATCTCTCTTGGGGGTTAGGGGAATGGCAGTTGGTTTGATTTGGTTCCTAGTCTTGAGCAATCGCCTGCAGGGTGACAAGTCATCCAGAGGTATGGTTAAAAGCCTGCTCTTCCTCACCTCTAGGTGGGCTGGATAGGCTGAATGTGCTAGCACAGGCTTCGAAACTCTGGGTTTTCTGGAAGTTGCAGAGCAGCCTATTCTGTCTGCAGCCTGAACTGGGTTCTAGCCCTTTAGCCCAACCACAGCCCTTCCCACTGTGTGTCCACCCCGCTCTCAGGGTCCTGGTAGGTAGTATATGGGTGGGCAGAGACACCATAGCAGCTGCTGAGGCCTCTTCTTTCCTCTTTGAAGGATCTGATGCTGCAGCCGATGAGGGCTACTTCATCTATTAAACCCAATACACTTGTCGCAGCTGCTAAGCCCCCGTAAGCCGCCGGGCGCCGTGTTTGTGATGGGACTGACAGTGCATGGAGGAGGCTGATTATACACGATTCCATTTCGCGCGGGCCTAGCAATGTAATTTCACAGGGCGATCAGCGTTTGCATGTAATAGCAGGCTGTGCTGAGGTGTCAGAATATTAAAGGCGCTAATGGCAAAGCTCCCTGTTACACAGGGGGCCACCCGCCGCGCCTACAGCAGGGCTATGCGGCAGGCCCGTCGCAGATGGCTGGCCACTAAGCTAATGGGGCAGCAGCCAAGGCGGGCAGAGCCACGAGAGAGGAGAGCCAGCCGGGAGCAGCTCGGCACCTGCTTCCCTGTGCATGGAAATTGCAGCAGCCCAGGGGAAGGGAAGCGTGTGTGCCTGCCTGGCACAGGGCTGGGGTGGGTTGACTGGGTAGGCCTAGCATCTTTCATCCCAGCCAGTTCCACCTGTCCCTGTGGCTCGTATCAGTACCTGGCCTGGACAGGACTCAGGAGCTCCTCAGTCATCCTCCTACCTGCCCCACCCTCTGGCTGGGAACCCCAGGGGCTAGGTGCTGACTGTGCATAGCTGGGCAGGTGGACCCTGATGGCTGAGAGAGTTGCAGCCAAAGAAGTGGCACCCAGAGGATTTGGAAGCAGATTTGGGAAACAGGCTTGGGCACAAGTTCTTGGAGAGAGCTCTTAAATCAGATTCCTGCCCCACACTGATGAAGGTCAGAAAGCTTCTGGGCCTCATACCCCCACTCCCCTAAGCTGGCAGGAGAGGGAAGGGAGCAGTGAGAGGGAGCAGGCAGGAGTAAAGGGATGGACACAAGGCCCCTTGATGCCATGTTGCTGCCAGGTACACAGAGTTGAGAGGCAGTGCCTTAAGATGTCGTTCCCCTCTCTAACTTGGCTGTCCCAGCCACACCCAAGCCTTTATTGTGCTTGCTCATGCCATTTTCCTTTGTCCTTGCTGTGCCTTCTGTCTGGAATGTTATACTCCCCTGCCACCTGTCAAACCCTCCCAGCCTGCCAGCACCACTCCCTCCAGGAAGCTTTCCTAGCCTCCTCCAATCTCACCGGGGTGTGCTTGTCTTCATTGTCCCCTGTGGGCAATCCACAGGGCTCAGTCTTGCTGATCCTCCTGCTCTGGTGGGGCCAGCCTTGGCTGGCCTTGGCTCCTCAGCCGGAATCTCTGACACATAGCCCATGACACCTCACCCTGATCAGGACTCCCAGGGAGGTCTCTGCTGAGATTTGTAGACAGATACAATCTCTTAAGGAGGGCGAATGGAGGGAGCAAGTAATGGAAGGGTGGCAGAGTCACCTGAGGGCAAGTCCGATGCATGTGTGGCGTGCCAGCATATATGCGCTTGGGCCACTCCATGGCCTGCATATCTGGTGGGGAGAGGCGTGGGCTTTAAAAGTGAGTAGTGGGCACGGATGAGTCTAGGTGCAGAGGAGCAGCAGGTGTGAGGATCCAGACCATATGTTGGCAGGAGCACAGGTTGCTGTGGGACCACCGATGTTTTGTGTGCAGCTATCTGCATCTGTTGGCTGTGCCTGAGCAGTACCCAAGATGGCAGGAGCTGGGGGGAGCATGAGGTGCTGGGCCCTGGTATTATGCCTAGGGCGGCCCCATGAGGCTAGCGGTCACATCAGAAGGTTAGGCTCCGCAGGTGCACGTGTCAGTACCTGGGGAAGACGTGCCAGGATTCTCAGCAGGGCCAACAGCGGGAGAGCCCAGGCTGAGGGAGAGCAGTTTTAATTAACCGTTTTTAATATCGTTTTTGGACTTTGGCTGGTATGTGAAGGCCCCGCTGGAAGCAGCATTTGTAAAAATTAAATCCCTCTTATTAGGAGCTTGGCAGACCCATGTGCATGTGCCGCCCCCTCCCCCGCCCCATGCCCCCCTGAGGAAGTGCTGGATGAGGCCATGTCACAGCAGCAATTGGTTATCACGCCTTATCTGGGAATATGAAACTGTGTGGCATGACACCCGTGGCCACAGTGGAGACGCCAATTCATCTCGCCCTCGCTCTGACAAGCCAGACTGCCCTTCCTGAAAGGCATCCGTCAGGCGGGACCGGGTTGCCGCCTTGCCTGGCACCTATGCTTTCCTGCCAGGGGCCCAGCTTTCCCTGGTCCAGCCTGGCCCTCCTGGGCTCTGCTGTTCTCCGTCCCCCTTCCACACATCCCAGTCTGTGGAAGATCTTGGGGAGTCATAATTACAATAATAATCTAATCACAGTGACGCGGCGGGGCAAGAATCTAATGTTATCTGAAGTGGTCTTCCCACTTAACTGCGATAAGACTCAGGATGACGTGCAGATAACGTTGAGCTGCCCTGTCCCCGAGCCATAAGCAGAGCGGAGGGGCCCCGGCAGCCCTGCCGCCCGCCCGTCGCTTTAAGCCGGGAAGCGGCAGCACCTGCTAATGCAAGTGTTTAATATTTGATGGGCTGGGATAAAGCAGGATCACCTTCGAATTGAATTGAGTGTCAGCCGAGAATCTATTACTGAAATTCGGGTGTGATTTGACAGCAAAGTAGACGATGTTATTCTTCACTAGTTACTGCAATCTTCTCCCCGACATCACTTAAATATTTTTTTCTTTGCTTGAGTAAACACACATTATCCTTCTTTTTTCCCCTTTCCTTCCCGTTTTCCTTTTTAGAGGGGGAAAAAAAACCCATCCAGCTCGCCTTCTCCAGGCTGATAGAGTAGATTGTTATTTCTTTATTTGTCCTATTAAATGGAATTTCTGATCGTTTAATCCGGCCTTTGTAAGTGATTTTAAAGTACTTGAAAGGCGGCCGCCACTGCTCTCTGGCCCACTGCGCTCCAGCCTCAGCCCTGACCAGGCTCAGTGGCTTCTCTGACTGTGCACCGCCCACTGGCTGCTTCCCTCACTGCCTCCATCCCAGCTCTGCCCTGGCTCTGGGCCAGCATCTTCTTCCCTGTCCTTGAGCCTCACACTCAGCCCCTGATTTGTGGGTTCAGCTGTGGCCTGGGAAAGGGTGGGGGAAGGCTGGCTGGGAAGTTGGGCTGTGGCTGGTACCTCTGTGGTCAAGGAGAATGGCTTTAGAGGGTGCTAAGGTTTAAGTACACTCTCTCCTAGCCTCCTAGTACCCATGCGGCTGGAGTGTTGGTTCCTGCAGCTGGAAAGGAAGGGTGGACACAGAATCTGGGTCCTGGGCCCTGGCACAGACACTGTGTGCAGCCTCCCATTTTGTGTTTCTGACCCTGTGCTGGGTGCTCTCACCTGTGTGTTAGTGGGATGGAGACCTCCTGGGACTAGCAAAGGGCTGGACCACTGCAGTGCTCATCTGCTCACAGCTGGCAGTCACTTTGGTTCCATCACTGGACCCCCATCCAACTTCTGGAAACTCACCCAAGCTTTATTCTGACCACCGCCCTGTATGCTGTCCTGCCACTGGTAGAAGGGCAGCCTGGTGTTTGCGGACTTCTAAAGTGAGGTGTGGGTAATGTTTGAAAGCCTGACTAGCTACCAGGCCCACCAGGAGAAGCCCAGGATTTGGTTAACAGGCTGAGCAGGAATTAAATCCTATTCGGCTACTTCATAGTGATCTAACCTATGTTAAGTCTCTTCTTTCTGGGCCTCAGTTTCCTCATCTGTGGCGTCAGGTCAGTCATGGCTAAAAGGGACTGTAAGGCAAGGTGCTGCCCCTGCCCTGCCATGTGCCGCCCCCCCAGGTGGAGGTTGCTAGCAGCCAGGTGGTGAGGGAAGGGGATGGAGGGGGAGGCAGTGGAGTGCTGGGGCCTGAGCAGATCGATGCCCCCAGCACTTCCTTCCCCAACCCCAGGAAAACAATTAAGTACAGATCGATGGGTGGCCGCTTTGAATATGCATAAGTGAGCACTTGACCTTCAGCAGAGCATCTGCTCCCCCCACCACACACATACACATACACACTCACACACACACACAGACACACACGCACACATACACACACACACGCCCCATGTACTCCCCTCCCAGCTGCTTGAATTGACCAAGTGACCTTACTTCTCTCCTCAGTTGAGCCCCCACAAAACTCCCAGAGCCTTCCATAGCCTGGCCTGCTTGTGGGCAAAAGCACCTTGACCATGGCACCTTGCTAGCCAGCTGTCACTTCAACATTTCTGTCTGTGGAGTGCAGTTTGGATGTGCTGGTTTCCAAGGTCCTGCCTGAGGCCAGTCTTTGTGAACAGTAGTACTGTGAGGAGGGGGCCCAGCAAAGTGCTGGGGGCTCTGGAAAGGGGGGATCCTAAGGAGGTGTGCATGGTACAGGTGTGCCCTTGGGAGAGGAGGGCTCCTGAGAAGGAGGAGCCTAGTGAATGGGAACTCCTTAGAGAGGAGTCCTGGTGAGGGGCACCTGGTGAGGGCCAGGGACTCAGATGGGGAGAAGCCCAGGAGAAAGGGCACTCTGGAGAAGGAAGGGACTTTGTGCTGGGTTGCGGGAGGACCTGGGTGGAGAAGGGATTCTCACGAGATGGCATTGTGAGAGGGATTCCTTGTTGGAAAGATTTGGGGGGTCGGGGGGAAGACCTTGTGAGTGGGGTTGGTTCAGAGGGTCAGGGCCTCCGTTAACCACTTGCCTCCTGTCTTCCAGGCTTACAGCTTCGCCATGGGCTGCTGGCCCAAGAATGGACTTCTAGACATGAACAAGGGCCTCAGCCTGCAACACATAGGCCGGCCCCACAGCGGCATTGGTCAGTCCCTTCGCATATTCCCCTGGCAGCTCCATCCATCGTCCCTTGCCCGCATGCCCCAGTCCCCAGGCACACAGAGAATTTCCATGGCTCATTCAGTGCCCCAACAGGGCTCTCTACATAGCTGGGGGGATGGCAGAAGGCGGGTGGAATGAGAAAATTACTGAATGGGACCACTGGAAGGCACCACTCAAAGTGGTATTTTGGAGGAGGCTGGGTCTGGGCTTTTGGTGAGTCACAGGTGGCCTTGGACTGAGGCCAAGGTCCCCCCTCACTGGCTGCATCTCTAGTGGGCAATGTCCTCAGCGGGTGGGGATGTGTCAGCTTACCCACCCCCCGTGGAGCTGGAGGAGGCTGTTTAATATTGTTTCAAGTCTGTGGCCACTAAACTGGACGATCAATGGGAGTTAAGGAGATGAATTATTTAAACCTCACCAGCTTTTAATTAGTCGGGGTCCTTCTGACCGATGACTCCGTCCACAGGGTATTGACTCCCCCGCAGGAGCAGCAGCCTCCATTGAGCGGTGCCTGGGTTGAGGCGGGCCACTTGGGGTACCAAATGGGGGTATACCCTCAGGGGGATTCTTGTTTGGAAGGGAACTGGAGTGGCTACGATTCCAGGCAGTTGGAGGCTCTTTTAGTTTCTGATCTATCAGTATGAATACATATCTGTATCTGTGTGTCTGCATATGTGTGACACCTTTAGCTGTATGTCTCTGTGTCAGACTGAGAGTATAATGTGTCCATGATTATACATGTCTGTTGGGGGGCGTGTTAACAGTATATCTGTATTTTTCTGAGCGCATGAGTCTGTGTGGAAGCAGCTACCAGTCTCTGTGTGTATCTGTCAAGTGTCTCTGTTCAGTTCTGTGTATCTTATTTTGTTTGCATATGCACATATGTGCATGTACATGCTCTCAGGTGGGGCACCTGACCAGGCATAGGCCTTATTCCAAGTGGGGAAGAGCCAGAGTGTCTCTGGGCAGTGCTCTGACATTACCACAACCTGTGAGCCTTTGTGGTCACATCATTGTTGGGGGAACTGGAGAGAGAATACCAGGTCCGAAGGACCCAGTCACCTCCTTCAAAGTAGACCATTTATCCATTCCAGACATTCACTGGTGCCTTGTGGATGCTGGGCACACTGAGTACAAGTTTCTGTTCTCAGTGAGCTCACATCCTGGGAAGAGACAGGGACTTGCCTGAAGTAGGTGCTTGCCACCCAGGGTACTAAGGGCCGTGATAGAAAATACATGGGTTGCCCCAAAGGTGGTTTTCCCTCTCCTTAGTTGCCAGGTAGTTTCTACTTCTTCAGTTACCTCTCACTAAGAGGTAGTGATATTGGGGGCATCTCACCCCAGGAGGGATGCCCCCATGTTCTTGTTGGGACATCTCAAGGGTTTCCCAGGGTCCAGGCTAAGAGGAAGTGACCAGCAGGCCTGGGGAACTGGGGGTACTCCACCATAACTGATGTTCCCTCTCATAGATATTTTCCAAACAATCTAGAGAAGATGCCAAACACAGTAGGGTAATATGCCTGGGAGGTCAGCAGGAAGTTTCCTATATAAGAGGACACTTGAATTGGAATCTTTGAAGAATGAATAGGAGTGTTTGGTAGTCAGAAAAATGGGGGAGGGTATTTTAGATAGGAGGACTCAGTAGAAAGGCCTGTGGGCATGAGAAACCCAGTGTGCTGAGGACAAGTTCAGACACCTACAAGAAGCTTCCCATGACTGGAGTGGCAAATTTGGGTTAGGAAATAGCTAGAAAATAATCAGAGACATAAGCAGGGCCTTGAATGGCTGGTTAAAGGGTGTGGACTTTTCCTGCAGTTTTGAGGAGACATAGGAAGTTTGTGAGTGAGAGAATGATGTGATCAAAGCTCTGGTTCAGAATCAATGAAGCAGTTTGTGTTGCACAAAACTAGTTCTTAGTAGGTGCTCAATAAATGCATGTGGGTGGTTGAATGAATGAGTAGGTGAGTAAATGAATCAATGAAAGAGTGATGGGAAAGGGAGGAACCAAAGAGGACCAGTGAGAAGACTTGCATTGGTCCACGGAAGGAAGAACTGGCTGGGGGCTAGGGACAGCCAGGGTTAATGCACCCCACATACACTTTATCTGGGTGCCCCTTCTATCATCTGTTCCAGGGTGTGTGTTTGAGAAGAAGGGGTTCCTTGTTCCCGCTCTGTGCTGCTTGAGACTCAGCAATGCCCCTGTTGTCTGTTCACCTGTTGACCCTAGGTTAGGACCTCTGAGGTATCCCCTGCTTTTTCAGAGAAGGTGGTTTCTTTATCTGGGTGGGCCCCATGGGGCAGCCCAAGGCTCTGAGTGACAATGGAGGTAAGGGCTTTGGAGCCAGAAGTAGTTCTGGTTCTTCCACCCAGAACCCTGTGACCGTAGATGAAGGACAGTGCCACCTGCCTCTCTGGGTTATTGGGAAGGCTCAGTGAGTCCCCTGGGAAAGTGTTCATGCAGTGCTGGGCACACTGTGGGGCTAAAGGGGCTCCCTCCTCTGTTGCCAGCACCAGGGGCTCCCTAGGATACTGGGCTTCTTGACACTTGGTCTTTGTAGTCTTTGAATGAAGAGGGCTGCCCTGCCACCTCCAGGCTGGCTCTGAGGTGTGGGTGAGGGTGCTTGGAAGGGAGGGAGGATATAGGGCATTAATTGGGCTGGGAGAGGCGGGGAAGGGGAGGCGTGGGTTTTGAGCAGTGAGGTTAATGGCCCTCGCACCAAAGAGACAGCTTTAATGAGCTTCAGCTGGCGATGCCCCGAGTTACTGTGCGTGCTAAAAGGGTCGCGCTGTAAGAGTTTGATGTGGACTGCTTCCCAACCCTGGGGGTCAGAGGTCAGCTCCTGTCACTGGCCACTCAGGCTGGTCCTTAGTGACATGGTGCTAATTAACTGTGAGGAGCTGCCAGCTTGGAATGGGGAGTGGTATGTGTATTGGCTGGTGGGGGGTGAGGCAGCATTGGGTGGCTGCCAGGCAAGGGTGCTGTGGATCCCACAGCTGAGCCATGTCCAGGGGCTGCTCAGTCCTCCCGCAGTGCCACAGGAGTGTGGCATGCGTGGTGTGAAGGTGCTGAGAGAGCACAGAGGCAGGCTTGGGGTGACGGGTGTGGGGAAGGGGCTCAGGCCATGGGGAGAGGGCTACTAGGATGGTTGTGCATGCTATAGGAGTGTTTTGGCCAGGGGAGTTACATGGTCAGTGTCGGCTTCAGTCAGAGGATGCTCATAGTTTGTAGGGGAAGGACTAGTGAGGAGAGACTGCAGATAGGGAGGCTGAAGGGGAGGGGCAACAAGGTAAGCAAGAGTGCATCGGCCCTGGAAATAGACGTAGGACACCAGGTAAAACTTACTTTCATTCCGTACACACTATCTTGGACCTACCATACATCAGGAACCATGGTAGGTGCTAGAAATGTATTTTTAACAATGGCAGACACAGTGCTCTGCCCCCACAGAGCTCACAAGTGGAGTTGTGGGCTTGGCCCTGGGGACTGAAGGTGAAGTTGGGTTTAGGGATGGCCAAGGAGGGTCCGGAGGTGGTGCAGCACTGGGCAGAAAGGCTGCTGGAGGCTGTCAGCGTGACGTCATAGTCAGGGGAGGGCACTTCCTTCTGCGGTAGCAGATTTTGCCTTGGGAGCCTGGTGAACAGCCTGGTGCCAGAGCAGGTTGTGGTGAGTAGGGCCTGCATGCATCTAGAACTGCTGACTCCAGGGCTGCCGATGGTCTCTGTCAGCATCCTTGGTTTGGACCACAGGCTCTGAGGGAGGGCAGCCTCCACAGGGGACTGCTGAGTGGTCCTTCATTCATTTCAGCAAAGGGGCAGTAAGCACTCACGTTAGTTGGAAGCACTTTATATTAACTAATTCAGTTTTCACAACAGTCTTATGAAGGCAGGCATCATCATTCCCATTTTATAGATGAAGAAGCTGAGGCTCAGTGAAGTGAACTGCCTAAGGTCACACAGCCAGTTGATTGAGGAGCCAGGATTCAAACCCAAGCCCATCTGAGTGCAGAGCCTGTGTTATCACTGCGGAACTCTGAAGCACCCTTTTGGTATTGGGCTTTGCGCTACCAATAGAGACGGTGTGGAAGAAAACAAGCGCGCTTTCCTCATTTCCCTCAGTGTCAAGTGAAACATGCAGGCCTGAGCAGAGCTTTAGTAGCAGCAGCTGAGGAAGAAAGCAAAGGCAGCATCACCACTCCCTCTCTGCTGCTACAGTCACCCTGAGCCAGGGACCTGCAACTGTTGGCATCTGACCTCCTTCTGGCCCTGACGGTTGTGATTTCAGTTCTCTCTCTACCTCATGGCCCAGGAAAATTCTGCTAATCTTCCAGGGGCCACCTCCTCTGGGAATCTTGCCTGGCCCTCCCAGTATGAGTGTTCAAAACACACACTTGGGCCCTATTATAATTTGTCAGAGGTAATGATCTGGCCCTACGTACTTGGGTTCTCTAAGGGCAGGGCCTGGGCCTCCCCTTCTTTTTTGGAAATCTGCACAGGAAATGTCAGTAAAATCTCACCTGCTGTTGTAACTTGGAGGCCCCACAGACTACTGCTGGTTTCAGCTGGTTAGGAGAGTAACTGGAACCTTCCCTGATGCCTGGCTGGGTGGTCCTTCCTAGGAGCTTGGCCCCTCTGCTCTGGGATGGAGAAGGATCCCGGTGAGGCTTATGGTACAGGTGGCATGGCCAGAAACCAAGTGGACTCTCAAGAGCTTGCTACCCAGAACTGTTTGGCAAGAGAGCTGGGCTGGAAGGTGGCAGGGTGGGGGCCTGGCCCCCAGGGGGGCAGTGGGCTGGCCTGTGGTCTCCCCTGAAGGAGTGGGGTGTCTATCAAGAGTCCAGTCAGAACGCATTAGCTCTGTGACATGGATCTCATTAGTGCCCGTGAGAGGTGTCACTGCGGGAGAATCGTCGGCTCAGGGAGACGCTTGTACCAAAAGGAAGAAAGGACAGTGACAGCCTTTTCTCTGCCGCCTCTGCCGCCACGCTCACTGGGCTGCCCGCCCTCCTCCTCGTTGGGGGGGTTGTGGGGGTGCTGGCTAATGAGCTCGTCTGCAGTACAGCTTTGCCTGGCCTCCTTGAAGTTTCCCGGGTCCCTCTGAAGACCTCGGGCCCGGGATTAGCACACACCAAACGCCAGCCCCCCTCTTGCCCAGCAGGGAGTTCCTTCTGATCACCCTATTCCTGCTGCCATAGGCAAGGAAAGGGGGTGGTACCAAGATAGAGCCACTGTGGCCTGGGGGAGGGGGCCTTGCACCTCTGGGAAGCCTCAAGCCCCTCTGCATCCCTTGACAGAATGACCATGTCCACCTCTCTGCAAAGGGTTCTTGCTTCCCAGAGCTGCAGTCTTCTCCTCCCATCCCCTTTCTCCATGACATCTAGCCTGGCAGTGTCCCCATTCCTGTGGGGGACCCCCACCCAAGGCAAGGAAGAATGTGAGGACCTTGGCTGAGGGTTCAGGAGGTAGCATTTAGATCTTATAGGATGTGGGACTTTCTGGCTCAGCTAGAGAGCCTCAGAATCAGCGAGATTCGTGGAGTCTTCTGGGCTTCAGATGATCTGAGTGGTGATGCATCGATGTGAGACCTCTACAGACCTTGATGTCCTTCTCCCCATTTGTCCCAGAGAGGTACCTTGTCCGCTTCCCCTAGCTTTGGCCACCTTCAGGGCTGGGAGGGGAGGAGTCAGCCCAGCTGCCTTATGGGGAAGGGCAGAGCACAGTGGAGTGTTTGCTTCCCCAACACTACTGCCCCCTCCCATCCAGTTCTTTCTGGTGTGGACCTAAGAATGTGAGAAGCCAGGGAGGTGGATGGTCATGAGAAGGGTTAACTCCCCCGTCATTGACAGGGTCTGCACTGGCCTGCCTGGATAGTGCCTTGGGAGAGGGTGCTGGCTCCTTCCTCCCTGAGCTGACCCCCTTGGAGCCCCAGAGACATCTGAGGAATTGGTTCTTGCCAGACACCAGACTACTCTTCAGTAGCAACCATAGATGGAAGAATGACTAGATGGATGGGTGAGTTGATGGATGGATGGAGGAAGATTCTCCTGTCTGTCTGTCTGTATGTATGTGTTCTGTGTGTTTGATTCTTCAGGAAGTACAATCTTTGTTTCCCCACCTTCCTAGCCCCAGGCCCCGGCCTCATCTCCCCTTGTCTCTCTCTGTATCTCCTGTCAAACCATCGCAGACTTAAATGACAAAGAAATCAGAAAGACAGATCAATGCCGGCCAAATTAGCACTTGCAGATAGACTGTGTGGGGATGTCAGCGCCCTGACCCCTGGTGATCTTGCAGCCTCCGCTGCTGATATTATGCAAATTGCATCCATCTGGCAGGACCCGCGTGCTGGCTGCTCCTACTCAGAGGAGTAATGGGCTGGGGGTGGGCGGGAGTGTTAGAGCAAGAGTCACTGGAGTGTGTGCGTGTGTGTGCATGTGTGAGCATGTGTTTGAGTGTGTGTGAGGGCGTGCGGTGCCCACCAAGCACTGGGCGGTGATTGAGTGATTGACAGGGCAGATAAGGGACTGCATTGGAATCCTTTGGGCTGGGGGATTAGGAGCAGCCACAGATGGGAGATAACCGGACTTCATTTCAGTTTATTTTCCTCCTTATCCCCTCTCCCCACCTTCACTCCCCGAAAAACACAATCTCTGTAGTTTGTGTTTTCATCAATATTTGCAAGTCATTACCACTGGTTTAAGGTGAGAGACAATGTCAGGGCCCAGACCAGGCCAGCCCCTCCCCCAGTCCCTGGTACCCTGAGAATCAGTCCCTAGAGCAGCACAGCCAGCCTTCACTCCAGTGGCATTCACAGCAGCCCCTCCTTTCAGGCCCACAGTACTCATGGAGCAGTCCACACCTCATGGACCAGCCCTGCTGACCCAGCCCATCTGACCTCATGCCAGCTGGCATTCCTTAAGCTTGGCCCTGCCCCTCCACCTGCAACTACTGTGGGACATCCCTCCCTGTGCTTTGGCTCCAGCATAGGTGCTCTGTCCTCGGCATTAGCTGTGCCCCCTGGGGCTGCCCCTCTCCTTCTGCAGGGTTCTGGACCCTTCCTCTTAGTTTCTCCCATCCTGGACACTACTGACCAGGCATAGGCCCCACTGGGCAAAGTGGGGCCTGTGGCCTGCAGAGAGGGGAATTTGGCCTGGTCTGAATCACACCAGTGTCATTCTATGTTTGCTGAGTGCCAGGTATTAGTACGGAGGGCTTTATATCTGTTCTGTCACTGAATTCTCAAACCCCGTGATAAGGGCTGTCATCTCTACTGGATATGAGGAAACTGAGGCTCCAGAAGGTTGTCATGACTGAGAGCTGCTCAGCAAGGAAGTGAGAGAGCAGGAATTTGAACACAGATCTCTCCTAGTCTAGGGTTGGAGTTCTTCACCACCATGAGTACTGCTTTCCTGCCATTCCACCAGCTGTAGACACGCAACATGTCACCACGCCTGGATCCATTTAAAAGAGCCATCCTTGTACCGCAGGCAGAGAAGTTCATTCAGCTACTAGCCTGTGAACACAGACCCTGACTCAGACCTCCTACTAGGCTAAACCAGCCCAAGCCAGGCTGAACCAGGCCAAAGGGGACTGGAATCAAACAGGCCCTGCTTTCAGAAGCTGTGTGTCTGAGACAGTTGGGCTGTAGCAAGAAGGACACACAGAGGACAGAATGTACCCAGCAGCTGAGCCAGCCCAGGAGTATGTCCCAGCATACGGCCTCCAGGCCCGTGTATCTCAAGGAGAGGGGCTGGGGTTGCCCAAGCCAACCTGCTGTGGTGGCTGAGGGTGTAGCTGTCCCAGAGGCCCCTCCAAAACTGGGTCCCTCCTGTACCCTCCCACCAGGCAGGGCTGGGAGCTGGGAGTACTGGGGACATGTCCGGGGACACGTGTGCAAGGGGAGCTTGTCCTAATGAGGAAAACATGGCTGCTAGTTAGGCAAGGGGCGGGCGGGGAGCCGCAGAGCTGATTGAAGGCAGGGGCAGGGGTCAGACAATTAGGCCCAGATCCTGCCGTTTGATGTGAGTTCTGAGGCCTCAAAGCCTCCCTTCAGCCGGCTCCCTCCACTCCCTCCTCTCCCTCCTCTTTCCTTTCTTCTTCTGCCCAAAGGCAGGAAGGATGGAAACGCTTACACTCACTGTTACTATTATTAAACCCTGCGGCAGGCCAGCCAGACCCCAGGACTCCTGCCCACAGGGGGCACCCCAGGCCCCCAGGAGGTTCCTTGGGCCCCAGAGTGGGCATCTGGCCAGAGGCCAAGGCCAGGCCAGCTGAGCCCCCGGGCAGGGTTACCCTGCCCCTCTTGCTTCTGGGGCAGGAGAGTGAATGGGGCTGCCCAGCGGGAATTTGGGCTCTGGGCTCTCAGGGCCATATCCCAGGTCTGCATTAACCATCACCTCCTGCAGCCGCTTAGTTCTTTTCTGTCCTGGCCTGGGGCTGAGGGTTGAGGGCATGATTCATTCACGCTCATATCCCATCACACAGTGATCTGCAGCAGTCGCATCAAGACCTTTTGCCACAAGATGGAGATAATGTAGAGCCTCGCAGCCCCACAGCACTGTCACACACCCCAGAGCAGACCCCCACACCAGATATCATAGCCACACATACCCTCACAGGCCATACCCACAGGGTCTTGCACAAAAGCACCTACTGTCCCCTGCCACAGGGCCCTGAGTTCTCAGCCCCTCTCCCAGAATAGCTAAGAATAGCAGTTAGATCTTATGTCTAGGGCTGGGGGTTACTAGGCCTCTTCTAGTCTCCCAGCCTAGGAAATAAGCTTAGAGAGTTGGTAGTGACCAGGGAGTAGTGGGAAGAAGCTAGATTGGGGGGGGGAGGGGGCAGCAGTGGGGAGAGGGAGGGTGGGAGCAGAGATAAATGTTAGCTCATTTCTTCCGTAATTAGTTACTCCCTCATCCCCGCGTTGTAATTGTGAACAAGCTGTAATGTTTAATTAGTCTGTAAATGAAACCCCAATTTCATAATGGCCTGGCTGACAGGGCTAAGTGAGCAGGGGAGGAGGAGGAGGGGACTCTTCCTCCCCTCCTCCTGCAGGGTGGATGCAGGCTGTGGGATCACCTCCTTTTCCTTTCAGCCCCAGCCTGGCCTCTGTCAGAGGAGGCTGTGTGATGGGACTCAGGCCTATACTCTTGCTCTGAATATCCCTTCCACGGACCCATCTTACCAGAGGAAGGGGAGAGGAGGCTCTCAGGCATCCTTCCTGCCTCCCCATCACTCTTGGGTTGGGATAGAACAGTCAGCCCAACCCAGATGCTTCTGGTGGGAGAAGCTGACTCCAGTGGGAGAAGCTGACTCTGGTGGCCAGGCCTTGTGATCTCCCCAACGATGATACTTCCTCCCTAGAGGCCTTTGCTTGGAACCTGGCACCTCAAAATCTGGCCCTATACACCGAAAGGAGCCAGTGATTGGTTTAGGCCCCTCCCGACCTGTCCAGTCCCACTGCTAGGCGGGATCTAGCGCTGCGCTGCACTGACACCCATGCTGGCCCTTATTCTCCGCAGGGATTATCACTGCGGCCTGCGATAAACCGGAGCTGCCACAGGGGGGAGCCCCTGGCCCCGCGGCTGCCTCATTGGTCTTTCCCTGTCTCCCCTCCAACATCCTCATTGCCTGCACACGCCCCCGCCCCGCCTGCCGCAGCCATAAATCTCAATTTACGAGGGTGGCTCTGGTGGGGGAGGGAGGCAGCACCGCTAATGATGGCTCCTCAGCCGGATTTTTCATGTTGCACAGTCATAAATTTTTAAGAACAGCATGGGCAGCACGTTAGCGAGTTATCGAGGCTGCCTCCGTGCTGGCTGCCTGGCTCCAAGAGAGAAGAGCAGAGGCCGGGTAGGGCCAAGGAGGTATTCTGGGGCGGGGGTGGGGCAGGGCAACCAGAGGAGTCTAAGGCCAGGGTAAGACAGGGCCAAGCAGACGGGCTAGGGCTACAGTGAGCCTGTGCACAGGACAAGGTAGTGCTGCCAGCCGCCGGGAGCCAAGGCCAGGCACGTGGGTGGGATGAGGCATGTGGGCATGCAGACCGTGGCCTTCGGGAGTCCCTGATGGATGCCTCTGCTCCAAGACTTGACACCATGATGTACAGGAAGCCTGGAGACATATGGATTTTCAAAGTGGCCACTTTGAATAGAATTACAAACCCTGAGCATGTGCACGGTGAGGCCTCTGCCCTGGCAGAGCTACACCTAGTTCATAAACCAGGTGCCTTTTAGGATTGTTCTAGAGAGCTAGGGTGCCTGGGGAAATGCCCACAGAGGGAGCATATCTCTGGATATGCTGGAGCCTGGAGCCGGGCTGACCTCATTCTGTTTAAGGCTCATGCCTTCAAGGTTGAGTGTTACTAGGTAAGTCGTTCCCCATCCGGGGTCTCTATTTCTTCCTCTTTAAAATGGGGTTGATGCTGGCCCCTAACTGTCAGGCTCACTGGAAGCAAGAACTGTAAAATCCTTGGCCCATATTTGCTCCTTCATCTATTTAAATTTCTAGAAAAGTTTCTGAGGGAAGTGTCTGGGAAAGAGATCATTGTGGGAGATGATGGAGCCTTCCCTGTGTTTAGTCATTCATTCAGAAAATGTTTGCTGAGGTCTTCTGGGTGCCCAGGCCAGTACCAGGGCTTCAGAGGTGAGAGATGCTCCTTCGTGGGAGGTGAAGTGAGCACTTTTGGCTGAGGCAGGTCAATGTTCCCAGCCGTGTTCCTGGTTCCACCACAGGGTTGAGGTGCCAGATCCAGCCCTGTTTTTCCATGGAAGCACCTAAGCCTTCAGGGTGCTGAGAGGCTCATGCAGGTGTCCTCACAAGTCCTCGGGCCAGGCGCTCCCCTGAGTCCCCTGACCAGCACAGTTGAGGGTTAATGCTCTTGACCACCTCAAGGGTGGGCAAGAAGAGCAAGTAGGACTCCAGGAGTCCCTGGAGGAGGTGGGCCTAGCACGAGGGACAGCCTCAGAAGGCCACAAGCACAAAGTCAAGAAATCAGCAGTTGCTCAAGTCGGCAGAAGTAGTGGGAGTGTGTGTTTGGGAGGTGGTGAGTGAAAATCCTGTGTTCAGGAGGGCTCCATGGTGATCCATCAGGACAGCTTGATCATTTTGGCAGAAGAGAGTCCCCACTCTGAGCCTTGTTGGCTTAGGGGAAGTCCCCTGTCTACTTGGGCACAGACTCAGCCTCTGTCCTCTGCTGGCCTCTCCTGTCCCCCTTAAGCCAGTCTCCTCCTGCTCCCCACACTCCACGCCCCTCCCTCATCTCTTGTAACCTGTCATACCTTCTTTTACCTCATTGACTTCCCATGTGGCTTTATTTTCCCCCAGAGCCCCATATTCCCACCCCGCAGCCTAATTAACTCCTCCTCATCCCTCAGAGCTCAGCTTAAAGTTTGCTTCCTCGGGGATGCTTTCCCTGACTCCTAGACTTGATCAAGTCCCCGTCTCCCCATGTACTTTTTCTCAGCACCCTGCTCTCCCTATTTATAGCATTTAATCACAGTTGTAATTAAGAAATTATTTGTTTGAAAGCTGTTTAGTGCCTGTCTCCCTCACTAGACTGTAAGTTCCCTGAGGGCAAGAAATGTCTGTTTCATTCGGCTTATATCCCCAAAGCATAGCACAGTGTCTGACACGTGTAGGCAGATAGTAAATAAAATGTGCTGTATTGAATTGAGTTAAATTGAGTTGAGATGGCCCTCGCCCACCCCTGGGTGCCAGGGCAGGGGAGGCAGCTAGGGAAGTGCCTGGAGCTGAGGTGGTTCCCATTAGTCCTCATGATTAATTCACAGCCACACTGTGATAGAGTGGGCTTGTCCCCAGTCAGCGCCTCCGCTGGGGCCCACCTGTTAGCGACAAACAAACAAAGGGGATAAATAATGCATTGGGAGCTGAGCCAGGCAAGGCGGCGGTATTGAAATTAATAGGGATTAGCTGAGCAGCTTGAGGATGAAATATTTACCAGGTGGGACAGGGCTTAGGGAGGGCATCCCCCCTTCCCGGAGACCATAGGCATAGCTAGGCCTTTCTCCAGGGCATCATTGGCTAGGACTGGGGCACCCCAGCACCACCACTGCCACCCCTGGCTGCCTGGGTTTGCAGGACAGGCTGGCCAGACAGATGAGAGCTCAGGTCCCAGCCAGTCTCCTTGCACAGCAAAGTCCTGGGGAAACCAAGATGCTAGAAGGGAATGGAGGTGGGGAAGGGTCTGAAACCTTCAGGGCTTTGGAAGCTGGAGACAAAGACCATGACAGGGTTTCAGGTCCTGGGCATGTCAAGGCTTTGGGTGGCAAATGTCAGGGCTGGAGTTGGTTTGCCTGTAATCTTGCCCCTCTTTCTTTTCCTCTGGTCCTTCCTTCCTTCTTTTCAGTATGTATTTCTTGCGTGTCTCTGTGGATAACGTCTGTGCCCTCAGAGAGTTCATGGTCTAGCAGGAGGTGAAGGAGAGGCAGTTACAATACGCAAACTGGCTGCTGTGGGAGCACACAGAAGAGGTTCCTAACATGAAGGCAGGATAGAGGGAAGGCACCTAGAGGAAGCACTAGCAATCCTGGGTCCTGAGAGGTGAGGGCAATGAGCCAGGTGAGAAGTGAGGAGTTTTCTAGGCAGAAGGCAGAGGATTTGAAAACTCAAGGGGCAAATGAGCCTGAACTTGGCTGTACAACAGGGGAGTGGGAATGATGAGACTAGAGATGTAAACAGGTCCAGAACTCAGACTTTTATAAAGGGGTTTGGATGCATTGGGAGCTGAGTCAGGCAAGGTGGCAATATTGAACTTAATAGGGATTAGCTGAGCAGTCCTGAGAGGGGTGAGGAGCCACTGGAGGTGGTGCTGGTGGTGGTGGTTTTAATTTTTGACTCTTAAACTTTTTACTTTGAATTAATTTTATATTTGTAGGAAAGTTTCTATGTATCCCTTACCCAGCTTTCCCTCATGTTAACATCTTACATAATCACAATACAGTTATCAGTACCAGAAAATTAACATTGGTACTATGCTACATTAAACGGCTTATTAGGCCGGGTGTGGTGGCACACGCCTGTAATCCCAGCTACTTGGGAGGCTGAGGCACGGGACTCACCTGAACCTGGGAGGCGGAGATACAGTGAGCCGAGATCATGCCACTACACTCCAGCCTGGGCAACAGAGAGAAACCCTGTCTCAAAAAAAAAAAGCCTTATTTTTATTTCACCAGTGTTTCCATTAAAGTCCTTTTTCTGCTCCAGGTTCATTGAAGGGTTTGTTGTTGTTGTTGTTGCTGTTGTTGTTTCTTGAGGCAGCGTCTCACTCTGTTGCCCGGGATGGAATGCAGTAGTGCCATCTCGGCTCACTGCAATCTCCGCCTCCTGGGTTCAAGCGATTCTCCTGCCTCAGCCTCCTGAGTAGCTGGGATTACAGGTGCCACTATGCCCAGCTAATTTTTTGTATTTTTAGTAGGGACGGGGTTTTGCCATGTTGGCCAGGCTGGTCTCGAACTCTTGACCTCATGATTCGCCCACCTTGGCCTCCCAAAGTGCTGGGATTACAGGCGTTGAGCCACCGCGCCCAGCCTGGGTTTTAAGACAGGGAGTGAAATGACCAGATTGGTGGTTTAATAGGACACCATGGAAGAAAGATTGGCAGGGGCACTGCCATTACCTAGTTGAGAGATGATGGTGGACTGGACCAGGATGGTGGTAATGGGAATATGGACTTAGAAATTATTGGAAAATATATGGTAATTAAAGCTCCTAGAAATTATTGGAAAATATATGGTAATTAAAGCTCCAGGAGGGGAAAGTTTGCCCAGGGAAGGAGAGTGAGAAGGGAAGAGGACCAATGACAGTTCTGAGCAACACCCATATCTAAGAGGTGATCAAAAGAAAGGGAGTGTTCAAAGGAACCAAGGAGAATTGCATGGAAAGTGAGGGTGGGCCACTGAAGCCCAGGGAAGAGAGCTTTAAGGAGTGAACTGTTCACCAATTGTCTTATCAATCAAAACCTGAAAAGCTTCATCCTCATGAGTCATAGGGATCATTAGAGAATGCAGTGTTGGTAAAGCAGTGATCAGATTGCAAGGCGGGAGATGAAGAAATAAGATACTGAGTGTAAACAACTCTGAAGTTTGCCTCTAAAAGGGAGGAGAGATTGGGTACTAGCCAAATGGAAAAGGGAGTTAAAGGGAGACTTGTTTACTCCCAAGATGGGAGAGAATATATTTACATGCTTATGTGAAGGAGCCAATGCAGAAGAAAAAAGTGAAGCTGTATCAGTGGAAATAGGATACTCAATAATGTAAGGACCCTGAAAAGGCCTAGATTCTGGGTTGGACCCTACCCAGGTGGAGCGGAGGGATGGGCTTAGAAAGTGACATCAGGCAATTAGTGGTGCGTGGTGTTAAGAGCCTATAGTCCCAGCTACTCTGGAGGCTGAGGCAGGAGAATCGCTTGAACCCGGGAGGCAGAGGTTGCAGTGGGCCGAGACCACACCATTGCACTCCAGCCTGGGTGATAGAGCGAGACTCCATCTCAAAAAAAAAAAAAAAAAAAAAGTGACATCAGGCTTGGCCCTCTCTTGTGACAGGATAAGAGGACTGGGGCAGACTCAGAAGAGTGGCTTGTATGTGGCTCCTGTGAAGTAGAAGATAAGATTGTTTGCATGGGTGAGGGGTTTGTGGTGATATTGAGGGCGGGGGATTTGAGATTTGTGGAAAGGAGAGAAACTTGAAATTGTCACTAGGGCTGAAGGGAGAGAGAGTGCACACTGATCAGGAACACTGGAGATTGGCTGGGCAGTTTTATATACCCAACTGAGGCTGATGACTCTGATTTTGTAAGTGGCACTAGTGGCACTAGTCTGTATGGTTGAGATTTTCTCTAGTCACACACTCCAGGTGGCAGGCACAGAGAAGGCAGATTTTGGGTTTTTCCAGGCAAAGGTGATAAGGGAATAAGAGAGTTGAGGATTGGCAAGAAAAAGACTGAAAAGTAATGGACTGTGCAATCCAGGCTCCAAAGGCAGACATGTCAGTTATGTTGCTAGGACAGAAACTATGACTTTTCCCTTCTTTTTCACTAAATAGAACCCCTGTATAATTATAGAACCCCTGTATAATAATCAGTGTGTACCTAGTTAAAAGACTACTTTTTTAGTTTTCCACACAGCTAGGTACAGCCATGTCTCTGAGCTCTGGCTGGTGAAACAAAAGGAAGTGTGTTGTCTGGGACTTCCAGGGATGATACTTAAAGGGAAACAACTCAGCTGGGAAATACGCTATTCTTGCCTTTTCCCACCTTCCCTCTTTCTTTTTCCTGGAATGTGGATTTGATGGTTGGAGCTCCAGCAGCTGTTTTGGACTATGAAATAGTCTGAGGATTGGAAACCACATGCCGAGAATGGCAGGGCAGAAAGAAATAAGTCTGAAGAGTCTGATGACCTTGTGGAACTGAGGGGCGTTTAGTCAACTTATATTGCAAGCCATACTCGTAGAATGCCTTTCTTAGTAAAGCTATATTTCTTCCCTCTCTGTTTTCACTGGGGTTTTAGTCTAAACTTGATTCTTTTAGCCTTTTTCCTAACATAGCCTGTGTCCTAAGATACAGCTAGAAACAATTTGATCAAATGTTTCAAGAGAGCAAAAGAAAAAAAAGGGTTACCAACTTCCCAGCCTGAAATAGCAGCGTCCTCTTTGTCCTTCGGCCTGCCTCCTTTATTCAGTGAGTTCTATGTTGTAAGGTCCATTCCTTATGTCATTCTCCTTCCTGCCTTTACATTCTGTATCAGTTAGTATACTTTCAGCTGCAAGAAAAAGAAACCCCAATTTTAAATATCTTAAACAATAAGGGGATTTATTATCTCACAAAAGAAATTCAGCAGTAAGGTGATCCTAAGGTTGGTTAATTCAGCATCTCAGCAATGTTATCAGGGACCCAGATTTGTTTCCATTTTTCTTTCATCTTCAGCATGGTCTTCATAGGCTAACTCCCCTCAAGGTTGGAAGATGGCTTCTGCAGTCCCAGACATTATGTGCAGGTACGAAAACATCCAGCAGAATATAAAGGACTATTTTTCCCTCATGCTTGTCTTCATAAGAGAGAAGAAATTTTCCTGAAGGCCTTTCAGCAAACTTACCCTCAGTCTCAGTAGCCAGAACACATGCCTATCCCTATGTCAATGACTGGCAAGGGAGAACGGGTCACCAAAAATGGCTCAGACCACAGAGGATTAATTCTGATTACTTGAAGGAGTAGTGGGCTCTGCCAACGGGGCAGAAGGTGGTGGCGCTTGGGAACATCATCAAAAGTGAACAAGGGCCAGGCCCAATGGCTCATGTCTATAATCCCAGCACTTTGGGAGGCTGGGGAAGGTGGAACCAGCCTTGGTAACATAGCAAGACTCCATATCTACCAAAAAAAAAAAAAAAAAAGCCAGGCATGGTGGCATACTTGTAGTTCCAGCTGCTCGGGAGGCTGATGCAGGAGGATTGCTTGACCCCAGGAGGCCGAGAGTGCGGTGAGCTATGACCAAGCCACTGCACTTCTGCCTGGGTGACAGAGTAACATTCTAATTCAAAGCAAAAGAAGTGGGCAAGAAAAAATGTGAATACAGGAGAGACGATACATATGGAGAGAGTAAGGGTATAAATTTTAAGGTTTCAGTGAGTGAAAAAAAAAATAGTATACAGACAGGTTAGGCATCCCTGATCTGAAAATCCCAAATCCAGAATGCTCCAAAATTCGAAACTTTTTGACTGCCAGCATAACACCACAAGTGGAAAATTCCACACCTGACCTCATGTGATGGGTCGCCATCAAAACTTTGTTTTATGCACAAAATTATATAAACGATTATATAAAATTACCTTCGGGGTATGTGCATAAAGTATAGAAGAAACAAATGAATTCTGTGTTTAGACTTGGGTCCCCATCCCCAAGATATCTCATGTATATGCAAATATTGCACAATCTGAAAAAAATCCAAAATTCAAAACACTCCTGGTCTCCAAGCACTTGGATAATAACCTTGTTATTGTCAGAAACCAGGGATATTTGGATTTAATATTTCAAGGAAGAGTAGTAGGATGTTTAAAAGGTTGAGTGTGTTACTGTGAATATGGGTGGAAATTAGATACAGTGGAGAAGGCCATTAGTGCTAAAGTCAAAGAATGAAGAGGCTGGCAACAAGATTTCTCAAAAGGTCAGGATATAGAGGTTATGGCAGGCAGGTCTCTTGGGAGGGAGGTGGCCATGGTCTGGATTGATAGCACGTGCTCACAAGAAAGTCTCCAGATAGTCTGCTGGTACATGGGTCTGGGGCCGGGTCACAGGTCCTGGTACTTTCCAGCTACCTGGGGCAGCACAGGCAAGTGGCATAACCTCTCTGTATCTCAGTATCCTCATTTTACAAGGAATCTGTCCTGGTAGTTCAAGCCATTCTGGAAGAGGGTAAGGCCCTGACATGTTCCTATTGGAACCACTACAGGGCCCAGAAGACTGATGAGGCTGCCAGGTATGGCAGATCAGCTCAGCTGTTCTCAGTAGCCAACCCCTCCCTGGCTGGGTTCCCTTTACTTGGCTGTAGGTGATCTGGCTATAACCTGGCACTTCTAGTTGTGGCATCCCAGACCAGGAGGAAGGTGAGGCTTTCTGGCCCCTCTACCTGGATGAGGCCTTGGCTGGGATTGAGTTGGGGGAGGCGGGCATCCTCTGTAATGGCCAGAGCAGCCGCCCTGTTACTACGGCGTATTTCACTTTTAATTCTGACATATAATGTAATGATCTTTTTTAAGGCCCGATGATATTATCTGCCTGACTAGATTATTGAGTCTTCATCATCTCCAGATAAATTTATGGCCAGGACGAGGCTCAGGATTTATCATCAGTCAATAGAGCTCGATACTCTAACAAGGCGTGTAATAAGATATACATATTTAATGATCCAAGGGGAGGAGCGCTAATGGGAGTCGAGTGAGTGGTCCATGGGGCTGGGGCTCTGCCCTAGGGTTGCCATGGCTGTGGGGACATGGATGTGGTCTTTGCCCTATGGTCCCCAACTCTGGTCTTTCTCAGGACTGCCTCAGTCTCCTTCCCAAGAGCCTGAGGAAGGAAGAGGTAGGGAAAGGAAGAGGCAGCATTAGGGCCAGGCCTGAGCTAGGGCCCAAGCATCTTAAGCCCAAAGGGTGTATGCACCCCCTGAGAACTTCGCTCCTGCTTCCAGGCCTTGGAAGGGTTGGGGGTGTCCTTAGACCTGTACGCCCAGGCCCCTGAGCATTAGGGCGAGCCCACAAGGGAGGGAGTGCCGGGGCTGCGTGCCCAGGCCGCACTGATGGTGACGGATGGTTTTTCATTATAGCCTCTCAGGTCCTGCCCGCGCCCTGTGTGGAAATTCTATTTATTCCCTAATTTGTAAAAATTCCCTCTTTATCTGATCCCAATCAGGGCGGGGTAATTGGCTCTCTGGGGCAGCGGCTGGGGTCCTTGATGAAGAGCTATGTGGATGTACCCAGCCCGGCCCCCACCCAGCCTGCCACCAGGGCCCACAATTAATAATGATTTGCAAATGGCAGACAAGCAATAACACAGAAAGATGTGGTGTCCGTGCTGCCTCTTCATTTCCTTCCCTCGCAGATATAAATGGCCACAGAACAAAAACCCAGCACTATAAATTCTAGAATTAGTTATTCACCGGGATAAATGGGGCCCGGAGCCACCAGCCACTCTCCCTGCCACCGTTCTTGCCTGCTTTCCCTGATCCAGGTTCTAGCCCCATGTCTGTCTTGAGCCTGGCGCCTGACTCTTCTGCCTCTTTGGCTCACAGCACAATTCCTCAGTTTCTTCCCACCACTCCAGCTACCTCCTCCTGTGTGGCCGAGACTTGGGAGTGGTCACCTGGTCTGGGCCTGTAGCTTCCTCTGCCGGGCTGGAGCCAGCAGGTGGGATCCTCCCTCCACCTCTTCTTATGGACCTCCCTGGCTACCCAGTGTGGTTTCTGTCCTCATTCTGTATTGGGGTTTGAATGAAGTTGACATGTCCTGCTAAGCCTGGGAGTCTGGATAAGGGTTGGTCTTGGGTATCATCTTTGGCATTTGGGACCAATCCTGTCCGTTGGCCAAATCTGAGTTGAGTTCCTGGTGGCCAAATGCACTGTAAGTGACATAAGGGGTTTGATGCTGTGCTTACTGGTCAGGCAGTTCTGGGATGCTAGCAAAGGGGTTTCCGGGCACCATGCCCTCCCGGCCAGGCACATCCTCCCCCAACCCCACTGCCCCCAAGTGGCTGTGAGCTGGCGGGTAATGGGCGTGTAATGGCCTCATTTCCATGCCTGGCCTCCAGGAGCGGCGGTAAGTGTTTGATTGCCTTAATTTCCAAACACATCATTATCCCAGCTTTACCAGCGCTTAATAAACACTTTATGAGGATTTTTTTAAAAACATCTTCAGTCCGCATACTTCTCTGAAGTGATAAACTCTAATTAAGTCTAATATTTAAAAATATGGTAATGGTGAGTTGTTTGAATAAGTGGACTGCATTTCTGTAATTTCATTATTACGTAAAACACGCTAATTATTTGGAGCGCGCTTATTACGGTGAGAGAAATCGCCTGCTAATCAAGATGAAATTGCCTTTTCCCCTTATTGTGGAACCATCGTCATCCTTCACCATCAGCCTGTGGCACCTCCAGGCACCTCGGTGGGGTGGAGGGGGCTGAGGGGAGGGGCTGAAAGGGGTCACTTTGGAGTGGAGGCTGTAAGGACCCTGTCTGGGAGAGGGGGAGGAAGCTATGGGAGCCATAGCTGTGGAGAGAAGGGAGTGTGTGTCTAGGAAGTGTGTCAGGTGGGCCAAGGTGGCCGTGAATGGGGGCTCGGGACTGTGTAGGCCATGTCTGAGACAAGGGGGGTGGGGATATCAGGATATTATTGTTGGAATAACATTATTTTTAGATGTTATTGGAATTACAAAAATAATAACTAACCGAGCTACTGTTTTAAGCACTTCACAAATAACTCATTTCATCTTTTTAACAACACTTTGAGGGAAGTTATTGCTATAATTATTATTATTCCCATTTTAGAGAAGAAGAAACCAAAACAAAGAGAACTTAAATAGAATTCAGGAACTTGCTCAAGTTCACATAAGGTTACTGAGTGGTGGAGTTTGGATTCAAACCCAGAAGCAGGATATACTGGGGCTGTCTGCTGTGTCAGTCCTAAACTCACTGTCTTGGCCTCCATCTTCCTTCTAAGCTAACATTTGATGCTAAACCTTAAACTGCACCCAGCTGTTGGGTCCCCATCACAGAGTTGCCAGATAATACAGGGTTACAAATAATACAGGACACTAAATTTGAATTTCAGATAAATAATTTTTAGTATTAAAAAAAAAATAAGTGTGTCCTGTATGGAGCTGGGGCTGCATTTAATCTGGCAGTCCTGTGTCAAGCAGACCTAGGCACTGGCACTTTGCTCTCAGGGCATTACTGCTGCCAGGATGTCTAGACAGACAGATGTGGCAATAGTTGAGGTTCTAGAATGTAGACACACCCAGGGATCCTGCTGTGTCACCCTTACCATGCGTGGTTCCTGCTCCTTGCACTGTTTTCCATACCACCTCCGAACTACCCTACCCTATCTCTGCTGGTCCCTGTTCCATGGACTCTCGCCTCATTCCTCACCATGTCCTGAAGATCACTAATAAAGTGCGTTACCAAGCTAAGCATTCCGCAGGCAGGAGGCCTGTGGAGACTCCAGCAGACCTCAGGATGTGTCTGCATGTTCCTTTAGGCCACACTGCCTCTTAGTCCCATAAGATCAGCAGCTTGCCACCCTACTCTCCCTCCTGTTCCCCCAGTTTGATTGGCTTCTTTGATCATTTCACATACATTCTCTCCTGCCTCCAACAGACACATGTATGGGAATTGTATATATGATAGAGGTGTCATTTCAAAAGGATGGGGAAAGTGTAGACAGTTCAATCAATGGTGGTAGGACAATTGGCTATCGGGGGAAAAAAGTTAGAGTTTTTATTTCTTACCACACACAAAAATAAATTCCAGACAGATTAAAAAGTTAATATAAAAAAACGGAAAGTATTAGAAGAAAACATAGGATACTTGTGTGTGTGTGGTTGTGTGTGTGTTTAATAATGCTGAGATAGAGAAGACATTAGCCTAGAAACCATAAAGAAATGCCTGACAAATTTAGATGTCCCATAGGAATATGACTTAACTTATCCAAAGCTAAGTTCATCACTGCCCCAAATTTGCATCTTCCCTGGTATGCCTTATCTCAGTGAGTGGCACTGAGATCCTAGATGCTTTCCCTCTGCCATCCTAATCCCCCCATTAAGGCTTGCTCATTCTCTTTCCTAAAAATTCTCTTACCTCCATCCACTTCCCCCACATCATCAATAGATCTCCATTTCCACTGCCACTGGCCTAGTTCTGGGCCATTATTTCTGGTCTGGACCACAGTAGAATCTGCTAATTGATCTGTCTGCCTTCAGGGTTAATCCTTCTAATCCTGTCCTCACATCTAAGATGGTAATTCTGAAACACAGATCTGGTACTGTCATTCCCCTCCTTAACCATGTTAATGTCCATCATTCTCAGAATATTAACATCTTAAGCTCCTTAGTTTAGCATTTGGGTTCTTTAGGATTCCCTTTAGTCCGTCACTGACCACCAGCTTCATCTCTTGACACTCCCTTCTGATTCTTCATCACCCCCACCCATCTGATAAACTTAATTTTTTTTGGACACTCCACATTTCACCTCCATAAATGTGCCTATGCTGAGAACACCTTCCTCACCCCAACCCTAACTGGGTGGGCTAGCTCCCTCCCCCATCCCCTAAGACCTCTGATTAACTCTGGAGTCTTTTCCTAATCCTCAAACAGAACTAGATTACTTTTCCATGCATCCTTTTCTCATAGCACTGTACACCTGACAGGGCTGTCTTTGAGTTCCTTGAGGGCAGGGAGCTACAGAGTCTTGCACATCCCTCAGAAGCATTATGGTACAAGATCACTGAACATACAGAAGGTGTCGGTGCGTGTTTGCTGAATGAATGAGTACATGAATGAATGGACTTCTCACTTCTTGGGTCCCCTTCCTCCTGAGGGTCTCCCTAGCCCAGGCCCTGCTTCCTGTCCACTACCACTCAGTTCCCAGGTAAGTACCACTAATGGAGAATATCAGCCTCAGGTTGTTTGCCCTTTGTGAGCTCTTTCTGGGTGTCCTAAGTGATCTGAGCAACTCTTTTGTGTGCAGATTCTTTGTCAGGCAGACATTTGACTGTCCTTGGGCCCAGCCAACAAGCTTATCCTTCCTTGTTAGGTGCTAGCCCCACTAATCTTCTCTCAGGGATTTATGCAGCTGCACTCCTGACATTATGGTCCTGGCAATATAAAAATATTTCCAACACTGAGAATATTAATGCCCCAAAAAAGAGGAGAGGGTCATCTTGTCACAAATTGATGATCCTGCAGAAACATAAAAACAGGTTAGCCTGGCCAGGCAAGGTGCTCACGCCTATAATCCCAGCCCTTTGGGAGGCTGAGGTACAAGAATTGGAGGCAGAGGTTGCAGTGAGCTGAGGTCACGCCACTGCACTCCAGCCTGGGTGACAGAGCGAGACTGTCTCAAAACAAAACAAAAGGAAACAAAACCAAAGGTTAGCCTTCTAGAATTTGAAGGTGAGGTAGACCTACTCTTGGAGGCCTCTATTGTGGGTGCAAGGCTGTGCTCCCTGCCACCCCACTCTCACCCTACAGCAGCTTCATGCTGGCCTCCGTAGCTCAATGAGAGGTCCTGGAAGGCAATCCTGCTAACCCAGGTGGCCCCCAGAGCTTCAAGCAGAAAATTTTCCAAGAGACTATGTTGCCACTAGACTCACCCTGCTGCTCGCTCTCTCTGAATTTTTGGCCTATTAAAAGCCCCAGATCTGTCTCTAGTGCTTCTGCCAAGCTTCCTCACTTTCTAGTAGGGCCATAGACTTAAAAAAAAAAAAAAATTATCAAGGCTTCAAGGGCTGGAAGAAGGGCCTGGAGCTGGAAGTCCATGGCTGCCATTCCACTGACTTGCTAGGTGAACTGGAGCAAATTTCTTCCTTTCCCTGGTCTCTCTTTATTGTAGCAGGCCAACTGCAACAAGTTAGACTCCAGAAATACCCAGTAAACAGGATCCGAAGTCAGAATTTAGAGTGAATGCCAAGTTGGTTTCACCAAGTCTGCCGGCCCCTTTCAGTCATCTGTGCTATCAGTTGTATACACTTTCTCACCACTAGGTCCTCCAGAAAACTAGCTTCCTTGCCTTTTCTTCAGAAAGAGGAGGTATTCCAAGCATAAAGAACAGCATGTGCAAAGATATGGGTGCAACACCTTGTTCAGTCCTCACAATAACAGCAAGGCCATTATCACCCCAGTAGAGGAACCTAAGTATTAGAGACGCTAAGCCCTTGCTGCGTGTTATGAAGCCAGTGGGTGAAGTTTAGATTGGAAACATGTCCTTCTGGCTCCAAAACCCACTTTGTCATTTTCAGAAAACAGTGAGTGGGGGTCCTTTAGATTGGAGTCCAGGGATTGAGGGTTGAGTATGGCAGAGACCAGAAATAGCAGGGATCAATTTTTGTGGAGTCTTTAAGACACATTACAGAGTGTGGACTTTAAACTGAGGGCAAGGAGAGCCATTGAATGGCTTTAAGGAAGAAGAACATGATCAGATTTATGTCAGAAAAATCACTTTGGCTGTAAGAGAATGAATTCGGGGGAGAAAGAGGACAGCTGTTGTAATCCAAGATGATTAGGCAGAGACTAAGAAGAGAAAATCTGCAGACGTTCATACTTGATTAGATTTGGAGAGTGAGGGAGAGGGCAAAGTGGCAACATGACTCTCAGATTTCTTTGAGCATTTTGGGTGGATTATGGTGCCATTCACTGGGACAGAGAACATAGCAGGTTGAGGGGTAAGAAGCAGCTTGGAGAGAAAATTAGCTCATGATTGGACGTTTAGGGTTTATCTAGAAAGAGATGTTCAGGAATATGTGGTGTGGAGCCCAGGAGCTGTCCAGGCTGGAGACGGTGATCTTCAGGGGGTAGCCAAAACTCACGATTTGGATGAAGTTATCCAGTGTGTAGAGTGGGGAGAGGTCAAGGACAGACTGGGACATGGGGACCCTCTCCCAGCACAGGGCCAGGCACAGGTGGGAGATCAGTGCTTGCCCACTGGATGGCTGGTGGCCCGGGGGTTGGGGCTGGGACATTCACTTGGGCCAGGGGA
The DNA here is from genome assembly GCF_047675955.1 of Chlorocebus sabaeus. Taxonomy (NCBI): domain Eukaryota; kingdom Metazoa; phylum Chordata; class Mammalia; order Primates; family Cercopithecidae; genus Chlorocebus; species Chlorocebus sabaeus. The sequence goes on from NC_132923.1 coordinate 92,704,325, forward strand.
AGCAAATTGAATGATTTGTCCAGCAATGAGGGAGGAGCCAGATGAAGTCAATAGAAAACTAATTTTCTTTTCTGCTGGAAGAAATGAGGTGTGTGGCCGCTGGGTAATTGCAGATAACGAGGGGACTTATTCTTAATATGCACAGCGGCCATGGTCCCTAGGGTACAGGAGACAGGAAGGATTGGAGGTGCCCTGATAGGGCCAGACTTGTTTGGCAAGAAAATCACCCTATTATAGTCCCTCTATTGGCACCACCACAGCCCATGGGCCCCATCCTAACCCCTCCGCCTCTTAGGCCCCTTCCTGTCCCATTCCCCTTCCTGTCAACTGCCTAGCACAGCCCCTCCCTCCTCCACCCTCTACCCCCACAGCACAGGCGCACACACTAAGAGAGACAAATGATGGGGCCTCAGCTGAGCGGGGTGCGTGTCCGGCCCATAAACCACGGGGATGGGTCACGTCTGGAGTTGCCATGGCCGCCACTACCCACCAATCTGTCTTCCCACTGTTCTGCCTCAGACCAGCCCGTATGGCTTCCTGAGTCCCTGGGGGAAGGTGTCACCTCTCAATGCCCACATCCACTGCAGGTACATCCACACTGAGCTCTGCGAGACAGGACCCTGTCTGACTTGCCTGCCCAAAGCAGGCTCCGCAGAGCTAGGATCTGGCTAGTGATGCAGGGTGTGGGCTGACCAGAGACTGCGCCTCCTACTGCCCTTGTCTAGTGCTGGAGGGTCCCCTTCCTAGGCTAAGGTCCTGGCAAAGGTGGGCCTTGACAGGCAGAGAACTCCTGACCCCACCTTGAGCTTACTACCCCCGACACTTGATTATGACATTGATGTACAATATTTCTACAATCACAGCATCGATCCTATGAAGGCTGGTGGTAGCTGAGGCCCTGGTTATGGCCCAGGAGCATCTAAGGGAGATGGGAGAAGACGCAGGTGAGGGGATAATGAGTTGGTGGCTGCGTGGGCAGCTGAACAGAAAAACTCAAGGCACTCAGGCTGCTTCTCTCCTAGGCTTCCTCTAGTTGAATAAGCTCTGGGCAGGTGCACCTCCTGCTGGTGGTGGCAGTGGTGAAACAAATCCTGGCCCATGTCCATGATACTGAGGCCCCAGAGGCCTGATCCTGCAGCCTCCAGGGTTCTAGGACAGTTGAAAGCATCCAATACTGGAGAAACTGTTTGTGATAGTCTAATACAGGCAGACATTCCACAAGGTATGGGCAGAAACAGGGCCCAAAAAGGGACTAGCACCCACTTTGAGCCTACTAGGACAGAGGCAGGGCTTCCGCTGACGTATACAGGAGTGTCTGGTAGAGGGCTGATGGCCAAGGCTATGAGGAGGACCACAAATCTGGACCCACCCCATCCTGTCGGAGCTGCACAGGAACAGGTGCCCAGGCAAGTTGCTGTTTGAGCACACAAGCCCAGGACACAGGACAGGTGTGTTTCCCAGGGCCCTGGCCCAGCAGTGCCGAGCCTTGTGCCTTGTCACTAGTGATTATGGCCTGGGTCACATCTTCCACACACACGAAAGTGCCGGCAAAGTCACCCTGGCCGTGGGTGTGATGAATGGCCGCCCAGTAATGAAATGGAGACATCAAGGCGGGTGGCGGGAAGACGGAGTGTGGCGGACGGGCCGTCCCCACGCGGCGGCAACAAGAAGGATCGCCCAGCGGCCGGGGGCCGTCAAGGGAGAAATTACACATTTACTCTGCCTTTTTCTTACTGCGACGGCGCCCATACATCACCGCTGGGGCTGGGGCGGGACATGCCGGCCAATTTCCAGCATGAATTATGGAACTGAGAAGCATCGAGACCAGGCTTCCTGCTGGCCCAGCATCACCCAGCCCAACCTGAAGCCAGGGATGCTGCCACCAGGGGATGGGACCACCCTCTCTAAAGCCTGTGGCTCCTGAATCTGACCCTGCTTCCCACCCCCGCCCTTGTAAGAGCACCTGTGGGCATGGAGGGGAAGGATCTGGGGCTGATCTAAATGTCTTCTCTCCTTTTTAGACGACTGCAAGAACATTGCCAACATCATGAAGACACTCGCCTATCGAGGCTTCATCTTCAAGCAGACATCGAAGCCGTTCTGATTGGCTGAGGACAGGATGGGGCAGGACAGGGTAGCTGTTTGGCCCAGCCCAGAATCCTCCTCTCCCTCACCAGAGGGGAAGAGGGAGAGTGGCATAGCTCTGCATCCAGAGTGTCCCCCAGCTGCCCTGTGGGCTTGTGCCCTTGCAAGGGCTTGGCCACTTGGCCCTTCTGGAGCAGACACTTTGTGCCCCCCATCCCCACCCCTCAATCTCAGCCCAGTATTAGCCCCTCCCATTGCGGGCCTGGGCTAGGGGAACCCAGGCACTCACCGCCTCCTCCCTGGTACACAGGCTTGTGTGGGGCCACCAAGCCCCCCCTGTGCCCCCTCCCATCCATAGTGCATGGTGTGTGGTGCCCCCAGGGCTCCAGGACAGATCAGGCCCCACCTTGTGTCTACCCCCATCCCCGCTGTGAACGTGCCACTGAATAAATTCGGGGAAACGAGGCAGTGGGTGTGTGTGCAAAGCCGTCTGTGTATGTGAGGCTGCTGCTGCGCCAAAGCTGTCAGGATGTGAAGGTAGGTAGAGCATGCTCCAGACTGCCTCTGTGCACGAGGCCATCCGTGTGTGACTGGCCGTCACTGCAGCACCTGTGACACCCTCACTCAATATGCACACAACTGTGGCAGTGCGGGGACTATCAGTACAGGCTGTGTGCAAAGCCATCTTGAGTGTAAACCACAGGTGCTCTGAGGTGCAGGAGTTTGGGTGAAACTCATAGTGGTTAGTGGTCAGAGAGCTGCGAAGGGCCTGAACACAGGCAAACCTACCTGCCACCCTGTGGAGTGGCTGTGACAATCCCCTCCTGGCCCACCCTTCCCACTAGGGGCATCAGAAGTGAAGGAAAGGAAAAGGAAGCAGCCTGGTCCAACTCAGCAGCTCTATTTACATAACAGCGTCGCCCACACCCCGTGGGATCTCTCACGGCTTCTTGGCTTTCTTCACAGAAGATGAGCTGGAGGCCGACTCCCGTCGCTTTCTCTGAGGACACACAGAAGGCATTGAGGTCAGTGACCCCCAAGGCCTGAGTCAGGCTTAGTGCATGTGTTTCACGTGCTCAGGGACAAGGACACCCACTGGTCAACCCACTCCTACCCCTCAGTCTCAGACCCACACAGAAGTGATGATCATCCCTGCTGCAGGTACTAGAGGGAGAGGAGCCCCTACACCCATGTGCATGCGCTCACTCGCAGGGCCAAGGCATGCCTCCCAGCCTGTCCAGGCTCTTACCGAATTGGGTGTCAGGGGTGCGCCCACCACATCAATGATGGTGTCCTTGGGGTCAGGGCCAAGTCCTGGTTCAGTCACTGCTGGCTCAGCAGAGGCCGGGCCTGGGCCTGATGCTGGTGTGGCAGGGCCCCCCAGCACACCTGCCCGGGCCAGTGCCTCGTGACGGTGCCGCAGCATCTGCAGCTCATACTCGCAGTTGGCACAGGCCTGCTTGAGCTCGTACAGCAGCACCAGGTCACTTCGCAGCTCATTGAACATGTGCACCAGCTCCTCCGTAGGTGTCGGGCTCAGCTCTGCAGGCAGGTGGCGGGCAGCACAGGGGCAGAGCCCAGGTGTGGTAGAGGGCCAGCCACGTGAACTCCCCTCCCCTTGCCCAGTCTTTATCCACAGCCTTGGGTGGGTACACCCTGTGGGGCCCAGTCCCCACACTCACCCACACCAAGCTCCAGCAGCATCTGTTCCAGGGCCTTGATCTTCTTCTGTCCCACAGAGCTGGGCAGCTTCATCTGCAATGAAAGCTAGCAAGCTAAGCCTCTCCCAGCCACAAGAGGCTTAGGATGAAGGGGACAAAAGGCAGTGGGAAAGAGGTGTGGAAGAGACGGTAACACATGGAGGTTAACTATGGGCCAGAAAAGGAAATAGCCAGGAAGCTGAATATAGTGAAAGCTGTGACCTTAGCCTGGCCACATCACTGAGATCCTGGCAAGGCCACCTCTGTCTGCAGCAATCTCTCCCACCGCTCCATCCCCACCTGCCTTCAGCGTTTGGGCCACATGGAGCCCAGAGCAGAACCCAGGGCCCAAACATGCTAAAGGAGGTGACTCACGTACCCGTTGGCTCCGCAGCGTGACACCGGCAGACTTGAAGTCTGGAAACTTGATGCCTGCAGTCTCAGGAACAGCCTGGGGGAGAAGGCATTATGGAGATCAAGGTGTCACAGGGAGAGAGCCCAGGGTTAGTCCCAGCACCCCATCAGCTCTGGGTGCTCTCAGAACCCTCCACTCGGGGTGGGGCCTTGTGCCAGGTGACCCTTCCACCCTGAGGTGGGCTGGCTGAGCCTCCGCACCGGCTTCTCAGCCTCCTTTTTCTGGGGTAGCTTCTTCTTGGGGGCCTTGCGTTCCGTGCGCCGCTGCTCTGCAGTGGTGTCTGCCGCTGTGATGAGCTTCTGCAGGTCCTGGCTGCGTTTCTCCCGCTCCTTCTTCCGGGCCTCGATCTTGCGCAGCTCCTGTAGCAGGTACTCCTCCTCTGCCACCTGGGAAAGTGAGGGATGCAAAGTGTGTGAGGGCACTTCTAGGAGTGACGGTAGACACGGAGGTGATGGGGTGCTGGGGTGTCTGTGAGGGAATCTGAGAAGTAAGGGATCATGAGGGAGGTGAAGGGCTATGAAAAGCAGGGGGGATGGCCCATGAGAGGTAGGAATGGGCCTGGGGCAGTTAATAGGGTATCAGTGGGAGGCAGGGGGACCTGGAGTGGGAGTTGAGGGGTACGGAGGATGGAGGCAATGGGCAAGGGGTTTGGGGCATGGAGGACAGGTATGTGGCCTTGGGCTAACCTGCTCTGGGGTCCGGTTGTAGAGACGCTCAAGCTGTTCCTTCCGCCGTCGTTCGTGCCCAGCATCAAATACTGGTATCTTAAGGTCTGTGCCTGGCACAGCCCGCACGTTAGCAAGCTTAGCACAGATGTGGTAGTACCGCTCCTTCAGGTCTTCCACAGAACGCTTCTGAGAAGCAAGACAGGGTAGAGGAATGAACATTCAGGGGCATGTGGAAGAGATGGCATAAAAGGGCCTGCTAGAGAAGCTGGGCACACATGCAAATGCACAGTGGCTCACCTTGAACTGCTGGTGGTCATACCGGTCATGGATAACAACAAAACGCAGGTCAAAGCGGCGGCTGAGGTCAAAGAGGTGGTCAGTTTCCGCCTTAGTCCAAGCATCATCGTGGAGATAAAGCTGGTACTCCTGCTCTGAGTACACAGGCACCTGCACAGTCTACTGGCACAGAAGGACACAGTAGGGGCATGCCCACATCATGTCATGTCTAGCAGGTTCCAGCCCCCAGTGACCACAGCTCCTCCTGTTTGTTGCCAGCCTCTGGGCCTGTGTCCCTGCAGCGAGGGAAAAACCTGTCTGCTTGACTAGAGGTCCTAGCAGGGTTTGGGACTGTAGCCTCCCCCTGATTCATTCCAGGAGCAACTGCACTGTCTCCAGTTCCAGAGCCTCAGTTATGGGACACACACTCCTGCCCCCATGGTTAAGGTGAGGGGCGCACATGTAAGTGCTTCTGTGGAGTCCAGAGGTCAACTCTGGAGTAGGACAGATGGCTAATTACCCGGAGAAAGGCCCAGCAGCCCCTAGTCCATATAACTCTTGTCTGAAGCACTACTGCCACCCAGTGGGGACAGTGGGACTTGCTGCTCCCCCAGAGTTTGCCAAGGTCAGGCATCTCTACAGAAGCTGGGCCTGAATCCTACTCCCAACATAGGCAGCCCTGCCAATGCCCCTTCCTCCCTTCTCCCATACCCCCAATCCTACAGACCTCCCCCAGAGACAAACAGCACTACCACCAGCTGGGTCTGTCAGAGACCCAAGGAAGGAGTCAATGCTAGACTAGATCAGGAAAGTCTCTCTTCTCAGTTAAAGACCACAACCAGCTCCAAAACTGGTCGCCTTTTGGACATCTCCTACTGGAGGTCCCCCATGTACCTCAAACTTACCTCAGTACTGAACTCTTGGCCCTCCCTCAAACATTATCTTCTCCAGTCCAGATTTCAGTCAATATCACCATCACCCAACCCAGCTGCTCAAGCCAGAAACCTGGGAGGCATCTTAATTCCTATCTTTCCCCTTGACTCCCAACTCCCCTTGACCAAATCTGTGGCTTTTACCTCCAAAATTTCTGTCTCTGTTGCCACTTCCCAGTCCAGCCTACCCGCTGTCACTTGGCTGGATCAGAGAAATAGCCTCCCTGCTGATCTCTGCCCTCATTCAATCCTCCTCCAATCAATTCTCCATCTGCAGCTAAGGTGATCTCTTTGAACAGTGCTACTTAAAGGATAGTCTGCAAACCAAGTGCTGTTTACACTTACCCCTGGTCTATGATGAGAATGGAAACTGAAAGTAGACACTAAAAAACTTACATAACAATTTTACAGTAATTGTATGCTGTTGAATCTAATATGAGGAAACATGGCCTTGTATTTTGTCTTTATAATTTTATTATCTTTATCAGTGTCTGATGGATTAGAAGTAAAAATAGAAAAATGTCCTTCACCACAGATGATTTGAGACACACTGTCCTAGTGTTTCAGAATATATATCTTATCATTACCCCCAACTATCCCTTATTAAAATCCTCAGAGGCTCTCCATCTAAGATAAAGCATCTTCTAGATAATTCACAAACGCCTCAAGAGCAAGGGTGTCCAGTTCATCTCCCACCTTTAGGACTCAGCACACTGTACGTATCAGTGTCTACCAAATCAATTAATGAACACGCAAATAAATGACCTGGCCTCCTCCCGCAGCCACTGTCCCTCATGAACCCCAAATTGCAGCCAAATGACTAGCAGTTTCTAGAACATAGCAGACTTCCCCCTTGACCTTTGCTCTTGCCTGAAATGCCTTCCACTTCCACATTCCTTCTACCTAGATAACTTTCTCAACCTTTCGAGCTCTCAGGCATCATCTCCTCTGGGAAGTCTCTCTGGTTTGCCAGGTTTGGTTACGTATTTCTCCTATGCATTTTAATTCAATTTAACTAAAAAACAAACCAACAACTCAGGACCAGCTACGGTGGCTCACGCCTGTAATCCCCACACTTTGGGAGGCTGAGGTGGGCAGATCGCTTGAGCCCAAGAGTTTGAGACCAGCCTGGGAAACACCGTGAAACCCGGTCTCTAAAAAAAACACAAAAATTAGCCAGGCATTTTGGTACATGCCAGTGGTCCCAGCTACTCGGGAGGCTGAGGTGGGAGGATCGCTTGAGCCCTGGAGGTGGAGGATGCAATGAGCTGAGATCATACCACTGTACTCCAGCCTGGCCGACTAAAAGAGACCCTGTCTCAAAGAAGAAGAAGGAAAAAAAAAAACCCTCAGGAACCGTGCAGCCAGTCCTCTCAAGTAGCTCTTAGTCAAGTGAGGAAGACATTTTTTCATTCATTCAACAAATATTTACCATGGGCCTGCAATACCTATGCTGGAGACACAGTGCTGCATATGACAGGCAGGGGTCTTAGCCTCTCAGAGCTCATACTGCAGCTGAAAAAATAATTTTGATGTCATGTGGGAAGTTTGATACATAGCATATAACAAGTGACACTCCAGCCTGGGGACAAAGATTGGTTAGAGAAGAGGTAAATGAGGCTTTCAGGCTCTAAGTCTAGGCTATTCCGGGCTGCAGCAGCTGTGAGGCCACACTGTACAATGACTTAAGTAATGGACTAGGAAACCTAGCCCAATCTAGCTCTGCCTCTCACTGGCTGGGTGAGTCTGGGAAGGTCCTGCTCTGCTGAGCTACAGTAATCTAGACCAGAGATAACTCAGCTTGGACTAGGGGGCTGGCATAGGGGATGAAGAATATAGTCAGAGATGTGATTTATTATGGAAAAAGAATCAACAGGACTCAATAAATAGATGTGTCACTGGCATCTAGCTCAAATACTGTGCGCATTCTGAGAGGCCCTCCCTGACCATCCTACGGGAGGACCCCCGCCACACACCCACAACTTCACTCTTTATCTCACTTCATACCCATTCAAATCCTGGTTCATGTTATTGATGGCTCTTATTTGAAAGACTTCAATCCATTTCCTTACATGTTTGTTTTTCCTACCTTCTTTGTCCTGCTGTTGATTTAAATATTGTGAGCACTAAGGGAGAAGACTAAGTCAAGGACGATCCCCCAAGTTTCTGGTTTGGGCAGCTGGGTGGAAGATGGTGCCATTCACTAAGATGGGGAACTTACAGATTTGGGACTGACAGAGGGAACATGATGAGTTCTGTTCAGGGTACCTACCTGATGTAAGGTACCTGTGGGGCATTCAGAAAGAGATAGTAAATGACTGGATGCGAAGGAACCACTGCTCTGGATTGGTGACGTGTAGAGAGGGTAACTGAAGCCACAGGGTTCATACTAAGGAAGTATAGAGCAAGAAGAGTAGAGTACCTAGGCTATAGCTCTGAGGAACAGCAACATTTGAAAGACCAAGAAAAGCCTTGAAAAACCAGAGCAGGTCCGGGAAAGAACAGGATCCCTTGGGCAGAAAAGACCCATGGAGTCCTACTCTGCATGCATTTGCCATGAGGACTGGGTGGGTAATCACAGTTGGGCATGAGCATGCCCCCGGAGCCAACCCTAGGAGACTGGAGAGCTTGCACAAATGGCTCAAAGTGGGAGGGCAATCTTGGCCTGTGTCCAAATGAAGGTAGCTCACCTTATTGAACCTAGCAAAGGGATAGTCCTTGCCCTCCTCCGCTGCACGTCGCCAGTGGAAGAACATTGCTCCGTCCTTGCGGGCTGGGTTGGTGAATGGCATCCACTTCCAAGGCCGCACCTTCTTGGAGCCCAACTTGGCCTTCACTGTACGGTATCCCTGACCAGTGTCACTGGGTAGCAGTGGGGGTGCATCCCTGGCAGTGAGGTTTAGGGAGATGGCAGGTTAGAATCAGAAGGTGTGTTAAAGAGATTTTTGTCCCAGGGAGCTGATCCACCCTGCCCTATAGCAAGAAAGTCATGACCTGGAGCAAGAGATTTCTGGTCCTCCTGCATCCTGCTAAGCAAGCAGGAGCCCTCACTGGGAAGGAGAGAATTGGAAGAGAAAACTAGGAGTTAGGGCCATGGCAGGTGAATCAGGGGCCAAAACCTGGGGGACTTGGGATCCCAATACTTGCTTCTTGTCAGAGTAGAGCAAGGCATAGACTTCCCGGTGCATGCCCTCGGGCCTTTTGAAAGTCAATGTCTCAGAGGACTTCTTGGATTTTTTCTGAGGAAGGAAACCACAGAAAGGAACCACAGCCTAGACTCCCTTTCCTGACAATTCTTTAGTCCAGCTCAATCCCTGAAAAAACCAGCACCTACAGGGTCAATGACAGGCAAACTGACACACTGTAAAGGCACAGAAACCCCACTCCCAGGGACACCACCCTACCCCAAAATAGAGCAGTCCCCTGCCCATTCCACCAACTCTCAGACTGTTACAATGTCTTGATTTCTCCCCACCAATATCTTGCAGCAAAAATCACACTTGCCTGGTCCTCTCGTCTCTCAGAGGTGTCATACCCTCTTGGTCCCACCGTCTCCCACGATGTCCCACCTCCTCCCTCCCATCAAGGATGACATACATTCTGTGTCCCGTTATGTCACCCCTTTTATCACCCAACTCACTGTAAGTGTAGCACTCATCCCTTGCCCCATCTCTCTTCTGTTGTCACTCCTCCCCATCTTCACTCCCCTACTCTCCCCTAGCCAATGCTTTCCGGTGCCCCTGTTACCTTGTCTGGGTTGATAATGTCCTTCTTGCTGATGGTCCCAGAGGCTGCATCCCCTTCTGGACCCCCGAGTTCTAGAATGTCCCGTACATCCGCGCCCGTAGCCATCGCGCCTGAGAGAGGGGGGAGCCACCGGAGGTCAAGGGTCACTGCCTGAGGGAGGACCAGGCTCAGGTCAGGGGGCGGGGCCAATCCAGAGCCAAGCGGAGGCGAGGTGAAGAGGGGGGCCAAGAGGACGAGGGTGGTCCAGGTCAGGTAAGGGTTCTGCCTGTGTCCCACCGCTTGGATGTTCCTAACGGCCCCTTCAGCCACCTGGGCCCTCGAACCTCCGCACCCGTGTCCAGCGGCTGCAGCCCCCACTACCACTCCCCCGTCCCCGCAAAGCCGCGGCAGAAACTTCCGGCGGTGCTCATTCGAAACGCGGTCGACAGAAACGCTTCCGGTCGGTGTTGTAGGAAACGGAGCCGACTGGCAACCGAGGGTGAAAGCTACTGGCCGTGCTGAGCTTGCCACCGTTTGGTTCTCCCGCGAGCCCGTTCTCATTGGTGCACTGCCTGCTTTCTGGCATTTTCCGTCTACGATGCTCCGTTGCATCTCAGGCAATGAAAAGAGATACCAGAACTTTGTGACCTTGGGAAGTAACTTAATTTCTCTGGGCCTTTTTCTTCATTTGCAAAATGGAAATTGTATTGGCACCTGTGTGAATGAAATACCAAGAATTCGTGTAAAACATTAGCACAGTGCCTGGGACATTTACTATTTTTTTATTAAATGAGTTAATGATTTGAATTGACCCCCTTCATTTAGTGCTACTATGTACTCCGCACTGTGCTAAGCTTTGAGGTGAAGAGATGAAGGAGGTGAACTTCAAACTGTGATAAGCTTAAGGGTGAAGAAATAAAGGCAGAGCTTCCTAGGGCGGCTGCCAAAATGGAGTAAGGTGTGGGCCCTCATTTGAACCTCCTCTGATGGAGATATCTGTGGGTTGTGGTCTCGTGGGGCTTTCCTGGAGGCCAGCTTCGTGGAACTTCCCTAGTACAGGAGCTAGCTGCACTCTTTGGGTTACAAAGAAGCCCAAAACACAGCCTCAAGCAGTAAGCAGCTTAGAAGTATCCTTCAAGGGAATAAACCTGGGGATCTTCCTGGAAAGAGAGAGACAGACAGGAGGTCCTGAGGAAGGGCAGAAGGGACAAGGAAAGCAACTCCCAGCTTCAGCAGTCTGCAAACCAGCCTCTTAATTTGAAGGACACATAGCCTGGGGGATAGGGTGGGGCTTGTTAAGGCATTAAGAAGGCCAGACCCCAAGTCAAGACCTGCCAAAGACCCCAGCAGGGACTAGAGGAGCAGACAGTTTGCACAAGTTAGCTCTAAGTGTTGTAGCCTGTTCTGGCCTGGAGAAGACAAGGGGATGCAACAACTGTAGCCACAAGCCTGACTAGGCCCCAAAACTTTGGAGAACCAGGCCTGGAGGTACATACCTGTACCTGGGCTTGATTCCTGGATGGATCCACTGAGCTCCAGTTTCCAGAGAAGGCCACAGTCTTACAGCAGAAATTGTCCACAGGGTAAGGAAATGGTCCTTGGAGCCAGAAGGGGACAGAGCAATTGGCTGCCTGAAACACTTGACCCTAGTTGTAGTTAATTAATTGTGTAATTATTTGTTTAATATATATCTCTAATAGACTCATTTCTGTGAAGACAAGGATTGCAGTACATAAATGAATGTATGTGCCAGGCACTGTTCTAGACTCTGGGCATGCAGTGGGTGAACGAGATACAAATAGCTACTGGTGGAGCTTATATTTAGTGGAGACGGAGAAACCCTAAGCAAATAGACAATAAAATTGATAATGTAAGTTTTGATGGCAACAAGAGCTAGGAAGGAAATGAAATAGAGCGATGGGATGGAGAACTGCTTTCCATAGTCTGGTCAGGGAAAGTTAGTGGTCTCTCTCTTTTTATAAATGTGCATATGCATAGAAAAAATTCTGGAAAGGACTAAACCAAAATGATTCCGTCAGTTATTTTTATCTGGCAATTTATATTTTCTATACTTTCTATAATGAATGTGTACCTCTTCTATAATAAAAGGAAGGAATGAAGGGAAGGAGGAAAGGAAGGAGGAAAGACAGGCAGACTGTGTGCTGTGGAAGGTGGACCAGGCCAGAGTTTAGGAGACTAGAGGGCAGTTTTTTTTGTTTTGTTTTGTTTTGTTTGGCTATTTTTCTGTCATTTGCTGAGGGGAGTTAAAGTCTCCAACTATGATCGTGGAATTGTCCCTCCCTTCTTTCCTTCCTTCCTTCCTCCCTCCCTCCCTCCCTCCTTCTTTTCTTCCTTCCTTCTCTCTTTTTTTCCTGAGACAGGGTCTGTGTCGCCCAGGTTGGAGTGCAGTGGCGTGATCTTGGCTCATTGCATTCTCCAACTCCCTGGGCTCAGGTGATCCTCCCACCTCAGCCTCTCAGGTAGCTGGGACTGCAGGCATGCACCACCACACACAACTTTAGATATTGGGTTCACTGTGTTGCCCAGGCTGGTCTGGAACTCCTGGGCTCAAATGATCTGCCCACTTCAGCCTCCCAAAGTGCTGGGATTACAGGCAGGAGCCACCATGCCCGGCTTGTCTATATCTTTAATTCTATTGTTGCTCCGTATATTTTGAAACTCTGTTATTGGGCACATGTATATTTATAATTGTTATTATCTTCATGGTGAACTGACCTCTTTATGAAATATTCATCTTTATCTCTGGCTTTGTCTTGAAGTGTACTTTATCAATAACTACTCTAGCCTTTGTAAGCTTATTGTTTGCATGGTATGTTGTCTTCTTCCATTTTCTTTCAACTTATATGTTACATTTAAAGTACAGATATTTGAGTTTTGCTTTAAAAAGAAACAAACAAACAAAAACAATTTGCACAATCTCTGCCTCTTGAGCCCACAGTGTTGGTTGAGGAATGGATGGCAAAGGAGGAAATGCTTGGGCTGGGTCTCATTTGTATCCTTTCTACTTGATGATGGAGTGCTGTTTACAGATTTCCTAGTGGATCAAAATAGTTTTCAGGCAATCTGGGCATGGTAGCTCACGCCTGTAATCCCAGCACTTTGGGAGGCTGAGGCGGGCAGATCACAAGGTCAGAAGTTCGAGACCAGCCTGACCAACATGGTGAAACCCTGTCTCTACTAAAAATACAAAAAAACACAACAACAACAAAAAACATCTGGGCGTAGTGGTGAGCACCTGTAATCCCAGCTACTCAGGAGGCTGAGGCAGGAGAATCGCTTGAAATCAGGAGGCAGAGGTTGCAGTGAGCCGAGATTGTGCCATTGCACTCTAGCCTGGGCAACAGAGTGAGACTCTGTCTCAAAAAAAAAAAATTGTTTGTAGGCTGTGAGGTCAGTTCAGTTTGCAAGGCAGCCTGGTTGTCCCATGGACAAGCATTCAGTGTCTGTCAGGGCCCAGGAGCCAGTCGAAGCTCTTTCTCAAAGGAAGATCAGTTATTTTCCAGAGGGCATGGCTTTCTTCACAAATCTCAGAGGCTTCTGCAGTGTTCCTCCTGGGCTTGCAATAGACTCTATCAGCATGGTGATCTAAGCATGATTGGATCTGGTGGGTCATGCAGGCCAGGGGGCATATTGACTTACCTTGCAGCCTAGACCAATTCAAGAATTTCCCTTACTCAGATTTCCTCTGAATGCTGACAGCCTTTCAGGTTACTGAGTAAATGGATGAGTGCACGACACTTAAAGATGATGTATGTTGCCCCTAAATTCCGAGAAAGGCACCAAGTACCGTATTTCAACTCATCTAAGATGCCATTGGCCGGGCGCGGTGGCTCACGCCTGTAATCCCAGCACTTTGGGAGGCTGAGGTGGGCGGTTCACGAGGTCAGGAGATTGAGACCATCCTGGCTAACACAGTGAAACCCCATCTCTACTAAAAATACAAAAAAATTAGCCGGGCGAAGTGGCGGGCGCCTGTAGTCCCAGCTACTTGGGAGGCTGAGGCAGGAGAATGGCGTGAACCTGGGAGGTGGAGCTTGCAGTGAGCCGAGATCGCGCCACTGCACTCTAGCCTGGGCGGTAGAGCGAGACTCAGTCTCAAAAAAAAAAAAAAAAAAAAAAAGATGCCATCAACTGTAAGGCGCATCTTCATTTATGTTCCACTATGAAAGAACGTTTTTAAAAACACCATCAGGCCAGGCATGGTGGCTCATGCCTATAATCCCAACACCCTAGAAGGCTGAGGCAGGAGGATCACTTAAGGCCAAGAGTTTGAGACCAGCTGGGCAACACAGTGAGACCCCATATCTACAAAAAAATAAAAATAAAAAAATTAGCCAGGCTCAGTGGTGTGCACCTGTGGCCCCAGCTACATGGGAGGCTGAGGCAGGGAGATCTCTTGAGCCCAGGATGTCAAGGCTGCAGTGAGCCATGTTCATGTCACTGCACTCCAGCCTGGGTGACTGAGTGAGACCCTGTCTCAAAAAAAAAAAGAAAAAGAAAAGAAAGAGAAAAAAAACCCACCATCAATTAAGCCATGATTACCATTAATTATAAGATGCATTACCATTTCAGAGATGTTAAAATGGGGGACAGGGTATGACAACAACCTTGCGACTGGACTAAATGCCACTGAATTGTTCATCTTAATTTTACGTTAGGTAGATTTCATGTCAATAAATTATTTTTTAATGTGAAAAAATATGCATCTTAGAAACTATAACATATAGTATTATTCCTCTTTGTATGAATGCAGGGCATAAGGTGAAGCAACTTGTTCTAAGGGAACATAGTGACATATCCTAGAACACTGGACCTCCAGAAATATCACTGAGATGTGTTTTCAAGGGATTTGTAGTTTGTTCTTCAGTGTACCTGGGGGATTGTCTCCAGGACCCCTGTGTATACACAAATCCATGCATACTCAAGTCCTGCAGTTGGCCCTGCAGAACCCATGCAGGCCGGGCACGGTGGCTCATGCCTGTAATCCCAGCACTTTGGGGGCCAAGGCGGGCGGATCACGAGGTCAAGGGATCGAGACCATCCTGGCCAACATGGTGAAACCCCATCTCTACTAAAAATTTAAAAATTTTTTAATTTTTTTGGTTACATGTACCTGTAGTCCCAGCTACTTGGGAGGCTGAGGCAGGAGAATTGCTTGAACCCGGGAAGCAGAGGTAGCAGTGAGCCGAGATCACATGGCAATAGAGTGAGACTCCATCTCAAAAAAACAAACAAACAAAAAACAAAAGAACCCATGTATAAGTAGACACCTGCAGTTCAAACCCGTGTATTCAAGGGTCCACCGTACTTTATTTCAGTGAATCTAAGTTGCTTTGACCCTAGTGCATTCTTGATTTACCAGAAGGTGTCGGAACTATCACTTGTATTTCCTCCTGCTGACAGTGATTTTAAGAAGTCATGCATTAGCCACATCAGGGGAAGAGGAGCCATTTCTGCTGGCAGGAGAGAGGCTCAAGAGGGTAGAATCTGGGATGGCCTGAGTTATCTAAATGCCTTCTTTTCTGATCAGTACCCCAGCATTCACATGAGAGAGCTGGCAGTGTGTGAATTTCACTCATATTGTGCTACAGCAATTATCAGTATCACATTTCGAATTTCAGTTCCAGCTATAATCAGCTCCACGACTGCAAGAGATAAATTATTTTTTTCATACACATAGAAAATCAATGATTTGAGACTTATCTTGAGCCAAATTTTAGGGTATTGAGCCTATCAGTCTTTTTTTTTTCAGTCTGACCAGAATAGTTAAAAGAAACCCCTCTTCACTGCACAGTTCACAAATTCCCTCTGCCCCCACCTCCCATCAAATTCTGTGAGAAAAATTACTTGGTTCCCCAAAGTTTTGCCTTCAAGGAATCTATCATTCAGGTAATAATCAATTGAAGGTGGTAATCTATTCTCTGCAAGCCAAATGCTATCTTTAAGTTTAGCTAGATTTTTACTGCCCAAACCTAAATACCAAATTCATGCCTTTCTGATACCAATTCCTGTGTCAGCTACAAGTCATAGTTCTTAGTTATATTTTCCAGGAAGTGCAAGCAGCCAAAATTGTTCCAAAAAGAGTTGGAGAACCAGATAGAGCAACAACCACAGAAAAACAAGAATGAGTTACAATTTTGAAAGGTAACCGACTGAAAATTATAAATGGGTGAGTTCTATTTGACCTTCAAGTAACAGATGATTGTTAATTCAAGTCACCTTTCTTTTCTTTTCTTCTCTTTTCTTTTCGATGGAGTCTCGCTCTGTTGCCCAGGCTGGAGCCCAGTGGTGCGATCTTGGTTCACTGCAACCTCTGCCTCCCAGGTTCAAGAGGTTCTCCTCCTCAGCTTCCCGAGCAGCTGGGATTATAGATGCCCGCCACCACGCTCAGCTAATTTTTGTATTTTTAGTAGAGACGGAGCTTCACCATGTTGGCCAGGTTGGTCTCAAACTCCTGACCTCAAGTGATCTGCCCACCTCAGCCTCCCAAAGTTCTGGGATTATAGCCGTGAGCCACTGTGCCCAGCCTATTAAAGTTAACTTTAGAGCAGCAGTCCCCAACCTTTTTGGCACCAGGGACCGGTTTCGTGGAAGACAATTTTTCTACAGATGGATGGAAGGACGGGGTGGGGATGGTTTCAGAATGAAACTGTTCCACCTCAGATCATCATCAGGCATTAGATTCTCTTAAGGAACACGCAACCTAGATCCCTCGCATGCACGGTTCACAACAGGGTTCGTGTTCCTTTGAGAATGTGATGCCACTGCTGATCTGACAGGAGGTGGAGCTCAGGCGATAATGCCTGCCCGTCTGCCGGTACCAGTCCATGGCCTGAGGGTTAGGGACCCCAGCTTTAGAGGATATTAATTAAAATTTTTCTCAGCTTATGAAAATAGCATAATATAAATACCAGAGCCTATCAAGAGGGCCTTTGAAGAATATGTAATTCTCATCTTATGTAAACTATTTAAGAAAGTAAGGGCCGGGCACAGTGGATCTCACACATGGATTGCCAGCACTTTGGGAGGCCAAGGTAGGAGAATCACTTGAGGCCAGGGGTTCAAGACCAACCTGGGCAACATGGCAAGACCCTGTCTCTACAAAAAAAAAAAAAAAAAAAAAGTAAAAATTAGCCAGGCATGGTGATATGTACCTGTAGTCCTAGCTACTCAGAAGGCTGAGGCAGGAGGATTGCCTGAGCCCAGGACATGGACACTGCACTCCAGGGCAACAAAGTAAGACCCTGTCAAAAAAAAAAAAGAGAGAGAAAGAAGAAAAGAATGTAAGAAAAGATGGAATGCCACCCAGCACAATTTCCTGACTAGTATATCATGAAACCAAAGCCAGACAACAGGGAAAACAAACAAACAAACAAACTCATTTATGAACAATAAAACAAAAGTCCTGAATAAAATGTTAATAAATTACATGTAGCATGGCCGGGCACAGTGGCTCACACCTGTATGGCCAGCACTTTGGGAGGAGGGAGGATTGCTTGAGGCCAGGCATTTGAAACCAGCCTGGGCAGCATAAGCGGGACCCCATCTCTACAAAACTTTTTTTTTAAACTTAGCCTGGTATGGTGGCACGCATCTGTAGTCCTAGCTGCTTGGGAGACTGAAGCAGGAGGATCTCTTCAGCCTAGGAATTGGAGGCTGCAGTGCACTGTGATTGTGCCACTGCACTCAGCCTGGGTGACAGAGCAAGACCCTGTCCCAAAAAGCAACAACCACAAATTAAATATAACAGTGTATTAAAAGAACAATTCAGCCAGGCGTGATGGCTCATGTCTGTAATCCCAGCACTTCAGGAGGCCGAGGCAGGTGGATCAGTTGAGGTCAGGAGTTGGAGACCAGCCTGGCCAACATGGTGAAAACTCATCTCTACTAAAAATACAAAAATTGGCCGGGTATGGTGATGTGTGCCTGTAATCATAGCTACTCAGGAGGCTAAGGCAGAAGAATCACTCAAACCTGGGAGGCAGAGGTTGCAGTGAGCTGAGATCGCACCACTGCACTCCAACCTGGGTGACAAAGTGAGACTCTGTCTAAAAAAAAAAAAAGAACAATGCATCAAGTGTAAGGAAGATTTATCCCAGCTTTCTAAAATGGTTCAGCATTAGAATATATATATATATAAATGATGTAAACATAAAAAACACAATTATCTGAATAAATTAAATGCACATTAATAATATAAAAGAAGAAAAACTCTCCTAGCAAACTAGGGAAAAATGCTTAATTGGTACATGTTTTGTTTTTAATAAAACAATGATAAAAACCTACAGCAAATGTTAGGTAATGGTGAAACAATAGAAGCTTTCCAACTGGAGTTAGAAAGTAAGATGAGAATGTCCTTTACCACTACTGTTCAGAATGGCACCAGATGTTCTCTCTAATTCAAGAAGAGAAAGAAGGCACTAAGAAGCATAAACATTATTAAAAAAAGAGACAAATTGTGATTATTTGCAGATGACACTATCGCTTATATACAGAAACCTAAAAAAATCAATTGACAAACCATTAGAACTAGTAAGAGGATTCAGCAAGGTGACCACATACAAGATCAATGTACAAAATCAATAGCTTTCCTATATAACAGCAATAGCCAATTAGAAAATGTAATCGAAAGTAAGATCCCATTCACCATAGCAACAAAAACTATTAAGCACCTAAGAATAAACCTGAAAATAGAATTTATTTGAAGCCCTTGGGAATAGTTCAACATTAGGAAAACCCAACAATCTAATTAATCACATCAATAAAATAAAATAGAAAACCACAGGCCGGGTGTGGTGGCTCATGTCTCTAATCCCAGCACTTTGGGAAGCCAAGGTGGGAGGAGTTCCTGAGCCCAGGAGTTCAAGACCAGCCTGGGCAACGTGATGAAAATCCATCTCTACAAAAAACACAAAGATTAGTCAGGCATGGTGGTATACACCTGTAGTCCCAGCTAATTGGGAGGTGGAGATGGGAGGATGACTTGAGCCCAGGAGGCAGAGGCTGCAGTGAGCTGAGACTGTGCCATTATACTCCAGCCTGGGTGACAGAACCAGCCCCTGTCTCCAAAAAAAAAATTGAAAACCACACAATTATATTTTACGGCAGTGGTGAAAATTCAAGAACCATTTCCAGTAAAAACACTAAGTAAAACAGGAGAAAAAGGACATTTCCTAATCATGATAAAGAGGTGTGTGTGTGTGGTTTTGTTTTCAGACACTAAGAGCAAACATATTAATTGGCTAAATATTAAAGGCATTGCCATTAAAGACAAAAACAATGCAGGGACCATCCCTCAAAACTGTTTTGTGTTAAAATGAAACAGAGGATTTGACAGGGGGAATAAAAGCTTCATATAATAGACCCTTTTCAGGGTTTGCCATGTGTCTTCTATAAACAAGACTACTTTGATTTTATATTCCACATAGGATGGAAATTGAAATTTCACCCAGAGACAGAGGCTGATCAAAAGGTCTTTCCTCCTTTTCCCTGTCAAAGCCATTGCCAAGCACTCACACTGCTCTTGTCCTCTGATTGAAGGAAAGAATGTTTAATTGTCCAAGAAGTCCTAAGACCCAGAGCTGCTTTTGCTTCTGTAGCAGTGGGGTCAGACCGGAGATGGGTGCCTGAAATGCCACTAAGAACCTGTGGGCAGAGGCCAGGTGCGGTGGCTCATGCCTGTAATCCCAGCACTTTGGGAGGCCGAGGTGCGTGGATCACCTGAGGTCGGGCGTTCAACACCAGCTTGACCAACATGGAGAAACCCCGTCTCCACTAAAAATACAAAATTAGCTGGGCGTGGTGGCACGCACCTGTAATCCCAGCTACTTGGGAGGCTGAGGCACGAGAATTGCTTGAACCCAGGAGGTACAGGTTGCGGTGAGCCGAGATCACGCCATTGCACTCCAGCCTGGGCAACAAGAGCAAAACTCCGTCTCAAAAAAAAAAAAAAAAAAAAATGTGGACACAAACAGCTGCCAAAAAAATGGGGATGAGGTTGTGATTACTTTCTCATGCTCAGAAAGTGTAGGCATGTTTTGAAATCCTGTCCCTCTTACCTTGTTCTGTATACTATGAGCTAGGCTTGTTCTTTTTTCTTTTTCTTTTTGAGAAAGGGTCTAGTTCTGTTGCCCAGGGTGCATGGAGTGGGGTAATCATAGCTCATTGCAATTTTGAATATTTGGGCTCAAGCCCAAATCCTCCTGCCTCAGCCCCCTGAGTAGCTAGGACTACAGGTGTGCACCACCACACTCAGCTAATTTAATTATTTTTTATAGAAACAGAGTCTCACTATGCTGCCCAGGCCAGTCTTAAACTCCCGGCCTCAAGCGATCCTCCCACCTCAGCCTCCCAAAGTGCTGGGATTTAGACATGAGCCACCACACCTGGCCAGCTTATTCTTTAAAAAAACAAAACAAAACAAAACAAAAAACACTGAGATGGGTTCTAAACAAAGTTATCTGGGGGTCTTTCTAGCAGGAGGTGACCTGAAGTTACATGTTTGCCTCCCGTCTCTAGGCAAGAGCACACACACCTTACTCTAGAGCGAAAGGCCAGAGTACGCTGGAGAGAACAGGGGAGTTGTTTGTATCCCTCCATATCCCCTCGTGAAAACCGAGTACCGGAAACACTTTTTCTATTTTATAAATGAAGTGTTACCTGATTCTAGAATGACAAATAAAACCAATTGAGATCTTTAAAGAAAATTGTTGTAGGGATGAGATTCTAAATAAAAAAAGGAAAAAAGAGAGTGCCACCAGTTGAGTTCCTTGGAAGCAGACTCTGAAACAGAGCAGCGCAGTGGAAGTTTATTAGGGCGTACTCTCAGCATCAACACCTGTGGAGGGAAAAAGAAAAGCATGACTGGGCAAAGGGGGAAGTGTGACAGTAACTGAAGTCCCAATGAGGCCTTCCTTGATCCCACGGGTAGAATGACCCTTCAGAATTGTCTGTCCCCAGATGGGGTGAGGAGCCCAGGCCCTTATCTTCCCATGTCAACCAGCCATCAGTTGTGAGCAGTCCTGAGAAGGAGGCTATTCTTGAGTAAGGTAACTCTATTCGGTGAAACAATTTTAGCTTTCAGCTGCTGGGGAGACAGATCCATGTGGCATAGAACCCACCAAGCAAAGTAACAAGGACAGAAAAGGAAAAAAAAAAAAAAAAAAAAAAAGATGCATGTGATTGTTTCAACAAACCAGGGGACAAAATATCCCCCACAAACCTTAGAATATGAGCTGGTGCAACCAAACTGCAGAAGGATCTGTGCAGTATCATCAACAGTGAAGGAGGAGGCACAGAGAAGCCAAAGGCTGAATTTAGAAATCACCAGCAAGTACTCACCTGTGAAAGGAAGGAGCCCACTCAGACTGGAGACCTTGGCTGGTGAAACAGAACAGTCACAGCTGGAGGCGGCTATGCATGTTCTGGTTTTCAGGTGAGTACAGTGGGAGTACTGGAAGGCTTGAGGGAAGCAGGGCAGCCCAGGTCCTCAGTGCTCCAGAAAATCTCCAGAGAGAAACCGGAAGCCCTCACTCACTGAGGAAAATCTAAGTGAATAGTGTACAAATAGACCTGAACAGATAGCCTGGAGATGAAGGAGAAAGAAAGTGTAGATACCTGTTGGCAACAGAACAGGAGGGATACATATACAAGACTATTGGCAAGGTGGCTACATTGGGCAAATATATTTCTTTCTTTCTTTTTTTTTTTTGGAGACAGAGTCTCGCTCCATGCCCCAGACTGGAGTGCAGTGGCATGATCTTGGCTCACTGCAACCTCCGTCTCCTGGGTTCAAACAATTCTCCTGCCTCAGCCTCCTGGGTAGCTGGGATTACAGGTGCGTGCCACCACACTAGCTAATTTTTGTATTTTTAGTAGAGACAGGGTTTCACCATGTTGGCCAGACTGCTTTCAAACTCCTGATCTCAGGTGATCTGCCCGCCTCAGCCTCCCAAAGTGCTGAGATTACAGACATGAACCTCTACACTGGCCTGTAATGTAATATTTTTAAATGAACAAAGGAAATTAAGAAAATAATAGAAGCTATGAAAGAGTGATACAAAGTTAACATTTTAAAGCTCACTCAGAGTGGGTCAGCAGTAAGAAGACATAGAGAGAAAACAGAGCTTAGAAAAGAATTAGAAATAACAGAAAAATGTTTCAGAAATAAAGACTAAACTGGAAGAAACAAAAGAGAGAATAATAAATAGCACTAAAAATTACACACAGTAAACAGAGGATGGAAAGGGGAAAAAAGAAAGGAATCAAGGCCCGTCCCAGTGGCTCAAGCCTGTAATCCCAGCACTTTGGGAGGCCAAGGCTGGCAGATCACTTGAGGCCAGGAGTTCGAGACCAGCCTGACCAACATGGTGAAACCCTGTCTCTACTAAAAATACAAAAAAAAAAAAAAATTAGCTGGGCATGGTGGCGCACACCTGTAATCTCAGCTACTTGGGAGTCTGAGGCAGAAGAATCACTTGAACCCAGGAGGCAGAGGTTGCAGTGAGCCAAGATCACACCACTGTACTCCAGCCTAGGTGACTCAGCAAGACTCTGTCTCAAAAAAAAAAAAAAAAAGAAAAAAGAATCAAATGAAAATTAAGGGAGAAATAAGAAAAGGTTTGGGAGAAAGTGATACAGAGGGCAGGCAAACATGATTCAGAATGTATATAACAGGAGAACTTGAAAAAGAAAGTCAAAGCAATAAAACAAAGCAACTGCTAAGAACTGTAATTCAAGAAAACATTCCTGCAATGTAAGAAGATATATTGAAAGGGCATACCACATAACTGATAAAATTAGCCCGGAATGATCAACACTGAGACATATACTAATAAAAGCATTGAACTTTTCTCCATTGCTCTTAATCACAGGAAGAAAAAAATTACTGAACTTTTTGATCTTTGGGCAGGAACTTAAAAAAAAAGAAAAAAGAAAAGAGGCCGGGCATGGTGGCTCACACCTGTAATCCCAGCACTTTGGGAGACCAAGTGGGCAGATCACTTGAGGTCAGGAGTTTGAGACCAGCCTGGCCAACATGGTGAAAACCCGTCTCTACTAAAAATACAAAAAATTAGCTGGGTATCATGGTGGGCACCTGTAATCCCAGCTACTCAGGAGGCTGAGGCAGGAGAATCGCTTGACCCTGGGAGGCCGAGGTTTCAGTGAGCCGAGATCGCACCACTGCACTCCAGCCTGGTCGCCAGAGTGAGAAACCATCTCAAAAAAATAAAAAATCAGATTTTCATCAGAGTTTTCAATGGAAACACTTTATGTCAGGAGACAATAAGGTGACATGCTTAAAATATTCAATAAAATGTAAGCCAAGCATTTTTATCCAGCTGAGCTGACCATACAGTACAAAGGCCATGGATAAACTGTGACGAACATGTAAGAACTCAGGAAATATTGTTCCCATGAGATTATTTCTGAGGAATCTACTAGAGGACAAGCTTCAGACATCAAGAAAAACCTGGATACGCTTCAAAATGAGGATTAGTGGTAAACATTGAATATATTTAATTGTAACACTAAAAGTAAATATTGAGGAGAAAGGTGACAGAATGGTGTATAATTGTTATATGTGCTGACAATGTAGATAAAGTGCATCTGTGACAAATGGGGGAGGGTCGGGCCCAGCGGCTCATGCCTGTAATCCCAGCACTTTGGGAAGCCGAGGTAGGAGGATCACTGGAGGCTAGGAGTTCAAAAACAGCCTGGGCAACATAGCAAGACTCTGTCTCTACAAAAATAAATGTGTATAAAAACAAATAGCCAAATGTGATGGCACACACCTGTAGTCCCAGCTACTTGGGAGACTGAGGCAGGAGGATCGTTTGAGCCCAGGGGTTCAAGGCTGCAGTGAGCTATGATTCTGCCACTACACTCTAGCTTGGGCAACAGAGTGAGACTCTGTTTCTGGGGGGGGGCGGGGGGAAGGGAGGGAGGGAAGAAGGGAGAATATATGAAAAATAGGATTAACCCGTCAATTGCTTTGTGGTTATAAAGAGGAAGTAATAATATATTACTTGACATAGATGTCAGGAAGAGGGAAGGGAAGATGAGGAAGTTGTAACTAGTTAAGAATTTTAATATTTCTCAAAGCAGGGAACTAACAGACCATTATCTTTAAGAGGATGGAAAATAGTATTTTGCAAATGTATTATTTTATTTATTTATTTATTTATTGAGATGGAGAATTGCTCTGTCACCCAGACTGGAGTGCAATGGCTCGATCTTGGCTCACTGCAAACTCAGCCTCCCAAGTTCAAGTGATTCTCCTGCCTCAGCCTCTGGAGTAGCTGGGATTACAGGAACCCACCATCATGCCCAGCTAATTTTTGTATTTTTGTAGAGACAGAGTTTCACCCTGTTGGCCAGGCTGATCTTGAACTCCTGACCTCTGGTGATCCACCTACCTCAGCCTCCCAAAGTACTGGGATTGCAGGCATGAGCCACTGTGCCCAGCCTGCAAATGTATTATTTTAAATGTAACAGAACAAAATATTAAACTCCCTAAATCCCAAGAGCAATATTTTTTAAAAGGCTAGAGAATGAGAGAGAGAAGATAGATGACCATGTAGTAAAATACTCCATGACTGAAAAAACAAGCACGTGGATTGATTTGTATCTATACTGTAAATGAGGCTCACTCACATATTATATAAAAGTATTTTCAAGTTGTCAGACAAAGCAAAGTCTAGCTCTATGCTATGTATAAGATACACCTAAAACAAAGAAATTAAACAAAGAAATTAAGAACATTTAAAAATAAAAGGAAGAACAAACACATACTAGGCAAAATGTAAAATACAGGCAGAAGTTATGATGCTGATACCTGTCAATATAGAACTGTGACCAAAGGGCATTAAAAAGAAAAAGGAGGACCTTTTTTTTTTTTTTTGAGACAGAGTTTCACTCTTGTTGCCCAGGCTGGAGTGCAAGGTTTAAGTGATTCCCCTGTCTCAGCCTCCTGAGATAACAGGCGCCCGCCACTACTCCCAGCTAATTTTTGGTATTTTTAGTAAACATGGTCTTGAACTCCTGACCTCAGGTAATCTGCCCCCACTTAGCATCCCAAAGTGCTGGGATTATAGGTGTGAGCCACCCTGCCCGGCCAGGAGGTCCTTTTCATAATGTTAATGGATAAATTAACAATGGAGATACTACATATATATATAGTACACATATATAATGTATATATATACTCAATAACAATCAACTTTCATAAGGTAAAAACTACAAGAGCTATAGACAAAGTAGAAGCACATTAGCAAGGGAAAATTTTAATACACACTCATTCCAAGACAAATCAAGTGGACAAAAAAGTGCATAAGAATTTAGAAAATCAAATCTCTGGCTGGGCGTGGTGGCTTACGCCTGTAATCCCAGCACTTTGGGAGGCTGAGGCGGGCGGATCATAAGGTCAGGAGATCGAGACCATCCTGGCTAACATGGTGAAACCCCGTCTCTACTAAAAATACAAAAAATTAGCCTGGCGCGGTGGTGGGCGCCTGTAGTCCCAGCTACTTGGGAGGCTGAGGCAGGAGAATGGCGTGGGCCCGGGAGGCGGAGCTTGCAGTAAGCCGAGATTGTGCCACTGCACTCCAGCCTAGGCAACAGAGCAAGACTCTGTCTCAAAAAAAAAAAAAAAAAAAAAAAGTCAAATCTCTTTGATGCAGTATAGGCGAGCCCCAAAATTGGTGCTTAGCCCAGGAGGGTTCTTTGCTTTCCCCAGGAAAAAATTCAAGGACAAGAAGGTAGTCTTAGACAGCAATTTTTTATTGAATGGTACTGCTCCTCTTGGAGCAAAGCTAATTCATAGGCAGTGTGCCCAAAGTCAGCAACTTATGGGTTGTTGGCAGTTGTATTTATACTCACTTATACCCACTTTTGATTACATGCAAATTAAGGGGTGGACTAATGCCAATTGAGGAGCAGGTTATTTAGAACTTTCTAGGAAAGGGGAGATAACTTCCAGGTCATTTCCATGGCATTTGTAAGCTGTCATGGCACTAGTATGAATGTCTTATGCTAATGAGAAATGAGGGCAGCTAGGGATCGTTTTAGTCCTCATCTGCTTGTTTCTTTTCTTTCTTTCTATTTTTTTTTGAGACAGGGTCTTACTCTGTCACCCAGGCTGGAGTGCAGTGGCGCCATCCGGGCTCACTGCAGCCTCTACCTCCCAGGTTCAAGAAATTTTCCTGCCTCAGCCTCTCAAGTAGCTGGGAATACAGGCGTACGCCACCACTCCCAGCTAATTTTTTGTATTTTTGGTGACAATGGGGTTGTGCCCTTTTGCCTAGGCTGATCTTGAACTCTGGGGCTCAAGCAATCCACCCTCCTTGGCCTCCCAAAAAGCAGGGATTACAGGCATGACCCACCCTGCACCTGGGCCCTATTTATTTTCCAAAAGAATTTTATAATCAATTTCTCTGGTTCCAGAAAATTTTAAAAACTGGAACTGTAAATAGAAATCACATTTAGTTTGTAAATTTTAACTTAGAATTGGATTGGTAGATTGGTATCTTTCTGATATTAAATCATCTTTTTATTTATTTTTATTATTATTTTTTTTGAGACTGAGTCTCGCTCTACCGCCCAGGCTGGAGTGCAGTGGCGCGATCTCGGCTCACTGCAAGCTCCGTCTCCCGGGTTCACGCCATTCTCCGGCCTCAGCCTCCCACGTAGCTGGGACTACAGGTGCCCGCCACCTCGCCCGGCTAATTTTTTTTGTATTTTTTAATAGAGACGGGGTTTCACAGTGTTAGCCGGGTTGGTCTCGATTTCCTGACCTCGTGATCCGCCCGCCTTGGCCTCCCAAAGTGCTGGGATTACAGATGTGAGCCACCACGCCCGCCCTAATTTTTGTATTTTCAGTAGAGACGGGGTTTTCCCATGTTGGCCAGGTCTGTCTCAAAACCCTGACCTCAGGTGATCCGCCTGCCTCAGCCTCCCAAAGTGCTGGGATTATAGGCATGAGGCACCTCGCCCGGCTTAACTAAATTTTCAGTAATTCTAAACTTTTTATTTTCCATTTATTGTGGGAATTATTTTAAAATATGTGCATTTTAAAAAACTTCCCAGTGGTAGAAACTTTATTATTATTATCAGTTTCTAGCTTTATTGCATTGTGGTCAGAAAATTCTATTTGTGTTATTTGTATTTGATTGAAGTTTTTTCTTTTGGCCTAAAATATCTACTTTTATGCACATTCCATGTGCACTTCAAAAAGTGTATTTTCCAGTATTGAAATTCCAAGTTTTATATATATTTGTAAGTTTCCATATTGACTGTGATGCTTAGGTCAGTGCTACTAAAAGTAGCCATTCTCCTGTGTCACTGAGCGCATATTTAGACTCCACTGCCTTTTTTTTTTTTTTTTTTTAAAGCATGATTTTCTCTGTGAAAGAAAGAATGCATTGATTTATATTTTGGAGCAAGCATCCACCTTGTTGCATCTGGTAGCCACAGTTCATGGACTGGCCCCAGTCTGTAACCACAGTGTGACTAGCACTACGATGGAGGAGACCGGCAGGACTATTTCCTGGTCTCCGTGGGATGAAGTGAAAAAACCATCAGAAATGAGCAGATGAGAGGCCAGGCGCTGTGGCTCACGCCTGCAATTCCAGTACTTTGGGAGGCTGAGGCAGGTGGATCACTTAAGCTCAGGAGTTCGGGTCCAGCCTGGGTAACATGGTGAAACCCCATCTCTATCTACAAAAAATACAAAAATTATCTAGGTGCGGTGGCGGGCGCCTGTAATCCCAGCTACTCGGGAGGCTGAGGTGGGAGGATTTGCTTGAGCACAGGAGGCAGAGGTTGCAGTGAGCCAAGATCGTGCCACTGCACTCCAACCTGGGTGATAGAGCAAGACCCCATCTCAAAAATAATAAAAATAAGAATAAATTACGCAGTCTCAGATATTGCTTTATAGCAATCCAAGAATGACCTAACACAAATGGTGTTGGGATGACCGATAATCATGTGGATAAAGGTAAAACTGGATTAATTCTTCATTCTTTATATTAGGATAAATTCCAAATCGGTCAATATCTAAACATAAAAATAGTAAAGTCATAAAATATTAGAGAAAAACTTCTTAGGTATTCATTGTCAAAAAAATATATAACTTAAAAATTAGAGAAAACTGTACGTTAATTTTTTCACAATCTGGAAATGACGAGGACTTTCCTAACTGTGATTCCATATTCAGATTTAATAAAGGAAAAATGGGTAACTTTGTCTACTTAAATATTCTTAAAATTGTATGTGCAAAATACTGTATGGAAAGTCAAAAGTTAAATAAACAATTGAGACCAAATACTTGTAACTTATATCACAAAATACCAACATCCCTAATATGTAAAATCCTATTCTGATAACCTGTTAGAAATATGGGGAAATTACAGAAAAACAAATGAAAATGGCTCTTAAATATATGAAAAGATATTCACTTTGCTCATATTAAGAGAAATAGTAAAAGAGATGCACATTAAAACTAAACAGAGATACCACTGCTCATCTGTCAGTTTTGCAAAAATCCCAAACTTGACACTCTGAGTTGGTGGGACAGTGGAGAGATAGGTACTTTCCTGTGTTGTTGATGGAGATGTAAATGGTACAACTATGCGGGGGATTTGACAACATCTAGCAACATTACATATGTATTTACTCTGCCCAAGCA
The DNA here is from genome assembly GCF_047675955.1 of Chlorocebus sabaeus. NCBI lineage: Eukaryota > Metazoa > Chordata > Mammalia > Primates > Cercopithecidae > Chlorocebus > Chlorocebus sabaeus. The sequence goes on from NC_132923.1 coordinate 92,732,833, forward strand.
ACCCTTCTTCCGAGTATCTGCGTCTGAGAATACAATGCCAAAACCACAAAAGGATGACTGCTCAAGGCTATTTATTACAGCACATTTTGTAATCATGAAAGACTATAAGCAGTCCACATCTCTATCTGCAGAGAACAGGTGAATAGACAATGAATGGTACATACATGCAGTGAACTACTATTCAGCTGCTAAAAAAAAAAAAAAAAAAAAAAAAATTAAGAATATCTTTATAAGGCCAGGCACCGTGGCTCACGCCTGTAATCCCAGCACTTTGGGAGGCTGAGGTGGGCAGATCATTTGAGGTCAGGAGTTCGAGACCAGCCTGGCCAACATGGTGAAACCCTGTCTCTACTAAAAATACAAACATTAGCCAGGCATCACAATGGGCACTTGTAATTCCAGCTATTTGGGAGGCTGAGGCAGGAGAATTGCTTGAGCCTGGGAGGCGGAGGTTGCAGTGAGTAGAGATAGTGCCTTTGCAGCTTGGGCAACAGAGCGAGACTCCATCTCAAAAAAAAAAAAAAAAAAGAATATCTGTAAAATTGTTAGAGAATGAAAATGAGAAAAAGTAACATACAGAAGAGTATTAACAGTATCGCATTTTTTTGTGTATGAATGGAATAAAAATAAAAGCATATGCATATATATTGTCTTCCAGTTTCAAAATTTAAAGGTATTAAAATAAAAACTAATAGAAATAATTACCTATTGGAAAAAGGATAGGGATGTAAGCTATAACTTTCTAACGTGCCTTGTTTTATAGTTTTGATAAAAATATATACGAAATTAAAAATAAATTTTATAAAAAACTGAATGAAAACCCATTGGTCTATCAAGCTGTGTCATAACCACACAGAGAATTCTTTCACCTAATTTTGAAACAGTATAATTGTGTACAGCGTACAGTGGGACAGTGTATATAGGCTGTACAATATATAGTGAGATATATCTGAATAAAACAAATATAAAGAAATCTTGCCAGGCACGGTGGCTCACGCCTGTAATCCCAGCACTTTGGGAGGCCGAGACAGGCGGATCACGAGGTCAGGAGATCGAGACCATCCTAGCTAACACGGTGAAACCCTGTCTCTACTAAAAACACAAAAAAATTAGCCGGGTGCGGTGCCTGGCGCCTGTAGTCCCAGTTACTCGGCAGGCTGAGGAGGGAGAATGACATGAACCTGGGAGGTGGAGCTTGCAGTGAGTCGAGATCGTGCCACTGCACTCCAGCCTGGGTGACAGAGCGAGACTCCGTCTCAAAAGAAAAAAAAAAAGAAATCTTAAGCAGTATTCAGTAGACCTATTGCTGGTAATAATACTGGGATTGGTATCTCAAAAGTATTATATTTATATAATGGGATAAAGCAAATGCCACTAGGAACCAAGATCTTCGGTATATTTTAGTCCATTTGTGTTGCTATAACAGAATACCACAGACTGGGTAATTTATAAGAAGAAGAAATGTGTGTGATCTGTGACACTCATCCTCCCCCATTCCCCTTACCTCCCCACTCCCGGTTCTCTGACATTCAGACTGAGACTGAATTACCACCCACCAGCGTTCCTGGTTCTCCAGCTTGCAGATGACATATTGTGGGACTTTTTGTCCTCCATAATCACATGAGCCAATTCCCATAATAAATTCCCTCTTATATTTCCATATATTCTATTGTTTCTGTTTCTTTGGAGAACTCTGAGAAATACAGTATCAGTTTACACGGAGGACAGAGAAATATATTAAATGACATCCCAAGATTACAAATTCAAGTCCAGGATGTGGGAAATCACAAGTGACAAATTACCCAGTTTCTTCAATGAATAAATGGCATAAAACTAAAACTAAATGACACAAGGAATGAAAAAAAAAAGCCATTCTGTTGATTAAAAGAGACTTAAGAACAGCAACCATCAGCCCTGTCAAGATGGTGGCTCCTTGGAGCTCAGTGGCTGGGAGGCGTCTAGGTGCTCCTATTGGTACACAGCAAGTATGTGGTGGTGATGGCTTATGCCAAATTATCTGGTGCATGCTTGAAAGTTAATGTTGGGCCCGGCGTGGTGGCTCCCAGCACTTTGGAAAGCCCCGACGGCGGATCACTTGAGCTCAGGAGTTTGAAACTAGCTTGGGCAACATGGCAAAACCCCATCTCTAGTAAAAATACAAAAAAATTGCCAGGTGTGGTGGCGTGTGCCGATGGTCCCAGCTATTCTGGAGGCTGAAGTGGGAGGATCCCTTGAGCCCAGGAGGCGGAGGTTGCAGTGAGCAGCGATCGTGACACTGCACTTCAGCCTGTGTGAAAGAGGGAGACTCTACCTAAAAAAAAAAAAAAAGAAAGAAAGTTAATGTCATAGATAGCCACTGGAGAGGTTCAAGGGAAGATATATCAATTTTGACAACTGAAGACAACATTGTTTCTTAGCTGGCAAAAATATTCAACTTTTAAGGAAAACAGAAATATAATGTTTATTGTGAATTTCCAGCCAAATAAAAGGCAGACACACTGGCTTTCACTGCTCTCTTTGAATAGAAGCTGCCTCCTCTAGCGCTTCACGCATTCTGGGTGGAAAGCAACAATTACTTTGCTGTGACAAAGCCATGGTGTTGGTTTGCTTCATTGATTCCTTTTCCCTTGGGTTTGATCCTGTCTGGAAAAATGTCTGCAAGAGCACTGATTGGATTCTCCCGACCAGCGGAGAGCCTCTCCTTTACCGCCTGTGAGAAGTGGAATCGTGGATATAGAGATGCTAAGACGTGCCTAAATCTTCTGGCAGATAGAGGGTGAACATCTCAGCTTTTCCTTGGAGATACGCGTTCTACTGTGGTTACCTATGTGTTTGGTTTCCTTGCACCTCTGCGTAAAGTGCACTTTCCTAAAGCTCAGTTACAAGAACATCTGGAATCTCTCTCCAACCTGTGTTCCTTTTGCGATGCTATCCTAAATAGTTATTTTAGGCTTAGCGTTGGAGATGGATGACAGTCTTCACCAAAACCCTCAACTTCCTCCTTGGAAACTGCCAACATTCAAATTGACATCAGCAGAGGAAGAAAGTAATTCCTTATGTTAAATTAAATAATAAGTACTCATGAAATATATAGCTTATTTCCAAATAAAATATGTTTTTAATTTAAAAATTATAAAAAGACTTTTAAAATATGCTCATTTTAAAAAATGTTTTTAATCTAACTTAATGGTTATTTCAAAATGGGAAGCAAAATTAAAAAAACAATAAATGGAAAATATATATTAAAAGTTGTAAATATGAAAAAATACATATTTTTGAAAATATATTTTTAATTAAAAAAGATTAAAAGTATTTTATATTGGCCGGGTATGGTGGCTCACACCTGTAATCCCAGCACTTTGGGAGGCCAAGGCGGGCGGATCACGAGGTCAGGAGGTCGAGACCATCTTGGCTAACACGGTGAAACCCCGTCTCTACTAAAAATACAAAAATTAGCCTGGTGTGGTGGCAGGTGCCTGTAGTCCCAGCTACTCAGGAGGCTGAGGCTTAAGAATGGCGTGAACCCGGGAGGCGGAGCTTGCAGTGAGCGGAGATCGTGCCACTGCACTCCAGCCTGGGCGACAGAATAAAAAAACTCAGCCTGACATGGTGGCTCATGCTTGTAATCCCAGCACCTTGGGAGGCTGAGACAGGAGGATCACCTGAGGCCAAAAGATCAAGACCAACCCAGGCAACATAGCAAGACCCTGCCTTCATAAAAAATAAAAAGTAAAAAATAAATTAGCCGGGCATGGTGGGGCACACCTGCAGTCCTAGACACACAGGAGGCTGAGGCAGGAGGATCATTTGAGCCATTGATGCTGCAATGAGCTATGATTATGCCACTGCACTCCAGCCTGAGCAATAGAGCAAAACCCTGTCTCTGAATAAAAAGGAAAAAAAAATTGTATACGCTATATTTTTGTCCTAAAATAACTACTTATTAAAATATATATATATACAGGTGGCTGGGCACAGTGGCTCACACCTGTAATCCCAGCACTTTGGGAGGCCAAGGTAGGCAAATCACTTGAGGCCAGGTGTTCCAGACCAGCCTGGCCAACATGGTGAAACCCCATCTCTACTAAAAATACAAAAAATTATCTGACTGAGGCAGGAGAATCGCTTGAATCCAGGAGGCAGAGGTTGTGGTGAGCCAAGATCATCACGCCACTGCACTCCAGCCTGTCTCAAAAAAAAAAAAGACCGGGCATGGTGGCTCACGCCTATAATCCCAGCACTTTGGGAGGCCTAGGCGGGCAGATCACCTGAAGTTGGGAGCTCTAGACCAGCCTAGTCGGCATGGTGAAACCCCGTCTCTACTAAAAATACAAAACTTAGCCGGGCATGGTGGCGGGCGCCTGTAATCCCAGCTACTCGGAAAGCTGAGGCAGCAGAATTGCTTGAACCCGGGAGGCAGAGGTTGCAGCGAGCGGAGATAGTGCCATTGCACTCTGGGCTGAGCGACAGAGCGAGACTCCGTCTCAAAAAAATAAAAATAAAAATAATAATAAAAATACACACACACACACACACACACACACACACACACAGAGTCATCCCTTGGTGTACACAGGGAGATTGGTTCTAGGACCCCCACGTATACTAAAATCGATGCATATTCAAGTCCCTCAGTCTGCCCTGCAGAACTTGCATATACAATAAGTTGGCTCTCCATATACAAGGGGTTCATATCCCATTAATACTGCAGTTTTGATCCATGTTTGGTTGAAAAAAATTAATATGTAAGTAGATTTGCACAGTTCAAACCTCTGTTGTTCAACGATCAACCATAAATAAAGCAAGACAAAAGTCCAAACATGTCATCGATGATCGAAAAAAGTCACAATAAGGTTCATTTTAAAATTTTATTTTAAAAGTTTTGTGCATAATCAAATTGACTAATTAAAAAAATTATTTATCTCTCTAAAAATTAAACTTTAATGCTAAAACTACATTAATACAAAACAAAAAAAAATTGGTCCCCTATGTTAAAACAATAAGATTTTCTTAAAATATTAATTTACACTTAATAAAATTACTACCAGTGGCCAAGTGCAGTGACTCGTGCCTGTAATCCCAGTACTTTGGGAGAGCGAGGTGGGTGGATCGCCTGAGGTCAGGAGTTCGAGACCAGCCTGACCAACGTTGTGAAACCCCCCAACTCTGTAAAAATACAAAAATTAACCAGGTGTGGTGGTGCACACCTGTAATCCCAGTTACTCAGGAGGCTAATGCAGGAGAATTGCTTGAACCCAGGAGGCAGAGGTTGCAATGAGCCAAGATTGTGCCACCATACTCCAGCCTGGGCTACAAGAGCAACTCTTTCTCAAAAAAGAAAAAAAAAAAAAAGAATGATGTTGGTCTCATAGAATGAGTTAGGAAGAAGTCCCATCTCCTCAATTTTTTTGGAAAGTTTTGATAGGAATTGTACCAGTTCTTCTTTATATAGCCAGTAGAATTCAGTCATGAATATATCTGGTCCTGGACTTTTTCCACTTGGTAGGCTTTTTATTACTTAATTTCAGAACTCATTACTGGCATGTTCAGGGTTTCTGTTTCTTCCTAGTTCAATCCTGGGAGGTTATATGTTTCCAGGAATTTTTTTATTTCTTGTAGGTTTTCTAGTTTGTGTGCATAGAGGTGTGCATAATAGTGTCTGATAGTTTTTTGTATTTTTGTGAGGTCAGTAGCAATGTCCCCTTTGTCATGTCTAATTGTGTTTATTTGGGTCTTCTCTCTTTTTCTCTTTATTAGTCTAGCTCATGATCTATTAATCTTGCTATTCTTTCCAATAACAAACTTCTGGATTCATTTATTTTATTTTATTTTATTTTTTGCATCTTAATTTCATTCAGTTCAGCTCTGACTGTGGTTATTTCTTGTCTTCTGCTGGCTTTGGGGTTGGTTTGCTCCTATTTTTCTAGTTCCTCTGTGTGTGATGTTAGATTGGTAATTTGAGATCTTTATAACTTTTTGATCTGGGCATTTAGAACTATAAGCTTTCCTTTTAACATTGCTTTAGCTGTGTCCCAGAAATTCTGCTTTGTTGTATCCTTGTTCTCATTAGTTTCAAAGAATTTCTTGATTTCTGTGATAATGTCATTGTTTACCCAAAAATCATTCAGAAGCAGGTTGTTTAATTTCCCTGCAATTGTATGGTTTCGGGCAAAAAAACCTCTCATCAAATTTTTTTTTTTTTTTTTTTTTTTTTTTTTTTTGAGGCAGAGTCTCGCTCTGTCGCCCAGGCTGGAGTGCAGTGGCCGGATCTCAGCTCACTGCAAGCTCCGCCTCCCAGGTTCACGCCATTCTCCTGCCTCAGCCTCCCGAGTAGCTGGGACTACAGGCGCCCGCCACCGCGCCCGGCTAGTTTTTTGTATTTTTAGTAGAGACGGGGTTTCACTGTGTTAGCCAGGATGGTCTCGATCTCCTGACCTCGTGATCCGCCCGTCTCGGCCTCCCAAAGTGCTGGGATTATAGGCTTGAGCCACCGCGCCCGGCCATCTCATCAAATTTTAACCATGGCTATTCTAAGACATTTTTTAATCCACAGATATTATTTTAAATTCTTCCCTAAAAACATTTGCCATCAGCTATAAGATTACTTTTCACTAAAAAGGCCTCTAGCAAATACTCTTAGACACACATTTCTGATAACTTTAAAATCAATCGACTAAATGAAAATTACTAAAACTCTAATAAAAAACTAATAGGTTCATAAAAACTACTAAACAAGATCAAACAAAACAAAAAGTTAACTAATTAAAAAAATAAAAGCAATGTTTTATAACTGTTACTTAAGATACTGTTAGTTCTGGCTGAGCATGGTAGCCCATCCCTATAATTCCAGCACTTTGGGAGGCCAAGGTGGGAGAACTGCTTGAGCCTGGGAGTTGGAGACCTTCCTGGGCAACATAATGAGACCTTGTCTCTATTACTTTTTAAACAATTATAAAATAAAATACTGTTACTTCTTTAAGTAGTGCTTTAAGTACTGTTTCCTTTTCCATTAAGCAATTTTCAACTGGACATGGTGGCTCACACCTGTAATCCCAACATTTTGGGAGGTCAAGGCAGGAGTGTCACTTGAAGCCAGGTGTTCGAGACCACCAGCCTAGGCAACAAAGTGAGACCCCCATCTCTACAACAAATTTTTTTAAATGTGTCAGGTGTGGTGGCGTATGCCTGTAGTCCCCGCTTGGGAGGCTGAGGCAGGAGGATTGCTTGAGTTTAGGAGTTCAGAGGCTGCAATGGAGCTATGAATGCATCACTGCACTCCAGTCTGGGCAGCAAAGTAAGACCCCATTTCTATAAAAGAAATTTATTCTATAAAAATAAAGAAAATTTTCTCTCATATGCTATCTATGGTTTACAGTAATAGCCTGAGCAAAATAGCGAGACCTCGTCTCCACTAAAAATTAAAAAAAAACTAGCCAGGCATGGTGGCACGTGCCCTGTGGTCCCAGCTACTCAGGAGGCTAAGGTGGACAGATCACGTGAGCCTGGGAGATTGAGGCTGCAGTGAGCTTGATGGTGCCACTGTACTCCAGCCTTGGTGACAGAGTGAGACCCTGTCTCAAAAATAATAATGTTAATAATTTAATAAAATATACTTTTATAAACAAAGATAAAAACATTTGCTTTTTCTTCCTACTTAATTTCTTAAAAAATTCAAAAACTATTTGTATTATTTTTATAACAACATAATTATTTACACAAATTCAATTAAAATCTACTCTATAAAAAATACAATTAAAAATATTAGTTATATTGCCAAGATTTTGACTAAACTGTCATATTTTTAAATGCACATAAAATGCTTAACTTCAAGAGTTCTCAATCTTACAATAAATAAATAAAAATGGTTACTTTCTTACAGGCTCAAAAACCATAAGACTATTAAAAAAATCTAAAATCTGCTTTGATTTGGTTTCCCAGCCTCAAAAAAGTTTATAAATCTGAGATTTCTATATAATCAACTTTTTAAAAAATTATGTTTCTAAAAAATCTATGAAACACCTATTATTAGACTATAACCCCTTACATTATTTTCAAATTCCTTTTATCTACCTGTACACTATACTAAATCTTAAATTTTTCCAATTTCCTCCAAAATTTGGCTACAACTCCCCAGTGAAAAACAAAAAATATTCTGTTTCTAAACTAAAATGAAATAACTTTTAATAACCAAGTCTCAAGCCACACAAAACATTCACCAAACCACCCAATGTCATGACATTAAAACTGCAACCGCCAGAAAAAGTTAATGGTTTTTACTTGTGGAAGAGTCTTGGTAAAAAAAAAAAAAAAAAAAAAAAAAAAGTTAATGTTTTCATGTTATAGACAACTTTTTCCAAGATATCAAAGCAAGAGTCTATATCATAATAAAACTTTTATCCCTCTTAATGCCTACCTTTTTCATTGAACAAAAAGATATAATTAAAATTTCACAATCAATAACTTCTACTAGTAACATAAAAGCTAACGTAGGCCAGGCGTGGTGGCTCATGCCAGTAATCCTAGTGCTTTGGGAAGTCAAAGTAAGAGGATCACTTGAGGCCAGGAGTTTGAGACCAGCCTGGTCAACATAATGAAACCTTGTCTCTACAAAAAAGAAAAAAAATGAGCCAGGCTTCGTGGTGCAGGCCTGTAGTTCCAGCTACTCAGGAGGCTGAGGCAGGAAGATCCCTGGAGCTCAGGAGTTCAAGGCTACAGTGAGCTATGATGGCACCACTAGACCCCAGCCTGGATGACAGAGCAAGACCCTGTCTCTTGACCAAAAAAAAGGAAAAGAAAAAGAAGAAGAACTTTAAAGAATCCTTTAATATCCATTAGTTAAAATTGTAAAAGGCTAGAGTGGTAGGTGCAGTGACTGACACCTGTAATCCCAGCACTTTGGAAGGATGAGCTGGGAGGGTTGCTTGAGCCCAACAGCTCAAGACCAGCCAGGGCAACATAGGAAGACTCCATTTCTACAAACAAACAAACAAACGAACAAAAAAGGTAGGTGTGGTGGCACGCACCTGTAGTCCCAGCTACTCGGAAGGTTGAGGTGGGAAGATGGCTTGAACCTGGGAGATCAAGGCCGTAGTTAGCATGACCCAGCCTGAGTGACAGAGAAAGATCCTGTTTCAAAATTTAATTTAATTTAATTTAATTTTAATTTTAAATAAATAAATTTTAAAAGTCTATACTATTACTAATATTACATGCTATACCTAAATAAATTATTCTAAAAAAGTTAAGATCCACTCATAGAAAATTAACAAAACAGGTCATATAATTACAACAAGTGTAACTGAATTCCCTCTGGTCATTTAATTTATTCAGTTGGTAGTCTTTAAGTCTCAGTTCATGGCCCAAAACCATTATACAAACTAAAATTGTCATATTGCTAATAATTTATTCTAAGTTTCGCTTTTAAAACTTTGTAACTACTGCTTGTTAAATTTTCACAAAAATACAGCTCTTAACAAAATAATGCTTCCCCAAAACTTTAAAATAAGAACAAAAGACTGAAAAACAAACAAAATTAAACTAAATAATACACACTAGATAAACAGCCTAAGGGCCATTTTCTTCAAACTCCACTGTTACTCAAATGTGACTAAAATCGTTTTGACACTGACTCTCAATGGCCAATTATTCCCCGCAACAAGAGATGAGACCAACAACCAAGACAGGTTAATCCTGACACCGAAGGACATCAGAGCCTAACTACAAAGTAATTGATTAGTAATACTTTCAAAAAAAGATGTGGGCCAGGCGCAGTGGCTCATGTCTGTAATCCCAGTACTTTGGGAGACCAAGGCAGGTGGATCGCTTGAGCCCAGGAGTTCGAGACCAGTCTGGGCGACGTGTCAAGACCTCTGTCTTTTTGTCTTTTTTTAAAAAATTAATTATTTTTAAAAAATTTTAATCAAAATACATAAAAGCTGTCAAAATCATAATAAAATCAGGAATATTTTTTAAATGATAACAAATTGACTGGGTGCGGTGGCTCCAGCCTTAATTCCAGCACTTTGGGAGGCTGAGGTGGGCAGGTTGCTTGAGCTGAGGAGTTCAAGACCAGCTTGGGCAAAATGGCAAGACCTTGTCTCTACAAAAAATTTAAAAAGTAGTCAGGTGTGGTGGTGTGCACCTGTAGTCCCAACCAGTTGGGAGGCTGAGGTGGGAGGATTACTTGAGCCCAGAAAGTTTAAGCTGCAGTGAACTAGGTTCATACCACCACACTCCAACCTGGGTGACAGAGCAAGACACTCAAAAAAAAGAAAACAACCCATAAGACCTAAGTGATAAAGTGAGAGTTCTCATACTTGCATGCCTAATAACAGAAACTATCACAAAACACTACAAAAACTACAACCTTACACAGACTCACAATTTTATACACACACAAAAAATACTTCTCCATGGACACTTGCCCAACAACTGAAAATGGTGTCACTCTCTTGTTATTTATCTTTATAGCCAAAGATAATTATTTCAAAACAATTGTACAAATCCTCATTTTTTTCTTTAAAAATTTTTGTCTTCCTTTACCTCCATAAATATACACATGGCTTCACACAATACAGTGTCTTATAGTTATACTATAATGTATTACTATTACAACTCTAGTCCCATATAAATATATTTTTCTTTTAAAAAGCCTCTCTGTCTGTTATTTAAACTGCGACAAGAGTTGTCACCATCAGCATGCTTTGTGCCCAAACCTTTACCTCAAGTCACATGATTATTGCAGTAATTTCTTACACTACGTATGTGAGGTCAAAAAGAAAATGTTTTTTAAAAGTATGAAGAAGACTAAAAAGGAACTTTCTATACTATATATATATATATTTTTTTTAACTAGAAAGTTTGCATTCCAACTTAGATTAAATAATGTCAAAGTGAACTCTAAATGAACTTGGAAAAAAGAAAATATATTGTGCTGTATATGTTTTTTAAAAGAAGAAAGCCTGCTTTAATCTTGGCAGACTTTTGCCTTTGGTTTACATGTTGCTGACCAAAAGACACAATTCTGTTCCGAATGTGTGTTCAATTTATTCAAGTTAATTTACTGAATTTGTCAGTTTTTTTAGGCCAATCTGAACGTTTAATCTGCATCTCTTTGGCTAAGGCCTTTTCTTCTGTTTAGAAATCTGATTTCTGGGATGGGTGCGGTGGCTCATGCTTGTAATCCCAGCACTTTGGGAGGCCGAGGCAGGCAGATCACTTGAGGTCAGTAGTTCGAGACCAGTATGGCCAACATGGTGAAACCCGGTCTCTACCGAAAATACAAAAATTAGCTGGACGCAGTGGCGCATGCCTGCATTCCCAGCTACTTGGGAGGCTGAGACAGGAGAATCTCTTGAACCTGGGAGGTGAAGGTTGCAGTGAGCTGAGATCACGTCACTGCACTCCAGCCTGGGCGATAGACCAAGACTGCCTCTCAAAAAAAAAAAAGAAAAGAAATCTGATTTCTGTTTTAGAAACTAGGAAAAATATTAATTATTTCAATAGAAAAGCCTGTATTTAACTTGAAAGAGAGAGAGACAGAGAAAGACAGACAGAGAGAGAGAGAGAGAGAGAGAGAAGAGACTTATCAATCGAATGAAATATGTAGTCTTGTTTAAGTCCTGATTTAAATAAACCACTTTCAAAAGACATTTAGGGACAATTAGGGAAATGGAACACGGACTGGTCATTATACTAGGGATGTGAAAGGAAAATAAATCTTGGATCCCAAAATCACTATGCTAAAGGGAAAAGTCATGCTGGGGACTGCTTAGGACAAACCTGCCTCCCATTCTATTCAGTCATCCCTCTGCTCACTGAGATAAATACATATCTGATTGCCTACTTTGGAGAGGTTAATCAGAAACTCAAAAGAATGTAACTGTGTCTCTCACCTACTTATGGCCTGCAAACCCCCTCCCCTCCTCCCCACTTTGAGTTGTCCCACCTTTCCAGACTGAACCAATATGCAACTTACATATATTGATTGATGTCTCATGTCTCCCTAAAATGTATAAAACCAAGCTGCATCCTGACCACCTTAGGCACATGTCATCAGGACCTCCTGAGACTGTGTCATGGGTGTGCCTTCTTAACTTTGGCAAAATAACCTTCTTAAATGGACTAGGACCTGTCTCAGATATTTTGTGTTCACATTTGGCAACCACGAGGGACCCCGAGTGGAGGTGGCCCTGACCTTTGATAATTCTCCTGCCGGTGCTTGGTAACATCCTGAGCTATACCTTTATGGCTCCAACCTATAGGACAATTTGCTGAGGCCTGGAAGCTCCCTGCCCTCCAGAGAATCCCAAACAGCTGAAGTTTATTTCGTCGTACACTCCCTTTTCTGGATTTTTACTTGCTTCCAACAGGGAAGGCAAGTTTTCCTGCTTCCATAACGATGGAAGGCAGGTAACTCCTTTCTGGAGTTTGAGCTCGCTTCCAACAGGGAAGTGGGTGTCACAGGCACCTGCAAATCACCTGTTTGCAGGTGGGCTGAGGTGATTAAAAAGCTTTATTGCTCACACAAGGCCTGTTTGGTGGTCTCTTCACACGGACGCGCGTGACAGTGGGTTTAAGTTTTTTTCCTGAATTGGGGTTTTGTCTAGGCTGAAATGAAGATTAACAACCAGCTGGTCTTCATTTCTCATTATCATTAGAGTACTCAGTAATCCCTTGCAGTAATCCTGTTTGTTTTGCTTAACTGCTTTGTTGTTGCTGTTGTTTATTTCTGTTTTTGTTATTGTTTCCGTCTTTTTCTCATTGGGTTTGACCAACTCTATTCAACTTGACCAAATCTGAAGAAAAGTTCCAGATTACGGGGAACAAGTCCCCTGAAGTGGCTAAATTCTTGCCAAAAAAAGAAGGTGGGGGGTAGAGAAAAATGGCCAGCAAAAGGGGAAAAAAAAGGAAAGATTTTTTATTTTGACTACTTTAAGGGGCTTTATTTACATAACAAAGCCACCTTTTTACCAGCCAAGTCAAACAAAGAGCATGGCGGTTGCCCCAGGCTGCAGCGCCCTCACTGTGATCCTGCCTTCTTTTTTTTTCCGTTTCACCACAACAGGCTAGGTTTGGTTCCTAATTATGTCCTTTCTGGTTTGATACTTGGTACTTCTGAAATATCAGCAATTTGCCCTAGATAAAATATGGTAACGAGATTTAAAAAGACTTTTTAAAGGAGCTCAAAAGTCAGCTTAATTAAAAGCTAACATTCAAGATGTGTGTTTGTATTAAAAGGCTTTTTATTTTCTTTATCTCCTAGGACCTTGTCTTTTTCTTGAGCAAAAGTTTTTTTTTCAGGCTGGGTGCTCACACCTGTAATCCCAGCACTTTGGGAGTCCCAGGCAGGCAGATCACCTGAAGTCAGGAGTTCGAGACCAGCCTGGCGAACATGGTGAAACTCCGTCTCTACTAAAAATACAAAAAAATTAGTCGGGCATGGTGGTGTGTATCTGCAATCCCAGCTACTCGGGAGGCTGAGGCAAGGGAATTGTTTGAACCCAGGAGGCAGAGATTGCAGTGAGCTGAGATCGCTTTCCATCTCAAAAAAAAAAAAAAAATGTTTTTTTCTTCTCAGTTGACTGATTTCTGTTTCCTTCATCTACTTCTGCTGTCTCTACTTCCTCTTGCCACCTTCTGCTGCATGAGGAAACTAAAATAGTTTATAATAGCCTGGGATTCCTTAAAGAAAATGGAGAAGGACCAGACTTTCTTTTGGGGAGTTACCTCTGTTTTTTCTTATGGAACCCCAAGAATGTAAACAGACAAGTTTGTCTCAGATCTTAAACTGCTTTCTTTTTTTTTTTTTTTTTTTACTAAAATAGTTATTACAGCAGAGGCTATTCTTGGGTTTTTATGGAAGAGTGTAATTTACTTACTTATTATTTATTTATTTATTTACTTATTTGAGACCAAGTCTCACTCTGTCACCCAGGCTGGAGTGCGGTGGCGTGATCTCAGTTCACTGCAACCTCCGCCTCCCAGGTTCAAGTGATTCTCATGCTTCAGCCTCCCGAGTAGCTGGGATTACAGGCACCTGCCACCACACCCAGCTAATTTTTGTATTTTTAGTAGAGACAGGGTTTTACCATGATAGCCAGGCTGGTCTCAAACTCCTGATTTCAGGTGATCTGCCCACCTCAGCCTCCCAAAGTGCTGGGATTACAGGTGCGAGCCACCATGCCTGGCCAAGGAAGAGTGTAATTTAGACACTTAGAAGTGTCTTCATTTAAAAAAAAATTTTTTTTTGTTTTTAAGTGCACGGTAAAAGCATCCTATAGTCTAGCTTCATACTAATTATTTCTTTTTGGAGACCCAGAATTCAGTGTGGGCTCTGCCCAGAGCTCTGGGATCCACTTAAATGTCAGTAGTTCCTATCTAAATAAAATTGGTCTCCTTATACAATCCTATGATACATTTCTATAATTTTATGTTTGATTTGGTATCCATCTTTAATCTCCCTCTACCACCACCAGATTCTGTCTCTCTACTTGGAGATGTAAATTTTGCTATCTGATTTTTTTTTAACCTAGGAGTTCCTTTAATATGCAAATTTAGGGCTATCTAGGGGACGATTGCCTAGGGTAATAAAATAGGTTATCAAGAAATTGAAAGTCTAAAATAGGAGAAAAAAAATAGAGGACTTATGAATCTGTAAGATCGACTTCTATTTAGTGTCTAATATATCTATGTATGTATGTGTCATGCATATGATATTTTAGTACTAACAATGTATAAAAAAGTTCTAATTAATTGGCTTAAAAAAGCACTTAAATCAAATACTTTATCAAAAAAAACCAGACTTTAAGCCAAATACTTTTTCAAGTTCACATGACTTAAGTAAACTTTAATAAATAAATTGGTTTTAAAATTTGTGGTGAAATAGAATTAGAAATGACTTCGGAATTGTCAACATACATTATTTATCTCTGCTAGATGTCAAAATTTGGCATGAGGGTTATAAAGCTGTGAATGCAGCTGAAAATAGAGTTTTCTTTGTTTGTGGTCAATGTAATAAATAACATAGTTAATATTGTTTGGTTAATGAAAACAGCTAAATCCTGAATTATTAGCAAAAAACAAACCCATCTATTTAACCTTAAGTTTCTTTCTTATGAAAACCTGAAATGCACAGGTCATAAAAATGGTTAACAAGGAAATAACTTTAAATTATAACAGTTTTAGTAAGTAATCTGAGTAAACTATTTTTTAAAAATTACTTAGGTAAATGGAATAAATGCTTGTAGATAATCTTGTCATATAATTTAAAGTCTAAAGTTATATTAAACTAAATAATAGATATTCATTAAATGGGCCATTTCCAAATTTTTTAAAATTATAGGAAAACATTTTTCTAAAAAAAAACGAAAGGTGCTCTTATTCAAAGGAAAATAATTTTTATCTAATTCAAAGAGTATTTAAGAGTTATTTAAGAAATCAGGTAAAGGCAATCAGTGAATAAGAACAATGTAAAAAAAGTTATAAACCTCAAGAGGTATTTTGGGCAAGAAATGTTAAAAGAAAAATAATTGTCTATGGGAAAGAATATTGTATGGTAAATTTTTGTCCTAAAATAAAATAACTGGTTATTTAAGAAAGAAAGCTGTCTAGGATAAAACAGGAAGTACAAGTATGTCATAAATGATTTGTATCAAGTTGTCTATAATTAAACAAATTATGTATAATAGTTTTTCTAGAAGTGGGGTCTTGATGTTAAAAAAAGAAACATGTATACACTAAAGAATTGTTTAGAATAATGAAATTTTCTTTAGGGATTCATTTACTCTTAATAAATTATATGAGATTTTAATTTTTTTAACCCAAAGTTCAACTTTTATTGCATCTCACCATTTTTGGTTTCCTCTCCCCTTTTAAAAGGTGCTAAATAATAATGTCCTCCTTCAACTCATTTTCAGATCATGTAAGTAGTTTTTGCCTTGGGTTCTGTTTGTTGTGTCTGATGCTAAAAATGTTTTCTTAAAGGTCTAAAGGAAATGTTTTCTTTCAATGTAATATTTTGTGCACTGCAGAAGGTCTTTTCTTTTGCATTTTGGTAACTGACCCAACAGATTTTATATTTTTATCAAAACAATTCCTATACCATTACTATAAAGTTTTGGTTTGCTTAGGAAGAAAACTGAGATTAAAAAAATTTTAATTAAGGTTATTACATCAGTATATCTTTCTGTACGTACTTTTTTTATTTTTATTTTTATTTTTTTAGATGGAGTTTTGCTTCTGTTGCCCAGGCTGGAATGCAATGACATGATCTCGGTTCACCGCGACCTCCGCCTCCCAGGTTCAAGCAATTCTCCTGCCTCAGCCTGCCTAGTAGCTGGGATTACAGGCATATGCCACCATGCCTGGCTAATTTTGTATTTTTAGTAGAGACAGGGCTTCTCCATGTTGGTCAGTCTGGTCTCAAACTCCCAACCTCAGGTGATCCACCAGCCTCGGCCTCCCAAAGTGCTGGGATTACAGGCATGAGCCACTGCGCCCGGCCCTGTGTGTACTTTTAAAGTCCTTGTACCATTGAGTTACAGGGCTTTGATTTCTGGGTCTAAAAAGGACACCAAGTCCTGCTAAATCTTAAACACTAACAGCAATTAAACCCTCATCTTCAGGCCTGATAGAAGATGCCAATCAAAATAAACTGCATTCATGAGACACAGGGCCAGAAATTAAAACTATTCAACTCCTCAAGACTCAGGTACTATCACAGAAGAGATGGGCACATGAGATTGTAAGGGCCGACTTTGAGAAATAAATTAAGTTCAAGTTCTCTATAAATTAACCATTAACGTCAAAGGCACACTGATGCAAGACCAGTATATGAGCCCCTGTGTCAGATAAACAAAGTTTCCTGGAGCATCAACCCATTCCTTAATAAAAATTATATAAGTTATAAAAGGCTTATGGAAATTATATCTTATGGTCAAGATAATTAAAATTGTATAGGTTGTTTATAAAATTTTGAAAAACAAATGTAATCAGCCTCATGCTGTTTTTATTAGGCTTATTGTTTGGGAAATCAAGTCTGCTCTCTTAAAGAATAATGGTTTTCACCATTTTTTTTTTTTTGAGATGGAGTCTCACTCTGTTGCCCAGGCTGGAGCAATCTAGGCTCACTGCAACCTCTGCCCCTCCAGGTTTAAGCAATCCTCTGCCTCAGCCTCCGGAGTAGCTGGGATTACAGGCACGTGCCACCACGCCCAGCTAATTGTTTTCTTGTATTTTTAGTAGAGATGGGGTTTCACCATGTTGGCCAGGCTGGTCTTGAACTCCTGACCTCATGATCCACCTGCCTCGGCCTCCCAAAGTGCCAGGATTACAGGCATGAGCCACCGTGCCTGGCCGGTTTTCACCTTTTTAAAAAAATCTTTGAGTTATCCGTTTGGTTAAATGAATGACTTATTTTATAATGGCCTGTGATGCTATGTTGTTATAAGAAGCATTTTAAATTTTTTATATTTGATCAACTTTCCAAAGTCAAATTCTAACTTGAGTTCTCATTAATTTTTTTATGTCAGTCCCCTGAAGTCCAAAAGAGACATATTCAGCTTATTTAGTATAAAAATCATACAAGAAGCATTGTCAAATATGAAATGCTGTTTAGTTTTCTTTGGACTATATTTGTATAAATGTTATTGGTATGTGTTCCAAGACTATGGGAAACTCCTATAATTCTGATGACTTAGTGTATGTTATTATTAATAATTATAATTGTTATGTAAAATTGTTGAATGCTATAGAAGTAACCAAAATTCCTAGTCAATTGTGTGGGGTTTTTTTGTTTTTTTTTTTTTTGTTTTGGTGAAACAGAGTTTCACTCTGTCACCCAGGCTGGAGTGCAGTAGCACAATCTCAGCTCACTACAACCTCCACCTCCCAGGTTCAAGCAATTCTCCTGCCTTAGCCTCCCGAGTAGCTGGGACTATAGGCATGTGCCACCACACCCGGCTAATATTTTGTATTTTTAGTAGAGACAGGATTTTGCCATGTTGGCCAGGATGGTCTCGATCTCTTGACCTCGTGATCTGTCTGCTTCGGCTTCCCAAAGTATTGGGATTACAGGCGTGAGCCACCACGCCTGGCTCAATTGTGGTTTTAATAATGACTGTCTTATGACTTTTTGTCATCCATAGACAATTGTTGTCTTGTTTTGATCCTCTTCAAAAGGTGATTTATAATCAGTGATAGGACTTTGATAGGTGCTCTTGAATGCAGGTTTCTAACAACTTTGGAAACTGTGACATTAGAACAAAGGAAAAAAACTTTCAGGACTCTCATGGAGAGCTGAAATATTCATGAATACCAAACAGAACAGGAGTTAACTGCATGGACTGAACTAGTAGAAGACTGAAGTAATCCTTTTTTTGACTCTGCTTAAAATGTTGCTGATCCTTTGTTTTGTTTTTCAGAGTCAAGAAAAGTTTTCTTAAACACACTTCTGTAAACAAAATTTGGAGCCTATTTGTTTATCTGGTTTCTTCAGAATTTGGAAACTGTGAGTATTCTTATGACAATACAGTTATTTGCATAAGTGCAATAAGAATCTGTTTTGTTTTGTTTTGTAACAGGACATACTTGGAGAAACTGTTTATTTTACCAAGGCTTTGACTGGAATGATATGCTTTCCTTTAAAGAATTAAACTTGACTTATAAAGCCAATAAAAGCACCTTGAGAAAACTGGCCTCATACCTTGTTTACACAGCCCCTATACAGCATTCCTGACCTGTGGTAAGTAAAGAATGTCACTTTCTGATGGGTCCAGAAGCCCCAAGTTATTCTGAGGCCTCAAGAGCAGAGGAAGTTACCCAACTCGTAGATATTTGATGGTATAAAGCCATGACTGGGCTCAGCTTTAAAAAAGTCTTAGATCTGAGATTCCTTCTATGGAACAAAGTTCCATTAAAGCCAATTTTAAAAGCCTATGTGAAAAATAATTACTCTTGCTCCACTTTTGTATAATCGGGCCAAGTATAGTAAAGCAAATTGGTCCTACCATGATTGGTCTTTAGTAAAAATTGAAAACTGGAGAAAGAAAAATGTTTCAAAAACTATAGTACACCTGTTATTAGATTCTAGTCTTGCCTAATTTTTTTACATTTTTATTATTTTCTACAGTTTGAACCGAATTCTAGTTTTTCCTGGCTACCAGTCTCCAAAATAATGTTTTCAATTGTTTGCCTTCTTTCTTTTCTTCTCCCCTACCCCATATTTCCTAATTTGAAATCACTGAAAACTAAGCTGTGCTTTTTTAAAGCCCTGCAAACTGAAGCTAAACAACAAATTTCCAAAGCAAATAACAGCAACCTATTTACATACATAAGCCACTTTCACACCTGCCTGCTGATGTGTGGATTCTTTTTTGTTTGTTGTTGTTTTCTCCCTTCCTCCCTCTATTTTCTCTTCCTAGGATATGAAACTCCTGCTAAAAATGAACTTTCTTAATAACATGGGACCTACCTGTCTAGGAAGAAAACCATCCTAACAATGAGAAATCACAGGAAACCTGAGACCAGAGACTCATTTTCTTCTAAAATGCTTTCTCTGAAAGATTTCAAAAAGAAAAGGGGAAATGTGAAGGGAAAATAAACTTGGGATCCCCAAATCACTATGCTAAAAGGAAAGGTCAAGCTGGGAACTGCTTAGGGCAAACCTGCCTCCAATTCTATTCAAAGTCATCCCTCTGCTCACTGAGATAAATGCGCATCTGTCTCTTTTGGAAATGCTAATCAGAAACTCAAAAGAATTCAACCTGTTAGTCTCTCACCTACCTATGACCTGGAAACTGAAACCCCCTCCCCGTTTCAAGTTGTCCCCACCTTTCCAGACTGAACCAATGTACAACTTACACATATGGATTGATATCTCATGTCTCCCTAAAATGTGTAAAAGCAAGCTATGCTCCAACCACCTTGGGCGCATGTCATCAGGACCTTCTGAGGCTCGGTCACAGGCGTGCATCCTTAACTTTGGCAAAGTAAACTTCTTAAATGACTGAGACCTGTCTCAGATATTTTGTGTTCACAAGGAATTGTTGTTACGTTTTCTGGGTATGGTCATAAAATTGTGTTTGTGTTATGGTTATACAATTTGTCTATGTTAGAGATTTTTCTTGGAAAATTCACAAGTAAAAGGATATTTTATCCTTGATTGCTTTAAAATAGTCTAGCAAATGAACAAAAAATGGTGGGGAAGATAGAGTATAAATAAGAGCAACAGAATGTTGCTCACTGTTGAAACTGAGTGATAGGTGCGTGGATGCTTATTATACCATTCTCTCTGCTTTGTGTGTGTTTGACATTTTCCATAATAAAAAGGTATTAATTCCCTCATTCTTATCTCCCCAGGTGAAGCACTGAGCTAAAAAGGTCAAGTGTTAGATCAAATAAGTTGCTTTCTTTGAGCAAAAGCAGCTGCTGGGGAAGAGTCCTGTGGTGCCCCACCTACCCCTGCTGCCAGTGCCAACCCATCTGGCCCCACACTGAAGGCCCACTTCTGCAGCCTGCTGGAGACTACCTGGCTCAATGGCCTGGCTCTGCCCACCTGGGGCCACAGGGCCTCAGGACCAGACTGGCCCTTGCCCCGCCCACAGCTTCTGGGCAGCCAGAGCCATCACCTGTAGCACTGGTTGCTGGTGCTTTGTGGGTAGCGATCACTCTTAACCCTCCCTCCTGCCTGCCTGGCTGCCCCAGGGCCAGAAGTAGATGCTGGGGCTGGGGCTACTCCCCTGGAGGGGTTTCAGCTTTTGACCCATCCAGGGTGGGCTGAGAGCCCCTGAGCTTTTAACCTGAGGGTCTTTATTGGATAGGACCACTTCGTATGTCTTCCCTAGAGAAAACACTTGGGCTTCGGAACCTGACAGATCTGGGCTTGAATCTGGCTGGCGTTCCTTGCTGCATGACCTGGGCAAGACTCTTCACCTCTGCTGAGCCCTCATCCTCCATCTGTACAATAGAACAACGCAACCTACCTCACAGGGTTGTTGTGGAGATGCTGCCTGACACATATCCCATTAAGGTTTGGTCTCTGCTTCCTCCCCGGGACAGGGCCTGGAATCAGAGGCTGAGAGCCTTCCTGTAGAAAGTCTTCATGCGTCCTAGGACTTGGCTGTCTTAGAGTGGTACATTGTGCGGTGGATGCGGCTCACATTTTCTAGAGTCACCCCCTCATCAGTATTTGGGATTGGGCTGGCCCAACCCCCAAGCCTGGAGCTCCCTGAGGGAGCCTGCGCTGCCCACTCCCAATCCCTGCTATTGGTGCAGCGATGCTGCCTGGGGCTGGCATCCTTGTTCTGGGCCTGCTGCTCCCACCCCAGGACGCCCCAGACTTGTCCTCAGTGGCTTCCCTGAGCTGCCTCTCCCACCCCAGGCATTATGCCAGGATACTTGTCTTCTGGAAGCCAAGCAGTTGCTGGGACTCAGGGACTGGTGCAGACAGGCTGAGTGGCAGCTCAGTCCTGCAAGGTCTCTGAAGATCTGAACTGGGAATCCTGGTACTCCCCAAGCCAGAACCTACCAGCCAGGCCTGCTGTGGGCCACCTGCCTGTGGGGTGCTGGGCTGAACCAGAGGCTGGCAAGCTCTGGGCCTTATTTAAGGGTTTGTGATGAGCCCGTGGGCCCTGGAGGCAGGCCATTAAAGCATCTGGCTTGTTTTGAGGGGGGAAGAAAAGTTTCTTTCTTTGGCCTTGGATGCGTTTTAACAGATAAAAGTTAACATATTATGGAAAAGTAAAAGACCACTGTCACAGTCTGTTAATCCCATATGCTTCCCCTGAGAAGGATAAATAGTTATATGACAGTTTTATGGGATCCAGGGCCCACTATAGGAAAATTTCCCAGAGGACTCTCAGAACTGTTTTTACTCACATCACTTCAAACACCAGTGTGTGGATTTTTTACACACCACCAACAACCAGTTCTCCAACTCTCTGGACACCAACTAGGTGTCCAGCAATTCCACTGAATTCTGATACAAGCTACCTGGAGTTAGTGCAGGCCTAACCTGTTGAGGGCTCAGTCCCACACCACTGCCCCAACTACCAGTTGAAAGTCCCAGGTTACCACATATACTTCTGACCAACCAAATATAAATTGGAGGTTTCCACAACCCCCTCTTCACTTTTGATAATTTGCTAAAATGGCCCACAAAACTCAGGGAAACACTTTACTTGGGTTTATGGGTTTATTGTAAAAGATATTATAAAGGACACCAGTGACTAGCCAAACGAAGAGGCACCTAGGGCGAGGTCTGGAAGGGTGCTGAGCACAGGAGCTTCTGTCTCCATGGAGTTGGAGGAGCATCACCCTCCTGGCACGGGGATGTGTTCACTGACCCAGATGGTCCTGAACCCCATTGTTTCGGGATTTTTACAGAGGCTTCATTACGTAGGCATAATTGATTAAATCAGTGGCCACTGGTGATTAACTCAATCTCCAGCTCAGCTCCTCCCCCTAGAGGTCCAGGGATGGGGCAGAAAGTTCCAGCCCTCTAATCACAGGACTGGTTCCTCTGGCCGCCAGCCCTCTAGCTCCCCAGGGGCCACCAAGAGCCACCTTATTAGCATAAACTTAGGTGTGGCTGAAAGGGCTTTTTATGAATAACAAAAGATGCCCTACCACCCCATCACTCAGAAAATTCCAAGTTTTAGAAACTGTCAGCAACTGAGGACAAAGACCAGATGTATATTTCTTATTGTATCACAGGCTCTCTAACACTCCATTCTTCCTTTTCTTCTTTTCCTTAATCAGTAGGAGAAGATGAGGGGAAACATTGAAGCCTGAAGTAATTTCTTACTTGACTAGTTAAAACAATGAAACTATGGGAGCTTTAGGACCTTTGGTTTGAGAATCTCTGGTTTGATATTAACATAAGTACATTAAGGCTACAAGGACTATTCATTTGAAATTTCCAGTGGAGGCCAGCTTTCCTCTATTAGATAGAGTATCATTTGGAAAGCATGTCCTCTTCAGTACACTCTTCCTTTGAGAACTAGCTTGCTATTGGACTCCAAGAGATTATAAAAACCCTTAAGAGGGAGATTCAAGATAGCTGACTAGAGGCGCCATTACACAGGCATAATTGATTACTGTGCCTCCTCCACAAAGAATGACCCAACAGAGCAAGTAGATAACCACATGTCAAATAGAGCTTCTAACAGAGAACACTGGAATTCATCAGGGAAGTGGCAGGGAATCTCTGAGGAATGGGAGGCAAGAGAAGTAAAGCAGCCGGGCCTGCCAGGATCGGCTTACAACTCCCAATTGCAGGGAGATGTTGAGAGATCCCCAGCAGCCTACATTCCCACTGCAGACTCCTGCAAGCCCAGCTGTGGGAAGGCCCCTTGGCTCTTGCAAGCCCTGAGACTAGAATAGGGAGCTGCCTGGAGACACGTGATGGCATTGTTTCAGAGAGGGAGTTCATGCTAAGTCCCACATCCCCCATAGACCCAAGCAGCTGCAGCATAGGGCGTTTGAGAGCTCCCCACCAGACTGTATCCTGCCCTGGGGCCCAAGAGCCCCTGCACTTCCACATCCCTGGACCCCAGTGACATCCCCTCACATCCTCAGAAGCCGGTAGTATTGAGATGCCAGCTGGACCTAGCAGTGTTGCTGGGTTTCCAACACTCTAGCCCATGCAATGTTCTATACCCTAGGGAACAGGCAAAGCAGTGCACCAGGAAGATTGGGACAAAGGAAGCCAAAGCATCCGTTTCCCAGAGCCTGAGTGCTGCCTGCCCCAGGGCCACTGCCACTGACAGCAACCCCACTACTTTCAGAAGAAGGGCCACCGTGCACCTGCATGTGCCTTTACAGAAAGCCTGGGGAACAGCCCACCTGTGTACTGTCCTTATGCTGGAGGAGAGGTGTTGGCACCCATGTGCATCATCCAGGGACCTCAGGATGGGTCTGCCCCATCTGCCACCACCACCCACTTATACTATCCAGGGGCCTGGGGATAATTTGGCCACCTTGCCCTCCACCACTGGTGCATGTGTATGCCATCTAGGGGCATAAGGACAGGCCCACCCACCCACCACCAGATTACATGTGTACCTCTCAGGGGACAAGGGGCTGGCCCTCCCAGTCCACCATCAGCACTGACTGCTATGCATCCTGCTCCAGGGCCTAAGGGTTGTCCACTGATGCTACTACCACCACCAATGCCATATACACCACCTGGTGGTCCAAGGGCATACCCACTCAGCTCACTACTGCCACCGCTGGTACCTGAGCATACCACCTGGAAGCCTAAACACTGGCCTGCTCATACCCACCACTGCCAGCACCCACATACACCATCCAGGGCCTGAGGACTGGCACACTTGACCCACCACTGCCACCACTGGCAGTTGAGAATTGGCCCAACTGGTATCCCCTTCCGCAGGAAAGCCTTGTCACAGCTCCTACTAATAACCACATCCCAAGCCACCGAGGAACTCACAACCACCACTGATGCTGATTAGAGGTGAAGACATCCCATGGAGACTACACTACTGCACCCACCCAGAGTCAAAGCCAAAGTACCCTGCCAAGCAACTATAGATGCAGCTCTAGGAAAGAGCCTTCCCCTACAAAAGCCAATCTATAAAACTGGAACAAGCAACTGTTACACCAGACTTGCAGATATCAATATAAGGACACAAGACACATGAAAAAGCAAGGAAACATGATGCTTCTAAATGAAGACAATAATTCTCCAGTAGCAACACAAAGAAGAGGAAATCTATAAAGTGGCCAGAAAAAGAATACAAATAATGATATTAAAGAAACTCAGTGAGATACAAGCAAACACACATAAATGATAGAAATAAATCAAGAAAATTCATGATCTGAATGAGAAATTCAACAGAGATAAAATTCAACAAAGAGATAAAATTCAACAAAGATACAAAATACAACAAAAATACAACAAAAAGATGTAAAAGAAAAACAGAAATCCTGGAACCAAACAATTCAATGAATCAATAAAAAATTCATTCAAGAGCTTTAACAATAAACCAGATCAAGCACAAGAAAGAATTTCAGAACCTGAAGTCAGGTCATTTGAAATAACCCAGTCAGACAAAAATAAATGAACAAAGAATGAAAAAAAGCATGGATGACATATGAGATACTATAAAGCAACCAAATATTCAAACTTTGGCAATTTCAGAAGGAGAAGAGATGGGCAAAGGCATAGAAAACCTATTTAACAAAATAATAGCTGAAAACTTTTACAGTCTTCTCTAAGATATATAGATATCGAGATACAGGAAGCTTAAAGATCCCCAAATAGATTCAACCCAAAAATAGTCTTCATCAAAGCACATTATCATCAAACTACCAAAAGTCAAAGATATTGGGCACACAGCTGTAATCCCAGGTACTTGGGAGGCTGAGGCAGCTACTTGGAAAGTTTGAGGCCAGGAGTTTGAGGCTGTAGTGTGCTATGTTTGTGCCTGTAAAGTAGCCACTGCACTCGAGCCTGGGCAACATAGCAAGACCTTGTCTCAAAAAAATAAAAAATGAAGTAAAAGACAAAGAGAGAATTCTAAACACGACAAGCAAAAAGCATCAAGTCACATATAAGGAAATTTCCATCAGACTAACAGTGGATTTCTCAGCAGAAATTGTATAGACCCGGAAAGAATGGGATGATATATTCCAAGTGCAAAAAGAAAAGAATTTTCAGACAAGCATACTATATCCATCAAAGCTATTCTTCAAAAATGAAAAAGAAATATTGAGGGAATTCATCATCACTACACTGGCCCTACAAGAAATGCTTAAGGAAGTCCTACATCTGAAAGAAAAAGGACAATAACTATCACGAAAGTATAAACTCACCGGTGGAGAGGACACGCAAACGAGAAAGAGAAAGCACTCAAACATTATCACTACAAAAAAACACCAAATCATAAAGGTAAACAATAAAAGATAAAGAAAGGAACATAAGACATACAAAACAATCAGAAAACAACTAACAAAATGACAGGAGTATTTTACTTTCAACCTATCGATAATAACCTTGAATTTGAATGTAAATGATTTAAATCCCCCAATTAAAAAACAAACTGGCTGAATGGATTAAAAAAAAAAAAAAAAACAAGACCCAACTGTATGCCACCTGCAGGAAACTCACTTTGCCTAGGGCTGGGCGTGGTGGCTCACGCTTGTAACCCCAGCACTTTGGGAGGCTGAGGCAGGTGGACCACTTGAAGTCAGGAGTTTGAGACCAGCCTGGCCAAGATGGTGAAACCCCGTCTCTACTAAAAATACAAAACTTAGCCAGGCACAGTGGTGGGCGCCTGTAATCCCAGCTACTCCGGAGGCTGAGGCAGGAGAATTGCTTAAACCCAGGAGGTGGAAGTTGTAGTGAGCAGAGATCATGCCACTGCACTCTAGCTTAGGTCACAGAGCAAGACTCTCTCAAAAAAAAAAAAAAAAAAAAAGACATACATAGACATGAAGGGGTGAGAGGCCAGGCGCAGTGGCTCATGCCTGTAATCCAAGCACTTTGAGAGGCCGAGTTGGGCAGATCACCTGAGGTCAGGAGTTTGAGAACAGCTTGGGCAACATGGTGAAACCCTGTCTCTACTGAAAATACAAAAATTAGCCAGGCATGGTGGTGCGTGCTTGTAATCTCAACTACTCAGGAGGCTGAGGCAGGAGAATAGCTTGAACCTGAGAGGCGGAAGTTGAAGGGAGCTGAGATCACGCCATTGCATTCCAACTTGGGCGACAAGAGCAAAACTCAGTCTCAACAAAATAAAAACAAACAAACAAACAAACAAACAAAAAAGACATGAAGGGATGGGGAAAAAATCCACACAAACAAAAACTAAAAATGTGCAGGAATAGCCATGGACCATGATATATATATTGACATTATGTTCTTGATGTAAACATTCAATACAAGAAGACACAGGAAAGACACTGTGGATAAGTTAACTTGCAATATCAAGGCTATAGGAGAGCAATTTTAAACATGCCAGAACTTGGAGAACATTGTTCCCATTGCCTCTTCTTGATGAACCTAAGAGGGAATGGGTTAGAAAAGATAATTGGAAAAACGTTGGCAAAAATATTTGTGGCACACCTTGACTGCGTTTAGCTGAAAATGTGAGGCTAAAACAAATGTGGAGATAAGGATAGTAACTAATATGAAAATCTGATATGTTCTGTCAAAATGGAAATAATATCACTTAAAAAGGGGGAGAAGACAGGAAAGCCCAGAAACTCATTAACTGATTCAGAAGCAATAGCTATATGTCACAAGATACTACATAAAGCAGAGAAATCAAAACATGGAAGCCTAGGTTTATTTGAAAGTACAAAGAAAAACTAAACTTTGGATGATGGGGGAAAAGTGGGAAGAGTGAGGAAGAAGTTACAAGTTAGTTTTTGTTTTGTTTTGTTTTTCCTTTTTTGAGGAGTCTCGCTCTGTCACCCAGCCTGGAGTGTAATGACACAATCTCAGCTCACTGCAACCTCTGCCTCCTGGGTTCAAGCAATTCTCCTGCCTCAACCTCCTGAGTAGCTGGGATTACAGGCGCACACCATCACACCCAGCTGATTTTTGGCATTTTTAGTAGAGATGGGGTTTCACCATGTTGGCCAGGCTGATCTTGAACTCCTGACCTCAAGCAGTCTGCCCGTCTCAGCCTCCCAAAGTACTGGGATTACAGGCATGAACCATTGTGCCTGGCACAAGTTAGTTTTATAACAATAGTTTTATAACAAAAGGAGGTCAGGCCTGGTGGTTCATGCCTGTAATCCTAGCATGTTGAGAGGCCAAGGTGGGAGGATTGCTTGAGCCCAGGAGTTCAAGACCTGCCTGGGCAACATAGTGAGATCCCATCTCTTAAAAAAGTAACAACTTACAGAAAATATTTTTTAAAAAATTTGTTTAAGTCATTGCCTAAAGGAAAGTGGGAACTGAAAGTACAAAATATAACAATTAGAAAAAATTAAAACCTTAAATTTTACACACACACACACACACACACACACACACACGGATTTTGTGATGTTTCAGTTTAGCTAAATCCATTTAAACGGTTTCTCCAAATGTCCTTCCCTGTATCATTCTGAGTTAAGATTGGCCACAAGATACAATTACAGTTGCATTGTTCCTGATCTACTGCTCACTTTGTTGCAGTGGGACAGCCAGACCAACTGCTACCCCAGCTCCTGTCCGATCTCTCTCAAATTCTCTGAATCCTGGGCCAGGTATGTGTGCTATCCATGGTGAAGAGAACCAGTTTCTCCTACAGGTCACCTACAACATTGAGACCTGAGGCATGAGATTCGATGCCATTCTAGTTTGTCCTCAAAAGTTGCCGTTTGCCCATCCCTAATTTCCTAACTTCACATCCATCTTCCCTTCCTTACTGCTGGCCGTGCTGACTTCAGACCAGCATCAGTCACACAGGCAAGTCTTACAAAGACTTATTCACTAAATCCTAAACTTATATAAGGCCTAGTACCTATAATAAATCTGTTATTTGTACCATTTGCAGTGGTTCAGATGCTCTGAGTTTTTTTTTTTTTAAGAATGAAAATGAGCAAAGGAAACAGACAACAGAGTATGGTAAAAACAGAAAATTCAGAAAAGATAATGCAAAATAATACAACTGAGACTAAACAAATACATTGTATAAATAAATGTAAATAAGCTTAAAAGACCTATTAGAAGAAAACAAAAATAAATGATTGATAAGTGGACTAAAATAAATGGATTAAACACACAACTCATAAAGGAAAAGAACGGCAAAGCAAGTTGAAAAAATACAGAAGGATGAAATTGCTAAATATGAAAGCGGGAAATATTGAATCAGAAAACAAAAAAGTCTACATAATAAAAGGTATGCTAATCAAGCAATTAAAAATTAGTTCCTTGAAAAATATCATAACTATAGAAAACCATTATATAGCATAACTAAGTAAGAAATGACAAGTGAATGGGATGCAGTGGCTCATGCCTATAATCCCAGCACTTTGGGAGGCAAAGGTGAGGGGACTGCTTGATCTCAGGAGTTCAAGGCCAACCTGGGCAACATAATGAGACCCTGTCTCTACAAAACAAATTAAAAATTAACTGGGCATGGTAGCACATGCCAGCTACTTGGAGACTGAGGTGGGAGGATTACTTGAGCCCAGAAGGTTGAGCCTGCAGTGAGTCGTGACTGCAACATCACACAGCTAGTCAACAGTGTGAGATCTTGTTTCAAAAACAAATCAACAACAACAACAACAACAATAAAAATCAAATAAAAGACAAGTGAGAAATAACATTGAAAAAAGTAAATACAAAGTAATAAGGGTTGGGTGCGGTGACTCATGCCTATAGTCCTGGCACTTTGGGAGGCTGAGGTGGGTAAATCGGTTGAGCCTAGGAGTTCAAGACCAGCCTGGGCAATGTGTCAAAACCCTGTCTCTACAAAAATACAACAACAACAAAAAAAATTAGCTGGGCATGGTGGCATAGTGCCTGTAGTCTCAGCTACTCAGGAGGCTGTTGTGGGAGGATCACTTGAACCCGGGAGGTTGTGGCTGCAGTGAGCTGTGATTGTCACCCACCAGCCTGGGTGACAGAGTGAGACCCTGTCTCAAAATGAAATAATAAGATCATAATGACATCAGGGAAGGTGGCAGAGCAGAAAACACCAGGAATCAATCTCTCTACCTAGTCAATTGTACTGACAGAATCTGTCTGATATAACTATGTTGAAACTCTGGAATCTATCACAAAGCTTGCAACTTCCAGGAGAAGACTGTGGCTAATTTCAGTCAATTTCAGCTCTCACAATCTTGGAGCAATTTGAATTTGGCTTGCAGGAGCCAGGGTAGGCAATAAGAACCTTGTCCTCCATGTATCTGGGATCTATGTTTTGATCTCTGATTGCTGCGTCTGATGGCAGAGGTGTAGACACAGAAGTGAGCTGCTATTGTTGTAACCCCCATTGCCATTTTTACAATCCACACTGGCAAAGTGACTTCCAGGAGACTTAAAAAGCCAATGACTGTTTTTTCTCCCCTCATCTTTCCCTTTTCCCCCTTTTAGGGGCCAGACATTTAAGGACTAGGACATCCAAAGTAACTACATATACAAGGGAATATGGAAAGTCACAATGCATGTCCAGGGAAAGGCACAGACTCAGAGAAGACCTTCAATTTATTTCCAAATCTTATCCCCAGCTTAGAGACACCATATGACCATAAAAATAACATAAAATAAAATAAAAACAGCATGCTTTTTTATCCATGTGCCAAAAAAAAAAAAAAAAGCAAACCCTGGGGAAGGAGAGAATTTTATTTCCAGAGTTACCACATTATAAGATTCAAAAGTCCAGTTTTCAACTACAGCAAGAAAATCACAAGACATACAAAGAAACAGTAAAGTGTGGCCTATCTAAGGAAAAAAATGTCAACAGAAAACATTCCGGAACAACTGTCTTAAAGATGCTCAAAGAGCTAAATGAAGATGTGGACAAAGTCAAGAAAATGATATATAAATAAAATGGAACTTTCAACAAAGAGACAGAAAACATAAAAAGGAAGAAAAAATTCTGGAACTGAAAAGTACAATAACTACAATGTAAATTTGACTAAAGGGATTCAAAAGCAGATTTGAGTAGGTAGAAGAAAGATTCAGACCAACATATGCACTGTAGGAGTTTCATAAGAAAAAGAGGGAAAGGGAAAAAGGAATTTTTTTTTTCCAGACATAAGGGCTAGAAATGCCCCAAACTGGATGAAAGACATGAATACAAACATGCAAGTTGTTCAACAAAGTTGAAGTGGAATATACTCAAGAGAGGTCCCACCAGGAAATATTATAGTTAAACTGTGAAGGCCAAAAGCAAAAAGAAAATCTTGAAAACAGCAAGGAAGAAGCAACTGTTTACATACAAGAGATTCTGAATAAAATTGTCTCCTGATTTCTTACCAGAAACTGTGGAGGCCAGAAGACAGTGGATTGATAGATGCAAAAATGCTGAAAGGAAAAAACTGTCAAGCAAGAATCCTCTACCTGGCAAAACTGTCCATCAAAAATGAAGAAGAAATTAAGAGGCCAGCCATGGTAGCTCATAACTGTAATCCCAGCACTTTGGGAGATCAATATGGGTGGATCACTTGAGCCCAGGAGTTTGAGACCAGCATAAGCAACATAGTGAGACCCCATTTCTACAAAAAAATACATGTGCCATTATAAAAGCTAGTATTAATGTAACTTTCATTTAAAATACCACATTTTGTTTATGTTATTTAAGAGACTAAGCATTAAAAAAATCAATTAGAAGCTTGTGTTTTTGAACATACAATGCACAAAAATGTAATTTTATGACATCAGTAACTGAAAGGGATGGGCACAGAGCTGTATAGGAGCAGAGTTTTTGTGTGCCTTTGAAGTTAAGGTGGTATAAATTCAAATTAGGCTGGGCACAGGGGCTCACACCTGTAATCCCAGCACTTCAGGAGGCCAAGGCAGGTGGATCACCTGAGGTCAGGAGTTCAAGACTAGCCTGGCCAACATGGCAAAACCACGTCTCTACTAAAAATATAGAAGTTAGCCATGGTTGCACACTTCTGTAATCCCAGCTACTCGGGAGGCTGAGGCAGGAGAATCGCTTGAACCTGGGAGGCAGAGGTTGTAGTGAGCTGAGATTGCACCACTGCACTCTAGCCTGGGCAGCAGAGCAAGACTCCATCTAAATAAATAAATACATAAATTCAAATTAGTATTATAATTTCAGGATGTCAAATGTAATTCTTATGATAACCACAGAGAAAACATCTATAGCACATGTGCAAAAGGATACACACACACACACACAAGCATTTAAAACTTTTCACTACAAAAAACTTAACTAAACACAGGACAGTAATGCAAGGAATGAAGAACAAAAAGGCTATAAGGCATATAGAAAACAGAATTAAATCCCTCTTTGCCAGTAGATACTGTAAATGTAAACGGATTAAACTCTCCAATCAAAATACAGAAATCAGCATAATGGATAAAAAACATGAATCAAATATATGATGTCTACAAGAGATCACGTTAGATAAAGACACAAATAGGTTGAAAGTAAAAGGATGGAAAAAGATATTATATACAAATAGTAAACAAAAGAGAGTGGGGTGTCTATACTAACATCGCACAAAACAGACTTTAAATCAAAAAAGATTACAAGACAAAGAAAGGGATTACATGTTAATAAAAGGTAAAATAAAGCATGAAGATAAAACAATTATAAACATTTATGTACTTAATGACAGACCATCAAAATATATAAAGCAAAAACTGATAGAATTGAAGGGAGACGGCCGGGCGTGGTGGCTCAAGCCTGTAATCCCAGCACTTTGGGAGACGGGCGGATCACGAGGTCAGGAGATTGAGACCATCCTGGCGAACATGGTGAAACCCCGTCTCTACTAAAAAAATACAAAAAACTAGCCAGGCGAGGTGGCGGGCGCCTGTAGTCCCAGCTACTCAAGAGGCTGAGGCAGGAGAATGGCGTAAACCCGGGAGGCGGAGCTTGCAGTGAGCTGAGATCCGGCCACTGCACTCCAGCCTGGGCGACAGAGCAAGACTCCATCTCAAAAAAAAAAAAAAAAAAAAAAAGAATTGAAGGGAGAATGAAACAGCTCTACAATAATAGTCAGAGATGTCAGCTGGGCATGGTAGCTCATGCCTATAATCCCAGCATTTTCGGAGGCCGAGATGGGCAGATCACATAAGGCCAGGAGTTCAAGACCAGCCTGGCCAACATGGCAGAGACCACTGTCTCTACTGAAAATACAAAAATTAGCTGGGCATGGTAGTACATGTCTGTAATCTCAGCTACTCGGAGGTTGAGGCAGGAGAATCACTTGAACCCAGGAGGTGGAGGTTGCAGTGAGCCAACGAGATCAGGTGGTGCCACTGCACTCCAGCCTGGGTATGGAACAAGACTGTCTCTCAAAAAAAAAAAAAAAAGAAATCAGAGACCTCAATACCCCACTTGCAATAATGGATAGTACAATCAGACAGAATATAAGGAAAGAAGCAGAGGCCCTGAACAACACAATATACCAACTACATCTAACAAACATATGCAGAACACTCTACCCGACAACAACACAATGCACATTCTTCTCAAGTGCACATGGGCATTCCCCAATATAGACCACAGAGTAGGCCACTAATTAATTCTCAATAGATTTTTTAAAAATAGGTATGATACAAAGTACCTTATCTGACCACAAAAGTAAGTTAAAAATCAATAACAGAATAAAACCTGAAAAATGCATAAATTTGTGGAAATTAATAAAACACACTCTTAAACAACCAATGAGTCAAACAAGAAATCCTAGAGAAATTAGGAGATAGAGACAAATGGAATTCAAAACAACACTATTTTCATTTCCTCAATAAATGAAAATACCTAATAACAATATGAAAACTGGCCGGGCGCGGTGGCTCACGCCTGTAATCCCAGCACTTTGGGAGGCCGAGATGGGCGGATCATGAGGTCAGGAGATTGAGACCATCCTGGCTAACATGGTGAAACCCCGTCTCTATAAAAATACAAAAAATTAGCCGGGCATGGTGGGGGGTGCCTATAGTCCCAGCTACTTGGAAGGCTGAGGCAGGAGAAAGGCATGAACCCAGGAGGCAGAGCTTGCAGTGAGCCAAGATCGCGCCACTGCACTCCAGCCTGGGTGACGAGCGAGACTTCGTCTCAAAAAAATAAAGAAAACTGTGATGTAGTAAAAGCAGTGCTAAGGGAGAAATGTATAGCTGACAATGTTAAACATTAGAAAAGAAGAAAGATCTCAAATCAGGCCATGTGCTGTGGCTCACGTCTGTAATTCCAGCACTTTGGGTGGCCATGGCGGGTGGATTTCTTAAGTCCAGGAGTTTGAGACCAACCTGGGCATGGCAAAACCCTGTCTCTACAAAAAAATACAAAAATTAGCTGGGCATGGTGGTGCGCACCTGTAGTCCCGGTTATCAGGAGAATTATCAGGAGGCTGAGGTGGGAGGATCACTTGAGCCTGGATGGTTGTAGTAAGCTGTGATTGTAACACTGCACTCCAGCCTGGGCAACAGAGTGAGACCCTGTCTCAAAAAAAAAAAAAAGGGAGACAGAGAAAGAGAAAGAGAGAGAAAGAAAGAAAGAAAAAGGAAAAAAAAAAAAAGAGAGAAAGAAGAGAAAGAAAGAAAGAAAGAAAGAAAGAAAGAAAGAAAGAAAGAAAGAAAGATCGCAAATTAACAACCTGACTTTAGACTTTAATAGTTAGAAAAAGAACAGCAAACTAACCCAAAACTAGCAAGAGGAAGGAAATAACAAAGATTAGAGCAGAGATGAAATAAAGAATAGAAAACAGAATAGAAAATTAATGAAACCTAACGTTAGGTGTTCTAAAACATTAACAAAATTGACGAACCTTTAACTGGATTGACTAAGAGGACTATATTTGGTTTAAAACAGTTTGTCCACTAGACTCTTTTTTCTTTTGCAGAATCCAGGCCAAGATACCACATAGCATTGATTGGCATGTTTCATCACTCTCCACCAATTTATGAGTTTCTCTGTGTTGCCTCGATTTTCATGACCTCGACATTTTTGAAGAGTGCTGGTCACATATTATATTATATTATATCATATTATATTATATTATATTATTTATTTTTGAGATGAAGAGTCTTGCTCTGTCA
The DNA here is from genome assembly GCF_047675955.1 of Chlorocebus sabaeus. Classification (NCBI taxonomy): domain Eukaryota; kingdom Metazoa; phylum Chordata; class Mammalia; order Primates; family Cercopithecidae; genus Chlorocebus; species Chlorocebus sabaeus. Next base: position 92,767,529 of record NC_132923.1, read on the forward strand.
CCCAGGCTGGAGTGCAGTGGTGCAATCTCGGCTCACTGCAACCTCTGTCTCCTGTGTTCAAGCAATTCTCCTTCCTTAGCCTGCCCAGTAGCTGGGATTACAGGTGTGCACCACCACACCTGGCTAATTTTTGTATATTTAGTAGAAACAGGATTTCGCCATGTTGTCCAGGTTGGTCTCGAACTCCTGACCTCAAGTGATCCGTCCACCTTGGTCTCCCAAAGTGCTGGGATTGCAGGCGTGAGCCACCATGCCTAGCCATGGTCACATATTCTTTTAGAATGTCCCTCAATTTGGGTTTTTCACGATCAGGCTGAGGTTATAGGTTTGGGGAAAGAATTCCACAGAGGTGAAGCGCCTTCCCCAGGGAATATGACCGGAAGATAACTTAGTACTCTTCCAGGTAGAAACAACCTTATGGCACCCGTAATGTTTTTCTCTTTGTCTTGCCAGTTTTTCCCACGTTGTAAAAATGACAAGGCAATTTTTAATATACCGTTGAACAACTCTAGAAGAAGTTGGAGTGTAGCAAACTGTTTCTAGAATGCCTCTGAGGGTGTGTTGCCTTTGGATGCCCAAGCAAGGTGAGGAAGCAAATCTTTGATGCTATTAAGTGGCCATCTGGGAGGGGCACAGGCAAAAAGAGCCTGGGTGCAAGAGAAACCGTGATCATAGAGAAAGGCAGTATCAGGAAAAGTGGCGAGAAAGAACGGGTCGGTTCACAGAGATAAGACCAAAGGTGACTTGACAATGAGCAGCAGCCACACGTCTGTCTATGTTATTAATCAGTGAGAATATTTGTATTACATCTCAACAGAAAGTTACATGAGGATAATTAGAAATACTCCTTCAAATGGAAGATGCCTTATGGTTTCAAAGATGTCCCAAGTTGAACTATCCAAAAATGTAATGCAAGTCAACCCGAAGGTTAACACTCTCAGGGAGTAGCTTCATGAGACAGCATAGGCAGAAGAGATAAAAGCCCGTGGTGGCTCATGTGTGTAATCTCAGCTACTCAAGATGCTGAGGCTGTAGATCTCAAGGCCAGGAGCTCCAGATCAGACTGGGCAACAGAGTGAGGCCACGTGCCTAAAAAATTATTAATTTATTGATTTATTTTTCTTTTTTAATGTATTGCTATTAGGCCAGGCACGGTGGTTCATGCCTGTAATCCCAGCACTTTGGGAGGCCACGTGGGCGGATCACAAGGTCAAGACATTGAGAATATCCTGGCCAACATGGTGAAACCGCATCTTTAGTATAAATATAAAAATTAGCTGGGCATGGTGGCGTGCGCCTATAGTCCCAGCTACTCGGGAAAGTGAGGCAGGAGAACCGCTTGAACCTGGGAGGCCGAGGTTGCAGTGAGCCGAAATCTTGCCACTGCACTCCAGCCTGGCGGCAGAGCAAGACTTTGTCTCAAAATAAAAAAAAAAAAAAGTGTGTGTGTATATATATATATATATATATATATATGCACACTTATTATTATTTAAAGACAGGGTCTCGCTCTGTTGCCCAGGCTGGTCTCCAACTTTGGCCTCAAGCAATCCTTCTGCCGAAGCCTCCCAAAGCACTGGGATTACAGGAATTAGCCACACTGTGCCTGACCACGGTTTCCTTCCACTGACTCCACCCACAAGCAATCATTCCGAACCTAAAAAAGTTATTTTAAAAATTAGCAGAGCCGCGGTTAATGGTTCACGCTTGTAATCCTAGCACTTTGGGAGGACAAGGGAGGCGGATTACTTGAACTCAGGAGTTGGAGGCCAGTCTGGGAAATGTGGTGAAACCCAATCGCTACAAAAAATACAAAACTTAGCCAGGTGTGGTAGGGCATGCCTGTAGTCCCAGCTACTTGAGGGGCTGAAGTGGGAGAATCGCTTGAGCCAGGAGGTTGAGGCTGCAGAGAGCTGTGATTACACCACTGCACTCCAGCCTGGGTGACAGAGTGAGACTCTGTCTCAAAAAATAAAAAAATAAATAAAAATTGAAGAAAAAAAAATTAGCCGGGCGGCCGGTTGAGGTGGCTCATGCCTGTAGTCCCAGCACTTTGAGAGGCCAAGGCCAGCAGAGAGCTTGAACCCAGGACTTCGAGACCAGCCTGGGCAACATGGCAAAACCTCATCTCTACCAAAAAAAAAACCAAAAAAACACAAAAAATTAGTCGGGCATGGTGGTGCATTGCCTGTAGTTCCAGCTACTCTGGGGGTTGAGGTGGGAGGATCTCTGGAGCCCAGGAGTTCCAGGCTGCAGTGAGCTGTGATTGCACCACTGCACTCCAGCCTGGGTGACAGAGTGAGATCCCTGTCTAAGAGATGAAAAACAAAGAATATTTTTGTACAGAATTTTGAAAACAGATTATATACCCATAGCATAATTCCTTTTTCTCTGAGCTACCAGTATCTCTTTTATACATTCCTTATATTCAATAATTTTATTATGCATTGATAGATACGTGTGTACATCTACACATTATATAGTCACACCAAACAACATGATTAAATGATTATTTGTTGAAAGCTTTTTCTTTCTTTCTTTTTTTTTTTTTTTTTTTTTTGAGATGGAGTCTTGCTCTGTTGCCCAGGCTGGAGTGTGGTGTGATCTTGGCTCACTGCAACGTCCACCACCCAGGTTCAAGTGAGTCTCCTGCATCAGCCTCCCAAGTAGCTGGGACTACAGGCATGCAGCCACCACACCGGGCTAATTTTTGTATTTTTAGTAGAGACAAGGTTTCACTATGTTGGCCAAGCTGGTCTCAAACTCCTGACCTCAAGTGACGCACCCGCCTCGGCCTCCCAGAGTGCTAGAATTACAGGCGTGAACTACTGTGCCCGTCTGGCCGGGCCCACAAATCTGTATTTGAATATATTCTCCAGGTGGTGCTTACAAACGCTAAAGTTAATGCAAAAGTGCTATTTCGTGTTTTTTGTTTTGTTGTGTTTTGTTTTTTGAGATGCAGTCTCTCTCTGTCTTGCCCAACTGGAGAGCAGTGGCACAATCAGGTTCAAGCGATTCTCCTGTCTCAGCCTCCAGAGTAGCTGGGACTACAGGAGTGTGCCATCACACCCAGCTAATTTTTTTGTATTTTTGGTAAAGGTGGGGTTTCACCATGTTGACCAGGCTGGTCTTGAACTCCTGACCTCAGGTGATCTACTTCTCTCGGCCCCCCAAAGTGCTGGGATTGCAGATGTGAGCCACCACCCCCAGCCCAAAGGTGCTATCTTGGAGCAATGATTTTAAGACTTGGCTTTATTATCTTAATTTGAACATCATGAAGAACAAATACATAGTCAAAAATACGTAACTGTTTTCTTTTTTTTCTCTTTTTTTTTGAGATAGAGTCTTGCTATGTCACCCAGGCTGGAGTGCAGTGGTGCAATCTCGGCTCACTGCAACCTCTGCCTCCCAGGTTCAAGCAATTCTCCCGCCTCAGCCACCTGAGTAGCTGGGATTACAGGCACATGACACCACACCTGGCTAATTTTTGTATTTTTAGTGGAGATGGGGTTTCACCATGTTGGCCAGGCTGGTCTCGAACTTCTGACCTTAAATGATCCATCTGCATCTGCCTCCCAAAGTGCTGGGATTACAGACGTGAGTCACTGTACGGCCTATAACTGATTTCTGAGTGAGATTCGGTTTCTAGTCTGGGCAAATGAAGACTTTCCTGGGGTTAAAAGGGCTCTTTCTGGTTCACTCCTTGATATGGACCTGTGCTGGGGACTGAGCAGCTGTTCAAGTCCAGCGCACCCAGTTTTGGTTCTGTGCCAGGCTTAAATCCACGCTATTTCACAATTCGTATATGCACCCTGATGAAGTGTTTTTAGGTCATGACTGCCTTGTAACCTAACATTTTGCCAAATGTTTATTGTAAATTTTTCTACCATCATCATTACTGTGGTATTGTAACTAAGACTCTCCAGGAAGTCATTCTGCCTGAAACTAAAATCAAGTATATCTCAAGTAACTCTACTGTCTGATTTGAAATGCCTCTGTTGTATGTTGTCTGCAATCAGCATTCTCTTGTAAATAAAGGTGAAACGAAAGATGATGGAACTGGCCGTGTGACTGAATGGGAAATAAAGGTGAGAATACACACTGGGAATGAAGACATGGAAGTTACTTCTACGACACAATCATGTAGGAATCTGAATGCCATGTTCCCTTGTTTACCAAATGATGCACATTTATTGCAAGAGAAGAAACTGGGCTGTTGCCGCCAATATTTAGAGGCCATTTGGAATCTGCTATGATTGCTTAGATCTGAGGACTTGAGATTCTATTATTTTGTGGCATCTGAGAAGCAGGAATGGGATTTAATGATATCTCAATTCTCATCCATCTAAAATAACCTAATTTGCAATTATAAATAAAATGGCATGTTGCATTTGTATATTCCCTTTTTAAAACAGGAACTGTTCCTGCTTTTAACTTTATGGAGTCTTATTTATGAATAAAGCCCATATTATTAAAATATATATTCAGATTAAAATTCATTTGAATAGTCTATGGCTATTATGAATTTTATTTACTTCTCTTCCCCGAATTTTAATTTCTTTGAAGGCTTCCAGGTAAACAGTGATTACTAATTATTTCAATGTGGTATTAAGTCCAAGATCTTTAAGTCAGTTCATTTTGGGTAACATAATTAAATTATCATTAAAGAATGATACAATCACTGTTAATCTTAAGAATCTGACAGTGAAATATGACCCTTTAAAACTTTATTCAGGTGGGCGGGGCCCAGTGGCTCAGGCCTATAATCCTATTACTTTGAAAGGCAGAGGCAGGTGCATCGCTTGAGGCCAAGAATATTAGGTGACATAGCAAGACCCTGTCTCTAAAAACTAAACAAATAAAAATGTTCCCCAGTTAGTGTAGATAGAATAACTCCACAGATTCACGTAAGTTTCAGTTTTGTCTCAGATTTACAAGAACAGAATTTATAAAAACATTGGTTATTTAAATTAGGATTCAACTTAATTGTATATCCATGTTTACATTTAGGATTCTTTAAAATAGTGTAAATAGTAATAAACTATAAGACTCATAAACAATTCTAAATAATTTAGGTGATTAATTTAGCCTTTTTATTTAAACAAAATCCAGTCTTACATCAGTTAAAATGATATATTGCATGTTTATTTCTCATAGTGGTAAAATCACAGACTCATACCATGGACCATTTTTTAAACTCCTCACTCTCCAGGGGATGTTGGTGAAACATTTTATTATAGAACCCTGGGCCAAGAGGGGTGGCCTTGGGTGGGACTGGTTGTTCTAAAAATTGGTAAAGCCCAGGGCTTGTTGGTGATGGATGAGCCAGAAGTGATGAGGACCCAACGGAGACTTAGAGTGGAGTCGGAATGAAGTCACAAGTCACTTGCGTGACTCCAGGTGTGTGTTGGGCCTTGCTAGGGTGAAATAGTCTCTGGACCTGGAGACAGGGAAGAGATGGACATCAAAAAATGCCATTATCATGGCTGGCCCAATGATAGTGGGTTATCAGAACTTATCAACATTAGTGTTGCTAAAGTTGGTATATGACCCCCCACTGCGAAATTTGGCTGGCTTTTAAAAAACGCCATTATGGGTAGACATTTTAATTTTTACTGGCAGGGTCAGTATGGTCCCTGGGTCCATGTGGGGTAAAATAGGAGTACCTCCACTCATAGGTGAGAATTGAACAATGAGAACACTTGGACACAGCATGGGGAACATCGCACACCGGGGCCTGTCGTGGGCTGAGGGGAGGCGGGCAGGGAGAGCATTACAAGACATACCTAATGTAAATGGCGAGTTAATGGGTGCAGCACACCAACATGGCACATGTATACATATGTAACACACCTGCACGTTGTGCACATGCACCCTAGAATTTAAAGTATAATAATAATAAAAAAGAATAAAAATAATAAATAAATTAATTAATTAAAAATAAAAGTAGGAGTATGTCTAAAATCTATTGCTACTGGTGGAATTGCCCAATGGGGCTGCTTCCTTGTGCAAACTTGGAAACTTCATCTTGCCTTCTTCATCCTGGAGAAGGTTGAGAGGCCCCAGGTCTCATCCTGAGCTCTAGGATGGTACTTCAGCCCTAGCATTAACATTGGAGTGCTGTGTCATTTCCCCAATAGTAGGTTATATGATCCCCTATTGAAGAAAGAAGACAAACTGGATGGTGGAGCAAGAAGTCAAAAAGATATCTATCCAGAAGCCTGAGAAGATGATTAGCAGATACAGAGAGGTAACAAGAGAGAGGTAACAAGACTTAGAAGGCAGGCTGGGCATGGTGGCTCATGCCTGAAATCCCAACACTTCAGAAGGTGGAGACAAGAGGATCGTGTAAGCCGAGGAGTTCAAAACTAGCCTTGGCAACATAGTGAGACCTCCATCTCTACAAAAAATTTTAAAAATTAGCCAGGTGTGGTGGAGAGTGCCAGTAGTCCCAGCTAATCTGGGGACTGAAGTGGGACGATTGCTTGAGCCCAGGAGGTCCAGGCTGCAGGGAGCCAAGATCAAGCCGCTGCACTCCGCCACAGAGCAAGACCCTGTCTCAAAAAATTAAAATAAAAATGAAAAAAGAAAATTGGAAAACTACCTCCTCTGATCTCAGACCTTAATTCTTTTTAGGAAATATACTTTTGAAGTTTTGAGTTTGAAACACAGTTTGGACTTAATCACGAGGGATGTTGTGTAGGAAAGAATCATTCATTTAATTAATTTGAATCCCCTCCACCACAGTTTACTCCTTATGATATTAACCTCCTTTAAGTATACATCAGTGTGAAAATGCCTTCAGTTTAAAAAGGCATTTTACCTCAGACGGGGTAAAAAGTTTGTACCCCATCTGAGACAAGAGCATTCATACTGAAGAGAAACTGTGAAGTTACCAAATGTGGGGAAACTTACTCACATGCCATCTCATGGAACATAGAAGTCACACTGAAGAGAAACCCTGTGCCTCTAGGGAATACTATAAAGCCTTTAGCTAGATTACCAGTCTCATAAAGCAGCAGAAAATTCATGCTGGAGAGAAGCCAGTGAAAGCAGCAAAAACGTCATTGAATATTAGAAAATTCATACTGCAAAGAAAGCTTTGAATGTGTTACATATGACAACATTTTCTCTCACACCTTATTCCTTACCCTGCATTTGAAAGTTCTTACACAGATAAACCTTATACATGTAAGAAATGTGGAAATATCTTCAGCCAAAAGTAAATCCTCATTCAAAAAAAAAAATGTACACTAGAGAGAAACCTCGTGAATGCAGGAAAGCTTTTGTTTAGACATCCCTCTCAGTCAGCAGAGGGTTTCTGTGGGGAAAGCCCCTCCGCCTGCGTGGTATGTGGGAAAGTCTTCAGCCACGAGTCAGTTTCACTGAGCACGAGCATTTTCGCTGTAGAGAGAAACCCTTTGAATGTAATGACTGTGGAAAAGCCTTTACTAAAAGCAATATCTCATTAACCATCCAAACGTTCACACCACAGAGAAGCTTGGTGAATATAAGAAATGTGGAAAATCCTTTTTCCAGAAGGAAAGTCTCCTTACCAGTCAGAAAATTCACACTGAAGAGAGACCTTCTGAGTGTAAAGATTGTGGGAAAGTTCTCATTCGGAAGTCTAACCTCATCCAGCACCAAAGAACGCACACGGAAGAGAAACCCTTTGTGTGTAAGGAGTGTGGAAGAACCTTTAGTGGACAATCAAATCTTACTGAGCAAGAGACATTTCATGTTGAAGAGAAACCCTTTAAATGCAGTGGGTGTGGAACAGCTATTGGCCAGAAGTACCTCATAAGAAACCAAAACATACACACTGGATAGAAATGCTATGAGTGTAAGGAATGTGGAAACGTCTTCTGTCAGCAAATACCACTTAGTGTAGATGTGAGATTTCAGATGATCAACCCTGTGAACTTGCTGTGGAAGAGCCTTGTCTCAGAGTTCATCACTTCCTGTGTGTGCGAGCAGCCCCACAGGTGAGCAGCCCTGTGGTTTCCATGGCTACGGGGAAGCTTTCTCCTAATTCTCAACTCTTGCTTTGTATTTGAGAATCCACACAGGTAGGAAGATTTATCAATATGGTGAATGTGGGAAGCTTTCAGCCAGAAGTCACACCACCTCAGACTCCAGAAAAGTCATACTCATTTAAAAACCACAGCAGGACGTGATGACTCATGCCTATAATCCCAACACTGTTAAAGGCTGAGGCAGGAGGATCACTTGAGCCCAGGAGTTCAAGACAAGCCTGGGTAACATAGGGAGACCCTGCCTCCACAAAAAAAAAAATTAATAAAAACTTTGAAAATGGGAACGCTTTTATCAGGAATGTACACCTCATAATGCATCAGAAATAATCATTTTGTAGCAAAACACCATCAATAAAGTAAATTTTAACAGATACTTTATGTATGTAACTTGTGGGACATCAGAAAATTCAATGTCCTTCTGAAGAGAGGGGTATTCATATGATAAAAAGCCTGAGTCTGGCCGGGTGCAGTGGCTCATGCCTATAATTCCAGCACTTTGAGAGGCTGAGGCAGGTGGATCACCTGAGGTCAAGAGTACAAGATCAGCCTGGCTGACATGGTGAACCCTGTAACTACCAAAAATACAAAAATTAGCTGGGTGTGGTAGCAGGTGCCTGTAATCCCAGCTACTTGGGAGGTTGAGGCAGGAGAATCACTTGAACCTATGAGATAGAGGTTGCAGTGAGTCAAGATGGCACCACTGCACTCTAGCCTGGGTGACAGAGTGAGACTCCATCTCAAAAACAAAACAAAAAAAACCTGGGTCCAACAAAGAAACCTACAGCAAAGGCAATGATGAATCTTTAGACACATTTCCACTAAAATTGGGAACAGAAAACAGATGCCTATTAGCATTACTGTCGGCATTGATCTGGAGATCTTCACCAGTGCAGTAAGTTGTAAGCATTGGAAAGGAAGACACAAAATTAGATATGATCATCTATAAATATATAAGACTCTTGTGGTGTTGACTGAACAGAGCAGAACAGATTTCAGAAAGAGACCTATGCATTATTTGAATTTGGAATATGATAATGATAGAAGTGGATCAGGATGGGAGGAAATATGGGACAATTTTAAAAACGGTTTGGAGGTAATTTGTTCTCCAAGTGGGGGAAAATAGACCATGAACTATACACAAAAGTAAAATCCACAGAGATGAAAAGCAGGCATTGAAAAAGCTATGTACAGCTGGGCACTGTGGCTCACGCCTGTAATCCCAGCACTTTGGGAGGCCAAGGAGGGCAGATCACAAGGTCAGGAGATTGAGACCATCCTGACTAACATGGTGAAACCCCGTCTCTACTAAAAATGCAGAAAAATTAGCCAGGTGTGGTGGCGGGTGCCTGTAGTCCCAGCTAGTCGGGAGGCTGAGGCAGGAGAATGGTGTGAACCCAGGAGGCGGAGCTTGCAGTGAGTCGAGATCATGCCACTGCACTCCAAGCTGGGCAACAGAGCAAGACTCCGTCTCAAAAAAAAAAAAAAAATAGAAAAAGCTATGTACTAAAATTGTATGACTTTGGGAGTAGGGAAACATTCCTTGTAACAACTTCAGAAATACTTAGCAATTCTACTTTTGAATGTGTGTGCTCAGGAAATATGTACTAGGATATTTACTACGGTTTGATTTGTAGTAGTTAAAAACTAGAAACATTGAAAAGGAGAAATTCTTATGATAGAGTAATATATATCTGTAAGTGCAACACCTGAGATCCGCATGTATTAACGGGAAGATCTCAGAATCATGTTGAGAGGGGGGAATATCAAGTTGCAGAATGATGCTATAGTACAATGATTTTCTGTAAATGTGTTTGCTATTTTGTGTTATTTATTTATTTGTTTAATTATTTTTGAGACAGGATCTCGCTTTGTCGCCCAGGCTGAAGTGCTGTGGCGTGATCTCGGCTCATTGCAACCTCCACCTCCCAGGTTCAAGCAATTCTCCCACCTCAGCCTCCTGAGTAGCTGGGACTACAGGTGCATGCCACCACTCCCGGCTAAGTTTTTGTGTACTTTTTGGTACAGACAGTATTTCATCATGTTGGCCAGGCTGGTCTCCAACTCCTGACCTCAAGTGATTCGCCCGCCTCAGCCTCCAAAAGGGCTGGGATTACAGGCGTGAGCCACTGCTCCCGACCTAATTTTTAATTTATTTTTAAATAGAGACAGGGTCTTGCTACATTACTCAGGCTAGTCTGGAACTCCTGGACTGAAGCAATTCTCCCACCTCAGCCTCTCAAAGGGTAGGGTTACATGTCCAGCCACTTTTTGTAAATTTGAATTAAAAGTTCCCTCACAAAATTCATTACTATACACATACTATACATGTATGTACGTAAATGTTTCTGAAATGGTTTGGAAGAATATAGCCCAACACTTGCTAGTGGTTGCCTGTGAAGAGTGAAGAAGGGAAGAGAGTGAGTGTGAGACTTCAGTTTTGTGTCTAAATATCTTCTTCTCTTTAAAAAGACTGCAAGTAGTGAGCCGAGATCGCGCCACTGCACTCCAGCCTTGGCGACAGAGTGAGACTCCATGTCAAAAAAAAAGAAAAAAAAAAAGACTACAAGTAAATAGATGAAGATACTGATAATTCTGGATTGTAGTATGTGGATCTCTAGTCTTATCTTTTATACTTTTCTGTGTTTTTAGAATTTCTCAGAATTAGTAGGAGTGAGGGTGAGGATGGGAACGCTGTGCCTGTGGAAATCACACTGTAATATTCATTCCTGGCCGGGCGCAGTGGCTCACACATATAATTCCAGCACTTTGGGAGGCCGAGGTGGGTGGATTGCCTGAGCTCAGTTCGAGACCAGCTTGGGCAACACAGTGAAACCCCGTATCTACTAAAATATAAAAAGTTAGCCAGGCGTGGCAGCATAACCTATGATCCCAGCTACTCGAGAGGCTGAGGCAGGAGAATCACTTAAGCCTAGGAAGTTGAGGTTGCAGTGAGCCGAGATCGTACCACTGCACTCCAGCCTGGGCAACAGAGCGAGACTCTATCTCAAAAAAACAAAACAAAACAGAACGAAACAAAAATTAATTCCCAAATACTAAATTTGTATAGCAAATATTTCTAAAACTTTATCAACAATGAGTGGATGAACATGCTCTGTATGTAAAATAAAATTATCTGTTTTTTTACATTCAAAATGAAGGCTGGTCATGGTGGCTCATGCCTGTAATCTTTGCACTTTAGGAGGCTGAGGTGGGAGGACTGCTTGAGTCCAGGAGTTTGAGAGCAACACGATGAGACTCCATCTCTACAAAGAATTTAAAAATTAGCCACAGTGAGCCATGATTGCACCACTGCACTCCAGCTTGGGCAACAGAGTAAAACCCTGTCTCAAAACTAAATAAATGGCAAGATAAAATTAAAAATAAGTAAGTAAAAACTACAGCCAAAAAGAGAGAGAGAAAGAAAAAAACAAAGAAAGAAAGAAAGAAAGAGAAAGAAAGAAAGGGGTACTATGATAATTTCTAGGGTAATCTGATGGAATTATCAAGATAATTATACAAGATTAAATAAATAAATAATTAATAAATAAGTAAATAAGTCAAAATCACAGCCAAAAAAAAAAAAAAAAGTCATAATCTTTTTCAGGGTAAACTGATGGAATTATCAGGATTTCATAGTAGAAATAATTAGATTAAGTTTACAGCTGCCAAAGAGGTGGAGTCTGCGTAAGTGAACAGCTGATTGAATCTGACGCCTCTAGTGTGATTAAGGACTCAGATCGTAGGAGCAAAACCGTTTGAGTTCAAATCTACTATCTGTGTTTGATTCTGCGACCTCCTGCAAATATTTAATATTTCTGAGTCTCAGTTTTTGCTTTACATGATAACAATGATAAAATCCACCTCCTAATACTGGTGAGGGTAAAATTCGCTAATTAATGCCAATTGCTTCCGGGCACAATGAGAGCAGGGGCAGTGATTGCATTAATGTCCGGAGGCCTCTGGTAGGTAGCTCAATCAGTCTGCTTATACAGGCGGTAGGTCGCTGGTGCCCTGGGCTCCGCCCCGAGGGGTGTGGCCGACCAAAGACGCAAAGCAGTGATCTGGGTGCATCCGGCCAGGCTCTATAAAAGCCCAGGCCCCAGAAGGCGCCCAGCAGTTTCAGAGTGTGTTCCTTTCTGTCTGCAAGTAGCAAAGTGCCCGGCCTGCAATATGGATCAATTTCTGGTGAGTCTGCCTCCAAACGAAAGGGCGGAGGTTGGTGTCATGGAGCCGTAGGTCAGAAATTCAAAGATGTAGGCGTCCAGAATGCTAGCAAGGGAACCCATTAATAGGGAAGGACAGAGAGGTGTCTGAAACGGTTCATTTATTGAGGATCATTTTTACTTCCACGAGCCTGCCCTGTGCAGGGCATGCCTTTCATCAGACAGACGCGGGGTCTGCAGAGGCAGCTGTGGTTGTAATTCCTGGGGGTCTCGACGGCACCCGAAGTCTTGCTATCATGTTGGCAGGAGCCCAGGACGAGATCGTGGTCTGGTCGAAGGCTCATGGAAGTATACAAGGAATGCTAGGTCCATGAGTCAGAGGGGCCTGGGTGGGTTGGGTTGAATTATTAGAGATCAAGAGAAGGAGGCATAGCCCATGGATGGAACTATCAGGGTTTATTGTTTGTTTTGGTTTGGTATGGGTTTTTTTTTTTTTTTTGACAGAGTCTTGCTGTGTCGCCCAGGCTGGAGTGCATGATCTCCGCACACTGCAACCTCTGCCTCCCAGGTTCAAGCAATTCTCGTGCCTCAGCCTCCCAAGTAGCTGGGACTACAGATGTGCACCACCATGCCCGACTAATTTTTTTTTTTTCTTTCTTTCTTTCTTTTTTTTTTTTTTGTATTTTTAGTAGGGACAGAGTTTCACTATTTTGGCCAGGCTGGTCTTAAACTCCTGACCTCAAATGATCTGCCTGCCTTGGCCTCCCAAAGTGCTGGGATTACAGACCTGAGCTATCGCTCCCAGCCGGAACTATGGTTTTAATAATTCCTTTAACTGGGGATGAAATCCATCTGTTTTTCCAAGGGCCAGAAACTTTAGGGACCAGAAGCAGATCTAGAGCAGGTGGAGTGGGAATGAGTCCTTCACTGAGTTCCTGTTTTCTAAGGTTCCCAGTGGGATCCATCAGGCCTTGCTCAGGATGAAATAGAGTTCTGCTCAGAGGAGCTCTAGTGGGGAGATGGGGTAGACAGGAGTTAAGCTTTTACATGGGCAGGAATGGTGGGAAACTAAGTGTAAGAGTAAGAAACTATTAGAGGTTGATTTTTAAAGTTTAATTTTATGTATTTACTTTTTAGAGAGGAGGGGGTCTTGCTATATTGCCCAAGCTGGCTTCAAACTGCTGGGCTCAAGGGAACCTCACCCCACAGCCTCTGAGTACCTAGAGCTAGAGGTGCTGTGATAGCTAGAGATTGATTTTAATCTCAGAGGATATCATTTCAAAGATTTCCTGCTTGGAATTTTTTTTTAAATTTTTCTCAGTTATTTGTATGATCTTCAAATGTATATAACATAAAATTACCATCTTACTCATTTTTAAGTTTACAGATCAGTGGCAGTATTTAGATACAGTCGTAATATTGTGCAATCATCACCACCGTCCATCTCCAGAACTCTTTCATCTTATAAAAGTGAAACTCTGTACCAGTTACAGTTAACTCTTCACTCCCCCTCCCCCCTTCCCCCCCAACCATCTGTCTGCCTCTCATTTTGATTACTCTTAGATACTTCATATAAGTGGAATCACATGATTTTTTTTATGCGAGTCACTTTTTTGTGGCTGGATTATTTCACTTAGCATAATATCCTCAGAGTTCATCCATGTTGTAGCATGTGTCAGAATATCCTTCCATTTTAAGGCTGGATATTCAGTTGTATATTCCATTGTTTGTGTATACATTTGGCCCTTGAACAACATAGGTTTGAACTGCATATATACTTATAGCTATATTTTTTCAATAAATATATTGAAAATAGATTTTCATATGTTGAACCATCCTTGCATTCTGGGAATAAATCCCACTTGGTCTTGTTGTATAATCCTTGTAATATGCTGCTGAATTGGGATTACTAGTATTTTCTTGGGATTTTTGCATCAATGTTCTTAAGGGATATGAGTTTGTAGTTTTCTTTTCTTGCAGCATCATTTCTGGCTTTGACACTGGGTATTTGCTCGGCTCATAGAGTAAGTTAGGAAGTATTCTCTCCTCTTCGATATTTTGTCAAAGTTTGAAGGATTGATATTAGTTCTTTGAAATTTGGTAGAATTGACCAGTGAAACTATCAGGTCCACAGCTTTTTTTTTGTTAGGAGATAATGATTACTGATTCAATCTCGTTAGTTATAGGTCTGTTCAGATTTTCTTTCTTCATGATGATTCAGTCTTGGTAGGTTTTGTGTTTCTATGAATTTCTTCATTTTACCTAGGTTATCCAATTTGTTGGTGTACAAACTGTTCATAGTACTGTCTTAAAATTCTTTCTATTGCTGTAGAAGCAGTAGTAATGTCCCCACTTTTCTTTCTGATTTTAGTAATTTGAGTCTCTTTTTCTTAGTCCACCTAGCTTAAAGGTTTGTCAATTTTGCTGATCTTTTCAAAGATCGATTTTTTGTTTCATTAATTTTTCTCTATTTTTAAAAATTTAAAAAATTTTCCATTTCATTTATCTCTGCTGTGTTCTTTTTTGTTTTGTTTTTTTACAGATGGGGTTTTGCTTTGTCACCCAGGCTGGAGTGCAGTGGCACAATAACAGCTCACTGTAGCCTCCATCTCCTGGGCTCAAGTGATCCTCCTGCCTCATCCTCCCAAGCAGCTGGGACTACAGGTATGTGCCACCACACTCAACTAATTAAAAAAAAAAAAAAATTGCAGAGGCAGGATCTCACTGTGTTGCCCAGGTTAGTCTAAAATTTCTGTTCTGGCATTGCTTTTGCTACATCCCATAAATTTTGGTCTATTGTGTTTTTATTTTCATTCATCTCTAAGCATTTTATAACTTCCCTTGTGATTTCTTCTTTGATCCATTGTTTGTTTAAGAGTATGTTCTTTCATTTCCACAAATTTGTGAATTTTCCAGTTTTACTTCTTCTTCTTCTTCTTTTTTTTTTTGAGATGGAGTCTCACTCTGTCACCCAGGCTGGAGTCCACCTCCCAGGTTCAAGTGATTCTCCTGCCTCAGCCTCCCAAGTAGCTGAGATTACAGGTGCCCACCACCAGCTAATTTTTGTATTTTTAGTAGGTTCAGGGTTTCACCATCTTGGCCAGACTGGTCTTGAACTCCTGGCCTCGTGATCCACCCGCCTTGGCCTCCCAAAGTGCTGGGATTACAGATGTGAGCCACCATGCCTAGACTTCCAGTTTTACTTCTATTATGGATTTCTATTATGGATTTAGAGGTGGATGTGGTGGCAAGCACCTCTAGTCCCACCTACTAGGGAGTCTGAGACAGGAAGATCGCTTGAGCCTAGTAGTTCAAATCCAGCCGGGGCAACTTGGAGAGAATCCAACTCTGAAAATAAAAATAAAAATAATTCCTAGGTTTTGAGAGCTCCTCTTGGTAGGGTGTCACCATAGGAAGTGGCATCAGCCTAGACCTCCAAGTGAAAGTGGCTTCTGCTTCCACTATGGCTTTAATTATCTCCCTTCTTTTAAGGGTACCTCCTAGTTCTTGGGAAATTCCACTTATTTCCAACCATAAATAGATATATAATATATATATATTCTTTGCGGTTTTTAAATTTTTTTAAGTATGTATAATACTTATAGAAAATTTTTTCTTTAAGTATATATAATATATATTTATATATAATATTAAACATTGTATATTATATATTATATTTATGTTTTTATATATAATATTTTTATATATTATAATTTATATGTATTATATATAAATATTATAAATATATAAAAATATATATAATTATAAAATAAAATAAATAATAAATAAAATAAAAAATATAAAAAACATATATATAAATAAATATAAATATTTATATAATATATATACATTATATATATGTACATATTTAAAGCCGTCTATCATTTTTATGATTTGGTATAGAAGGGAAGGACTTCAGGGTCTCCTCAGTCCACCATATTTAATGGCAGTCCTGTCACACATTTTGAATACAGCCTGGGAGAATTATGGTATTTCTCTATTCTGAGAGTCAGGACAAGGCAGGAGGGACCAGGCTTTGATGGCAGAGATAGGAAAGGAGAACGTATTAGATAAGATAACTTGGCTAGGTAGGGCAGACTGAGCAATGGATTGGATAGGAACATGGCAAAACTGAGTGGACTGATCTGGCCAGAGTAGGACAAAAGCAGGGAAGAGGCACAGGGAATGAAAAAGATGTGAGGCTACCCAGATAGTGGCTTTGGGGAGCTCGTTATAAATTTGACACTTTTCTTGCAGATCATATGGGGCAGAGAAAACAATAAATACATACATAGTTACATACACATCATACCAGAGACATAGGAAGCCTAGAAGCATATGGATGGCCACTTTGAACAGAAATATATGCACAGTTACGCCTCTGTCTCTAAAGAAACTGCTCCTTGGAATGTGTCTTAGTCTGTTCTGTCCAGGAGCTGGTAGATTTGGTGTCTGGTAAGGGCATGCTTTCTGATTTATAGATGGCACCTTTTAGCTGGGTCCTCACTTGGCAGAAGTAAAGAACTCAGCCCCTTAGAAGAACACTCATCTCATTCTTGAAGGCTCTGTCTCCATGACCTAATCATCTCCCAAAGGCCCTACCTTCTAATACAATCACATTGGAAATTCAGTTTTAACATACAAAATTTGGAGAAACACATTCAGTCCATAGTAGAATGGTTCCTAGAAGCTGGTGGTTTCCAGGATGGTTCTCAGGAGGCCAGAATCAGTGGGTGCCCCCAGGGAGATCTCTGGGAGAAATGTCCCCATTTATCTAGGGGACTGTAAGGACCCAGAGCCAGATAGGTCCAGTACAAGTTAAGAGTCTTCCACCTGGGCCAAGCCAATTCACCTCCCTGGACTTCTATTTTCTTTAAAATGAGATTAATTATGACCCTTATTTTCTGGGGTCATGGTGGAAATGAAATGAGATAATTTGAAAGTTTAATCAGCTGAATCTCCGGTAAGATGTCTGGAGAGGAGACTTTGGAAAAGTCTCTGGGGTCAGATCTCTTCAGAGGATAATGGGACATTCACAGCATCCATCTAGATTCTTGCCTCCATTGGTAGATAGGAGTGGCTTAGTAAAAGTTTGCATTTGAGAAATATTTTCACTTTTGAAATGTTACTCTGTGTGTGGAGGGTACACTGGATGAAGTTAACTCCAGAGTCAGTTGAGAGGCAACTACAGGCTTCTAGGCAAGAGATAATGGTGGGCTCAACAGGGATGGAGAAGGAGGGCACGTGGGGATTGGAATTTGAGCTGGGATGAACCCCTGACCTATTAACTTTTTTGCAGGATCCCATAACTAAAGATTCAGTTAGTCATCAGGCAACAGCAAAGAGATGGATTCCAGTCTCCTCCAGGCAATTGAGGAAATTGAGAATTTTTTCCAGCATCTCTCTGAGCGACATACAAAACAGGCAGAAACCCCAGATGCACCAGAACCACAGAACTGTATGCCTCTGACTGCCCATGTTGAGGAGAGCCAACATGAGTCAACCCGGAGCAAGACAATGCCTCCCTTGGGGCCCACAATGATGACTTCTGCATGCACTAACATCCCTGGGACAGTTCTCACCCAGGACTTAACAATGCACCCTCTTAAAGCCCTTGATATGGCCCTTGAAGACCTAAATAAGACTTATTCCATGGGCCAGAAAGTGGCTTCCTTTGATCAGATAAAACACACAGCAGGCTCCCAGATGACAGATGTTACTGACACCCCAAAGTCATCACCCACTGATTGCCAGAAGACAGCCATCACTGCAAGCAACATGACAATGTCCAGTGAAAGTAACCAGTTGAACACTCCAAGTAGTGACCAGACCCTCAATGAGAGTCAGATACCAACCCTGCATGGAGATCAGATGAAGACCCTCAGTGATAACCAGACTCTCTGTGGGGACCAGGTGACCTTCAGTAGTGACCAGACCCTCTACGGGGAGCAGATGACGACCTCCACTAGTAACCAGACCCTCTACGGGGGGCAGATGACGACCTCCACTGGTAACCAGACCTTCTGTGGAGAGCAGATGACGACCTCCACTGGTAACCAGACCCTCTGTGGAGAGCAGATGACGACCTCCACTGGTAACCAGGCCCTTTACGGGGGACAGATGATGACCTCCACTAGTAACCAGACCCTCTATGGGGAGCAGATGACGACCTCCACTGGTAACCAGACCCTCTATGGGGAGCAGATGACGACCTCCACTAGTAACCAGACCCTCTACGGGGAGCAGATGACGACCTCCACTAGTAACCAGACCCTCTACAGGGAGCAGATGATGACCTCCACTAGTAACCAGACCCTCTACGGGGAGCAGATGACGACCTCCACTAGTAACCAGACCCTCTGTGGAGAGCAGATGACGACCTCCACTGGTAACCAGACCCTCTGTGGAGAGCAGATAACGACCTCCACTGGTAACCAGACCCTCTGTGGAGAGCAGATGACGACCTCCACTGGTAACCAGGCCCTTTACGGGGGACAGATGATGACCTCCACTAGTAACCAGACCCTCTATGGAGAGCAGATGACGACCTCCACTGGTAACCAGACCCTCTATGGGGAGCAGGTGACGACCTCCACTAGTAACCAGACCCTCTATGGGGAGCAGATGACGACCTCCACTGGTAACCAGACCCTCTATGGGGAGCAGATAACGACCTCCACTGGTAACCAGACCCTCTGTGGAGAGCAGATGACGACCTCCACTGGTAACCAGGCCCTTTACGGGGGACAGATGATGACCTCCACTGGTAACCAGACCCTCTATGGGGAGCAGGTGACGACTTCCACTAGTAACCAGACCCTCTGTGGGGAGCAGATGATGACCTCCACTGGTAACCAGACTCTCTGTGGGGAGCAGATGACGACCTCCACTAGTAACCAGACCCTCTGTGGGGAGCAGGTGACGACCTCCACTGGTAATCAGACCCTCTATGGGGGGCAGAATATGACCTCCATTGATAACCAGGCTCTCTGTGGAGGCCAGATGGCAACATATAGTGGCAACCCGACCCTCTATGGGGACCAGATGCTGACTCTTCAGGTGGGCAATATGACAATGCTCACTAATGACCACAGCCTTTATGGGGGATATATGATATCCCATCAGTTCTCATCATTGCCACACCCAGGATTCCCATGCTTTTCAAGTTCCCATTTGATTCAAGGACAAGTTCTAGAAAAGCAGAAGACACAGAGCTGCCAGTTCTGGAAGAATCCTGAGGTTTCGAGGCCCTACATCTGCACTTACGAGAACTGCAAGAATTCTTATAAAAAGGCTTGCCACCTCCGAACCCATATGCGCAAGCACACTGGTGAGTGAGGGCCTGGGAACGGGGTGAGGGGCAAATCTGTATTTGTGCCTTTACAAAGCCTTGGGAGCATTTGAGATTGCTGCCACTTCCTTTAAGCCAAGAATTCAAGAAGATTCTATAATAGAAAAGGTTGGCACCTTCAGAAGCGGGGATAAAGCAGTCCTAGGGACAGGCTCTAGTCTTGGACCAGAGCCAGGCTGGCTATAGCCTTTAGTGATATTGACTGCTGGTTTGATGGGAAGAAGTGAAGGGATTTCTTTGGCCTCTTGCAGGTAGATGTTCTTGACACTATTTCTACTGGGATCGTCACTTCATAGTGACAGTGCCCCCAGGCCCCACTTCCCTCATCCTCCTTATTCCCCCCACTAACTTGCCTGCCAATAACTGTCTGTCTCTCCTCCTGTTTTTTTTTTTCTTCTTCCTTTCCTTTTGTTCCCTTCTTCACAGTTTTCCTCTTGTCTTTCCAGCTTTTGTGGCCCTCATTCCCCTCCTTCACTCACCTCCCCGACCTCCATCTCCTTTGGCTCTCCCTCTCCCACTCTAACTTGCTCAAAAACTTTTTCTTGTTCACTTTCAATGTCCCTGCCCTACCTCACCCTGATATATGACGGGTCTCTCTCTCTCTCTCTCTCTCTGTCTGGTCCAGGGGAGAAGCCCTACATATGCAATGTAGAGGGATGTACGTGGAAATTCACCCGCTCAGATGAGCTCAACAGACACAAGAAAAGGCACACTGGGGAACGGCCCTACCTGTGTTCAATATGCAACAAGAATTTTGCAAGATCTGATCACCTAAAGCAGCATGCAAAGGTCCACAACGTTCACCCAGGATTATGAACCCTTCAGCCCATGAGGAAATGTGTACAGCTAAAAGATTCTCCCTACTGAGTTTGTTTCCCTTGAACAAGCTCCCCTATTTCCCTATGCCAGTAGCTAGTAGGTGCTTAATATTCATAAGTTTTCTAAAACATACAGAGAAAATAGGTATCTGGGTTTTCATATAAAAACTGGATGACTTTCAACTTGAAACTGGAAGCACTCTTCATTCATTGCCCTCTCTCAGGGTAACTGCTTTTATCAGCATGCTGTGAATCCCTCTAGATCTTACTCTGCATTTACCTGTATGTGTACTTGTAAAAATGTATCTGTGTAGATGATTGAGATTGATATGTATATAACTCAGAGGGTAAAGAATATGGAACATTTTTCTTTTTTGTCTGTAGCTGAGTCTATGTTTCTTTGGAGTTTCATTCTTGTGTTGAAAAGGAGGGAATGCTCAGTCACGTCCAGTGTAAAGTGGTCTCAGGTTAAATGGACTTTGCTTAGATGAGTACTTAGCCTATTTAGAAGTTCAACCTGGGTCAGATGTGGCTCACGCCTGTAATCCCAGTACTTTGAGAGGCCAAGATGGGCAGATTGCTTGAGCCTGGGGAGTTCTAGACTAGCCTGGGCAATATGGTGAAACTCTGCCTCTACAAAAAAAAAAAAAATATATATATATATATACAAAAATTAGCTGGGTGTGGTGGTGTGCACCTATAGTCCCAGCTACTTGGGAGGCTGAGATGGGAGGATCACGAGCTCAGTAGTTGGAGTTGCAGTGAGCTGTATTCACACCACTGCACCACTGTACTCTAGCGTGGGTGACATAGTGAGACCTTGTCTCAAAAAAAAAGAAAAAAAAGATATTGTGTAATATTATATATGAAATATATTGAATAAGATATTTAAGTTATAAGTAGAAAAAAATGAGCACCTGTAAGAGCTCATCACCCAGTGTCATGCAATCAGTGTCATGCAATCAGGTGTTGAGATGGCCAGTCGGAACAATGAGCCAGACGGAAAGGAATGATCAAGCCTTATTTACTGACTGCTACAGAACAGATAGGAGAGACAGCCTTAGCCAAGACCCCAAATAAGGAGGCCTCTGCACGGAAGCACCATCGTCCTTCAACGACCCACATAAACCCAGGGTATAAAACTCTGGGCTGGCTGCTTTCTGGGGCCCTTCAGCTGTGGTACAAGTGGGGCACATGCAGTTAAGACTCCATCCCCCCGGGCAGCTTTCCTGAACCTTCGGGGACTAACTCCCAATGAATCCTAGATTGTTGTCCTTTGCTGCCTGTTAGTAATAAACCTATTTTATTTAACTTGTTGTGTGTATGGGTGTCATTGGATCTCACTGGGCTCAGACAAGCTGATAACCAGTGCACAGTGAATCTGCCTTACGGTGGGGATGCCAAGTCCTTGACTATGGCTCCTTTCAGAAAACTGCAATGCCCTGGTTGTGTGCCAAGTCTGGTGAGCTCCCCTACCCATCCTTCTATATTCTAGAATTGATGACTACCCTGATTTTTGTATATATAAATCCCTTTGATACGTTTATCAAAAATGCATGTATTCAAAGATAATTTGTAGGTTTTTTTATTTTGAGCTTCATAAATATTATACTGAGCTATATATAGTCTTCTGAAACTCCCTTGTTTTCAACACATATCTTTAAGATTTCATCCATGTTATTACTAAGGTCAATATAAAGAATCCATAACAACCCCAAACAAAACTTCTCTACATTGTTAACACACCAGGGTGGGGGCGGGGGGGTGAGGGACCAGAGAAATCTGAGAATGCACTAGAGTCTTACATGAAGCACAATTATAAAAAGAAAAGATCATACAGCTGTTCCTCAATATCCAGATCTAATCTGCTAAATCATGAATTTTTAAAGTTTTTATTTCATTAACCTTAATATGAAAAATAGTAACATATTTCCAACCCATTCAAAAACACCAAACATTTCTTCAAATTTCACTACAACCCTTATATAACAATCCACCAAGGATTTCACATTATATAAAACCCCCAGGTGTGGTGGCTCACACCTGTAGTCCCAGCACTTTGGGAGGCAGAGGAGGGCAAATCACCTGAGGTCAGGAGTTCAAGACCAGCCTGACCAACGTGGAGAAACACAGTCTCTACTACAAATACAAAATTAACTGGGTGTGGTGGCACACACCTGTAATCCCAGCTACTCGGGAGGCTGAGGCACAAGAATCACTTGAACCGGGGGGTGGAGGTCATGGTGAGCCGAGATCGAGCCATTGTACTCCAGCCTGGGCAACAGAGCAAGACTCAGTCTCAAAAAAAAAAAAAAAAAAGAAAAGAAAAGAGAACTGAAAGAAATAAACAGGGCATCAGTGACTTGAGGGACAATATCAAGTGCTCCATCATACAGGCAGACTGTACGTCAGAAATAGAAGGTGTAGGAGAACCCCAAAATTTGACAAAACAATGCCCAAAATTTTTCCAAATTTTATGGACTACCAAACATTTAGATTCAAAAAGTTCAATGAATCCTAAACAGAATAAAGGTAAGTTCAAAACCATATAAAACCAATCACTATATTTAAGAACAGATACATTATGTGGTGAAAACAATAAATAGCTAAGGCGAGATTAATCAAAATTCAGTATAGTGGTTACCTCTGCAAAGAAGGATGGGGAGTTCAAAGTTTTTAAATGTACTAGATTATTTTTCCTTCTTTTTCTTATTTTATTTTTTATAGAGACAAGGTCTTGCTGGTCTCAAACTCCTGGCCTCAAGTTATCTTCTGCCTTGGCATCCCAAAGTGCTGGGATTACAGGCCTGATCTTAGGGGTAACTAAATATTTTTATTATTTTTTTTCCTTTTTTTTTTTTTTTTTTTTTGACCTTCCTAACATGAGTGCATTTTATTATTAAATTGGAGATATACAAAATATTTCTTGCAGGTTATGGTAGATATCACAATCAATGGAAAACAAATGAAGTTCATCCATTCTTCTTCTGTGTTACTTATAACACAAGCCAGGAACCTGGAAGTCACCCTTGACCTCGCCCTCATCTACCAAATCCAGTTAACTATCACTTTCCTACTTCTCCCTACCTCCACTCTCACACCCTGGCCAAAGCCACCTTGACTCTCACCTGAAATACTGCTATGTCCCTTCAGCCCTTACAGCCTCGCTCTAATCTTATCTCCACATTGCAGCCAAAGAAAACACTTTCAACCTTATCTCTCCATCTTGAATCTATCTCACCATCCCCTTTGCTATCAGAAGCAAGAGTGACAAGTAAATTTCCCAAGATACCTCATAGCCAGGAAATGGCAGAGGCAGGATTCAAAATCTACTAAAGAGTTCACAGATCTTTTTGTTTTGTTTTGTTTGTTTTGAGATAGAATCTTGCTCAGTCACCCAGGCTGGAGTGCAATGGCAAGATCTCAGCTCACTGCAACCTCCGTCTCCCGAGTTCAAGTGATTCTCCCATCAGCCTCCCGAGTAGCTAGGATTACAGGCACCCACCATATGCCAGGCTAATTTTTGTATTTCATAGAGACGGGGTCTCACCATTTTGGCCAGGCTGGTCTCGAAACTCTAACCTCAAGTGATCCGCCTGCCTCGACCTCCAAAAGTGCTGGGATTACAGGCGTGAGCCACCGTGCCGGGCCCACTTTGTGCACTTCTAGTAACACCCCTCCTCCACTAGATTGTGATCTCCACAAGAGCAGGAGCCTGTTTTGCCCACCATTGTAGTGCACATCACACACCCTTGATCACTCTGGTCCTCTCCACATCCATTTCTTGGTGAAAATGCTAGATCACCAAGCAGACCTCTCATCCTACATTCCAATATCAAGCAATCTGGTTTGCTGACCCTACCCACGAGGCTGTGTGTGAGCCAGGTGGGCTGGGGAACAGAGACCAGCCCTGGCCCAGTGAACCCGAGATGGCCTGCTCCATGGAAGGGATCTGGTGCCCTGGTAGAAAGAAACTTTGAGTACCCAAGACTTCAATCCCTGGGGCTAGGGAATGGGTCATAAATGAGCCCCTTCTGCCCCTGTTCTTTTAATCATGTCCACTCCCCTCACGTGGGAGCTTGGATGAAGGGCACCTAGATGTCCATCCCAGGTATACTGGGGCCACTAGTAACATGGACAAAGGCAGCAAAGCAGGACAGGGTCAGGGCAGGGGTGGGAGGGCAGGCGCAGGCACAGCCAAGGTTGTGGGGCTTCCCCAGAGGCCCAGATAGGCTTGAACCTGCAGAGGACCAGCTTCTCTTCTTGGCAACACTGGGTACATTCATAAATGTTGTCTGTGATCTTTCTGCTCTGCAGAGGCAGGGTGCCTTCATGCACCTCTGAATCCTTACTGTCCATGCCATAGTTTCCAGAAGATAGACATGTCCAACGGTATATGTCCAAGAAATGGGAGGTGCAACTAGCACCCATGAGTCCTTCGGGTCTCATGGAGGCATCTCCTTGAGAAGTCTTTCTCTGACACATCCTTTAGTTAACTTCATGCTCCTCACCATGGGTCTTCACAGCCTTGGTGCGCTCAGTATTGTAGGCTCAAGAAACATTTGCTGAATGAATGCAGAACTTGAAGACTGCCTCTCCTCTGAGCAGTTGCCACGTCCAGTGTTCTCTGCCTGGAATCCTCTTCCTTCTTCATTCACCTGTTCAGTTTATTTCAAAATTTGAGGGATTACTAGGTGTTACACTCTTACCGGGCCCAGGGATTACCTGGTGATGTATTTAGCAGTCTGGGCACTGCTTCATGACAAGCCTTTCTGACCCCTCCAGTTAAGGGCTCCTCCCCATGGCCACTGTACAGAGGTGGACCTCTGAGTCCCCAGATTAAGACAGTCCCTTGAGCACAGAAACCAGCTCTGATTCATCTGTGCTTGGCACCAGCCTGGGCTCAGGAAACACCCATAGAAGGCACTATCTTCTTAGGGAAGAGACTACCTCTGGGGCAGACAGATCCTGGTTGGGATTCTAGCTCTGCACTTGATAGCTTGGCCAAGTTCCTTTCTCTCTATCAGTTTGCTAGAGTAAAACAGCCTGCCAAGTCTAGATATGAGGTTCTAAACAACCTGGCTGGTTTGCCAGGATAGTCATTATCCCCTTAACCCCAAGGGACAGCAGGGAAAGATAGGCCACTTAATATCTGGTGCTTGGTAATCCAGGGACCTAAGGAAGGTGGGAGGAGCAGAAGTTACAGTGGGATTCATCCTTATCTGCCCCAGTCTTAGGCCCTCCTTTCCCTCCTAGCCCTCAGTCACCTAGAAAATAGAGCCTGAAAACAAGAACTCAGTACTGGTGTTTTACTTGGAGAGGTGCAAACCCAAGGCATTGGAAGTGAGAAAATGGAAGAAAGGCAGGAAAGAAAGGGAAGTAACCCAAGGTGATGTATTTAGCAGTCTGGGCACTGCTTCATGACAAGCCTTGCGGAGGCCGCAGTAGTTGTGTCCACCAGCTACTTGGGAGGTCTCCCCATTGATGGTACTGTTTTGGAGAATTGGTGCCAGGCAGCAATTCATGAAAGGGAGGGAAAAGGGGAGAATTGATCTGCCCAAGTCTCAACTATCTCTCATTTTCCACTAGTTAAAAAAAAAATTTTATTTTTTAGATGGAGTCTTGCTCTGTCGCTCAGGCTGGAGTGCAATGGTGCAATCTCAGCTCACCACAACCTCTACCTCCTAGGTTCAAGCCATTCTCCTGCCTCAGCCTCCCGAGTAACTGGGACTACAAGCACATGCCACCATGCCCAGCTAATTTTGTATTTTTAGTAGAGACAGGGTTTTGCCATATTGGCCAGGCTAGTCTCGAACTCCTGACCTTATGATCCACCTGCCTTGGCCTCCCAAAGCATTGGGATTACAAGCATGAGCCACCGCACCCGGCCTCAAATTTTATCCCATGAATACTAACTCCCAGTCAGACACCGTGGCTTATGCCTGTAATCCCAGCATTTTGGGAGGCTGAGGTGGGTGGGCCGTTTGAGGTCAGGAGTTTGAGATTAGCCTGGCCAACATGGTGAAATCCTGTCTCTACAAAAAATACAAAAATTAGCCGGGCGTGGTGGCGTGTGTTTGTAATCCCAGCTATCCAGGCTCTTCTGCTTCAGGAGAATCATTTGAACCTAGGAGGCAGAGGTTGCAGTGAGCTGAGATTGCACCACTGCACTCCAGCCATGGTGACAGAGCAAGACTCTGTCTCAAATAAATAAATAAATTTCCCTATACTTCTAAGTTTGCTAGCAGCAACTTGGGATGCCAGATCCCATGCCCTATGCTAGGGCATTCCATCCAAGTCTGTGAAATGGTGGGAAGAAACAGAAACTCTGGGTATGTGGCCAGTGAGTGCCAGGGAGAATCTGATGCCATATGTGCCATGTCCAATACAGTCCAAAACTAGTTTTTTCATTTTCTGGAAGAAGGAACAAGGCATAGCGATCCAAGAACTTTCCCAAGGTCACAAGGATATTAAGTGGCAAATTCAGGATTTAAAAATAGTCTGGTGGCCGGGCGCGGTGGCTCAAGCCTGTAATCCCAGCACTTTGGGAGGCCGAGATGGGCGGATCACGAGGTCAGGAGATCGAGACCATCCTGGCTAACACAGTGAAACCCTGTCTCTACTAAAAAATACAAAAAACTAGCCGGGCAAGGTGGCGGGTGCCTGTGGTCCCAGCTACTCGGGAGGCTGAGGCAGGAGAATGGCGTGAACCCGGGAGGCGGAGCTTGCAGTGAGCTGAGATCCGGCCACTGCACTCCAGCCTGGGCAACAGAGCGAAACTCCGTCTCAAAAAAAAAAAAAAAAAAAAAAAAAAATAGTCTGGCTCTGGAAACTGGATTTTATGTAGCAAGTGAAGGAGTCATTAAAGGGTTTTAAGCTGGAGAGTGACAAGAAATCAAGAGCTTTTAAATGAAGCTCCCAATCTCTACTGTACTCCACATTCCCATCTGACTAAACTCCAGCAGAAGCAGGTGGCCCCAGAGAGGTTAACAGCATCCAAGACAAGGTTTGAGGAGTCTCTAACTGGCTGCAGAACTTCGTGTGGGCTTCAACACTGACCCATAATCTTCCTGTCTTCATCTAATCCTACACCTACTGAAGAGAAGATCTAGCCAGAGGCAGGTAAGATCTGTGTAGAAAAGCCAGAATGAGGCTGGGTGTGGTAGCTCATGCCTGTAATCCCATTGTTTTGGGAGGCCGAGGTGGGCAGATTACGAGGTCAGGAGATTGAGACCATCCTGGCTAACACGGTGAAACCCTGTCTTTCCTAAAAATACAAAAAATTACCCAGGCATGGTGGCACATGCCTGTAGTCCCAGCTATTCGGGAAGCTGAGACAGGAAAATCACTTGAACCTGGGAGGTGAAGGGTACAGTGAACCAGATCGCGCCACTGCACTCCAGCCTGGGAGACAGAGTGAGACTCCATCTCAAAAAAAAAAAAGAAAAAAAAAAGGAAAAAGCCAGAATGAGGAGAGGAGACTGACCTAAGGACCAGCAGCAGGAGGACCGTCCTGCTCTCTATTGTTGGTCTGTGGGTCTGAGGGTCCTGGCCGATGAGTTTTCTTGTGTTGCTTGAGATGGTCAGACCTCATGAACTCCCGGTTGCACTGATCACATTTATATGGTCGATATCTGGTGTGAACCCGTGTATGTCGTCTCAGCTCATCAGAACGGAAGAAAGACCATGAACAACTTTCCCAGTTGCAAGAATAGGGCCTCTCACCTGGGAATGACAAGGGAGAGATGGAATTTAGAATAGAGTAGGAAGGAAGGGGTCCGACTCTGTGAGGCAGAGCAGTCCAGGTTGAGGATTCAAAAGGGAAGGCCCAGGGAACCAGGAAGCGGTAACATAATCAGGAGTGCCCACCCCAGTCCTCCTGTATGGCAATTCGGGGAGCCAGTCTAGCTTAGTTCCAGGCTTGGAAGAGGAAAGGCTCATCCCAAACAATTACCCACCAGTGTCCCAGGACAAATCGAAAGCCCAGAGACTCCCCCATCTCCACCCCACCTGACACCTCCTTCACCTGTGTGCTTGCGCTGGTGGCTCACCAGGTGGGAGCGTTTGGTATAAGCTTTTCCGCAGTTCTCGTAGTTGCAGCAGTAAGGCCTTGCCTCCGAGGAGCCCCCTCTACCAGTCCTTTCCCGAGGCCTGGAGTTCTTCTCTGCTGTCTGTGGAGCAGGTCTGGGCTGCTCTGGTAGAAATGGGTCTTCTTGAGAGTCCGGCTGAGTCACAAGAGAGTCCTGAGACCCTAAAGCCAGCAATGACTGGGGCTCAGCTGGAGGCATCCCAAGGTCATGGGCATCTTGTGGGGGCAACATCTGAGCCATGGATGGGAGCACTGCCTGGGCCTCAGTGGAAGGCATGGTCGGGCCTAACAATGTTTCTTCAGAAGGCACTGTCGAGAGGCCAGGGTAAGGCATTGGAGGGTTCCCAGCGTGGGACATCATTGGGATTCCAGTGGAAGCCGAGACTGGCAGCCCATTGGGGGGCATCCTTAGATTCCCGCTGAAGGGCCTGGCCACCCTTGGAATATTGGGCTGTCCTATGGGCATTAGTTGGGGCCCACTGAAAATCATCATCTCTTGCTGAGGGGGAGACACTCTCTGACAGTAAATCATCTGGGAAGGAGTGAGAGTCGCTTGGGGGCAGTAGCTCACACCACGCTCAGGCAGTGGCATACTGAACTGTGGCCCTCCTTCATCCATATTCTGCCCCGGTGCCTCAACAGACACCAAGGGGGACCTCAGCATCTCTGTACTGTGAGGAAAGTGCTGAATGTTTGGTAGGCCTTGGTTCCAAGAGGTGTGCACTCCAGAGCTTCCAGAAGATGAAGACATGTTCAAGATGGGCGCTGAGTTCTCGTTATCCTTGGGGAGAAAGAGTCAGGTGATTTTTGCTCAAATTCCAGTTCCACATGTCCCTCCTCTTTATTCCCAGACCCCATCATAATCCAGCCCTCTGTTTCCATCTCTTGCTTGAAATATCCTGCCTCCAGACCATTTTCCAGCTTGGGCTTTCTCACATGCGGTCTGGCTGATACAAGCCCCATAGAAGCCTAGCCGTAACTCATGCCACTTTCTCTCGGACGTTTTTGGTTTTTATTTCACACAAAGCAACAAAGAGAACAAATAAAACAGTCCATAACCTACACCGTCAGCAAAACTCTGAGAAAATGTTCAGACTCCAATTTATTTTTTTCTTTTTGTTTGAGACAGAGTTTCATTCTTGTTGCCCAGACTGGAGTGCGATGGCGCGATCTCGGCTCACCACAACCTCTGTCTCCTGGGTTCAAGTGATTCTCCTGCCTCAGCCTCCTGAGTAGCTGGGATTACAGGCATGCACCACCACGCCCAATTAATTTTGTATTTTTAGTAGAGACGGGGTTTCTCCATGTTGGCCAGGCTGATCTCGAACTCCTGATCTCAGGTGATCTGCCTGCCTCAGCCTCCCAAAGTGCTGGGATTACAGGCGTGAGCCACCGTGCCTGGCCCAAATTCCAAATTATACATAAGTGTGAAAGTGAAAAAACATCCTAAACCAGCAGAACGGGTGCAGAAAGCCACAAAGATAGAAGGAATTGAGGCTGCAGATGGGTCTTGGCTTTAGCAAAACTTAGACATCATCTGCAAATATTTGCCTATGGAAGAGCATCTGCCCTGAGTGGGAACTGCCTGGGCAGGTCTGAGATCAAGCATTGGTGGAGATATGGGGAAAAGGCAGATATGAAAAAAACACTTCTTAAAAAAAGGGATGGGGGTTGTCTGGAAGTCAGGGGCAGTATCCCTCGATGACTGACTTGCATGAAGGGTAGGAAAGAGATTGGTGGTAGAAGGTCTTAAAATAGGATAGCCGGGCGCGGCGGCTCACGCCTGTAATCTCAGCACTTTGAGAGGCCAAGGCGGGCGGATCACGAGGTCAGGAGATCGAGACCCTCCTGGCCAACATGGGGAAACCCCGTCTCTACTAAAAATACAAAAAATTAGCTGGACTTGGTGGCAGACGCCTATAGTCCCAGCTGCTCGGGAGGCTGAGGCAGGAGAATGGCGTGAATCCGGGAGGTGGAGCTTGCAATGAGCCGAGATGGCGCCACTGCACTCCAGCCTGGGTGACAGAGCGAGACTCCGTCTCAAAAAAAAAAAAAAAAAAAAAAAAAAAAAATAGGATAGGAGCCAAGAACCATGTTTTTAAAAACTGTCAGTAGGCCAGGCACAGCAGCTCACAACTGTGTAATCCCAGCACTTTGGGAGGCCAAGGCAGGTGGATTGCTTGAGCTCAGAAATTTCAAAAACAAAAACAAAACCAGCTAGGTATGGTGGTGTGTGCCTGTAGTCCCAGCTACTTGGGAGGCTGAGGCAGGAGAATCACTTGAGTACAGGAGGCAGAGGTTGCAGTGAGCTGAGATTGTGCCACTGTACTCCAGCCTGTGCTGACAGAGTGAGACCCTGTCTCAACAAGACAAGCAACAAACAACAACAACAAAATCCATTACTGTAGCAATAGAAGAAGGAGCTGTTGAGTTAAGAAACAAATAAAGCTACCCCATCATCTCCTATTCACTCTTCAATTGGGATGGTCCAGAAAAGAACAATCCATTCAAATATGACAACCAAAAGAGAAGTTTAAAATAGGGTATCCATACGAGATACTAAACCATCAAGAAAGAAATTGAAGATTGCAATAAAAAAAAAATCACCAGAAATTATTACTGCAAATCAAGGGAAAATGTAACAACATTCAAATACAAGAAAGAGAAGAGAAGAGAAGAGAAGAAGAAGAGAAAGGAGGGGAGGGGAGGGGAGGGGAGGGAAGGGGAAAGGAGAGGAGAGGAGAGAAGAGAAGAGATCCACTCGCCGCCGAGGCGGGCAGATTACTTGAGGTCAGGAGTTCAAAGAAGGAAGGAAGGAAAGAAGGAAGGGAGGGAGGAAAGAAGGCAAAACTTGAAGCAATTACAACTTTTGCAGCAATTATAGGAACATCACAGGTCAGAAATAGGGAAATTCAAAACAAAACATCCAGACAGCAGGATAGGAGTTATATTAGAGAGTAGGAAATGGGGAAAGATAAGAAAGGGACACTGGACGGGCTTCTATTTCTTGACCTGACTGACAGTTTCACAGGTTTTACTTTGTAACAGTTCATTACTTTGTAGAAGCTGTACTTACATTCACTTTTCTGTTTGAGTGTTATTTTTAGCAATATGGTTTAAAATAAGTTAGTATTGCTGGGCACAGTGGCTCATGCCTATGATCCTAGATCCTTGGGAGGCCCAGGTGGAAGGATCGCTTGAGTCTAGGAGTTCAAGACAAGCCTGAGCAACATAGGGAATCTTCATCTCTACAAAGAACAAAAAACTAGCCAGGCATGGTAGCATGTGCCTGTGGTCCCAGCCACTCAGGAAACTGAAGTGGAAAGGATCACTTGAGCCTGGGAAGTCGAAGCTGCAGCGAGCTGTGATCGCGTCACTGCAGTCCGGCCTAGGTGACAGAGTGAGGCCCCATCTCAAAAATAATAATAATAATAATGCTAAATTTAAATAGGCAATATTCTATACAAATTCACAGTGTAAAAATATATATTTATTTTTTAGCTCTGTCCAGTAAAATAGCCCATCGAAGCAACTGTGACTCTAGTAACAATGCATGCCTCTAGAACCTAGACTTGTCTCTAATTCTATTTCTTGCTAGAAGTTAGACCAAGAATTTCCTGACTCCAAGACTGGGAAAAGGAAGGCTTAAGGGAGGCTGGTACATTTTGTGCCTGAAAATAAGAGAGCTTTCAAAGATTAGGATTGGGTCAAAAGGAGACAGGAAGTGACATCAGGAAGATGGCAGGGTAGGAAGCACCAGGAACATGTATCCCCAGCAAGGTAACTATCGCACTGGCAGCATTTGCCTGTTATGTTTTTTGGAACGGTGCAGGGTTTTAAGGCTTGTACCTTCCAAGGGAAGGCCTTGAAAGTAAATTGCAGTTAATTTTGGTCAACCTAAATTCTTAGGTAGGTATTAACTACCCATACACACCCCATGTTCCTGGAGCAACTTGCACGAGCCAGAATGGGCAATAAAAACCTTGTCCTCCAACTACTGGGGATCTATGTCCTGATTGTTATTTGCTGTTTCTGATTATGAGGTGCAGACAGAGGTAGGCAGCCATTGTGGCAACTCAACCCCTAATGTTACAACCCCCTGCCCTTCCCACTGAAGAGACTTCCAGATATGAATACAAACATCCAAGAAGCTCAACAAAATTCAAGTAGGATAAACTCACAGACCTATACCAAGAAATACTATAATAAAACGGTTGAGGCCAGGCGCGGTGGCTCACGCCTGTAATTCCAACACTTTCGGAGACCGAGGCAGGTGGATCACTTGAGGTCAGAAGTTCAAGGCCAGCCTAGCCAACATGGCGAAACCCCATCTCAACTAAAAATACAAAAATTAGCCAGGTGTGGTGACAGGTGCCTGTAATCCCAGCTACTTGGGAGGCTGAGGCAGGAGAATCGCTTGAACCCAGGAGGCGGAGATTATAGTGAGCCGAGATCGTGCTACTGCATTCCAGAGAGCGAGACCCTGTCTCAAAAATAAAAAATAAAAATAAAACTGTTGAAAACCCAAGACAAAGAGAGAATCTTGAAAATAGCAAGAGAAGTGACTCATCGCTTATAGGGGATCCCACAAATTACCTGTAGTTCTTTAATCAAAAACCTTGGACACTAAGACCATGGGTTGATATATTCAAAGAACTAAAGGAAAAAAAATAACTATCAACCATCCTATATATGGCAAAACTGTCTTTTCCAAAATGAGGAAGAAATTAGACATTCCAAGATAGGCAAAAGCTGAGAGACCATTAGCACTAGACATGTCCTGCAAGAAACGCTAATTGCAGTCCTTCAGGTTGAAATGAAACAACGCTAGACAGTAGCTTGAAGCCATGTGAAGAAATCTGTCATAAGAAAAATTTCTGATATGGGTAATATATGGACAATGATAAAAGTGAGTATTATTTTAACTTTGATATATAACTCCACTTTTTGTTTTCTACATGATTTAAAAGAATGCATAAAATTTATAATTTTATTTTTTGACATATGATGCATAAAAATGTAGTTTTGTGAGATCAGTAACTGAAAAGAGGTGGGAATGGAGCTATACAGAAGCAGTTTTTATGTGCTATTAAAGTTAATCTGGTATAAATTCAAATTAAAATGTTTTAAGTAGGATGTCGAATGTATTCCCCATGGCAACCACAAAGAAAATAGCTAAAGAATATATGCAAAAGGGGCCAGGCACAGCAGCTCACGCCTGTAATCCCAGCACTTTGGGAGACCAAGGTGGGTGGATCACTTGAGATCAGGAGTTCGAGACCAGCCTGGCCAACATGGTAAAACCCCATCTCTACTAAAAATATAAAAATTAGCCGAGCATGGTGGCATATGCCTGTAGTCCCAGCTACTTGGGAAGCTGAGGCAGGAGAATCACTTGAATCTGGGAGGTGGAGGTTGCAGTCAGCTGAGATCCAGCCACTGCACTCCAGCCTGGGCAACAGAGCAAGACTCTGTCTCAAAAATAAATAAGTAAATAAATAAATAAATAAACAAATAATATATATATATACACACACACACACACAAAAGGAAATTGTGTTATAAGGAAATGTAAGTTTCACTATAAAAAAATCAATTAAACAAAAAGACAATGCTGTAAATGAGGAAAAAAATGGCAGAATTAAATCCTTCCTTGCAAGTAAAATACTTTGGAAAGTAAATGGATAATAATTTCCAAAAGACAGATATTGGCAGAATGGATTAAAAATGGATAGTAGATTACAAATTAAGTCTCAATAGATTTTAAAAGAAAGACATTTTTCTCTTGCCGCTTTTAGAAAAAAAGCAAAAAAAAAAAAAAGGTATCATAAGGTATCATACAAAGAATATTCTCTGACCCACAACCAGATAAACTAGAAAATTTACAAATCTCTGGAAATTAAACAGCACTCTCTGAAACAATCAATGGGTCAAATAGAAAAATCATAATGAACATTAGAAAATACTTAGAGACCAATAAAAATGAAAACATAGCTACCAAATCTTATGGGATACAGCAAAAGCAATGGGAAGGGGAAAATCTACTGGTTTAAATGCTTACAATAAAAAAGATCTCAAACCAACAACCTAACTTTATACATTAAGGAACTAGAAAAATACACTAAACCCCAAACCAGCAGAAGGAAGGAATGAGACAAATCAATGAAACTAAGTTCTTAGGAAAGATTAACAACATTGCCAAACATTTAGCTAGATCAACTAAGGAAAAAGAAAAAGCTCAAATGATTAAATATGAGAAATGAAATTGGAGACATTATAATACAGTACTGTGAAAAATTGCACACCAACAAATTGGATAACCTGGATAAAATGGACAAATTCCTAGAAACACGAAACCTATCAAGACTATCACAGGTTGAGCATTTTGAGACTACGAAGCAGGTGGATCGCTTGAGGCCCAGAGTTCAAGACCAGCCCGGGCAACATGGTGAGACCCCCATCTCTACAAAAAAAAATTAAAAATTGCCAGGTGTGGTGGTAAGTGTCTGTAGTGCCAGCTACTCCAGAGGCTGAGATGTGAGTGGTGCAATCAATCACAGCTCATTTTGAGCTGGAATACAGTGTATGATCATGGCTCACTGCAACCTCAAGTGACAAAAGCTGAGCTCTTATCCTAACTTTGAACATTACTAATCAAAGTGATTAAATTAAGCATTTATTCTGCCTCTAAAAGAAAAAAAATTTCAAAATTACCAAATGATTGCAGTTAAATATTAATTCCTACTTTACAGAAGAATATAAACTAATAAATGTAGAATGAATGGTGGAATTACAAAATTTATTTTTCTGCCAGGTCCAGTGACTCACGCCTGTAATCCCAGCACTTTGGGAGGCCGAGGGGGGTGGATCACTTGAGGTCAGGAGTTCAAGACCAGCCTGGCCAATATGGCAAAACCCTGTCTCTACTAAAAATACAAAAAATTAGCCGGGCGTGGTGGTGCATGCCTGTAATCCCAGCTACTCGGGAGGCTGAGGCACGAGAATCGCTTGAATCTGGGAGGCAGAAGTTGCAGTGAGCCAAGATCGTGCCACTGCACTCCAGCCTGGGGGAGAGAGTGAGACTGTCTCAAAAAAGAAAAAAAGAAAAAAAAAAAAAGAAAAGAAAAGAAAAAGAAAAAAAAAGGAAAAGAAAATGTATTTTGCCACCCCTAAGGAAATTTAATTGAGGAAAAATTTAAATGTGGTGTTAAAACCAGTAGGTGAATGGCTGGTAGGGAACTGGACATTGGATACACACAAAGCAGAATCACACAGATTACTTTCTGACCGCAAGGTAAATGTCAATAGAGAGCTCAATGAGGCTTTTCACTACCTTAATACGAGTATCACCAAATGGTAGCCAGGTGTGTCTCCTGATGTTATGCAGGATAAAACCTGCATGAGGCATGAGGCAGTCTTGCCAAAAATCTTGAATCCAGTTAAGCTGTAAGTTCTAATCATAACTTAAAGGTAATACAAGTGATAGAAGATAAAGCTAAATGCTGTCATGAGGAAGCAATCTGATACATCTGAAAGGAACATTCTATAAGACAAAAGTCAGCATCATGAAAAACTGAATCCCAATCATAAAAAAATAAAACTACTCTAATATCAGAGACTCAAGGGACATAATCACCAGATACAGTGTATGGTCTTAAATTCTGGTTTGGACATAACAGCTACGAAGTACATTTTAGGAATAGCTAGGGGCATTTGAATAAGGCTTGCATCTAAGATGATTTAAAGGAATTACCAGCTGGGGGTGGCGGCTCACGCCTGTAATCCCAGCACTTTGGGAGGCTGAGGCGGGTAGATCACTTGAGGGCAGAAGATTGAGACCAGCCTGACATAGCAAAACCTCTCTACTGAAAATACAAAAAAATTAGCTGGGTGGAGTGGCACAAGCCTGTAATCCCAGCACTTTGGGAGGCTGAGGCGGGTAGATCACTTGAGGGCAGAAGATTGAGACCAGCCTGACATAGCAAAACCTCTCTACTGAAAATACAAAAAAATTAGCTGGGTGGAGTGGCACACGCCTGTAATCCCAGCTACTTGGGGGGAGGCTGAGGCACGAGAATTGCTTGAACCTGGGAAGCGGAGGTTGCAGTGAGCCGAGATGGCACCACTGCATCCCAGCCTGGACAACAGTGCCAAGACCCTGTCTCAAAAAAAAGTGTGTGTGTATATATATATATATAGATAGATATATACACACATACATATATATATATACAATTTTGATACATTTGATTATGTGGTTTTGGCTATAGAGGAAAATGTTCTTTTTTAAAAAAACTCCAGAAGAGTTGGGAAGATCTTGTTTTATTTTTAATTTAAATAATTTTGAGACAGGATCTCACTATGTTGCCCAGGCTGGAGTGCAGTGGCTATTCACAAGCGTGATTGCGGTGCACCACAGCCTAAAACTCCTGAGCTCAAATGATCCTTCTGCTTCAGCCTCCTGGGCCACTGGGACTACAGGTGTGAGCCACCGTGCCTGGCCTTATCAGTTTTATTTACCACTATATGCTCAGCAACTAGCATAAGACAAACATATAATAGGAACTAGGTAAATGACTATTGGGTGGGCACCTCTGGGGTGCTCAGCCTGTCTTCCCTAACTCTTAGCAATGGCCCTCTCATTTTCCCAGTCCTTCATGGCAAATTAAGTTGTCTAAACATGCCTTCACCACTACTTTGCCTTATGATTCTCCCAAATTTGCTCTGGCCTCCATCTCTGCACAGAGCCAGCTTGCATAAAGGTCACCACTGACAACTTCCATCCCACTATGACCAAGCAGCACTTTCCAGACTCCTGGCTTGACCTCTCAGGAGTTTATACGACCACTGGCCACACCCTTCTTATAATGCTTCCCTTGGCCTTTCACATGCATGGACACACTTTCCGACCTTTTCTCCTTCCTTTCTCTCAGACCCCCTCCTTCACAGTCTCTTTTGCAGATTTCTCTTCCTCTACTCTCTCTGGGCAAGCTTCCCCATGCCAGTGGATCTGTTTCTGTTTACAGTCCAACTATTCCTAAATCTATAGCTCTGGCGAAGATGGCTCCTGAATTTTCCAGCTACCTATTGTTTGGGTCCTTTTGGATGGCCCACGGGTTCTTCCAATGGACTATGTCCAAAATTCACTATCATCTTTGCCCACTTCCCCCAAACAACGGATTAACCTAGTCCTTCTCACACTTCTTTCTCGCTCAGAAAATATCACTACTGTCACTCAATTGTGCAAGCAAGAAATCTGTTACTCTAGATGTCCCCCTCACCACTTGGGAGCAATGATTGTGGTCCCTGCCTCCAAAACATCTCCACAATCTCTAATACATCTAGCTTCTCCATCTCCACTCTCACTTCTCTAGGTAGGACGCCATTTGAATTCTCACCTGGATTATCACAAAAGCTTTCTAACTATTGCCTTGAATCCAGCCCACATCCACCAGGACACTCCTTTGAAAATGCAAATCTAATTGAGACAGATTATGTTTAAACTCATCAATGGCTTCCCACTGCTCTTGGAATAAACAAGCCCTGAATGATCTCAATGTGTCCCTGGGGCCACCCTCCCATCACTGTCCAGGCCCTGGTCTTTCAGTTCCTCCTAAGAGGAAGCATACAGCCTGTGGTCTCAGACCTGGGAACCCTTTACCTGACCGGTTCTTAGTCCCAGAACAGAGTCTCAGCTGTCTCCTAAGCCTCCCAAATCGGGTCAAACACCTCTGGTATCTGCTCCCATGCGCCCCCAACTTCTTCTTCATGTAACACTGTACAATTCCAATCATTCAGCTAACGATTTATTAATAAAATTTTATATATATCTGTTTCATGGTAAATTCATCATTGTATTTGCACCGTCTGGCAAAAGCCTACCACTTAGTAGGGCTCCAATTAACATTTTTTTTTTTTCCTGTCATTTCCTGCTCACTTCCTAACTTGGTCTTTGCTGTCCTGCCTACTCAAG
Source organism: Chlorocebus sabaeus (assembly GCF_047675955.1). Lineage (NCBI taxonomy): Eukaryota > Metazoa > Chordata > Mammalia > Primates > Cercopithecidae > Chlorocebus > Chlorocebus sabaeus. The sequence continues at coordinate 92,805,959 of NC_132923.1, forward strand.
TCCCTGGCCAGAAAATTGCCTGGAACCCTCTTACCCCCATGCACCTAACACAAGCTCTACTGCTGGGCGAGCATTATTGGAATAAACGACGTATGATTTACACCCTCAATCTCACAACCCTCCCTTTCCAGTCCCTCCCCAATCTCGCATCCCTCCCTTTGCAGCCCCCCCCCCCCCAATCTCCCATTCCTTCCTTTGCAACCCCTCCCCTCGGATTTCCACCCCTCGGGTTTCTGCTTCCCTCTGCCTCCCCTCTCCTACACAGCCTCCCCTCCCCGCCGACCCCTAGCCTGAGCCCGCCCCCGGCCTGCCAGGAGCTGACACCTGACTCACCTGGGCAGCCTGGTGCGCCACCTGCCATCGGCTCAGCTCCCCAGCCTCCTGTTCCATCTCAGCCTGCGATCGGTTGTACATGAAGACTGGGTGGGGTCTAGACTCTCTACTGAACGGACAGGAAACCAGCCACCACGGCGTCGCAGGCGGGTATCGGGACATCGCCACGCCACAATCACCTTCTATTTACCTATTTACAGCTGCGCCAGGGGGCGGAGTCAGCCCCACCCTTCCCGCCCTGCGCCGCCCCTGCAGCCCTGCCCTAGGCTGCCCACCCCAACCAAGGCGCATCACGGACAGCCACCTCAGGCCTTGAACGCTTCCTAAAGGAAGTTGGTCCGCCCACCCAACCCACACATTCCACCCTTCAGTCTGAGCAACTGTTTCACCCAAGTAGGGGCTGAGGATCCCCAGGTCTCAGACTCCAGCTAGGAGGAGGCTGGAGAGAGAGGCAAGGCTGGGTGTAGGGCGTCTGCCGACAGGAGAGCCTCCACCAGCACTCTATCAGGTCGGGAGCTTGCCATAAGCTTTGGGAGGGCTGGAGCTTTTCTGCTAATGTCTGTGCACCTCTGTCCCTTGTCCGTACGAACTGAAGACTGGGAGCTTCACGGCACAATCTATTTATTCCACAGTGTTTACTGAGTGCCCAGTGTGTGTTGGGCATTGATCTCTGAACTAGGGGTAAAATGGTGAACAGGACAGAACAAAGTCCTTGCTGTCAATTTCCATTTTACATGGGCAGACAAGAAATGAGTAATAAAGTTGTTAACTATTATAATTTTAGATGGTGGTGAGTGCTATGGAAAACCAAAAGACAAATGTGAGCTGAAAATGAAATGCCTGAAAGGAGCCAGCCATAGGAAGATTGAAAGGCTCTAAGGCAAGAAAGAGCCCGACAGTGCTAGAAGGAAATTGAAGGCAGGGTGACCACAGTGATACCACATGGGCAGTGACACGAGGACAGAGGGATAGGGCCTTGAAGACAGTAGAAAGGAGTTTGGATTTTATTCTGGAACTTGATATGATCTGATACATATTTTTAAAATAAACCATTTGGCTCCTTATGGATTATAAAGGGCCAGAGGGGTGCAGAGACACCAGTTAGAAATCTAAAGGAGCTGTGACCGGGCACAGTGGTTCATGTCTGTAATGCCAGCACTTTGGGAGGCTGAGGTGGGCGGATCACCTGAGGTTGGGAGTTTGAGACCAGCCTGACCAACATGGAGAAACCTAAAAATACAAAATTAGCCAGGCGTAGTGGTGCATGCCTGTAATCCCTCTGCACTCCAGCCTGGGCAACAAGAGTGAAACTCCGTCTCAAAAAATAAAATAAAATAAATAAATCTAAAGGAGCTGCCCAAGAAGGAGATGTCAGTGTTTGGTCATGGAGGTGGTGCCCACCTGTAGTCCCAGCTACTCAGGAGGCTGAGGCGGGAGACCACTTGAGCCCAGGAGTTCTGGGCTGTAGTGTGCTGTGCTGATCTGGTGTCCACACTAAGTTCAGCATCAGTATGGTGAGTTCCCAGGAGTGGGGCACCACCAGGTTGCCTAAGGAGGGATGAACCGGCCCAGGTCAGAAATGAAGTAGGTCAAAACTCATGCTGATCAGTAATGGGATTACTGCACTTGTGAAGGGCCAGCGCACTCCACCCTTGGCAACATAGTGAGATCCCATCTCTAAAAAAAAAAAAAAAGAATGAAAAACAGGACTTGTAATGGATCAGAAGGGGATAGGAAGGAAGGGAAAGAGGAATCAAAGAGACTCCTAGATTATTGGCTTGAACAACTGTGTGATGATCGTGCCGCTTGGTATATGGAAAGATAGGAAGACGAGCAGATTTGGAGGTGGCTGAAACAAGAATTCCATTTTAGACACTGATTTTGAGATGTCTATTAATTATGCTCAGAGAAGGTCAGGGCTATAAATGTAAACTTGAGTGTTGTCAGCATAGAGAGATGGTAGTTAGAGTGGATGCTATCAACACTGGAGATAGTTTGAGAAAAGGACAGAGGACAGAGCCTGGGGACTCTTACATTTAAGGCCCAGCAGAACAGCAAAGTCATCCAAAGAGCCTGAGTGGTTGAGATAAACACGTAAGCGACTACTGGATTTGGCAAGACGGACGTCACTGGTGACTCTGCCAAAACCAAGTGTAGTAAGATGGAAGCCTGATTGGACTGGACTGCCAAGGGAACAGGAGTTGATGGAGTGGGACATTGTCTCTAAACTCTAAACAAAGAAGTTTTGCTACGAATGAGAGCAGAAAAATGAGGTGGCAGTTAAGGGAGGGCATATTATAGGCTGATGGGGATTCACCAAAGGAGAAACTGACACAGAAATAGAGGGCCCAATTGTAAGAGCAAAGTCATGGATGAATCACGAAAGGACAGGATCTGGAGTACCGATAGACAAGTGGGCCTTTGGTGAGAGCAGGGATATTTGCTCTATCATAACAAGTGGGTAAGAAGGCTCTTATGTATCTTAGGGTCCCCAACTACTAGCATGAAGTGGGGCTGAGAGCAGGCCCTAGAGAAATGGTGGCTATGATTCTGTGGCTAACAACTGCTCAGCTGTCAACTCCAGGATCACCTCCTTCTGGGGCCATCTCTGACTCCCATTTGATGCCTCTTTCAGTTCCCACATACCTAGTGTTTCTCCCAACTTGGCATTTAGGAGATATTTGTAGAATGGATCATGTTTGACACACAGAGCAGATCATTTTTATACTCCCCTCCTCTCAAGATAAAATTATTACCATAGGCCGGGCGCGGTGGCTCACGCCTGTAATCCCAGCACCTTAGGAGGCCGAGACGGGCAGATCACGAGGTCAGGAGATCGAAACCATCTCGGCTGACATGGTGAAACCCCGTCTCTACTAAAAATACAGAAAAGTTAGCCAGGCGTGGTGGCAGGTGCCTGTAGTCCCAGCTACTCCGGAGGCTGAGGCAGGAGGATAGCGTGAACCTGGGAGGTGGAGCTTGCAGTGAGCTGAGATCGTGCCACTGCACTCCAGCCTAGGCGACTGAGCGAGACTCCGTCTCAAAAAAACAAAACAAAACAAAACAAAAGTACAAATTAGATGGGTGTAGTGGTGCGTGCTGTAGTCCCAGCTACTCCGGAGGCTGAGGCAGGAGAAAGGCGTGAACCCGGGAGGCAGAGCTTGCAGTGAGCGGAGATCATACCACTGCACTCCAGCCTGGGCAACAAAGCGAGACTCCATCTCAAAAAAAAACCAAATTATTTCCATAATTCAAATTTCATATTTTCACATGATTATAAAATGAAACAAATTGTAATAATGGCCAGAAAAAGGAAAGGCAAAAGTGAAAAATTTATTTGCCAAAACTTTGTATGCATACTCACATCATAAAATAAATACATAACATTAATATTATGGCTCCAAAAAATGAAAAAGGCACACTATTTATTTCAATCACTTTCACATCTACCTGCTTAAATTTTGATCCTTTCCTTACAATCTGATATACTCCCTTATGTAAATAATCATCCAGCAACCAACAAGTCAAGTTTAATAAAACCAAAACATCTAAATAAGATACAACGTAGGCAACAACACTTAGGCCACAACATTTATTTCCTTTATTCATCTTTCATTTCAAAACCATTAACAAGTTTAAAGGAATAGGTTTTCATTTCAAAGGTACATTTTTATTCAAATTCAGTAAAATATTTCATGTACAAATTAAAAATTTGCACTTAACAAACAAAAATGTTTTGCCTCTCAGTTTGCACTCTGCCCCACTTTTTTTTTTTTTCGTTTTTTTTTTTTTTTTTTTGAGATGTAGTCTCGCTCTGTCACCCAGGCTGGAGTGCAGTAGTGCAATCTCAGCTCGCTGCAAGCTCCGCCTCCCGGGTTCACACCATTCTCCTGCTTCAACCTCCCGCGTAGCTGGGACTACAGGCACCTGCCACCACTCCCAGCTAATTTTTTGATTATTATTATTTTTTTTAGTGGATATGGGGTTTCACCATGTTAGCCAGGATGGTCTGGATCTCCTGACTTCATGATTCGCCCTCCTTGGCCTCCCAAAGTGCTGGGATTACAGGCGTGAGCCACCGCGCCTGGCCTGTCCCACTGTTTTAACACAAAAGTCCAACTGGTTACACAGAATGACAGAATTGAAAAAAGTTAAGCCCTGTTTATCTTTGTCATCACTGATAGTAACTCATGATTGTTTATTTTGAATCTACAGTGTAAACTTGGATGTATCTAATACCACAGGGGTTGGAGATGTGACCCTTGCCTAAAGTGAGCTCCAAACATGGGTATTGGTGTGACTATATAACCAAGCATACTCCAAATGAATTTCTACATAGAATGCAATATTTATTAAAGGATCGCTAATAAAAATGTGTTAGTGTGGCCGGGCACGGTGGCTCAAGCCTGTAATCCCAGCACTTTGGGAGGCCGAGGTGGGTGGATCACGAGGTCAGGAGATCGAGACCATCCTGGCTAACAGGGTGAAACCCCGTCTCTACTAAAAAAAATATGAAAAACTAGCCAGGTGTGGTGGTGGGCGCCTGTAGTCCCAGCTACTCAGAAGGCTGAGGAAGGAGAATGGCGTAAACCCAGGAGGCGGAGCTTGCAGTAAGCTGAGATCTCGCCACTGCACTCCAGCCTGGGCGACACAGCAAGACTCCATCTCAAAAAAAAAAAAAAAAAAAAAAAGTGTTAGTGTGAAGTTTACATGTACAAATAAAATCCAGTATCTACAGCAATTATTTAGAACTTAAACTAACAAAATATTTTTTAGGAGAGGAGTATTTCAATAGTATTTTAAAATTACTGGCACACAGCAATAATAAAAGGCAGACCAACTTTTAATTGGATCTATTATCGTTAAGCTCTTTATAGATATACACCCCTTCTAGCCTGCACGTGGACAGACTGCTACCACCGCCCACTTTAATATGCCCAGGGGCTGTAAGTCTTCTTGACCCTGCCAGGTGGCCCTGTATTATCTCTGCCTGGAATGTTCTTCCCCCATTTCTTCATCTACTAATCGCATTTGTTTTACCAACATTTAATGAGTATCTACTATAGGCTACTCTCCCTTGGAGTCACCTCCTTTAGGAAGCCTTTGCTGCACCCCGACCTCCCATTTCCATGTCCCATTCCCAGGAGTAGTCTTTGGGTGAACTGCAAGGACCACTGGGAACTCATTTCCAAGTGACTACTGCAGTCGGTATATGTTTCGAACCATGCCATCTGCTTGAGATGAAGTCTGGACTCAAGGTCTGGGATTAAATTCCAGCCTGAGATTTTGAAATTTGTGATTTCATATTCCTGATTCTCACTTCATTAGCAACCAGCTCCTCAGAGGATTAGTTTCCTGATTTATGAATGATCCCATTAACATCTTTATCAAATGCCTCAAAACATATCAAAATAAGACAGAGCCAGCCCCACCTTTCAGCCTTTTAATTCAGAGCCAATTTTTGTGTGGACATCTGGAATGCCTAGGGCTTGTAGGTCGGAGGAGTTTGCCCTGGGGTCCTGCCTCCTCCCCCAACCTTACACTGCACCCTATCCTCCACTGACACTCCATCCTGGAGACACATACCTGGGCCTGGGCGTGACTCAGGGGCAGGCATGCTGCCCACCCCTCTGCCATTTTCCCTGTTACCTCCCAGAACCCTGGTCGTTCTGGGCTCCAGTCCTGGGTCCGTGAACTGTCCCCTGCAAAGTGCTGCAACTCGCTGTCTGTGGTGGCTCTGACTCCTGCATCTTTTACACACAAAACAGCAACATTAGCAAGCACCAGGCATTGTAACAGGCACAACTCATTCTTTCTCTCTTTTTTTGTGTGATTCAAAGAAAGGATTATCATATCCATTTTATACACATGGAAAATGAATGCTGATGCTCAGAGACAAGTAACCATCAAATCACAGGAAAGGTCATCCCCTAACCCATATGCTGCAGGATGACTCCAGAACTTGTTTCTCTGCCTGGAGTGTCCTTCCCACTCATCACTAGTGCTTCCCCCACCCGACTCCTACCTGTCTTGTGCCTTCCCTGATACCCAGGTTGGCCTAGGTGCCTCCTCTGCACTCGAACTGCCCCGGGTTACCCATATCTTAGTACAGAGAACGGATTGCTTTTGTAGTTACTGATGATGTGGTTATTATCTGTTTGCTTAAGAGAATCTTCTTTTTCTGCCTTCTGCCCTCCTGCTCTAAGGGCCACTTATGTACATTCTGTTCCGTTGCTTCTCTTTGGTGCTACTCAAAGTGTGGTCTGTGCTTAACAACAGTTTGCAAATTTCACCAGTCTGCAACTGGATAGCTACAGAAATTGAAAGAAGCTGTCTTGAAATTTCTTGAACTCTTGGGCTCAAGGGATCCTCCCACTTCAGCCTCCCAAAATGCTGGGATTACAGGCATAAGCCACAGCACCCAGCCATGAAGTAATTTTTGAACAAATTGAGGTTACCTATGAGAAATGGGAATGTCCAGGAAGCAATCAGACATAAGAGCTAGAGGCTCAGGAAACAAAGTCTGGGACTGGAGGTATGGATTTCAGAGTTGACGCCATTAGAGCGAACAAGAGCCCCTGAGACGTGAAATGAAAAGGGGAGCATCTAAGGACAAATCTACCACTGTGTCTGCCACATGGGAGATTATTAGGAACCCTTTGTCAAATGAAGAGGTAGATAGACATGAACCTAAGTCTCTTTCACGCTCAGTCCAAGCTTTCCTTACTAACCCTATTTTATTCTTAAATTGCACAGCTTCAAAGAGACACTGCTGGGGCTGACAGTGAGGTAAGAAAGATGACCAGAAAAGGGAAGGCTCAAGGCCAGGTGCGGTGACTCACATCCGTAATTGCAGCACTTTACAGGGCCGAAGTGGGAGAATTGCTTGAGCCCAGGAGCTCCAGACCAGCCTGGGCAACAAAGCAAGACCCCATCTCTACAAAAATAAAAAATAAAAATAGACAGCACGGTGGCAAGTGCCTGTAGTCCTAGTACTCGGGAGGCTAAGGTGGGAGGATTGCTTGAGCCCAGGAGTTCAAGGTTAAAGTGAGCTATGTTCGTGCCACTGTACTCCAGCCTGGATAAAAAGAGTGAGACCCTGATGAAAGAAAGGAAGGAAGGAAGGAAGGAAAGAAAAGAAAAGAAAGAAAGGAAGAGAGAGAGAAAGGAAGGAAGGAGGGAGGGAAAGAAAGATAAGAAAGAAAAGAAAGAAAGAAAGAAAGAAAGAAAGAAAGAAAGAAAGAAAGAAAGAAAGAAAGAAAGAAAGGGAGAGAGAGGGAGGGAGGGAAAGAAAGAAAGAGAGAAGGAGGGAAGGAGGGAGGGAAAGAAGGAAAGAAAGAAAGGAAGGAAGGAAAGAAAAGAAAAAAAGAAAGAGAGAGAAAGGAAGGAAGGAGGGAGGGAAAGAAAGATAAGAAGGAAAGAAGGAAAGGAAGAAAGGAAGAAAGGAAGAAAGAAAGAAAGAAAGAAAGAAAGAAAGAAAGAAAGAAAGAAAGAAGGAAGGAAGGAAGGAAGGAAGGAAGGAAGAAGAAAGAAAGAAAGAAAGAAAGAAAGAAAGAAAGAAAGAAAGAAAGAAAGAAAGAAAGAAAGAAAGAAAGAAAGAAAGAGGGAAGGAGGGAAGGAGGGAGGGAAAGGAAGGAAGGAAGGAAGGAAGGAAGGAAGGAAGGAAGGAAGGAAGGAAGGAAGGAAGGAAGGAAGGAAGGGAGGGAGGGAGGGAAAACAGAGAGAGCTGGAGTAACCAGTCCTGAACCTGGAGGTTTGGTGGGAGATGAAGATGAAGCTGGAAGAAAAAGTCAGAGGCAGGTTTTGAAAGTACAGGCTTAGACTTCATCATAAATTATAGGTAGATGCTTTCTGTTTCCTGACAGTGTAAAGAAGATAAGGACAGAGGTACAAGTATTGCACCATAGTTTGTAATAGTAAAAGAAATTTGGAAACAACCTAAATACTTACCAATAGGAGAATAAATACATGTTGGTATGGTCAAACAATGGGAATCCAACTTCAATTAGAATGAATAAATTAGAATGTCATTGTGTCATCATAAATCTCAAAAATGCAATCTGCTGGGCATAATGTGGTATCCTGGGTTGGATCCTGAAAAAGGACATTAGTGGAAAAACTGGTGAAATCTGAATAAAGTCTGTAGTTTAGTTAACAGTATTGTACCAATGTTTATTTCTTAATATTTGTTTTGTTTTGTTTTGAGATGGAGTCTTGCTCTGTCGCCCAGGTTGGAGTGCAATGGCGCGATCTCGGCTCACTGCAACCCACCTTCTGGGTTCAGGCGATTCTCCTGTCTCAGCCTCTGGAGTAGCTGGGACTACAGGCACGTGCCACCATGCTCAGCTAATTTTTTTTATTTTTAGTAGAGACGGGGTTTCACCATGTTAGTCAGGATGGTCTGAATCTCCTGACCTCGTAATCTGCCCACCTCAGCCTCCCAAAGTGCTGGGATTACAAGCTATTTCTTAGTTTTGATAAATGCACCACAGTTATGTATGATGTTAACATTAGAAGCTGACTGAAAGGTATACAGTAACTGTACTACTTTTGCAACTTTCCTGTAAACCTAAAATTATTCCCAAATGAAAAAGTTTAAAAAAATATAAACTCAAAGAAAAAAAGCAAGTTGCAAAGGAATTCATGCAAAATAACAGCATTTACAAAAAGCTTTAAAACATGCAAAATAGTAGAAATTGTTTATGAGTACACCAACGTATGTAATAAAGACATAAAAACATTCATGTTTTTCAACCTAATTTGAGATAGTAAGATTAAGAAAAACATAGGCCCAGCATGGTGGCCTTATGCCTGTAATCCCAGTGCTTTAGGAGGCTGAGGCAGGTGGATCGCTTGAGCCCAGGAGTTTGAGACCAACCTGGGCAACACAGTGAGACTTCTTCATCTCTACAAAGCATGAAAAAAATATATATAGCTGGGAGTGGTGGTGTGCACTTGTGGTCCCAGCTGCTAGGGAGGCTGAAGTAGGAAGATTAATTGAGGCCAGGAGATAGAGGCTGCAGTGAGCCATGATCAGGCCACTGCATTCCAACCTGGGTGGCAGAGAGACCTTTTCTCAAAAAAAAAGAAAAACAAAACAATGTGTTTAACTAAACTTTTTTTTTTTTTTTTTTTTAAGATGGGGTTTCGCTTTGTTGCCCAGTCCTGGTCTCAAATCCTGGGCTCAAAGCAATCCTCCTGCCTTGGCCTCCCAAAGTGCTAGGATTACAGGTGTGAGCCACCATGCCAGCTGAAGCACAATTCTGAGCAATTTTTTGTATAAGTAGTAGCAAGGTTCTACAATACATCTGTTCAAATATAATCCCCAAGATCTTTAGCTAACTTTTTTTTTCTTCTTTAGCTAATCTTATTTATTTATTTATTTTGAGATGGAGTTTCACTCTTGTTGTCCAGGCTGGAGTGCAACCTCACCACAACCTCTGTCTCCCAGGTACAAATGCTTCTCCTACCTCAGCCTCCTGAGTAGCTGGGATTACAGGCGTGCACCACCACGCCCAGCTAATTTTTTATTTTTATTTTTAGTAGAGACAGGGTTTGTCCATGTTGCTCAGGCTGGTCTCAAACTCCCAACATCAGGTGATCAGGTGCCCACCTTGGCCTCCCAAAGCGCTGGGATTACAGGAGTGAGCCACCACGCCTGGCCAGCTAACTTTAAAATCTAGGTTAAATATTAAGTAATAATTTTTGGGTGTCTGGATAATTTCTAATTAATATAGAATGCTCAAACATGGGTCACCAAGCATAGTCTGTCTACCTTTACTTCTTACTTTTCTATATTACGGAGTGGCTTAACCTTTGGGTCATTTTTATCACTGTGTTCATTTCATTGCCATTTTAAGAAAGTATAGGCCAGGCCCGGTGGCTCACGCCTATACTTCCATACTTTGGGAGGCAGGGGCGGGCAGATCACTTGAGATCAAGAGTTCCAGACCAGCCTGGCCAACATGGTGAAACCTCGTCTCTACTAAAAATACAAAAATTAGCCGGGCGTGGTGGCACATGCCTGTAATCCCAGCTACTGAGGAGGCTGAGGCAGGAGAATTGTTTGAACCCGGGAGGCGGAGGTGCAGTGAGCCAAGATCGGGTCATTGCACTCCAGCCTGGGTGACAAGGTGAGACTTTATCTCAAAAAAAAAAAAAGAAAGAAAAGGTATAAAAAAGACATATATGGCTGTGGGGGTCATATTATGTGTTCTTTGTAAACACTGTTGATTTGATAAAATGTTTGTATATCATAGAGAGTTCTCAATGCCCTACCTCCCAGTTCTCTCCCTGAAACAGAACTTAGCTACTTCGGTAAAGTTGGAATGAGTGTGATTTATAAAGTTGGAAGGAGGATGATTGATACGGGGACCAACAGAGGCAGAGGAGTACGTCTGTGTGTTCGGTATTCAGATTATTCTCTCCGTGAGAAAACAAAAGCAATTCTTAAACATCAGACTAATCCTATTCCAGCAGGTACAGTTTAAAAAAATCAAATGAACTGAAACATATGTTTGTATTATACTCTACACTGGTAAAATCAGGAAAAAGATGTTAGTTTTTAGGGCAAAATCATCAAACCAGTCTGACTTGTCCAAGGATTAAACCTTTCCTGATTACATGAACCATGGATTCTTGTATAAAATTGCTTCTGAGCTAGCAGTTTCTATGAAAAAGGTTTTTGTTTTGTTTTGCTTATCCCATTTAAAGTATTAGGAGTTCAGCTTCTTTGTTTTCTGGGAGTTTGGGCAAAATTGGATTTACAAAAGCTCTTACTGGTCTCTATAAACCAATCAGGACAAAGCCCCTTTAATTTAAATCTTTACAATCTAATTTGTTAATACCCTCAGGAGGTAGAAAAATTTTCCCCATTCACACAATGAGATTTAAGGCTTTTCTCATTTACAGGCCTAGAGACTCCAGAGTTTGCAGCTTCATTTTTATAACTCCTCATCGGTCAGTAGCCACAGAACCACAAAAACTCACCAGTTCAGACACATCTCAAAGGGCTCTTCTCCTTCTTTTGGGCACAAAAGAGTTTAAGTGACTTGATCTCTCAAATAAACAATCTGTCAGAAAAAGAGCTAACAGGCTGGGCACAGTGCCTCATGCCTGTAATCCCAGCACTTTGGGAGGCCGAGGTGGGCAGATCACCTGAGGTCAGGAGTTCCAGACCAGCCTGGCTAACATTGTGAAACTCCATTTCTACTAAAAATACAAAAAACGTGCAGGGTGTGGTGGCACGCACCTGTAATCCCAGCTACTTGGGAGGCTGAGGCAGGAGAATCACTTGAACCCAGGAGGTGGAGGGTGCAGTGAGCTGAGATCGCACTATTGCACTCCAGCTTGGGCAACAAGAGGGAAACTCTGTCAAAAAAAAAAAAAAAAAAGAGCTAACAAACCAGATTCTCTGTCATCTCTCACCTATCAGAGACTAGATCCCACCAGCCACCCAGCAGAGATCACCAGTGGTCAAACTATGAAACCAGGCTCCTAACCAAGGCTGCTACCTACCCAGGTGGAAGTTCACCACCCTGCACAAATTCAACTTGAATGTGTGGGCTACCTTCTCATCCCGATCCCCTGCATTCAGGGACAGGCTATGGAACAGCTAAAATACAAGTTAGATGAGTCACAAGCAGCCCTAGCCAATAACCAGAAACTGAAAGAATCAGAAGGAAAAATGGTGAAACAGTCAGCAAAAGTAAAGTTCCAATGCTTCTTGGGTTTCACTCCAGAAGTTGAGAAGAGACATATAACTGGGTTTAAACAATTTGTGAGATTCTATTGCTAATTCCAACAGAAGGCAACTGGACAGAGCTTCCACTGCTGAATTCCCAGCATGAATATAAGGGAGAAGACAGCAAGGTCTTGGGAAAGAAAGAGGCTCTACACAGCAGGTGACTGGTTAGTTGAATAATCTGAAACTCAGTGGGGGTACAAACATGAAACTGTTTTATTATCCTCCAGTCACTGCCTTCAACTCAGTTTTGTCATGTTTCCCTTTTCTGTGCCTTAACAATATCTTGGGCGGGCTCATTCGTGTTCTAGTCATTCGATATACAATAGTCCTCTCTTATCCAAGAGGATACCTTCTAAGAGGCTCAATGGATGCCTGAAATTTGAATAATATCAGACCCTATATATGCTATGTTTGTTTCCTAAAAACACATACCTATGATAAAGTTTAATTTATAAATTACGCATAGTAAGAGTTTAACAGTAGTAATATAACAATTATAACAATATGCTAGCATCACTACTCTAGCACTCAGGGGCCATTATTAAGTAAAATAAGGGTGACTTGAACATAAGCACTGCGATACCGCAACAGTTGATAACCGAGACCTTTACCAAGCAACTAATGAGGGAGTAGCATAGACAGAGTGGAGATGCTGGACAAAGGGATAAGTCAAAGAAATGACTCCTCCTGAGCAGGACGGAGTGGAATTGCTTGAGATCTTACCATGCTACTCAGAACAACACGCAATTTAAAATTTATGAATAGTTTCTGGATTTTCTCATTTAACAATTTCAGAGTGTGGTCGACCTCAGGTAACTGAAACCACAGATACCTGAGGAAGGAGGAAGGACTACTGTAATTTAAAACTCCAGTCTCCTGAGATCTGGCCACTGCACTCCAGCCTGGGTGACAGAGCGAGACTCCGTCTCAAAAAAAACCAAAAACAAAACAAAACAAAAAAACTCCAGTCTCGACCGGGCACGGTGGCTCATGCCTGTAATCCCAGCACTTTGGGAGGCTGAGGCAGGTGGACCACCTGAGGTCAGGAGTTCGAGACCAGCCTGGCCAAAATGGTGAAACCCCGTCTCTACTTAAAAATACAACAATTAGCCAGGCGAGGTGGCAGGCGCCTGTAATCCCAGCTACTAGGGAGGCTGAGGCAGGAGAATTGCTTGAACCCAGAAGGCGGAGGCTGCAGTGAGCTGAGATCGCGCCATTGCACTCCAGCTTGGGGGGACAAGAGCGAGACTCAGTCTGAAAGAAAACCAAAACAACAACAACAAAAAACCTCCAGTCTCACATTCATTGACCCATCACCATCATCATTATGTTCCCACCTCTCTCCTCCTCCCCACCCCCTTTCCCATCCTGAAAGAGAATCATCTCTGCACTCTTCAGCCAGATAAACCAGAGATAACTGTCCATTTCAAGCTTCTTTCTTCTGCTCCATTTGAATAAAAAAGGAATGCTCAACAGATAATAGATTGAATGAAAGAGCAGACCACACCTTTTTTCTTCTCTAAATTCCTTGTGTCAAAGTCTGACCTGTGTGGGGATGGGAGGGTGCGGAAGAGGTTAAACTAGATTTGAGATCTGTTATCCATACCTTTCTCTTTTGCCTCTGTCTGTCTCCCAGTCTGTGACTTCTTAGCTTCCCTCATTCCCTTCTTGTCTCTCCGGAGAGCCCTATCTCCCTTTGATTCCCTCCTGCTTCCCATTGCAGTCCTAACCCTCCCCCATACTCACCATGGGAGGTGAAGAAGTTATATCTGAAATCTTGACTTGAGTAATTTCTTTCAAAGTTTCTCTTTGGAATCTGGGGAAGAATTTCTATATGGAGAGACTGTCAACCTTGATAGTCCCCAACATCCCCACAACTCTTAGACTTCTTTATGAATCTGCCTCAATTTTCACTCTGGAGAAAGTAAAGGTGAAAAGGAAGTGTATCAGAATAGGGATGGGGTGTAGTGGGAATAGGATGGAGATAGCAATGGGAGCTGGGATTCACCTGGAGCTGGAGATTGAGACAGATGGGAAAACAGACAGAAATGAAGATAGCGATATGGATGCAATGGAGACCAGATGGGGATGGGGTTGGGGAAGAATCTGAGGATGGAGAGAGGGACAGAGAAGGAGATAAGTGGGAATGGAATAGAGGTGGGCAGGTGGATCTGTAGGGATCCTTGGCCCCTCCCTGGGACCTACGAACTCAGAACCCGTAAGGAGATGGGAGTGGCGATGGAAGGAGAGTGGAAGCAGGAATAGGATGGAATCATGAAGTGTGTGGCATCAGGCTGGGAACAGTACACTCACAGCTTTCTCCCTTCCTTTCCTTCCTTCCTTCCTCTTTCCTTCCTGAGATGGGATCTCACTATGTTGCCCAGGCTGGTCTTAAACTCCTTGGCTCAAGCAATCCTCCCACCTGAGCCTCCCAAAGTGCTGAGATTACAGGCATGAGCCACTGAACCTGGCTGCAGAGGCCGCTTTCCACTTGGAAATGGTCTAGCTTCTTGCCATTCAGAGAGGGGTTCCGTGAACCAGCAGCAAGGACCGCATCAGGGAGCTTGTTAGAAATGCAGTATCCCTGGTCCCTCCCTGGGACCTACTAAACCAGAATCTGCATTTAGTAAGAGTCCCCAGTGTGCACACTAAAGTTTAAGAAGCACTGTTCTATAAAAAATTTAAAAAGAAAAAAATGGAAAATATAAGTAAATCAATGCATTGTGTGGAAACTTGAAAATATATATGCAAAATATTTTTACAATAAGATTATAAAGGAAAAGAAATAATGAAAAAGAAGCACTGCTCTAACAAGTGGCATGGCTGAAGCAGCGGCCACTCGCCTTTCCCAGGCCACACTGCTGTTTCTGTCCCTCTGCATTGATGCATTTCCTCTGGCCATCCTGTCTGTCAAATTCAGGAAAAGACGCCAGGAGACTGGCATCATGAAAACTTCAGGTTATGCTTTGTGGTGTTTTTTTTTAATCCTTTATAAGCACCATTCATTTTAAAAACTTTTAATGTTTTTAAAACATTTCACCACCACCCACTTCAAAAATTAGAATTTACCCAGCACTCGAAAAGCAGCCCCTCATCCATACTAGACTTCCCTCAGGTCACACACCCCATTCTATGTCTAGAGGTAAGCACGATGTTGAATTTTATGTTGGCTACTTGCTTGTTTTCCATTTCACCACTTATATACACATCTCTCAACAATATAGTTTCATTTGGCTTGTTTTCTGACTTACTTTTTTCTTTTTCTCTAGGGACAGACAGTAGACAGGGTCTCCCTCTGTCATGTCATGGCTCGCTGCAGCCTTGAACTCCTGGCTCAAGTAATCCACACACCTCAGCCTCCTGAGTAGCTAGGGCTCCAGGCATGCTCCACCATACCTGACTAATTTTATTTTAAATTTTTGTATAGACAGAGTTTGGCTATGTTGCTTAGGATTTTTTTTTTTACATTTATATAAATGGAGTAATTTGTATCTTGCTTCATATACTGAATCTATAAGATTCATAGTGCTGTAGTTCAGTCATTCCCATTGTTGAATAGTTTCCATCGTATGAATATATCACAATATATTTCTCAATTATGCTATTGATGAACAATAGGGTTGTTGGATTATTGTAAAAATGCTGCTATGCCGCTCCTACACGAGTGGGCCCAGTGCCCGCATCAGCTCTTCGAGCTTCTCCTGAGTGGGCAGCAGCAGCTTCTGGAGTGACCTGGGCAGAGGCTATGGTGGGACCAGCGGCATGGGAGGCATCACCGTCGTCACAGTCAACCAGAGCCTGCTGAGCCCCCTTAACCTCCATGGAGGTGAACCCCAACATCCAGGCCGTGCGTACCCAGGAGAAGGAGCAGATCAAGACCCTCAACAAGTTTGCCTCCTTCATCGACAGGATACGGTTCCTGGGGCAGCAGAACAAGATGCTGGAGACCAAGTGGAGCCTCCTGCAGCAGCAGCAGCAGACGACTCAGAGCAACATGGACAACATGTTTGAGAGCTACATCAATAACCTTAGGCGGCGCTGGAGACTCTGGGCCAGGAGAAGCTGAAGCTGGAGGCGGGGCTTGGCAACATGCAGGGGCTGGTGGAGGACTTCAAGAGCAAGTAGGAGGATGAGATCAATAAGCCTACAGAGATGGAGAATGAATTTGTCCTCATCAAGAAGGACGTGAATGAAGCTTACATTAACAAGGTAGTGCTGGAGTCTCGCCTGGAAGGGCTGACTGACAAGATCAGCTTCCTCAGGCCACTGTGTGAAGAGGAGATCCGGGAGCTGCAGTCCCAGATCTCGGCCATGGCTGTGGTGCTGTCCATGGAGAACAGCTGCTCCCGGAACACGGACAGCATCATCGCTGAGGTCAAGGCGCAGTACAAGATCACCAACGGCAGCTGGGCTAAGGCTGAAAGCATGTACCAGATCAAGTATGAGGAGCTGCAGACGCTGTCTGGGAAGGACTGGGATGAGGTGCAGCATACAAAGACTGAGATCTCCGGGATAAACCAGAACATCAGTGAGCCCCAGGCTGCGACTGAGGGCCTCAAGGGCCAGAGGGCTTCCCTGGAGGCCGCCACGGCAGAGGCCAAGCAGCCGGAGGAGCTGACAGTTAAGGATGCCAACGCCAAGCTCTCCAAGCTGCAGGCCGCCCAGCAGCGGCCAAGCAGGACATGGCGCGGCAGCTGCGTGAGTACCAGGAGCTGATGAACGTCAAGGTGGCCCTGGACATCGAGATCGCCACCTACAGGAAGCTGCTGGAGGGCGAGGAGAGCCGGCTGGAGTTTGCGATGCAGAACATGAGTATCCATAGGAAGACGACCAGCGGCTATGCAGGTGCGCTGAGCTCGGCCTGTGGGGGCCTCACCAGCCCCGGCCTCAACTACGGCCTGGGCTCCAGCTTTGACTTTGGCATGGGCTCCAGCTCCTTCAGCCGCACCAGCTCCACAAGGGCCGTGATTGTGAAGAAGATCGAGACCTGCAACAGAAAGCTGGTGTCCGAGTCTTCTAACGTCCTGCCCAAGTGAACAGCCACGGCAGCCCCTCCCGGCCTGACCCTCCTGCGGCTGCCCCAGAGCCCAGGAGGGAGGCTGCTGTGCACGGGAGCATGGGGAACAGGAGACCCACCTGAGGCTCAGCCCTAGCCTTCAGCCCACCTGCAGGGAGTTTACTGCCTGGGGATACCCCCCTTGTCCATGTCTCCAGCTACAAAACAATTCAATTGTGCTTTTCTTTTCTTCTTCTTCTTCTTCTTCTTTTTTTTTTTTTTTTTTTTTTTTTTTGTCCAAAATAAAACCTCAGCTAGCTTTGCAAAAAAAAAAAAAAAAAAAAAAAGTGCTGCTATGATTGGTCTCATATAAATGTTCTGGCAAATATGCCACAAATCCTCTAGGGAAGTGATCTCAAATTATTTTTCCCATTTACCTGTAAAAGACTGTTTGTGTCCTTCCACACATGTAAATAAATAAGCTATTTATATTATATATATGTGTGTGTGTGTGTGTGTGTGTGTGTGTGTGTGTGTGTGTGTATAAGAGACAAGATAACAAGCAGCATTTTTTATGGCAGTTTTAGGTTCACAGAAAAATTGAATAGAAAGTACAGAAAGTTTCCAAGCACCCCTCTGACCACACATGCACAGCTATTCCCACTACCAACACCCTGCGCCAGAATGTGCATTTGTTACTATCAAGGAACTTACACTGACACATCATTATCACCCAAAGTCTACAGTTTCCATTAGGATTCACTCCCGGTATTCGTGCTATGACTTTCTTTCTTTCTTTTTCTTTCTTTCTTTTTTTTTTTTTTTTGTGATGGAGTTTTGCTCTTGTTGCCCAGGTTGGAGTGCAATGGCAGGATCTCAGCTCACTGCAACCTCCACCTCCTGGGTTCAAGCAATTCTCCTGCCTCAGCCTCCTGAGTAGCTAGGATTACAGGTGCCCACCACCACACCTGGTTAATTTTTGTATTTTTAGTAGAGATGGGGTTTCACCATTGTTGGCCAGGCTGGTCTCGAACTCCTGACCTCAAGTGATCCACCCGCCTCAGCCTCCAAAACTGCTGGGATTATGGGTGTGAGTCACCGTGCCGTCTAAAGTGGGTTTTTTGTGAGAATATATAGTTGGATCTTGTTTGTAGGAATATATATTGGGTGTTGTTTTTTGATCTACTCTGAAAATATTTTCATCAATATATTTAGACCATTGACATTTAAAGTGATTATTGATATAGCTGGATTAATATCTACCATGTTTGTTTCCTATTCATTGCCCTCCCTCTTTGTTCCCATTGTGACTTCTACTCTTTTTTTTTTTTTTTTGAGACAGGGTCTCTATTGCCCAGGCTGGAGTGTAGTAGCACGATCACCGCTCACTGCAGCCTCTACCTCATGGTCCAGGTGATCCTCCCACCTCAGTCACCTGAGCAGCTGGGACTACAGGTATATGCATGCCATTATGCCTGGCTAATTTTTGTGGTTGTTGATTTTTTTTTTTTTTTTTTTTTTTGGAGAAACAGGGTTTCACTACATTGCCTAGGCTGGTCTCAAACTCCTGGGCTCAAGTGATCTGCCTGCCTCAGCCTCCCAAAGTGCTGGGATTACAGGCATGAGCCACCGTGCCTGGCTGCATTTTGTGGTTTTAACTGAGCATTTTATATGATTCATTTTTCTTAAAATATCAAGAAAAATAGTAACTTTATGGTGGAGAAATTTGTGATCAAAGTTAACATCACCAGTAAAAAGACAAATAGATACCATGTGTCTCTTGACATGATCATTGAGAAGGGCACAACGTCATTTATCTGGTATTCCTGCCAAAAAATGCATAACTCGAATTAATCATGAGGAAATATCAAACAAACCCAAATTAAAGGACATTCTACAAAGTAACATGACTGTACTCTTCAAAATGTCGAGGTCATAAAAGATAAGGAAAGACGGAGGAACTGTTTCAGTCATACAGAAGGCTTGACATGTAACAACTGAAGGTAACTCATGGTCCTAGATTTTCTTTGCCTATAATGAATGTTATCAGGACAATTAGAAAAATTTGAATAACACCGTTTAGTATAAATATCAGCATTAGTTTCCTAATTATGATGTTTGTATTGTGGTTCTGTAACAGAATGGCCTTGTTTTTAGGAAACCTACTCTGTACTTTGGGATAAAGAGATAGGTAGGTATGTAGATACAGCAAATATGGTAAAAGGCTAACATCTGAGGAATCTGAGTGAGGGTATACAGGAATTCTTTGTAGTATTCTTGGAAACTTTCTGTAAATCTGAAATTATTTCAAAAAAAAACGTTAAAAAATTCTGAAGGTACTTAGAGTCCTAGTATTTAGATGGTAATAGAGAAGAGTGTTATAGTAGTTGTTTTTAAATGTCAATATTTGTAGTACTCCAGAAGTTATATCCTTTGCAACTATTCAATTTACAGTGAAAATGTTAGATATCAACCTAAAAATGTGAGAGTTTTTAGGGCAGTAAAATTATTCTGTATACTACAATGGTGGATACATGTCATTATACTTTTGTCTAAAGTCATAGAATGAGCTGGGCGTGGTGGCTCACGCCTGTAATCCCAGCAACTCGGAGGCTGAGACACAAGAATCGGCTAGACCCAGGAGGCAGAAGTTGCAGTGAGTGGAGATTGCGCCACTGCACTCCAGCCTCGGTGACAGAGTGAGACTCTGTCTCAAAAAAACAAAAACAAAAAACAGCCAAGTGCGGTGGCTCAAACCTATAAAAGTTACTTGAATTAGTTCTTTTCTTTTTTCCTCCAGTGTGGTTATGTTATTCATCTGAAATACATTTTGTTTCATTTATTTCTTTATATTCCATCATAGGTTCCCCCCATTCTTAGATTTTTACTTGTTTTTGTTTCAATTTATAAAACATATAAATTAGCATGGTTCTAAAACTCAGCTGTACAAAAAGGTCCACTCAGCAAAGCGTCTCTCCTGTTTCCCATCCTCTGTACCTCACTTCCGTTCCTACATTCTTTCTACCCCGTCCCACCCAGTACGGATCACCAGGGTTCGTTCTTTCTTTCTTTCTTTCTTTCTTTCTTTCTTTCTTTCTTTCTTTCTTTCTTTCTTTCTTTCTTTCTTTCTTTCTTTCTTTCTCTCCTTCCTTCCTTCCTTTCTCTCTCTTTCTTTCTTTCTCTCCTTCCTTCCTTCCTTTCTCTCTCTTTCTTTCTTTTTCTTTTTCTCTTCCTTTCTTTCTTCCTTTCTTTCTTTTTTGAGACAGAGTCTCACTCTGTTACCCAGGCTAGAGTTCAGTGTCGTGTTCTCGGCTCACTACAGTCTCTGCCTCCCAGGTTCCCTGCCTCAGCCTCTTGAGTAGCTGGGATGACAGGCACACACCAGCATGCCAGGCTAAATTTTTGTGTGTGTGTGTATTTTTAGTAGAGATGGGGTCTCACCATGTTGCCCAGGCTGGTCTTGAACTACTGACTCAAGTGATCCGCCCGCCTTGGCCTCCCAAAGTGCTGAGATTACAGGTGTGAGCCACCACGCTCAGCCTAGTCTCCCTTCCTCCCTCCCTTCCTTCCCTCCCTCCCTCCCTCCTTCTCTCTTTCTCTCTTTCTCTTCCTTCCTTCCTTCCTTCCTTCCTTCCTTCCTTCCTTCCTTCCTTCCTTCCTTCCTTCCTTTCTTTTTTCTTTCTTAGACAGAGTCTCACTCTGTCACCCAGGCTGAAGTCCAGTGGTACAATCTTGGCTCACCACAACCTCTGCCACCCGGGTTCAAGTTATTCTCCTGCCTCAGCCTCCCAAGTAACTGGGACTACAGGCGTGCATCACCACACCCAGCTAATTTTTCTATTTTTAGTAGAGACAGGGTTTAACTGTGTTGGCCAGGCTGGTCTCAAACTCCTGACTTCAGGTGATTCGCCCGCCTTGGCCTCCCAAAGTGCTGGGTTTACAGATGTGAGTCACCGTGCCCGGCCCGTCTCACTTATTTCTGGTCTCTCTATTTTGTTATTTTTGCACAAATGAGTAGGTATATGCATATTTTCTTTATAAAAATATTTATCTATTTATTTATTTTGGAGACTGTCTTGCTCTGCCACCCAGGCAGGAGTGTAGCGGCATGATCACAGTTCACTGCAGCCTCAACCTCTTGGGCTCAAGTGATCCTCCCACTTAGCCTCCCATGTAGCTGGGACCACAGGTGTGAGCCACCCTGCCTGACTAATTTTTTTATTGTTTGTGGAGACGGGATTTGATTGTGTTGCCCAGGCTGGTCTCGAACTCCTGGACTCAAGCAATCCTCCAGCCTCAGTCTCCTAAAGTGCTGGGATTACAGGTGTGAGCCACCTTGCCTGGCCCACATTTTCTTGTTTTCTCTTTCTCACACAAAAGGTGGCATATTCCAGCTACTCTTCTGCACTTTGCTTTTTTCATGTAGCACTGGATATTGGTTGACTGGCACAGTGGCTCATGGTTGTAATCCCAACACCTTGGGAGGCCAAGACTGGCGGATCACTTGAAGCCAGGAGTTTGAGACCAGCCTGGGCAACATGGTGAGACCCTGTCTCAAATAAAAATACTAATAAGTTAAAGTGAATAAAACCTAAAACCTGTTAGAAATATGAGTAAAAGACATGAACAAATACATCACAAAAAAAGATTTTAAAATAACCTTAAACATGTGAAAAAATGTTCAGCCTCACTCGTAATAAGAGAAATGCAAAGAAAATCTACTCTGAGATACCAGTTCTCACCCACTAGATTAGTAAAAATTAAAAATCATGACACATTCTGATGGTGAGGCTGTAGGGAAATGCATATTCATACATGGCTGGTGGGAAGGCAGATTGGTACAACTCTTACAGAGGGGGATTTAGAATACTTATCAAAACTACATATGCATTTGGCTGGGCGTGGTGGCTTACGCCTGTAATCCCAGCACTCTGGGAAGCTGAGGCGGGTGGATCACTTAAGGTCAGTGGTTCGAGACCAGCCTGACCAACATGGCAAAACCCAGTCTCTACTAAAAATACAAAAAATAACCGGGTGTGGTGGTGTGTGCCTGTAGTCCCAGCTACTCAGGAAGCTGGGGCAGGAGAATCACTTGAACCCAGGAGCAGAGGTTGCAGTGAGCTGAGATCATCCCATGGCATTCCAGTCTGGGTGGCAGAGGAAGACCCCGCCTCAAAACAAAACAAAACAAACACACACACACACACACACACACACACAAAGCAAAAAACCCAATATATACTGGAAATAACAACTATTCATATGGATTTCTTACAGTTTCATGGTACTCATTTGTATGACTTTACCATAGCTTATTCCATCACTTTCCTGGCTATGGCAGTTAGATTGCTTTCAATATTTAGGAGTTACCAGCAGTGCTGCAGTGAATAACCATGTACATGTTTTTGTGTTGCAGAGGCATGTCTTCTAGAAATGGGAAGATAGATCAAGAAGTAAATGCATATGTCATTTTTTTGTTTTTGTTTTTTTAGTTTTATTTTTTTGAAACAGGGTCTCATGCTATCACCCGGGCTGGAGTGCAGTGGCACAATCACAGTGTACCACAGCCTCAAATTCCCAAGCTCAGGTGATCCTCCTGCCTCAGCCTCCCAAGTAGCTGGGACTACAGCCATGGTCACCACGTCCAGCAAATTTTTTTGGTAGTTTTTGTAGAGATGGGGTTTTGCCATGTTGCCCAGACTGGTCTCAAACGCCTGAACTCGAGTGATTCACCCTCCTCAGCCTCCCAAAGAGCTGGGATTACAGGAGTAAGCCACCACGCCCAGCCAAATGCATATGTAGTTTTGATAAGTATTCTAAATCCCCCTCTGTAAGAGTTGTACCAATCTGCCTTCCCACCAGCCATGTATGAGTATGTATTTCCCCACAGCCTCGCCATCAGAATGTGTCATGATTTTTAATTTTTACCAATCTAGTGGGTGAGAACTGGTATCTCAGAGTAGATTTTCTTTGCATTTCTTATTATGAGTGAGGTTGAAAGTTTTTTCACATTTAAGGTTATTATATATATATATGTTTGTTTGTTTTGTTTTGTTTCGTTTTCTGAGACGGAGTTTTACTCTTGTTGCCTAGGCTGGAGTGCAATGGCACGATCTCGGCTCACTGCAACCTCCACCTCCCAGGTTCACTGCCTCAGCCTCCCGAGTAGCTGGGATTACAGGCATGTGCCACCATGCCCAGCTAATTTTTGTATTTTTAGTAGAGACAAGGTTTTGCCACATTGGCCAGGCAGGCCTCAAACTCCGGACCTCAGGTGATCTGCCCACCTCAGCCTCCCAAAGTGTTAGGATTACAGGGGTAAGCCACCACACCCAGCCTTCATATCTTTTTTGTGATGTGTTTGTTTATATCTTTTACCTATATTCTAACAGATTTTTGGCCTTACTCACTTTAATTTTTTTTTGAGGCAGGGTCTCACTATATTGCCCAGTCTGCAGTGCAGTGGTGCAATCTTGGCTCACTGCAACCTCTGCCTATAGGGCTCAAGCAATCCTCCCACCTCAGCATCCCAAGTAGTTGGGAATACAGGTGCATGCCACCAAGCCCAGCTAATTTTTGTATTTTTTGTAGAGCTGGGGTTTCACCATGCTGCTCAGGCTTATCCCTAACTCCTGAGCTCAAGTTATCCACCCACCTTGGCCTCCCAAAGTGCTGGGATTACAGCTGTGAGCCACTGCACCCAGCCCACTTTTTTTTTTTTTTTTAAATAAAAGATGCATATACTTCTTTTTTTTTTTTTTTTTTTTTTTTTTTTTTTTTTTTTTTGTAGACAGAGTCTCACTCTGTCACCCAGGCTGGAGTGCAGTGATATGATCTCGGCTCACTGTAACCTCCACTTCCTGGGATCAGGTGATTCTCCTGCCTCAGCCTCCCAAGTAGCTGGGATTACAAGTGTGCGCCACTACAGCTGGCTAATTTTTGTATTTTTAGTAGAGACAGGGTTTCACCATGCTAGCCAGGCTGGTCTCTAACTCCTGACCTAGTGATCTGCCCACCTCAGCCTCCCAAAGTGCCAAGATTACAGGCGTGAGCCACTGCGCCCAGCCTAAAAGATGCATGTACTTTTTTAAAGGAAGTTAATAATAACTACCACTTAAACATTTCTTCTTTAATTCATTTTCACTTCATTTTAAATGAAAATTCATATAAAATTTCAGATTCAGTAAATTATTCCTATAAACTTAAAATAACTATTTCCAACTTAAGCATATTAAACATTTCATTATCAAAGGAAAACATTTTAAGGGTGGGTAAGGGTTGGAAATTTTCGTATTGGGTACAATGTTCACTCTTTGGGTGATGGGTATAATAGAAGCCCAGTCCCCATCATTGCACAATACACCTATGTAACAACCTGCACATGTACCCCAGAATCTAAAATAAAACAAAATAGGCTGGGCACAGTGGCTCATCCCCATAATCCCAGCACTTTGGGAGACTGAGGCAGGTGGATCACCTGAGGTCAGGAGTTCGAGACCAGGCTGGCCAACATGGTGAAACCCCATCTCTACTAAAAATACACACACACACACACACACACACACACACAAAAGTAGCAGGGTGTGGTGGCGGGCGCCCATAATTCCAGCTACTTGGGAGGCTGAGGCAGGAGAATTGCTTGAACCCGGGAGGTGGAGGTTACAGTGAGCTGAGATTGCAACATTGCACTCCATCCAGCCCGGGCAACAGAGCAAGACTCTGTCTCAATAAATAAATAAATAAACAAACAAACAAACAAACAAATAAATAATAAAATAACATTTCGCCATTTTGACCAATAATAATAATAATAATAAAACATGTAAAAATGGTTGGAAGGCCAGGCACGGTGGCTCACACCTGTTATTGCAGCACTTTGGGAGGTCGAGGCAGGTGGATCACTTGAGCCCAGGGGCTCAAGATGAACCTGGGCAACATGATGAAACCCCATCTCTACAAAAAATACAAAAAGTAGTCGGGTGTGGTGGCATACACCTGTAGTCCCAGCGACTCGTGGGGCTGAGGTGGGAGGATGAATGGCTTGAGCCAGGGAGGTGGAGGTTGCAGTGAGCCAAGATCATGCCACTGCACTCCAGCCTGGGCAACAGAACAGAGCCAGACCCTGTCTCAAAAAAAAAAGAAGAAAAAAGAAAGGTTGGAAAAGAAGAATTGGAAGGGAATGAATGATCACTAAAAACTCCAACACTCATGCAGTGCAGTGACGAAAGTTCTTCAGAGCAAACTAGAACTAGTCATTCCTTCAAATAATAGCACATCTTATATATATATATAAGAGAGAAATTGTAAAAACAAACTAAATGAAAACCACACACATATACACTTATTTGCTGAATAGCAATGTTCTATTCTTCATTTAATCACAAAAGGCCTCAAAAGAAAGCCTGCAGACTTAACCAATCCCCTCTGCCAATGTCTATTGTGCCTTCTTTACAGCCAGACTTGCTGAATTCTCCCAATATTGGGGAGATCCTCTGCCAATGTTGCTGTCAATCACAGTCAAGTTACTGACACTACAGTGTAAGGCTATTAAGCCTTCTAATACTTTGGCAAAGAATAGTACCAATGAGATAAAGTTGCACATAGTTACCAAGGCAACTGGCAATTTTGATAACATAATTTTTGTTTGTTTGTTTTTAAGACTTATGTTTGGCACACACAGGTTATAACTGTGACTACCTTGATTCATCAATCTACGTAATTGCTCTGCGTTAGTTTAGTCTATGCATGGTACTTCAATATAATCAGATGCTGCAACATTTCATTTAAAACTCTGAGCCAGTGTGAGTAACTTACATTCAAAAAACAAAACAAAACAAAAACTGTGACCTGGGCCAGGCGTGGTAGCTCACACTTGTAATCCCAGCACTTTGGGAGGCCAAAGCAGGCGGATCACTTGAGGTCAGGAGTTTGAGACCAGCCTGGCCAACATGGCTAAACCCCTTCTCTACCAAAAATACAAACATTAGCTGGGCATGGTTGTGGGTGCCTGTAATGCTAGCTACTCAAGAGGCTGAGGCACAAGAATCGCTTGAACTCAGGAGGCAGAGGTTGCAGTGAGCCGAGACGGTGCCACTGCACTCCAGCCTGGGCAACAGAGGGAAACTCTGTCTCAAAAAAAAAAAAAAAAAAAAAAAAGGGACTGGGCATAAGAGGTCACACCTATAATCCCAGCAACTAGGGAGGCTGAGGAGGAAGAATCGCTTGAGCTTAAGAATTAGGGGGCCCAGTGAGCTATGATGATGCCATTGCACTCCAACCTGGGTGCAGAGTTTGTTTTGAGACCCCTACTCAAAACAAACAAACAGAAACTCTGGTTATCTGTCACAACTAAAATTCAGAACTGATTTGCTTGAGCAAGTAAAATACATAAGATAATGCTATCTTGTCAGGTTCTCAAACCCCAATATTGAAATCACAGGAATGTCAATAGGAAAATGCACAAAATAAATAAAAGGATGACATATCTTAATTATTCTAAAACTTATTTGTGGCTTAAAAATGTAATCCAGCATTATTAATTAGAGAGGTTTTGAAGTGCTTTTTTTTTTCTTTTTCTAGACAGAGTCTCCTTCTATCAGACTGCAATGCCGTGTCATGATCACGGCTTATAGCAGCCTCTACCTCAAAAGATCCTCCCACCTCAGCCTCCCAAGTAGCTGGGACTACAGATATGCGCCACCACACCAACTAATTTTTAGATTTTTCTGTAGAAATAAGGGCTCCCTATGTTGCCCAGGCTAGTCCCAAACTCCTCAGCTCAAGTGAGCCTCCTGCCTTGGCCTCCCAAAGTGCTGGGATTACAAGTGTGAACCACTGCACAGGGCCTGAAGTATGTTTTTTTTTGAAACGGAGTTTCACTCTTGTAGCCCAGGCTGGAGTGCAATGGTGCGATCTCGGCTCACTACAACCTCCACCTCCCGGGTCCAAGCAATTCTCTTGCCACACTCTCCTGAGTAGCTGGAATTACAGGTGTGTGCCACCATGCCCAGCTAATTGTTTGTATTTTTAGTAGAGATGGAATTTCATCACATTGGCCAGGCTGGTCTCAAATTCCTGACCTCAAGTGATCCACACGCCTTGGTCTCCCAAAGTGCTGGGATTACACGTGTGAGCCACTGCGCCTGGCCCTGAAGTATGTTTTGATTACCAATAGAGCTAGTTCTGTGTCATACCTTTTTTTTCAATAGCACTTCCGAGTTTGTTTTTGCATGTTTATTTTTCCATATGAACTCTAGTATCAAATTGTTGGCATTTTGAGGGATTACAATTAAATTTATAAACTAATTTAGGAAGAACTAATATTTTAATATGTCAATCATCTAATCAAAAAATAAGTAGGGCATAGTAGCTCACCCCTGTAATCCCAGAACTTTGGGAAGCCAAGACAGGCAGATCACTTGAGGCCAGGAGTTTGAGATCAGCCTGGGCAACAAGGTGAAACCCTGTCTCTACTAAAAACACAAAAAACTAGCTGAGCCTGTGGTTCATGCCTGTAATCCCAGATACTTGGGAGGCTGAGGCACAAGAATTACTTGAATCTGGGAGGCAGAAGTTACAGTAAGTCGAGATTGTGCCGCTGCACTCCAGTCTGGGTGACAGAGCAAGACTCTGTCTCAAAAGAAAAAAAAATTTTTTTTAAAGGGATATCTTTCCATTTGCTTGTGTCTACGTTTGTATTTTTCAGGAAGTATTCAAATATTCCTCATATAGAATTTGCACATTTCTTGTTAAGTTTGTTCCTAAGTGTTTTATCTTCTTTACCGTTATTATAAGTGTATTTTTCCTCTACCATTATATTCACTAACAGATTATTGTTTATATACCTGAAGGTTATTTGTTTCTGCCTAGTATAATTTTGTATTCATATCTTATTGAGTTCTTTTACTGAATAAGTTAGTTTTATTATTAATTTTCTAAGGTTTTCCAGGAATAGAGTTATATCAAATGCAAATAGAAGTAGTTTTACTGTTTTACTTCTAATTCTTAAGCCTACAATTGATTTCTCTTGTCTAATTGCATAGGCTAAAATAGTATTAGCCTATGTTAATAGTAATGGAGTTAGTGAGTAATCTTGCCTTGTTCCCGAACTTAGTAGAAATGTCTTTGATGTTTCTCCATTAAAATACTGGCTTAAGAATTAAGGTAGATACAATTTATCTTATTAAGAAGTATCCATCAGAACGTCTACTTCTGGCTTTAATGGAATAACTGTGACTATGAGGGAGGAGAATAGGGAATTAGGGTAACCAAGGGTTAAGATATAAGCAAAAGAACAGCAGGTGCAGCCAATTCTAGGCAAGATTAGGCAATACACAGGCCACATCCTCACTCCCCTGATAACAGGACAGAAGCCTCCACTTCGGCCTCTGATTGGTCATGGGCCAGTCCTTCATTGTTACCAAATTCTTTTAGCCTAATAAAAACCCTAAAGAACATTGTAACTGGGGCTCTTGAGCCACTTGCTTGAGCCTGCTCCCACTCTGTGGAGTGTACTTACACGTCAATAAATCTGTGCTTTCATTGCTTCTTTCCTTGTTTCATTCTTTTGTTGCTTTGTTTGTGCATTTTGTTCAATTATTTGTTCAACGCACCAAGAACGTGGACAAGTCACAGTCAAGACCTTCCATCTGGTAACAACCAGATATGACCTTCTTCCATAAACAACTAGAAAACTGGACAAAATCTCTTTTGCAATTGTTTTCAGTCATTGAAAATAGGCAGCATAAGACTGTGATCCCTACGAGAAAGGAAACAAACTTGGCAAGCACTTTGATGGTTTCTACTTTCTAAAGGCAAGGAAGGCATATCAAAGAAGAATGTGATGGTTAAGAAGGATAAAAAGACTGAGGTAAATGAAATTTGTAAGACAAAGTACTAGAGAGGAGGAAGTGTCTAGAACAGTACTTATCACACTTTTTTTTTTTAGACAGAAGCTCACTGTTACCCAGGCTGGAGTACAGTGGCACAATTATGGCTCACCACAGCCTCAACCTCTGGGCTTAGGTGATGCTCCCACTTGAGCCTCCTGAGTAGCTGTGACTACAGGTGCACGCCACCATGCCTGGCTAATTTTGGTATTCTTTGTAGAGATGGATTTCACCATGTTGCCCAGGCTCGTCTTGAACGCCTGTGCTCAAGCAATCTGCCTGCCTGTCTTGGCCTCCCAAAGTGCTAGGACTACAGGCATGGACCCCTGCACCTGGCCATAATTTTTTTTCTCATTATCATCCCTCCCACTGAAAGAACCTTTTCAGACATGTTTTCCTAATTGTCCCTCCATGAAATTTTAATACCACATGTATGCTGTATATCTGTTATGTACCATATCTATGTCTGTGCTTTATACATTAAGTGAGTAAAATTTTTTCACCCTCCCAAACCAATTTTTGCCCCTTTGGGGGAAATATTATTTTGTTGAGAATGAATGCCCTAGAATAAATTCTACTGTAAACCCATCCTAAAATAGCTTAAAATGTACCTCAGAAGGATTATGGTGATCCACTTAATTTTTCTGCCAGCCTGAATAAAACCCAAAACTTTTAAAAATAATATTAAAAATCCAGTTATTCAACAATGTAAAATTCTTTACTGATCAAATTTAGGCATATGAAGAAGCAGAGAAATGTGACCCATAACAAAAAGAAAAACCAGTCAGTAGAAATAAATCCAGAAATGGCAGAGATGATGGAATTAACCAGCAAAGCAGACCTTGGGTGAGCCCCAGTACTGTGCTGGTCTGCAAGGCAACAAGTGCAACTCTGCACAGTGCCAGCTGTAGTGGCCACTGGAGTGCCCATGTCACCCCTCCCCCAACTCCAAGCAGCCTAGTACCTGGAGAGTCTCCTTCTAATGAGGGGAAGAGAGGGAAGAGGAAGAGCAAGAGACTTTGCCTGGCAACCTAGGAATTCTCCCTTATCTTACCCAAGTTCAGCAAGGTTGTATATCTAGGAAGCTTCAAGAGTCACAGCATTCCTGGGCTTAGGACATCCCCTAGTGCTAAAATGCCTGCAGTGACTGCAGATGTAAGTCACAATATTCAATCCCCTTCAAACTCATGGAAAGCCCTCTCAAAAAGAATAGGTACAAACAAGCCCCGATTGCAAAGATTAGAATAAGTACCTAACTCCTCAATGCCCAGACATCAACAAATGTCCACTGGCTGGGCATTGTGGCTGAGACAGGAGAAAAAAAATTATATATAAGAAAGATAGATAGATAGATAGATAGGTAGGTAGATAGATAGATAGATAGAGCCGGGCACGGTGGCTCATGCCTGTAATCCCAGCACTTTGGGAGGCTGAGGCGGGCAGATCACGAGGTCAGGAGATCGAGACCGTCCTGGCTAACACAGTGAAACCTCGTCTCTACTAAAAATACAAAAAATTAGCCAGGCATGGTGGCAGGTGCCTGTAGTCCCAGCTACTCGGGAGGCTAAGGCAGGGGAATGGCATGAACCCGGGAGGCAGAGCTTGCAGTGAGTGGAGATTGCGCCACTGCATTCCAGCCTGGGCAGCAGAGTGAGACTCTGTCTCAAAAAAAAAAAAAAAAAGATAGATAGATAGATAGATAGATAGATAATTTAATTTTTTAAACGTCTACAAGCATCAAGAACATTTAGGAATATTCTTGACTTCACTAAACACACTAAATAAGACACCAGTGACTGATCCTGGAATGACAGAAGTATGTAGCTTTTAGATAGGGAATTAAAAATAGCTGTCTTAAAGAAGCTCAACAAACTTCTAGATAACACAGAGAAGAAATTCAGAATCCTATCAGAGAAATTTAACAAAGAGACTGAAATAATTTTTTAAAAAGCAGAAATTCTGAAACTGAAAAATTCAATTAACAAACTGAAAAATGTAACTGGGCACAGTGGCTCATGCCTGTAATCCTAGCACTTTGGGAGGCCGAGGCGGGTGGATCACGAGGTCAGGCGTTCAAGACCAGCCTGGCCAAGATGGTGAAACTCCGACTCTACTAAAAATACAAAAACTAGCCGGGCATGGTGGTGGGCACTTGTAATCCCAGCTATTCAGGAGGCTGAGGCAGAGAATTGCTTGAACCCGGGAGGCGGAGGTTGCAGTGAGCCGAGATTGTGCCACTGCACTCCAGCCTGGGTGACAGAGCAAGACTCCATCTCAAAAAAGAAAAGAAAAGAAAAAAAAATGCATCAGAGTCTCTCAATCGCAGAAGAAAGAACTAGTGAGCTCAAAGACAAGCTACGTGAAAATATACAGTCAAAAGAGAAGGAAAAAATGAATGAGAAAACAAATGAAGCATGCCCACAAGATCTAGAAAATAGCATCAAAAGGTCAAATCTAAGAGCTATTTGCCTTAAAGAGGATGTAGAGAAAGAGATTGAGCCAGAAAGTTTATTCAAATAAATAATAACAGAAAACTTTCTAAACCTAGAGAAAGATGTGAATATCCAGGTATAGGAAGGTCAAAGAACACCAAGTAGATACAACCCAAAAAAGACAACCTTGAGGCATGTAATAATCAAACTCTCTCTCTCGCTCCCTTTTCTTTCTTTTTTTTTTTTTTTTAATTTGAGATTTTGTCTCACTCTGTTGCCCAGGCTGGAGTGCTGTGGTACAATCTTGGCTTACTGCAGCCTCAACTTTCCAGGCTTAAGCAATCCTCCTGCCTTAGCCTCCCAAGGAGCCAGGACTACAAGCACCACCATGCCGGCTAATTTTTTTAATTTTTTGTACAGATGGAGTGTCACTATGTTGCCCAGGCTGATCTCGAACTCCTGGGCTCAAGCAATCCTCCCTGCTCAGCCTCCCAAAGTGCTGGATTACAGGCGTGAGCCACTGTACCTGATCCAAACTCTCAAAGGTCAATGATAAAGAAAGGATTCTAAAAGTGGCAACAGAAAAGAAGCAAATAACATACAATAAAGCTCCAATATATCTGGCAGTGGACTTCTTAGCAAAATCCTTACAGGCCAAGAGGAGTGAAATTACATATTCAAAGTGCTGAAGAAAAAAATTTTCAACCTAGAATATCATATCCAGCAAGATTATCCTTCAAACATGAAGGAGAAATTCTTTCCCAGACAAACAAAAGCTGAGGGATTTCATCAACACCAGACCTGTCTTACAAGAAATGTTAATGGAAATTCTTCAATATAAAAGAGAGGGACATTAATGAGCAATAATAAATCATCTGAGGATATAAAACTCACTGGTAATAGTAAGTACACAGACAAATACAGAATACTCTATCCCTGTAATTTTGGTGTATAAACCACTCATATCTTTAGTAGGAAGACGAAAAGACAGTCTATCAACAATAATAACTACAACAATTTTTAAGAGATAGACAATATAAAAAGATCTAGAGACAACAAAAAGTCAAAAAGTTAGGGAGTTGGAATTAAAATGTAGAGTATTTTACTTTTCTCTTTGCTCGTTTTTTTTCTCTTCTTTGTAATCATAGTTAAGTTGTTATCAGTTTAAAATAATTGGTTAGCCAGGTGCAGTGGTGTGTGCTTGTATCCCAACTACTCAGGAGGCTGAGGTGGTAGGATCACAAGTTTGAGCCTAACTTGGGCAAAAGAGTAAGACCTGTCTCAAAAAATTTTTAATATAATTGACTGTAAGATGTTATTTGTAAGCCTCATGGTAACCCCCCCCCCAGCACACACACAAAATAATAGAACACAAAAAATAAAAAGCAAGAAACTAAAACATACTACCAGAGAAAATTACTTTTACACAAGAGAAAGAAGTAAAAGGCATCCAAATTTGAAGAAGTAAAATTATCCTTGTTTACAGACAATATAATCTTAGATTTAGAAGAACCTAAAGACCACCAAGGCCAGGTACAGTGGCTCACACCTATAATCCCAGCACTTTGTGAGGCCAAGGTAGGTGGATCACTTGAGGCCAAGAGATTGGCACCAGTCTGAGCAACATGGTGAAACCCTATCTCTACAAAAAATACAAATGTTAGCTGAGTGTGGTGACATGCACCTGTATTCCCAGCTACTTGGGAGGCTGAGGCAGGAGAATCACTGGAACCTGGGAGGCAGACGTTGCAATGAGCGAAGATTGGGCCGCTGCACTCTAGCCTGGACAACACGGCAAGACTCTGTCTCAAAAAAACAAAACAAAACAAAAAAAAAACTCCACCAAAACCTCTTAGAATTGATAAACAAATTCAGTAAAGTTGCAGGATATAAAATCAGCATACAAACTTTGTTTTTGTGGTCTTATAAAATCAACATACAAACATTCTATATTGGCATATAGAAATGAACAATACGGGAAAAAAAAAACAAGAAAGTAATCTCATTTACAATAGCTACAAAAAAAAAAAAAAGATAGAAATAAACTTAACCAAAGGAGTGAAATATTTCTACAATGAAAACTGTAAAACATTGATGAAATAAATTGAAAAGGATACCAAAAAATGGAAAGATATTCCATGTTCATGGATTGGAGAATCAATATTGGTAAAATGTTTATACTACCGAAAACAATCTACAGATTAAATGCAATCCCCATCAAAATACCAACAATCTGGATAGAAGAATATTTGAGGAATTAAAAAAAAGATATAAAAGACTCATGTCTGTAATCTCAGCACATTGGGAGGCCCAGACAGGCAGATCACCTGAGGTCGGGAGTTCAAGACCAGCCTGACCAACATGGAGAAACTTCATTTCTACTAAAAATACAAAATTAACTGGGTGTGGTGGTTCATGCCTATAATCCCAGGTACTTGGGAGGCTGAGGCAGGAGAATCACTTGAACTCAGCAGCTGGAGGTTGTGATGAGCCAAGATTGCGCCATTGCACTCCAGCCTGGGCAATAAGAGTGAAACTCTGTCTCGGGGGGAAAAAAAAAGATATAAATAAAAAAATAAAATGATGTTTTTCACAAAACTAGAAAAAAATATTCTAAAATGTGTATGGAACCACAAAAGACACAGAACAGTCAAAGCCATCCGGAGCAAAAAGAACAAAGCTGGAGGCATCACTTTACCTGACTTCAAATTATACTACAGAATTATAGTAACCAAAACAGCATGGTACTGGCAAGAAAAACAGACACATTGTGCAATAGAACAGCATAGAGAACCCAGAAGTAAAATTAATGCATTTACAGTCAACTCATTTTTGACAAAGGTGCTAAAAACATACATTGGGGGAGAGGATCGTGTCATCAATAAATGGTGCTGGGAAAATGGATAGCCATAGGCTATCCCTCATCATACACAAAAATCAAATCAAAATGGATTAAAAACTTAAACCTAAGACCTGGAACTATGAAACCACTAAAAGAAAACATTGGGGAAACTCTCTAGGACACTGGTCTGGTAAAGATTTCTTGACTAAGACCACAAAAGCACAAGGCAACCAAAGTAAAATGGACAAATAGGATCCTATCAAGCTAAAAAGCTTCTGCACAGCAGAGGAAACAATTAACAAAGAAAAGGGACAACCCTTTTCTTTGTTGGGAGAAAACTACCCATCTGACAAGGGATTAATAATCAGAATACATAAGGAGTGCAAGCAACACAATAGGAAAAAAAAACGAAACAAAACAAAACCTAATTCTAAAATGGGCAAAAGATCTGAATATGTATTTCTCAAAAGAAAACATACTAATGGCCAACAGTCCTGGAGTCAGTCTGCAAAATCGTGGTATACGAAAAGTCACGCCTCCATATACATGGGTTTTGCATCTGGCGAATACTGTTTGATCAAAAAAAATCCACATCTAAGTGGACTCATGTAGTTCAGACTCAGATTGTCCAAGATTTAACTGTACTGTTTCTTCTCTGCCTGTCTTCCATTTCAACCACTTTCTCTCTGACTCTTTTTACTTCTGAAGAAAACAGTCCACCAACTTGGTAAAGAGATAACTTCCAATTAAAAACATCTGAGCTACAACAGATGCAGAGAGAATCTTATCTGAAACTTCCCTTATCTGACTAACACAGAGCCTTAGGAGACATAGCTGCCACAAATCCTCAGAGGTCTCCGGTTACAGAAGCACTGACCTTGGACATCAAGACACTTTCTAAAGAATTGTATAAAGCTGGGCGCGGTGGCTCACACCTGTAATCCCAGCATTTTGGTAGGCAGAGGCAGGTGGATCACTTGAAGCCAGGAGTTTGAGACCAGCCTGGCTAACATGGTGAAATCCTGTCTCTACTAAAAATACAAAAATTAGCTGGGTGTGGTGACAACTATCTGTAATCCCAGCTACTCGGGAGGCTGAGGCAGGAGAATCACTTGACCCCAGAAGGCAGATGTTGCAGTGAGCAGACATTGCACCACTGCACTCCAGCCTGGGGAACGAGAGTGAAACTCCGTCTCAAAAAAAAAAAGTTGTACGAACAAGACTCATAAGAAGCTTCCATTCTTTGAAGTCCTAAAGCTCCGCTGGGGTGGTATATAGGTTGGTATATAAACTTTTACCTCCAACTGTTCAGGGAGCTGCTCTCTCTACAAGGGTGCACCCACATGTATATTTTTCCCCTGTTACTCTATTGCCATTTAATTCACAGGTCCCCAACCAGCTGGACTTAGGTTGGTGTAGGAGAAGTCTTTCTTCTGAACACTTTTCTCTTGATTTCATTTTTATCCTCTTGGTTTTTCCAAAGCAAACATGTACAAATAGGATCACATCAAGCAAAATTGTCTTTCTTCAATGCCCCTTATTACATTTCCACTTGAATTTATTCTCCTTTGAGTGCCTTATAATGTAGACTTTATTTCTGAAATCATTTTGTCTGTTTCTTCTTTCCTGAGTTCAATGAACTCTTAATTTAGTCCTTCAAAGCAGGGGGATGTCCATTTGCTTTTAATTTTTGAATTTTTGTTTCAAGATGGCTTTTCTTTCTTTCTTTTTTTTTTTTTTGATAAATTTATGAGGTACAAGTATAATTTTGTTACATGCATAGATTACATAGTGGTCAAGTCAGGGCTTTTAGGGGGTCTACCACTCAAGTAATATACATTATACCCCTTAAGTAAAGGGTACTCAGCTACTCGAAAGGCTGAGGTGAGAGGATTGCTTGAGCCTGAGAGTTCAAGTCCAGCTTGGGCAGCATGATGAGACCCTGTCTCAAAGGAAAAAAAAAAAAAAAAAAAGCTAAAGGGTGATTTGTCATATCCTCAAATGTTTGCCTAAAGATGACAATTTATTCAGTTTGGTGTGTTGTGTTACAGCATTTTTCTTCTGCTTCATGGTAATTTTTCTTTTGGAGGGAAATGTAGAAATGTTCATCACTTGAGCTATTTTGGTTCTCATTTTCTATTTTCTTACAGAAACTTTTAATCTGTTTTTGGCATTTATTTTTTGGAATTAGAGTGGTCTCCAAGATTCTTAGTTGAATGGCGTCCCCTTCTGTCAGTGTAGTGAAGTATAAGTTTTTTGTTTTTTGGTTTTTTTTGAGAAGTTTTGGTCTTTCTTGTTGCCCAGGCTGGAGTGCAATGGCGTGATCTCGGCTCACCGCAACCTCCACCTCCGGGATTCAAGCGATTCTCCTGCCTCAGCCTCCCGAGTAGTTGGGATTACAGGCATGCGCTACCACGCCCGGCTAATTTTGTATTTTTAGTAGAGACGGGGTTTCTCCACGTTGGTCAGGCTGGTCTCGAACTCCCGACCTCAGGTGATCCGCCCGCCTCGGCCTCCCAGAGTGCTGGGATTATAGGCGTGAGCCACTGTGCCCGGCCTGAAGTACAAGTTTTTTTTTTTTTTTAAATGCGGTAGTTCTTTTTAAATTTGGCAGAAGGAGGTGGGCAGTGTGTGTGTGTGTGTGTGTGTGTGTGTGTGTGTGTGTGTGTGTTAGGTTTTTTTTTTTGAGACAGAGTTTTTCTCTCTCACCCAGGCTGGAGTGCAGTGATGCCATCCTAGCCCACTGCAGCCTCGAACTCCAGCGATGAATACAGCAGTTCTTAAAGTGTGATTCAGGTCCCCAAAACCTTTCAGGTAGCCGCAAAGTCAAAACTACTTTAATAATATACTAATATGTTTTTGTCTTTCTCACCTTCATTTTCTTAACATATTTTCTTAACATTTCTTAAGGTATGGAGCTTTCTTTTTCTTTTCTTCTTCTTCTTCTTTTTTTTTTTTTTTTTTTTTTGAGATGGAGTCTCATGCAATGGCATGATCTCGGCTCACTGCAACCTCTGCCTCCCAGGTTCAAGCGATTCTCCTGCCTCAGCCTCCCAAGTAGCTGGGATTACAGGTGCATGCCACCATGCCTGGCTAATTTTCATGTTTTTAGTAGAAACGGGATCTCATCATGTTGGCCAAGCTGGTCTCAAACTCCTGACCTCAAATGATCCACCTGCATCGGCCTCTCAAAGTGCTGGGATTACAGGCATGAGTCACAGTGCCTGGCCCACAAGTATGGACTTTTCTAGGAGCTACAGGACAAGTGATATTGCATCAGATTGAATTTAGACATGCAGGTATAAGACCAGCTGTCTTCTGTTTAGCCAGATATGAAGAGATTTGCAAAAATGTAAAATAATGCCACTCTTCTCATGAAATTTTTTGTTTTGGAATATAGTTATTTTTCGTTTAAAAATTAATTATGCTATTATGTAATCAGTTTATTATTCTTTTAAATTAATTCCTAAAATACTTTTTAAATTCTCAGTTTTAATATTTAATATAGTCAATGTTGATAGATATAACCTACAAATACAAAAGCTCTTTAGGGTACTCATTTCAAGAGTGTAACAAAGTCCTGAAACCAAAAAAGTCTGAGAACTGCTGCTTTAATGGATGGCTCTGTGTGTGTGTGTGTACATGTGTGTATGTGTGTGCGTGTGTGTGTGTGGTGGGAATTGTATCTCCTGCAAGTTTTGGGTTCTGTTTTGTGTTACATGCCCTACATTTTCCTCTTTTGATTCTTTTTTTTTCCCCTTGGTACTCACTGGTTATAGCACCTTTTGATTCTTTTCCTCTTCACCACCTAATC
This sequence comes from Chlorocebus sabaeus, assembly GCF_047675955.1. NCBI lineage: Eukaryota > Metazoa > Chordata > Mammalia > Primates > Cercopithecidae > Chlorocebus > Chlorocebus sabaeus. The sequence goes on from NC_132923.1 coordinate 92,844,010, forward strand.
TTCAAAGGGTGCCTATCCTTTCCTTTCTTGCATTCTCTTCCCCCAGAAGCGCGACTTTTCTGAGGTTGTCTCCTTGAGGCTACGCTGCCCTTTTAAGTCCCTCCCCGTGGTCAGTGCTCTGATCTACAGGATTCATTTTCCATGTTGTTTCTCTTAGGGCGGATTTTCTCTTTAACACAATGATTTCAGATCAATCTTTGGCCTGCTGTTACCTGCCCCCTCTTCTCTTCCACAGTTTTTCCAGGACTGCCCTCGCTCTCCACAAAGATTTGCAGTAGAATCGTGAAAGCCATCTCACTGGAATTTAGTGTTTATTTTCTCTACTTACAGGTAATGTAAGGTTTAGGAATTCTCTGTCATCTAGTTATGCTGAGAATTTAGTTTTTGTTACCTTTTTTTTTTCTGTATCAGGAATTAGTAGTCAACAAACCTTTTTTTTTTTTTGTAGAGACAAGATCTCACTGTGTTGCCCAGGCTGTTCTAGAACTCCTCAAGAGATCCTCCTGCCTGGGATTACAGGTGTGGCAGCACCTGGCCAGCAAACTTTTTCTTAAAGGGCCATATAGTAAATAATTGAGGCTTGCAGGCTATACTGTCTCTCTCTCTCTCTCTTTTTTTTTTTTTTTTTTTTTTTTGAGACAGAGTCTCACTTCATCACCCAGGCAGTGTCATGGTCAGAGCTCACTGCAGCCTTGATCTCCCAGGCTCAAGGGATCCTCCCGCGTCAGCTCCCCGAGTAGCTGGGACTACAGGCTTGCACCACAATGCCTGGCTAACTTTTTGTATTTTTAGTAGGGACGGATTTTCACCATGTTGGCCAGGCTAGTCTCGAATTCCTAGACTCAAGTGATCCGCGTGCCTTGGCCTCCCAAAGTGCTGGTATTACAGGCATGAGCCATACACCCATCCCATACTGTCTCTATCACACTACTCAGCCTGCCTTTGTAACATGAATCACCCATACAATGCATGAACTAATTGATGTGTTGACAAAAACAGGTGCCTAGCCCACAGGACGTTATTTGCTGACCTTTGTTCTGTATGGTTATTTGGGATGTGAAGCGATTCCGATTTAGACAGCCACTATTATCTTTGGCAACTCAGAAGTTCATAGTGATTTGTACGGGTTCTTTATGCTTGCAAAATAAAATACAACTCTCTTTGTGGCAGGCACAGAGACGCACTGCCCAGATCCCCCTTCAAGGAAGAACTTGTTGCCCAGCTGCAGGGAGTGCATTAGGCAGACAGCCTCCAACTGTCAGCTATTTCAGGATCTGCCTCATCTGCAGAGAGCTGCTTCACCCAAGGTCATACGCTTCCCAGCAATTCGTAGCTGGTAGAAAGGCCCAGCTATTTTGGCCTAACTTAGAACACTTTGATGTACGGTGTTTGCTCCAGAGCTCCCTGCTGGGTTGGTTGAGGCTTTGTGGGGCCTGCTTCTCAGTTCAAGTTCTTCCTCTGCCTAATCCTGCTTCCTTCTCCTTCCTTTCACAAGAGTTGATCCCTACTAAGCTTCTTGCACCTCAGATTCCATCTCAGCATCTGCATCTGGAGAATCCAATCTATGACCCTCCTGGTAGTTATATGCATTGCAGATATTTTCCTCTGTGACTTGTGTTTGGTTATGCTCATTTTTCCCCCAACACAGTGTACCCCTGCCTTATTGCCCTTATTTTACGTTAGGTTATTCTCCCTCCTTCCTTGAAGAGTTAACACCTGGCTCACTGTGACTCTCTTCAGCACCATTCCTGTGATAATTACCGCTGATTTCAGTAGAGATGATCCTTTTAATGCTTTGGCCTCTCAGTTCCTTAGCATACGCTCCTCCTGTGGTCTTTTTATCCACCAAGTCAGCCACTCATCGCCGTAGTCATACCCTTGATTTTGTTACGACAAATTATTGCAACCCTTCTTTACTCCCAATTTCACACACCCCATTCTCCAATCAGCTCCTCCTATTTTCAGCTCACACCTAACACTCCAGCTCCAGTGATCACTACCTACAATGCATTCATCTTATCACCTTCTCACTGTGCTCTCATCTATCTCCTTCCTTCCTGTTACAGACTAAATTGTGTCCCCCACCAAAATTCATTTATTGAAACCCTAACCCCCAATGTGACTGTATTTGGAAATAGGGCCTGTAAAGAGGTAATTAAGGCTAAATGAAGTTGTAAGAGTGACCCTATCGCCTAGGACTAGTGTCCCTATAAGAACAGGAAGAAATCACCTTGGGCAAGGCTGAGAAAGGGCTACAGGGCAGCGGGAGTGCAGACTGAAAAGATGCACTTCTTTTTCCAGTTCTGATCCGGCCTGGGTCTGCCTCCTTCCTGAACAGGCCAGAGAATTCATCTAAATAGCCTAAGCACGCTGGGCGCAGTGGCTCACACCTGTAATCCCAACATTTTGGGAGGCCGAGGTGGGCAGATCACCTGAGGTCAGGAGTTCAAGACTAGCCTGGCCAACATGGCAAAACCCCATCTCTACTAAAAAAGTACAAAAATTAGCCAGGCATAGTGGCTGGCGCCTGTAGTCCCAGCTACTTGGGGGGCTAAGGTGGGAAGATCGCTAGAGCCTGGGAGGTCAAGGCTGCCGTGAGCTGTGATTGTGTCACTGCACTTCAGCCTGGGTGACAGAGCAAGACCCTGCCTCAAAAATAAATAAATAAAAATAAGAGTGCTTGGCAGCTTGATCAGGCTATGCCAGGAACCCATCTCTCAAGCAGCAGCTCTTCTCCTGTGCCATTGTCAGTTTTGTCCTGTCTGAGTCCACGGGACTCTTCTGTCTGATGGTGGCCTTCCTCATCCTCTCCATCATGTGAAGCTCCATGGAGATCACCTACCCATACCTGCTTCTGTGACCTCATGCCATTCCTGGTGTTGGAATGTGCCAAGGTTTGCCATTAAACACACATTTCGCTCTCTCTCTCTCTCTATATATATATGTACACACACACACATATATACACACACACATATATACATATACACACACACACACACACACACACATATATATATATGAAGAGGCACCAGAGGTCTCTCTGCACAGTCACAGAGGAAAGGTCATGTGAGGACAGCCAGAAGGCAGATGGTTACAAGCCAGGAAGAAGGGCCTCACTAACAACCTACCTTACCGTGCTTGTACCTCCATCCTGGATGTCCAGCTTCTAAAATAAGGAGAAAATAGTCAGGTGTGGTGGCTCACACCTATAATCCCAGCACTTTGGGAGGCTGATGTGGGAGGATCATTTGAGGTCAAGAGTTTGAGACCAGCCTGGGCAACATAGGGAGACCCTGTCTTTAAAAAAAAATTTTTTTTTGTTTTAATTAGCTGGGTGTGGTGGTGCACACATGTAGTCCTAGCTACTTGGGAGGCTGTGGTGAGAGGATCGCCTGAGCCCAGGGAGGTGGAGGCTACAGTGAGCCATGATCACACCACTGCAATACAGCCTGGGAGACAGAGCAAGACCTTATCTCAAAATAAACAAACAAAAAAATGATGACAAAATAAATGTCTGTCGTTGAAGTCACCCATTCTGCGGTATCTTGTTATGGCAGCCTGAACCGACCAATGTGCCTCCTCACCCAGTTTAAATTCCATGCTCAGTCATAATCAGCCATTGCAATTACCCTCGACTGTATTATCAACCCTCAATTTGTATGACTTGCTTGGCAAAACCGAAACCCTCGTGAAATCCAATTCTTCTATATCTACATCGATGCTGCCGAATATGGCTGAAGAAAAGCAACTGTGTTGACTGGACTACTTTAAATTCATGACCACTTACCTCAAGTGGGCACTTAACTTCCTGGCAATTATTCTACATTTTTCTAGTCCATTAACTCTCCTCCTCTCTGAGTTAATTATTTCACAGCTTTTCCTCCCTCTTTATACATGTTCCATCCTAACTCTCTGTTGATGACCTTGTTTCCTATTTCACTAATAGAGGCCACCAGGAGAGAACTCCCACAGCCAAGGCAACTCCACCAAGGCAACAGCATCCTTACACATACTCTGCCTTCTCTCCCGGCTGGCTGTGCCCTCTCTTTGCTCCTGCAATTTCCCTAACTCTCCTGTACCGTTGCTATTCACTCTCCAGTAGATAATCACTATCAGGATGTGAAGATGCTGTACGAGCTTCCAAACTCTCCCAAAACCCAGGAAACAAAAAGGCAAAGGCTAAGTTTTTTCTTATTTCTCCTTCCAGTTATTGTACTGTTTCTCTGCTTTTATTATTTATTTATTTATTTATTTTTGAGATGCAGTTTCGCTCTTGTTGCCCAGGCTGGAGTGCAATGGTGCGATATCGGCTCACTGCAACCTCCGCTTCCCGAATTCAAGCAATTCTCCTGCCTCAGCCTCCCAAGTAGCTGCGATTACAAGAATGCGCCACCACACCTAGCTAATTGTCTATTTTTAGTAGAGATGGGGTTTCTCCATGTTGCTTAGACTGGTCTCAAAGTCCTGACCTCAGGTGATCTGCCCACCTTGGCCTCCCAAAGTGCTGGGATTACAGGTCTGAGCCACCATGCCCTGCTGTCTCTGTTCTCTTTTAAAGCACAATCCCTTAACACAAGTGTCTATACTCAGCGTCTCTCCACTTTCCCTCCATCTGGTCTCTCCAGTACCCCCTCGTAAGATTTTCACCCCGTGCTCCTCCAAGGCTAGTCTGCTCTTGCTTCCCGTCTTACTGGAAGACCAGTAGCATTTGACAGAGTTGGTCACTCCCTCCTCCTTGGACACCTTTTCTTCACTCGGTTTCCAGAACAGCATCATCTCCTGCTTATTGCTACCTCAGTCTACCTCAGTGAAAAGCTTTACTGGTTCCTCCACATCTCCCACACCTCCAGTAATAACAGGAATGTACCAGGCCATTGCTCTCTCTCTCCCTCCATTTTTTTTTTTTTTTTTTTTTTTTTGAGACAGAGTCTCTATTCTATCACCCAGACTGAAGCACAATGGCATGATCATAGCTCACTGCAGCCTCGAACTCGTGGGCTCAAATGATCCTCCCACCTCAGCCTCCTGAATAGCTGAGACTACAAGCACACACTACCATGCCCAGCTAACTTTCTATTTTTTATTTTTATTTTTTGTAGAGATGGGGTTTTACTACGTTGCCCAGGCTTGTCTCGAACTCCTGGGCCCAAATGATCCTCCCACCTTGGTCTCCCAAAGTGCTAGGATTATAGGCGTGAGCCACCATGTCCAACTTCTCTTTCTTAATGGAATTTAAGCAACATTTATTACTCATGGCCTTGGAATGCTCTTCCCTCAGAAAGCCACATGGCTCACCGTTACTTCCTTCCAGCTTTCTTCAAAGGTTCGCTTCTCAGTGAAGCTTTGTCCTGACTACCCAGCTGAAAATTGCAATCCTCTTCTCTCTACCATGTACATACTGTCTATCTGCTTTCCTTCCTTTATTTTTCTCTGTAGGTATGACCTAACATAATATATAATTTACTTCTGTACCTTGTTTGTTTTCTGTCTTCCTCTTTAGAACATGAGCTCCAGGAGGGAAGGCGTTTTTGCCTGCTTTAGACACTTTATCCCCAGCAACTACAACAGCGCCTTGTATATATGTATGTATAGCAGGCACTCAATAAACATTCACTGAATGAACGAACAGTAATGCTCACTTGCCCATAAATATAAGTACCTCATCTTTTACCACAAAGGATATTTGTAAATATTTAGGTTGTTTCTATCCAGATTATGGCTTGGCAACTCATTTTTTTTTTAATTTTTATTTTTTTGTAGAGACAGGGTCTCACTATGTTGCCCAGGATGGTCTTGAACTCCTGAGAAACTCAGCAATGAGCAAAGGCTTACACAGTCACCACCAATCAAAAGCTTTTTTTTTTTTTTTGAGACAAGATCTTGCTCTGTTTGCCCAGGCTGGAGTGCAGTGGTGCGATCAAAGCAAGCTGCAATCTTGACCTCCTAGACCTAAGTCATCCTCCCACCTCAGCCTCATAAGTAACTAAGACCACAGGCACAAGCTACCATATCTAGCTAATTTTTTTTTTTTTTTTTTTTTTTTTTTTTGAGACGGAGTCTCGCTCTGTCGTCCAGGCTGGAGTGCAGTGGCTGAATCTCGGCTCACTGCAAGCTCTGCCTCCCGGGTTTACGCCATTCTCCTGCCTCAGCCTCCCTAGTAGCTGGGACTACAGGCGCCCGCCACCTCGCCCGGCTAGTTTTTTTGTATTTTTTAGTAGAGACGGGGTTTCACCGTGTTAGCCAGGATGGTCTTGGTCTCCTGACCTCGTGATCCGCCTGTCTCGGCCTCCCAAAGTGCTGGGATTACAGGCTTGAGCCACCGCGCCCGGCCTATCCAGCTAACTTTTAAACATTTTTGTGGCTGGGCGTGGTGACTCACACCTGTAATCCCAGCACTTTGGGAGGCCGAGGCGGGCAGATCACGAGGTCAGGAGATCAAGACCATCTTGGCTAACACGGTGAAACCCCGTCTCTACTAAAAAATACCGAAAAAAAAATTAGCCGGGTGTGGTGGCGGGCACCTGTAGTCCCAGCTACTCTGGAGGCTGAGGCAGGAGAATGGCGTGAACCCAGAGGCGGAGCTTGCAGTGAGCGGAGATCGTACCACCGCACTACAGCCTGGGTGACAGAGCGAGATTCCGTCTCAATAAAATAAAATAAAATAAAATAAAATAAAATAAAATAAAATAAAATAAATAAATAAAAATTTTGTAGAGATGAGAGCTCACTATGTTGGTCAGGCTGGCCTCAAATTCCTGAGCTCAAGCGATCCTCCCACCGTGGCTTCCCAAAGTGCTGGGATTATAGATGTAAGCAACTGTACCTGGCAAAAACTTTTTAAGAGCTTCGCTTTCAGGATTAGGCAACTTTAACCTTCAACAGTGATCATAACCCTTAGTTTTCAGGTCAAATCATAGGGAAATGTGTAATGTCTTACTGACACACTAATCCCATCGCTCCTCATACCACCCACAACTAGCTGGGGGATAGTAGAAAGCCAAAATGGGATTTTGAAAAATAAATTGGTTAAAATGTGTCGACCAAAACGGCCAGATGTCTTGCCCATAATTCTCAAGAATTATGTACAGGCACATGCAACTTCCTTCTACAGTTCCAGTGACCATCCACTTGGAAAACATTTAGGTATAAAATGGGATTTTGCTAGATTTTCACAAAGCATTACTGAAGTGTGTCCAAACTTTCCATGCACAGAAACAAGAGTCTAAACAATCACCTTGGTGAAACTGAGCTGGAGGCTTAATATACATGACGATTAATCAGAGGAAAGAAGCATCACTTGAACTTTCCTAGAGAGGACCGTCCCGGCTTGTCCTCACCACGCGTGCACCCTGGACCAGGCTTCTCAACTTGAGAAGATGTCTGCCTCAGGGGCATGGCAGCTTCTTGTGCCTTTTTTTTGTTAGAGTCTCGCTGTGTTGCCCAAGCTGGAATGCAGTAGCGCAATCTTGGCTCACTATAACCTCCGACTCCTGGCTTCAAGGGATTCTCCTTCCTCAGCCTCCCAAGTAGCTGGGATGACAGGCGCCCGCCACCACGCCCAGCTAATTTTTGTATTTTTAGCGGAGATGGGGTTTCACCATGTTGGCCAGGCTGGTCTTCAACTCCTGACTTTGTGATCCACCCGCCTCAGCCTCCCAAAGTGCTGGGATTACAGGCGTGAGCCACCGCGCCCGGCTCTTGTGCCTATTTCACGAACTTTTAGCCTTAAGAACAACTTGGTGGATATTTTCTGTTGGCTTATTATTTGCTCCCTGGATGCCAACTGAGCAGGAGGCTGGGAGTGGGCTAGTTTGTGAGCAAGGTAAGAGGTTCCAACTTTAAAGAGAATAATTCTGTTACCAACCTCTATTCTGCAAGGAAAACACTTAAGCAGTTAGCAATTTTCTCTCATTTGACCAAAAAAAAAAAAAAAAAAAAGCCCCTACTCAATTCTTACCTCAAAAGTTTAAAGGTCGCTAAGTGCGGTGGCTCATGTCTGTAATCCTAGCACTTTGGGAGGCAGAGACAGGAGGCTTGCTTGAGCCCAGGAGTTTGAGCCCAGCCTGGGTAACATAGCAAGGCCCCATCTCTACAAAAAAAAAAAATTTTTTAATTAGCTGGGTGTGGTGGCATGCCCCATAGTCCTAGCTACTTAGGAGGCTGAGGTGAGAGGATTGTTTGAGCTTACGAGTTTGAAGGTGTAGTGGCCTATGATGGCACCACTGCACTCCAGCCTGGGCAATGGAGTGAGACCCTGTCTCAAAAACAAACAAAAACAAAAGTTTAAAGACACAGTGAGTGTGCCGGCCCCCTCTGCTCTATGAACGAGGACCAAACGATGAGGTCAGCTTTACCAAGCAGTTATCACAGTGCTGGTCACATTGTCCCTTCTGAATGTATCAGTTTGGCTTTGGGTCTCATTTCTAAGATACAGACAACTTGCCAAACGAAGGTAATAAGGATCTTCCCCTCCAGAAAGAATAGAATTACCCAAAAGAGCAAGAAAAGTTTTAAAATGACTGATGGACCTTTGTCTGAATACTGGTATATGGCTTTTGTGTGTCAAAAATCCAGGGATAAAAATATTACACTTTCTTTAAACTATCCCTTCTGTTCATAAAGAAACTTCATATCTCTGAGTGTTGAATCTGTTCTCAGGGGACCCCCATGATACCAATGTCCCTCATCTAGGGAGACTTTTGAAGCCTGGGGACACACACACACACACACAAAAATTGTTTCTGACTGCTGCTGGTCTAGGACCAATAAAACCCTCCGAATGCACACAGTCCCCAGCGCAATTTCCGATACTTCCACACTCTTTCCACAAATAGCCACCACCATTAAAGGGTTTTAATGTTTCATTCAAAATGGATTAGTTCCTGTGGCCAATAGCCAATGTAATTATAATGAATGTTGTATTAATCCTTATGATATTTCCCTGAGTTCAATACATCACTGTATCTTAATCTTCCGCTATTCAGTTGCTCAATTACCCAATTAGACTGTTGGTGATCATTTACTGGGACTTATTTCATCTGTGGTACATGAGCTTACTTTTGGTTCCTAAGGAATTGGTCTGGCTTATGTGATTATGGGGATATTATTCTGGTTATGCACCACTTCTAGTCTCTCCCCTAAGCAAAATTATGGAATCTCGGAGAAATAACTGAAATGGAAAGGCTCTGGACATTAACTTTCCCAATATATGGTGTTGCCAGGTCCATTAAGAAAAATTATTTAACATTTTAGAACAAGTTGGTAATGTCACATATAATAACATTCTAGACGGTGTAACAACAAAAAGACTTCTGCCACTAGCGGTGTGGCACACTAGATATTTTGAAAAGTTTTTCTTTACAATATATTGATAGTGGATACATTTCAACAAATAGATATTTATACACTTAGTTAGGACTACAAGTAACTAAGGAAAATCTCTAGAAGCCTGAAACAGACACAAAGAGCTGAAATAGGTGATGTTCCCATATGGAAACAAGACTACCATGGGGAGGCCAGGTGCAGGGGCTCATGCCTGTAATCCCAGCACCTTGGGGGTCTGAGGCAGGTGGATCACTTGAGGTCAGAAGTTCGAGACCAGCCTGACCAACGTGGCAAAACCCCATCTCTATGGAAAAAAAAAACACAAAAATTAGACAGGTGAGGTGGTGGGTGCCTGTTGTCCCAGCTGCTCGGGAGGCTGAGGCAGGAGAATTGCTTGAACCCGGGAGGTGGAGGTTGCAGTGAGCCAAGATTGTGCCACTGGACTCCAGCCTGGGTGACAGCGAGACTCTGTCTCAAAACAAAACAAAACAAAAAAACTACCATGGGGAAAATGCCAATACTAGAAACCTAGAGCTTTGAGTTTTGAGCTAGGCTTCATTTAAACCTAGTGCTTTAAACTAAACAGATTTAGTTTAACATGAGGTAGTGTCACAGAACCGACAATAACAACACAGATTAAATCTGTTTTGTTACTCTATCTTATGGTGGTATACTTCCTCATGCAGTAGATTTTCTTTCGTATTATTTGTCCATTTTGATTAAATTAACATATAAGATTAAATCATGTGAATTTGAGGTGGGGTGCGGTGGTTCCTGCCCGTAATCCCAACACTGTGGCAGACCAAGGTGGGTGGATCACTTCAGTCCAGGAGTTCGAGATCAAGTGGAGCAACATGGTAAAACTCCATCTCTGCAAAAAATTCAAAAATTAACCACACATGGCAGTGCAGGCCTATAGTCCCAGCTACTTGGGAGGCTGAGGCAGAAGGATTGTTTGAGCCTAGGAGGCAGAGGTTGCAGTGAGCCGAGATCACACCATTGCACTCCAACCTGGGCAACAGAACAAGATTCTGTCTCAAAAAAAAAAAAATTTATATATATATATATAAAATTCACCATGAATTAAAGAAGAAAATATGATTTCATCTAATTAAAGGCAGATAAAAAGGATTTGATAAAAATTCAACACACTTTTAAAGAAAATTAAAATGGTGGAAGGACATGCTTTATCAGCTACCAAGACTTATTGTAAAATATGATAAGACAGACACAGAGGGGCCAGGTACAGGGGCTCACGCCTGTAATCCTAGCACTTTGGGAGGCTAAGGCAGGTGGATCACGAGGTCAGGAGTTTGATACCAGCCTGGCCAACAAAGTGAAATCCCATCTCTACTAAAAATACAAAAATTAGCTGGGCATGGTGGCATGCACCTGTAATCCCAGCTACTTAGGAGGCTGAGGCAGGAGAATTGCTTGAACCCAGGAGGCAGAGGTCGCAATGAGCCGAGATCATGACACTGCACTCCAGCCTGGGTGACAGAGTGAGACTCTGTCTCAAAAAAAGAAAAAAAAAAAAAAAGACATGGAGGGATTAGTGCAGGCACAAATAGAAAAACGGGTAAAACAGACAGGCTAGAAATGGACACAAGCATATGTGGATTCCTGATATGTGACAGAGCCATCGCCAAAGAGCAATAGGGGAAAGATGTTCTCTCCAAAACATGGCGCTCAGACAATTGGCTATCTGGATGGAAAAAATGAAGTTGAACTCTGGTATCATACCATATATGAAATATTTTCCAGGAGGATTAAATCTGACTGATTTGTCAGTCAGGTTCCAGTCAGGAAAAAGAAACCATACCAGTAACTTGAACCGGGAAATTTTAATATAAAGAATTACTAGGCCAGACATGGTGGCTTATGTCTGTAATGCTAGCACTTTGAGAGACTGAGGTGGGAAGATCGCTTGAGCCCAGGAGTTTGAGACCAGCCTGGCCAACATAGTGAGATCCTGCCTCTATGAAAAGTAACAAAAAATGTAGCTGAGCATGGTGGTGGTACATGCCTATAGTCCCAGCTACTTGGCAGGCTGAGGTGGGAGAATTGCTCGAGCCCAGGAGGTCAAGGCTGAACTGTGATTTGTGCCAACACACTCCAACCCGGGCAACAGAGAAAGACTGTCAAAAAAAAAAAAAAAAAAAGAAGAAGAAGAAGAAAAAGAAAAGAATGATTAACTAGTCACAAGAGGTTAACTACTTAAATGTGCAGAGAACTCCAATACAGGCATAGCAGATGTAGGGAGCAGACACCCTCTCTATGGTGAAGGCAGAGTACCAAGGAAAGGAGTAAGCTTGGAATAGAACTGCCCATGAATTAAAGAAGCAAATATGAGATCATCTAATTAAAGGCAGAAAAAAGGATCTGATAAAAATTCAACATACTGTTAAAGAAAGTTAAAATGGAGGAAGAGCATGCTTTATCAGCTATCAAGACTTATTGTATAATGTGATAATTAAGACATGGAAGGGCCAGGCACGGTGTCTCACCCCTGTAATTCCAGCACTTTGGGAGGCTGAGGCTGAGATTCAGACCTCCCTGTAGAAGGTGTCACTGTGCTCCACTGGATGGGAGAGAAGGTACCACAGCCCAGGGTGGCAAGAAGGAAACTGTGCACTGGAGCCCTGGTGAAACTTGCTAGGAAACCACCTGTTGTGGGGGTGCCTAGCTAGGAAACTGCCTGCTGGCATCCACACCAGTGGAACAAGAAAGAAAAGCGGCCGGGCGCGGTGGCTCATGTCTGTAATCCCAGCACTTTGGGAGGCCGAGGTGGGCAGATTATGAGGTCAGGAGATTGAGACCATCCTGGCCAATGCGGTGAAACCCTGTCTCTATTAAAATACAAAAAATTAGTTGGGTATGGTGGCATGCACCTGTAGTCCCAGCTACTCAGGAGGCTGAGGCAGGGGAATTGTTTGAACCTGAGAGGCAAAGGTTGCAGGGAGCCAAGATCGCACCACTGCACTCCAGCCTGGCAACAGGGCAAGTATTTGTCTCAAAAAAAAAAAAAAAAAAAAAAAAAAAAAAAAAAAGAGGGAAAAGCACCAGAACCAGGAAGAGGAGTCCCTTCCTCTGGCAATGTCCCTCCAGCAATCTCTTCTGGCAAGACCTACCATTGCGTCAGTTTACAAAGGAGAAATGTTTACAAGGTCTGGCTCCAGCATTACAAAGCAGGAACAAAGATTGGATTTGGAGTCGAGCAGCAATAAATTGCATAGTAACTGTGTAACTACCTAAATGTGAAAGGCAAAATCATAAAGCTTTCAGAAGACATTATAAAAGAATAGCTTGCTTCATGGTTTCAGTGTTACTAATATATCTACAGCACCAACCATAAAGGAACTGATTGATCATTTTGCCAAATAAAGTAAACTTCTGTTCAACAAAAGTCATCATTAAGGCAGCAAAAAACTAATCCTCAGAGTGGGAGAAGATATTTGGAGCATATATAATCAATAAAGGACTAGTATCCAGAAAATATAAAGAGCAGGATGTGGCAGATGTATTTTCCAAAGACAGCTACAACAATAACTCCAATTCCACGCACTTCTGTACAATGTGACCTTGACATTCCCTCCGCTGAGACGAAAGACCTATATCTGCTCACCTTTAGAGATTCACTTATAACCAACAGAATGCAACAGAAGTAATGTTCAAGGCCATACAGCTGCTCCCTGGTTTACCTGGGACACTCGCCTTTGAAGCCCTGAGCTGACATGTAAGAATTCTGACTGTGTTGAGGCCTGTGCTTGAAGAAGCACAGATCACACAGAGAAACTCCATGAAGGTTTTCTAGCCAGTTGCCCCAGCTGAGGCCCCAAACAATAGTCAGCATCAACCACCAGACTTGTTAGTGAAATACCTCCAGATAATTTTAACCCTCAGCCACTGAGTCACTTCCAGACTTTGAGTCTTACCAGCTGAATCCCCAGACATCACAGAGCAGACACAAGCCATACCTACTGTGTTCCTGTCTAAATTCATGAACCATGGGATTCACAAGCTTAGTAAAATAATTGTTTTATGCCGCCGAGTTTTGGAGTAATTTGTTATATAGCAGTAGTTAACTGGAACATCTTACAAATCAATTTTTTTCTTTTTTCTTTTTCCTTTATTTTTTTGAGACGGAGTCTTGCTCTGTCACCCAGGCTGGAGTGCAGTGGCACAGTATTGGCTCACTGCAACCTCTGCCTCCCGGGTTCAAGCAATTCTCCTGCTTCAGCCTCCCAAGTAGGTGCAATTACAGGCACACACCACCAAACCTGGCTAATTTTTGTATTTTTAGTGGAGGCGGAGTTTTACCATGTTGGCCAGGCTGGTCTTGAACTCCTGACCTCAACTGATCTGCCCACTTTGGCCTTCCAAAGTGCTGGGATTACAGGAGTGAGCCACTTTTTCTTTTCTAAAAAGAAAGAAAGAAAAAGGCTGGGTGCAGTGGCTCACACCTGTAATCCCAGCACTTTGGGAGGCTGAGGTCGAGGATCACTTGATGCCAGGAGTTCAAGACCAGCCTGAACAACATAATGAGACCTGTCTCTATGAGGGGGAAAAAAAAGGCCAGGCATGGTGGTGGTGGTGCTGCACACCTGTAGTTCCAGCTACTTGGGAAGCTGAGATGTGATAATTGCTTGAGCCCAGGAATTCAAGGCTTCAGTGAGCTATGATTACATCACTGCACTCTAGCCAGAGCAACAGAGCAAGATTCTGTCTTAAAAAGAAAGAGGTCGGGCGTGGTGGCTCAATCCCAGCACTTTGGGAGGCCGAGACGGGCGGATCACAAGGTCAGGAGATCGAGACCATCCTGGCTAACACGGTGAAACTCCGTCTCTACTTAAAAAAAAAAAAACTAACCAGGCGAGGTGACAGGCGCCTGTAGTCCCAGCTACTCAGGAGGCTAAGGCAGGAGAGAATGGCGTGAACCCGGGAGGCGGAGGTTGCAGTGAGCCGAGATCACGCCACTGCACTCCAACCTGGGCGACAGAGCGAGACTCCGTCTAAAAAAAAAAAAAAAAAAAGAAAGATAGAAAAAAAAAGAGAGAGACAACCCAATAGAAAAATTAGTAAAAAACTTAAACAAACACTTCACAAATGAAGAAATCCAATAAACATAGGAAAAGTTAGCCGACCCCATTCATAATCAGGAAAATGCAAATTAAAACCACAATGAGATACACTCAACAAAATGACACAACTTTTAAAGTCTGACATTTCAAGAGTTGATGAAGAGGTGGAGTAACAGGAATTTCCTTCACCTGGATCCTTGTGAAAGCAGAGTCTGAGACAAAGATTAATGTGGTAATGCTTTCTTTGGGATGTGCCAGCTCAGGGCAGTGAGGGTGAGGGAGGAAGAGAAGTGAAGCGAGGAAGATACAATACAATGTTATTGTGCTGATTGCCGCTTTGCAGCAAGCTTCCAAGAGACACAGCAGGTTGTTCATTAAATGTGGCCATGCTTCAAGTGGGAGGGGTTGCAAGGAGCAATGAGAAGGGAGGGGAAATTTATCTTCCTGGCTTCCTCCCTTCTCCCGTTCCCATTAGCCAAGGTTTGCATCACATGGAGCTATTCCCCTGCGCATCCAGACATCTCCCATGGGCTTCTGGTCGCCTCCATGCTGTGGGTTTCATCCAAATCTGAATGTAGACAGGGTGACCAGGTGCAGTTTGGGTGCTTAGAAAGAGAAAAGGCAGTTAGAGGAATCTGAGAAGGCACACAAGGTTTGTGTCATAATAAGATTCTCATACACTGCTGATGGAATACTGAACTGGTGCAACCACTTTGGGGAAAGGTTTGACAATACCTGGTAAAGTTGAAAAGGTAATACCCTACAACCTAGCAACTCTGCTTCTCGGTTCATGACTTTTAGAAATTTGTGTAGAAATTTACAGAACCAGATCACATAAACACAAATGTTGATATCAGCATGTTTTGACAAAAACTAGAGGTAATTTCGATGCCCATCAAAGGGAGAATGAGCAAATAAACTGTTGTTTGTTCTCACCAAACACATGAACCAGAGGGAAAAAGTGTTTCATAATTTACAGAAAATAGGAGAAAAGATGTCAATCTGAAGGAGCTTGGTTAATATGGACCTTGAACAGAATAGGATCCTCAGAAGGTTGTTAAATTGGCAAGGTAAATCCAAACATTGTCTAGAAGAGAAAATGACGGAGTTCAAGGACTCTACTTGACTGGCCTTAATGACAATTTATCCCTGTGTTAAGAACACTTATTAGACCCTGGTTCAGATAAGTATTTTTTCTTATAAGTCAAATTTACACACAACAGGAACGGTAGCAAATTCAACTGTGATTTTTACAAAATCACATGTATTGTGATTTTATTCTAGCCGTGAAAAAACTGTGTGCCCTCCTTAGTAAAGAACACTACTATACACTCCAGAAAATGCCAAAGACAAAGTACTAAATACCAGATTGAGAACTGAGACCTGTGCTCTTGTGTTGGTAGCTTACTAAGGTAACTAGAAACAAAGTTACATGAGGAATCATAATTATACTGGGAATAATAGCTTTGTGTGTAGGTGACAATAACCAATGTGTATATGTGTGCGTGTGTGTTTGTGTGTGTGCATTTCGTCCTTTCTCTAAAGTTCTTTTCCCCTCTATGCCAATTTGTGACCATTCTGGGCAAGGCTAAACAAGAATATGTGTGTGTGTGTTGTGTGTGTGTGTGTGTATACTATGTGTGTACAAAATTGGTATAGAGGGAAAAAAAACTTACAGAGAAAGGACAAAATGCTTATGTTCTCACTCAAGAAATGATAAATGTATGAAGTGATGGATATGCTAATTACCCTAATTTGATCATTATACAATAAGTGCATGTATCAAAACATCCCATTGTGGCCCATAAATTCATACAATTGTTATGTGTCAGTTTAAACAATAAATAAGACAGGACAAAATTCCCAAGAATCTGAAAATACTTTATTCAGGTGCAGGGCTGATAATTCCTCTTTTTTGGGGGGTTGGGGGACAGAGTCTCACTCTGTTGCCCAGGCTGGAGTGCAGTAGTGTGATCTCGGCTCACTGCAACCTCTCCCTCCCAGGTTCAAGTGATTCTCCCGCCTTAGCCTCCCGAGTAGCTGGGACTACAGGTACAAACCACAACACCAGGCTAATTTTTTGTATTTTTAGTAGAGACGGGATTTCACCATGTTAGCCAGGCTGGTCTTGAACTCCTGACCTCAAGTCATCTGCCTGCCTCAGCCTCTCAAAGCACTGGGATTACAGGCATGAGCCACCACACTCCACCTTGATAATTCCTTTTGAAGGTAAAAAGAATACAGAATAGTTATAACCTGGTGAGCAATGCGAGAAGCTTTGTCCACTGACTGGTCAGTCTGGAGCAGTGACTGGGGTCCCAGTGAGATTCCATTTGAATTGCTCTGTTTTTCATAACTTACAGACACTGTTCCAGGTTTCCTGACATTATAAATAAAGAAGAAAAGGGCCTTCTGAGAAGTCAGATTGTTTTTTAGCACAAAGACTATTTTAATCTCTCAGGCTTGGAACCCTACTCCCAAGGCTTGTGATAATGCCAATATTTGTAAAAGCATACTTTAGAAAATTTCAGAAAGTCGTTTATTTTGTCTGTTGCAGGAAATAGTGCTGGTTTGTGAAATATGGTTGTTAATATTTACTGAAGTCACTAAGTGAGAAGAAGCAGTTCCCTCTGTCTTTCTTCCCGCAGTTGCTTATATTAACTATGTCCCTGGCAGCTTCTAGACACACAGTGCAAAGCTGTCTGTCTTCCCCTGGGTGGGCAGAGGGGAATGGGGAAGGGATGGTGGCAGAGATGGAGACCTCTTGTCGATGACAAAGGAATGGAAGGGGAGAGAGATGGAACAGACACAGCATTGGCAATGGCAACAGAACAAGGCTAGCCACAATGGTGGCATCAAAAGGCAATGGGGATGAGGAAAGGGGATGTTGGTGGGGACAGAGATCAGAGAGGAGACAGGAGTTAGAAGGGGAATTAGGGGAGGGGAGGAGGAGATAAAACATAAGATGAAGATGGGTACACATGGGGTGAAGATGGTATGGGGGACGATGGTATGGGCATGATGGGGGTGACAGAGGAGATAGGCCTGAATGTTTGCTTGGATGGATGGGGAAGGAGAATGGGAAGAGATGTGAGTTATAGATGAATGGAATAAAAATAAGGGTAGAATGAGAACTGAGCATGTTGCAATGGGCATGGAGAAAAGACTCACTTATTCCTTCTTTCTCAAATATGTGGGGGCGGGGGCAGCTACTGCGCTCCAGGAACTATTCTAAGAGCTGGGGATACAGTGGCAAGTAAGACTAAGTCTCTTCCCTAATGAAACTTTTGTGGTAGTAAGGAAAACAGAAAACAAATTTGCTATATTATAATGAGAAGTGCTACAAATGAAAGTAAAGGGGAAAAAAAGGTAAAGCAAAAGAGAGTGATGGAGAACATCATTCTAGAAGGGTGGCCAGAAAAGACTTTTACAAAGAGCAGACACTGGAGCGGAGGAAAGTGAGACGGGAAGCCTGGCAAGTGCCTTAGGAAGGGCTCCGCAGGGGAGTGCAGTGGTGCTCAGGCCCTCCTAGCCAGGGCTAGCCTCTCTGTTTGGGGAATGGATCTCCTCCTCTCTCAACACAAGGATTCAGTTCCTCAAATATTTCTCTTCTCTTGCCTCTCTTTTCCCTCTCTACTGGATCGATCTCAGAAATACACAGAAATAATCTGCTGTTATTTACCATATCCTTAAAAAACATGGGCCAGGCGCAGTGACTTAGGCCTGTAATTCCAGTATTTTGGGAGGCCAAGGAGGGCAGATCACCTGAAGTCAGGAGTTCAAGACCAGCCTGGCCAACATGGTGAAACCCCGTCTCTATTAAAAATACAAAGATTAGCTGGGTGTGATGGCAGGCACCTGAAGCCCCAGCTACTTGGGAGGCTGAGGCAGGAGAATCGCTTGAACCCTGGAGGCAGAGGTTGCAGTGAGCCAAGAATACACCACTGCACTCCAGCCTGGGCGACAGAGAGACTCTGTCTCAAAAAAAAAAAAAAAAAAAAACTTCTCGTGATCCTAACTTTCCCTCCAGCTCACATCCATCTTACTGTACCTTTTTACAGCAAAATTTCTTGAAAGAATTGTCTACACAACTAACTCCAGTCCCTCTCTGTCCTTTCTCTCTTGAACATGCTCCAGTAAGCTTTTGCTCACACCATTTCCTGACACTGCTCTTGTCACCATCATTAATGACCTTCCTCTTATTAAATCTTATTCACTCAATTCTCAGACCTCTTCTTACTCGATCTTTGACACAACTAATCACTTCCTCCTCCTTCAAACCCCTATTTCTCTAGGCTTCCGGAATGCTACATTTTCCGATTTTCCTCCTACATGACTACTGCTTCTTTCTCCGGCTCTTCTCTCCAGCCTTTTAATATCAGAGGCTCTGAGGGCTCCTGGGTCTCTTCTATTTTCTATTCACATTTATATCCTCAGTGCCTGCATCTACTCTTGTGGTTTTATTTCTATTTATTATTGTTAAGATTATTATTTTAGAGACAAGATCTTGCTCTGTCACCCATACTGGAGTGCAGTGGTGTGATCATAGCTCTCTGCAGCCTTGAATTCCCGGGCATCCTCTTGCCTCAGCCTCCCCAGTGGCTAGGACTACAGGCATGTGCCATCATGCTGGCCAATTTATTTATTTACTTTTTGTAGAGACAGGATCTTGCATGTTGCCCAGGCTGGTCTCAAACTCCTGGCCTCAAGGGGTCCTCTCACCCCTCCCAAAGCTCTGGGATTATAGGCATGAGCCACTGCAGCTGGCCCACTCTTGTGGTTTTAAATACCACCCACACACTGATGACTCACAAATGTGCAGCTCCAGCTCAGATCAGTCCCCTGAATCCAGACTCTAATACCTGACTGGATTTCTAAGGGGCATTTCCATTAACACATCTAAAACTGTCCTTCTTATCTTCCCACCCAAACCCACTCTTCTCACTATCTTCCCATCTCAGTGCAACTCCTTCCTTCCAGTTGCTCAGGCAAAATACAAAAAAAACCCTGGTTTCCTTTCTTTTTTCTCTCCCCACACATCCAAATCCATCAACAAGTCCTGTTGTATCTGCCTTCAAAATATGTTTAGAATCTTACCAGTTCTCACCATCTCCATCATTACCACCCAAGTCCAAGTCACCATCATCACCTACCCAGTCATGATTGTCCCCCCGCCCGCCCCCAAAAAAAAACAGTAGGAGGAAGAGGAGGGAAAGGGTAGCCCAGGTGGCAGAGGGGAGCAACAGTGTGGTGCGGGTGGAGGGGAAGCTCCGGGTAGTTAAATACTACTGGAGCGGAGAGCAGGTAGCCAAGAGTGAGGAGAGCTATGCTGAGGTGGTGTCAGGAACCAGAATGTGGGAAGTCTGGAATGTCACCCTAGGAGCTTGGATTTATGCTGAGCCAATGAGGACCCATAGAAACTTCACCACATTGGCTTCAGCATGAAAAATGGGTTGAGGAAGTAGAGATGGGGAAGCCTAATAGGAGGCAGTTGTGACCTGCCAATTGTAAGGGTGACTAGGACAAGGGAGGTGGCCATGAAAATGGAGGGAAGTGAGCAAATGCAAGCTTTTGAGGAAGTGGAGCCAACAGAACTGTTGGTTGTGGGCGAGGTCGTAGGACAGAAAGGCTTGAGCTTGGGACCTGAGTGGATGAAAATGCTTCTCACTGACACAGGGAAGGCTGGAGAAGGAAGGGTTCATGGGGGAGATAAGGCATCAATTTCAGACTTAGTGAATTTAAGTACCTGAAAGAGTTCATGGTTGGATATAAAGGCCTAGAGCTAAGGAGCCAAGGGTGAGCTGGGAAGATATTTAGATGTAACCTAAGTGTAGACAGTGACTGAAACCATAGGAGGAGTGAACTGTGGAGAGGGAGAGGAAGACCCAGCTCAGAGCTCCAACACCACAAACATTTCTAGGAAGAAGAACCTTGAGGAAGTCAGGAAGGGAGGGGAGTAAGAAGTGGAAGGGAACCAGGAGAGCTGTTTGAGAATAAAGTTGACTTCTGCTGAGAGGGTCACAGCTGAGCATGAAACACGCCCATTGGATTTATCCCAGTGACACTCATTGGTGACCTTGGGGGGAGCAGTTAGGACATGATGGTGTCTGAAGCTGCAGGGGGTTGAGGAGTAAGGTTTGACCGCAGGGATGAATTAACACCTTTAAAAGATTATGGTTCCCATCCTCCTACAAGTAATACAAAATGAGGTTTTTTTTATTTTCAAAATAACATAAAAATATATAAATGTTAAAATCAAAATAAACTTTCTAAATTATTTTAATTGCAGTTAACTTACTTGCACATTTGTATTAAAAATAACTGTCCTTCCCCTGTTCAATAATGCTTATTTGCTGTGTTGTCCTTCTTTGTTGGTGCCTCAAGCATGTGCTTTGTTTGTCTATTTGGTAATCCTGTAGTGTTTGGCTCTGATAAAGACAAGGGAGATAGGAGGCTCATTGGAGCCCAGGAGTTCAAAGCTGCAGAAAGCTGTGATCATGCCCCTGGACTCCAGCCTGGGCAACAGAGCAAGACTCTGTCTCAAAAAAAAAAAAAAAAACTCTGGGAGGCCGAGACGGGCGGATCACGAGGTCAGGAGATCGAGACCATCCTGGCTAACACGGTGAAACCCCGTCTCTACTAAAAAAATACAAAAAACTAGCCGGGCGAGTTGGTGGGCGCCTATAGTCCCAGCTACTTGGGAGGCTGAGGTAGGAGAATGGCATGAACCCGGGAGGCGGAGCTTTCAGTGAGCTGAGATCCGGCCACTGCACTCCAGCCTGGGCGACAGAGCGAGACTCCGTCTCAAAAAAAAAAAGACGAGGGAAAAGGGAGAGGTGAGAAAATGGGGTAGGATGGTTTTTCAGCCATAAAAAAGAAGGAAATCATGTCTTTTACTGCAACATGGGTGGAACTGGAGGCCATTATCCTAAGTGAAACACCTCAGACACAGAAAAACAAATACCACGTGTTCTCTCTTATAAGTGGGAGCTAAATAATGTGTACACATGGAAGTAGAGTGTGGAATGACAGTGGAAATTCAGAAGAGCGAGAGGGTGGAAGGGGATGGATGACGAGAAATCACTGAATGGGTTCAATGTATGTTACTCCAGTGACGGATCCTCCACAAGCCCTGACTTCACCACTATACAAAATATCAACGTAACAAAATTACACTTGTGCCCCATAAATGCATACAAATAAAAAATCACTTAAAAATTAAAAAGGAAGTTTGGTAGAGGGAGATTTGGGGAGTTTTTTAAATAATGGAGGCTTTATCATGTTTATAGGCTACAGAGAAGAACTAATTGACTTAGAGACTAAAATGCAAGAAAGAAGGATGAATCAATAAAACCAGAGGGTCAAAAGTGCCCCCCCGCCCACTTTGCAGAGCACAGAAGGGATGGGCTGAGGGTGTGGCGTCCAGATTCTGCCCTCCCCTACCCATGGGCTACTGGAGGCAAAAGATACCCACTGAGCACAGCAGCCACAGAGACAGGCATTGCCGAGGCTGGGGCAGGAGCGGATGCTAAGGCTGGACAAGAGTAGGGAAAAGAGAAAGAGGAAGTTGGCACCTTTTGGACTGGAACATGGCATCCTGACCCAGGTCACAGGGTGCTTTCCCACCAAAGCAGCAAGGGGTAAAAAATAGACTCCGTCTTTTCCTCAGCATCCCCCAAGGTGAGGACTAGGGTGATATGGTGTGGATGTTTGTCCCCTCCAAATCTCATGTTGAAATGCGATCCCCAGTGTAGGAGGTGGGGCCTAGTGGGAGGTGTTTGGATCTCGGGGGTGGATACCTCATGAATGGCTTCGTGCTGCCCTTGTAATAATGAGTGATTTCTCTCTGAGTTACGGGAGATCTTCTCGTTTAAAAGAGTGTGGCGCCTCCTATCTTCTCTCTCTCTCGCCATGTGATGCACTGACTCCCCTTCGCCTTCCACAGCAATTGTAAGCTCCCTGAGGCCTCCCCCGAAGCAGATGCTTCCTGTACAGCCTGCAGAACCATGAGCCAAAATAAACCTCCTTTCTTTATTAGTTACCCAGCCTCAGGTATTTCTTCATAGCAAAGCGAGAACAGACTAACACGTAAGGAGAGAAGGAAAGCCAGCTAGACTGGGGTGGACCCCTCTGGCCAAGGCCTCCTGCCCAGGAAAACCCTTCTCCCATGCTGATCCCCCACCCCCATCCCACCAGGAGGTCCCCTATCCATCTCCTGATAGGATGTGAGGACTGGAAGACCCTGTCCTGAAATGTCTCCCACCCAGACCTGCCTCAGTTTGCAGACTTTTACTTGCCCGCATGAGTGATCATTAAAATACACATTTCTGTGAGGGGAGGGGGAGACAAGCCCTGACCCCTGAGAGGAGGCATGTGGCTGTGGGAGGGGAATAAAGGCAGAAAGCAGAGGTAAGGATTCTAAGGCCACTTGGCTAGTGATGTCACCAGTGGTGACCCCAGAAAGTCTATGTAAAAGGGCACAGGGTCGCAATTGTGTTACAACAGGGGATGGGCTAGGGGACAAATTATTTTTACTCAGATTGGGCATTTTCTGCCTGGCTTAGGGGAGAATGAGGAAGGGTGTTGAGTGTCTAAACTCTCCACAAGCTCCTGTTCGGTGACACTCTGGAGAAAACATAACCCCAGATTGTGGCCCTGGAGAATCATGCTGGCAGAGCAAGGGTTAAAGCTTCCTGTGAGGGCAGGGGCCAGCCCGCCTGTGAGGCCAGAATGTTCCAGTCCAGACTGAGGCAGGCAGCTTGGGAAAAACTGCCCACCACCTAATGAATCAGATACCACATTAGCTTGAGGTCAAAGCCAAGGCCCAAGGGGAGGGGAAGGGAGGAGGCTGCTGACAGAGAAGTTTGGTTCTCTTTGCCCCAGGAACAGGGAGGTGGCAGGGGCTACATAGTAACTGGAGGGCCCTGCCTCAGGAGCTCCCCCACTCACCCTACTCCTGGCTGGAACGTCCTCACTGCAGTGAGATTTTTCCCGTAAAGAGCACCTCAGGGTGAGGTGCTCAGGACTCAGAACCTGGAATGAGACGCTGAAGAAAGGGGCTGGGCGCAGTGGCTCATGCCTATAATCCCAGTACTTTGAGAAGTGGGCAGACCACTTGAGGTCAGGAGCTTGAGACAGCCTAAACAACATGGTGAGACCCCATCTCTGCCAGAAATACAAAAATTACCCAGGTGTGGCGACATGCACCTGTAAACCTAGCTACTCAGGAGGCTGAGGCAGAAGAATCGCTTGAATCCAGGGGGCAGAGGTTGCAGCAAGCCGAGATCACACCACAGCACTCCAGCCTGGGTGACAGAGCAAGACTCCAACTCAAAAAGAAAAAAAAAAAAAGTGCTGAGGAAAGGGCTTGGCCTGTCCTTCTCATGTCCAGATGGGGAAGAAAGGTCAGTGCTGCCTGAAGCTCAGAGAACCCAGACTTGTGCTTCCAGGGTACACAGGAAACACAGACCCTCTCGGTTCTGCTTCTCCCATCCTGCTGTGTCCCACCTCCACCCAATTCTGATCTGGCCCCAGGTTATCCCCACCCTTCCCCCATGAGGTCTGGGTGACATTGGTTCACCGTTGGTGCTCTGCCCTGGTCAGTGCACCCTGCCTCAGTCGCTGTGAGAGTTAGCTGCTCCTTCTCTAAATAATTACATGTTCTCAACCAAATGGAGTCAACTCCTTCAGGAAGTTCTGCACCCTCTCTGGGGTATAAAGGGCCATCCCACCAGCCTCAAACGGAAACAAATTCTGTGGTATAATTTATGCTCCAATGCTCCCTGTGGGTCCAAGCTGAAGACAGTATCCACACACTTGCTTAGTTTTCTTCCTCTGTTCCATCCTGCTTCTCTCCCACCTCTTCTTCTGATAGGACTGCTCTCATAAATCACTGAAACAAGAATATTCATATCAGACTCTGTTCTCGGGAACCTGACCTAAGAGCCTTCCTTATATTACTCATAACCAGTATCACCCAAGATGCCACATCAACCACAACGCATTGTCTCAAAATTCAGCTTTATCTAGTAACTAATACCTTGTGATACATCCCTTTCTGTTTAAACAGAGTATTGCAGGTTCTGTTGTCTGCAACCAAGAACCTTGACCAGTAAAATGATTCACACCAGAAATGGTTGCAGCAACCATCACTCAAGGGAGTGGGAGTCTGACCTAGAAGGGGACTTCTTGACCCAGCTGAGTTTGAAGGCAATGAAGATTCTAATAGCATTAGAGGATTAGACATTATATATTGTTTGTTTTAAAAAATAATATAATAAAAAATGAGCTCAACACTCATCCCAAGAGTTAAATGTTATCGATCACTTAGTTCTATCCATGCCTCCCCAAGGGGTAACCACTATTTGAGAATGTCGTCTATGTAGATGCCTACATGAAATATGGTTTTGTTTTGCTTGTTTTTGATCTTTATAAGAAGAGTGATCTTCAAGATTTGCTTTATTGCTCAAAATTATGTTACTAAGATTATCCATGTTGTGGCATGGAAAGGAATATCATTCATTTTTACTGCTGTGTCGCATTCCATGTGTGAGCACACCACAGTCTATCCAGTCTGTAGTCAACAGGCATTTGAATGGTTCTTTTATTTGTGCTCTTACATATAGTGCTACCGGCTACACTCCTGTCAGATGTCTTCTGATATACCTGTGCAAGAATTTCTCCTGGGTATATATCCAAGAGTCGAATATCTGAGTATGTTCAATAACACAAGATAATGACAAATTGTTTTTCCAGAGTGGATAGACACCAACCATTAATGTATAAGAGATATCACTGACCAATATTCTCTCTAGAAAGTTGGCCAGGCATGATGGCTCTTGCCTGAAATCCCAGTACTCTGGGAGGCTGAGGTGAGAGGATTGCTTGAGCCCAGGAGATCAAGATCAGCCTGGGCAACATATCAAGACCCCATCTCTTAAAAAAAAAAGTATTATCATACCCCTTAATTTTTCGTTTTTTGCGGGGGAGGGTACTTGTTTGTTTGTTTGTTTGGAGAAAGGTCTCACTCTGTTGTCCAGGCTGGTGTACAGTGGTGCGATCTTGGCTCACTGCAGCCTTGACCTCCCAGATCAAGCAATCCTCCCACCTCAGCCTCCCAAGTAGCTGAGAACACAGGTGCATGCCACTATGCCTAGCTATTAAAAAAAAAATTTTTTGTAGATACGGGGCTCTTACTGTATTGCCCAGGCTGGACTGGAACTCCTGAGTTCAAGTGATTTTCCCACCTTGGCCTCCCAAAGTGCTGGGATTATAGGTGTGAGCCACAGTGCCCAGCCCATACTTCTTAGTTTTTGCCAATTGAATGGATGTAAATGGTATCTTATTCTAGACTTAAGTTTCCCTGATTATTAATAAAGTTGAGTATTTTCCATCCATTTACTGCCCATTCATGTTTCCTTTTCTGAAGGAAACTTGCAAATTTTTCTATTGAATTACTTCCATATTTCTTACTATTTTATAGGCGTTATCTGCACATACTAGATACAGTTGTTGATTATACACATGTTATAAATATCTTCTTTGCTTGTGGCATGTATTTTTATGCCTTCTAATGTATAATAAATAAACAGAAGTAATAGAGCTATTAAGGATTATTTTAGGCTGGGCACAGTGGCTCATGCCTGTAATCACAGCACTTTGGGAGGCCAAGGCAGGGGATCACTTGAGGCCACAAGTTTGAGACCAGCCTGGGCAACATGGTGAAACCCCGTCTGTACTAAAAATACAAAAATCAGCCTGGCGTGGTGGTGCTCAACTGCAATCCCGGCTACTTGGGAGGCTGAGGCATGAGAATCGCTTGAACCTGGGAGGCGGAGGCGGAGGTTGCAATAAGCCTACGTCGTACCACTGCACTTCAGCCTGGGTGACAGACAGAGACTCTGCCTGAAAAAAAAAAAAAAGATTATTTTTATTCATATTATGAATACTATTATGCCAACAATTTCATGATATAATATAATCACTAGTATTCTGGCTTGTGTTACTTAAGTTGTTATAAACATCTCTCTTTTTTTTTTTTTAGACAGAGTCTTGCTCTGTCGCCCAGGCTGGAGTGCAGTGGTGTGATCTCGGCTCACGGCAACCTCTGCCTCCCAGGTTCAAGTGATTCTCCTGCCTCAGCTTCCCAAGTAGCTGGGACTACAGGTGCACGCCACCACACACTAATTTTTTGTATTTTTAGTGGTGATGGGGTTTCATCATGTTGGCCAAGCGTGATCCACCTGCCTCAGCCTCCCAAAGTGCTGGGATTACAGGCTTGAGTCACCGTACCTGGCCTATAAACACCTCTTGACCTTAAAACAATATAAAGTTCTTCTAAAGATACCTAGTTAGCACACTTTCTCATTAAAATTGCATTAACTTTCAATCTATGTCCATATTTTTTGAAAGTTCTTAGTCATTGTTTTTGTGTACACAATTAGCAGCTTTCAAATAATCATTAATTATTATAGCACTTTACTTATGAAGTATTAAATACACATGTATACCTCAAATGACCTAATAGAATTTTGGCATATAAAGCCAAGGACATTTTCATGATTCTGTATCTTGAATGGTTACCTCTATGTGAAAGTGAATATTCAGATACTAACAATAAATTCACATAACATGGTGTGATTCATTTACTGATATTGTTATGTTGATAAGATATGACAGAAATCAACACAGTCATGATCATGGATCACACACAGGTTCAGGGATGTCACAAGTGATACTGAAGAAGGTATTTGGCTATTTAACCTTGTAAGGGCTAGAGCCAAAGTCATAGTTGAATAGCAGATGTGAGCCAAATACTAAGTCCACAACTAAGCTTTAGTGCATCCCTAATATGAAATTCTTCGCAGTCTACATCATAAAATTATTTATATCTAGGCTTCTCTATGGATTTGCATAGAAAGTGTCTAGAATGATAACCGACAAATGTTGAAGATAATTGTTAGGGGGTAGTGGCGTTTGGGGCAGTTGAAAAAGCCTTTTCAGTACTTTCTGTATTCATTATTATAATAAGCATATATCTTTTTATGAGAATTTAGTCAAGAATCTTTCCACAGTAACAATATCAATAATTACATATACATAACAATAAATTTTACTGGTTTTTCGCTTGTTGCCATGTTTAACATATTACGCCTTCCTTGTCTTCCAGCTAACTTATCTCATTCATTTTTTCATTTGGCTGAAGTGTTTCCTCTGGCAGTTAGTTCAGGGAGGGTACATAGGCAGTTGTGCTAGGTATTCTCCATGTGCCTCTTTTGGTCCACTTTCCACTCTGCTGTGGCCCAGCACTGCCCTGCTGCCCTGTGGCCCTGCTAACCTTGTGAATTGCATCAATCCTCCCTGCTTCCTAACAGCATTCAATCCAGAGTTGGCTCTGGCTTCCCTAATCCCTTCTCGGAGGCAACCAACACAAGCACAAACTCAAGTCTCCCTTACTAAGATGGTCCCAAGATTCATGCATTCTTCCCGCTGCAGCAAGCCAGATAAACCTAACTTTTATTAACTACAGGTATGGCCCTCACGGTCTTTTTGCTGATAGATTTTGACATACTATACAAACTCATTCTTCCTGAATCTGTGGTTGAAGAAAATAAAATTGCCCATAAAAAGCAGAGTGTTATTATTCTCAAGCTGTGTCTAAATCCCATCAGCAGAGGCAGAATATATCCAAGTGATTATTTTAAAAAAAGAAATCAGATGGCAGCTGCCCAAATCTAATGATTAATGATTTCTGGAGCAGCCCAGCTGAAGAGTACTCCCAATATCATAGAAGAAACAGCTTGGTTCTTTCCTTTCTTACAATATGCCTATGAGAAATGTCAAATATAGGAGAAACTTAGGCTGCATCTGACATAAAGATCTGACTTAGTAACAACACTTAATGATTGGCATCTATATTTTTTTTCCATTTTACTGGGGTATAATTCGGATACAGTAATACGTACACATCAACTTTGAATACATATTCTCCCATGTACTCACAACCCAGATCAAGAGTAGAGCAATTCCAGCACTTCTGAGGACTCTCCTGTCCCCTGCAAGTTAATACCACACCCTTGGGTAACCCGGTCTGGCCTCTTACCACTATAGGTTAGTTGCACCAGTTTTCAAACTTCATAAAATTGCAGTCATACCGTGTGTATTCTTTCGTATCAGACTTCTTTTTTTTCTTTCAATCAAAATTATGCAGGGTTCACCCATGTTGTTTTATTATCAGTACTTTGTTCTTTCTTATTGTCACGTAATATTCCACTGGATGAGTACAACACAATGTACCCACCCATTCTTCTGTTGATGGACATTGGGTTTTTCCAGTGTAGGCTATCATGAATAAAGCTACTATGAACATTCTCGTACTTGTACTTGTCTTCTGGTAGACAGAAGCACTCATTTCTGTCAAGTATATAGCCAGGAATAGAATTGTTGGTCATAGAGTGTACGCATGTTTAGCTTTAGTAAACATTGCCAAAGTTTTCCAAAGTAGCTGTATCAGTTCACATTCTCACTAGCAATGTAGGAGGGTCCTCATTTTTTCCCGTCCTTGACATGGAGATATATGATTTTTTTTTTTTTTTTTTTTTTTTTTTTTTTTTTTTTGTGAGATAGGTTTTTGCTGTGTCACTCAGGCTGGAGTACAGTGGCGTGATCAGGGATCACTGCAGCCTCAAATTCCTGGCGTCCTCGTATCACCTCAGCATCCTGAGTAGCTGGGACTATAGGCATGCAACACTACACACGGCTTCTTTTTAAATTTATCTTTTTTTTTTTTTTTTTTTTAATAAAGATAGGGTCTTGTTTTGTTCCCCAGGCTGATCTGGAATTCCTGGCTTCAAACCATCGTCCCTCCTTGGCCTCCCAAAGTGTTGGAACTACAGCATGAGCCATGGCACTCAGCAATATGATTTTTAAAGGACTGAGAAATAATGCTCTGATTTTTAAATTTGAGGAGTTTGTGTAGATAGATATAGATATAGGCATAATATAAAATAAGAGCTGCCTACTTGTATATTTGATCTTAATAAAATAAAAATAAGTTATCTAAATTCAGTTTTAGAGTAAAAAATACATTCAGTTACAATTTTGATCATTTCTCTTGGGGGAAGAACGACTGACAGCATCAACTGCTTGGAAAGCACGTGGAACTTCTTGAGACAATGGGTGTTGGTGACACAGTGCGGGCAAACCCCAAATTGGGGCTTAGCCCGGGAAGGTTCTTGGCTTCACTCAGGAAAGAATTCAAGAGCAAGTCAGTGGTAGAAGAAAACAGCTTTATTGAGGTGGCAGTGTGGCAGTACACCTCTATGACAGCTCCTGCAGAGCAGTGTATACAGAGTAGCAGCTCAGGGCAGTTCTGCAGTTACGTTTATACCCACTTTTTTTTTTTTTTTTTTTTTTTTGAGACAGTCTTGCTTTGTCACCCAGGCTAGAGTACTGTAGTGTGATCTCAGCTCACTGCAACCTCTGCCTCCCAGGTTCAACTGATTCCCCTGCCTCAGCCTCCAAAGTAGCTGGGATTACAGGCACCCACCACAACACCTGGCTAATTTTTGTATTTTGGGTAGAGATGGGATTTCACCATGTTGGCCAGGCTGGTCTCAAACTCCTGACCTTAGGTGATCCACCCACCTGGACCTCCCAAAGTGCTGGAATTACAGGCATGAGCCCACTGCACCCAGCCTACACCCATTTTTAATTACATGCAAATTAAGGGGCAGATTATACAGAAATTTCTAGAAAAAAGGTGATAACTTTCAGGTTGTCAGGTCATTGCCAAGGAAAGAGGTGGTAACTACAGGGTGTTTCCCTAGCAATGGTAAACTGACATGGCACTGGTGGGTATGTCTTAGGGAGAGGTGATTTTGCCTCTTCTCTGTTTTAGCTAGTCCTCAATCTAGTCCAGAGTCTGAGTCTCACCTCCAGAAGTAGAAGTGAGTCCTGCCTCCTATCTCATTCCCCCCTCAGAGATTAGATACTCCTCTTTAATCTTAAAGGGACTACAGAAGGTTGGAGGTCTACCTCTTGTAACCGTTTCATGCTGAGTTTATGGATGCAGGCCCTGTCTAGCCCTGGAGAAGTAGAAATCTCTGGATACCTGATCTAAGGGACCCAGAGGCAGGACACTTTCATTCTCCAGGTGAGTAGGCAGGTCGAGTTGGAAGCCTTGTGCCAGGATTGTCTTTACCTGGAACTGTTGTAATAGAAAACAAACTTTACTAAGAGGCTAAACAAGCAAGGGCCAAAGATTAGTAATTACAAGACAGCTATCAAAGGTCCTAGGAGAGGTAAAAGCCAGGTGAAACTTGGGAAGGCACTTTTGATAGTTGGCCAGATATAGTTGGGATTAATGCCCTGGTTATAGCTACGTAACCAGGTAGCTTGCTCACAGATCTTTTGAATGTTAACTTTAACTGTCCAGAGTTGTTGATGTATGTGCAACAGGTTTCAGTAGTAACTGCACAGACTCTACCTTGTTCAGCTAGTAAATAATCCAGTGCTAGTCTGTTATTGAGAACTACATTTGCCAAAGAGTCTAGGGACTCTTGAATCCCCTTTAATGCCTGACCTCTATTGGTGGCTAAAGATTCTAGGGTTGGAGTCAAGTTCTTTAGGGTTCTTTAAGGTTCATGTTCTTTAGGGTTCTTTAGGGTTGACTAGGGGTGAGTAGATAAGCAAAGCCACGCTACGGTGCTGCTAGTCCTTTTGCTGTCCACATTCCTTACAACTGAATTAATCCAATTGCTCACTTACTTCTGGCGTTCCTGGGTCTTATGAGGTTAAAGACCATGACCCCTGGAGGGGTAAGGGTGGCCAACATATGTTCATCTCTGTTCCAAGTTTCATTCTTTTCTTGAGGCAGAGTCTTACTCTGTTGCCCAGGCTGGAGTGCAATGGTGTGATCTCGGCTCACTGCAACCTCCGCCTCCCAGGTTCAAGCGATTCACCTGCCTCAGCCTCCCAAGTAGCTGGGATTACAGGTACTTGCAGCAAGCCCGGGTAATTTTTGTATTTTTAGTAGATGGGGTTTCACCATGTTGGCCAGTCTAGTCTCTAACTCCTGACCTCAAGTGGTCCATCTGCCTTGGCCTCATAAAGTGCTCAGATGACAAGTGTGAGCCACCACACCCAGCCTATTCCAAGCTTTTTATATACAGAAAGCTACTTCTAAAAGAACAGGTGGCTTCCTGGGGAGTCAGGAGTGGTTATGGGGTGTGAATTCTTCCCACTCATGGCCACAAACAAAACGAGCCTGGGGGGGATACAAACAGAGGCCCTACGGGGTGTGATGTTTATCCTCTGCTGCCAAGTTGGGTCTCTAGAGGAGATATTTTCCCCCTGTTCTAATGGGAGTGGTCAAACAATCTTTGTTTTCCAGAAGAAACAGTACTCCCACCTTCCCAGATTGGGCAGTTGTTTTTCCCTTGTATGTTCTGATCCAGGAGAAGGCACCATATATGGTCTCCTCACTGACAAGTGGAATCCCATTTACCTCACTGCAGCCTGGGGAACTTGGCAACTAGATTTGGATCAGAGTATCGCAGGGAAACGTCTGCTTTTGTGTCACTAACACAGCAGTGGGTGCAAAAGATAGAATCATTAGTGCATTGGAGATATGGATACCCAACTTCCCAGGTCAAGGTAATAGTGGCAGGAGTTGGGGGGTGATATTCAGGTGGAATTGGAGGGGAATCAGGAGGAGAGTTCACTTAACAAGTAGGGATTTGGGTATTTGGGGATCACTATGGCTAGTTAGGAGATCTGGAGAGATGGCCATGAAATGTTCTGGGTAGGTCAGAAGGTAGAACTCTCTACCCTGGGAATATGGATGACAAATCCAGCAACCATGAAGATGATTCCCTGAGGCTATAATTTTTGAAATATTTACTATAGGATTATGTTCCCACCTGCACCGGATCAGGGTAATTAGGAAATCAAACAGGATTAATAGTGACAACATGGTGTCCAGTTGGGCCTTAGAGTGGCCTCTACACCCAACAAGGACAAATGAGGTGTTTCCCGGGAGGTTGGCTAAAGCAACAGAAAAGAAGGATTACGATCAGGAAGAAGATAAAAATTATTACTCCTATTCCCACCCACAGCATCACGTTACCACCTCTGGCTGAGGGTGGATTCTTTTAAATAGGCAGCAGAGGTCCTCCAAAGGCTCACAGATGTGGGTCATGGGGGCTTCCTTTTGTGCTGCAACTCATAAGAAACAGGTTTAACCTGGACAGGTGTACCAAACTAGTTATACTCTGAAGTTTAATAGCAGCAGGTATACTCAACAGCACCTGATACGGCCCTGATCAATGTGTAATTGATCGTTGGAGGATTCTTCTTTCCAAGTGTTTACTAAGACTAAGTCTCCTGGTTGATTGTGGGGGTTAACTATTTCCTTTGTTGAAGGGAGCAATATTTTGTCTCCATAGGACTTGGAGGGCCTTTTGAACCCAGCCTAAGTTGATAATATGGGTGAGCATTCTATGTGTCTCTTCATCAAACAGGAGGTCTGAAGTTAAAAAGGGCCTCCCCAGAGCTTGCAGTGAGCCGAGACAACGCCACTCAGTCTGCGACAGAGCAAGACTCTGTCTCAAAAAAAAAAAAAGGGCCTCCCATAAATCATTTCAAATGGACTGTTTTAGTGTTCCCTTTGGAGTCATCCTTACATATAAAAGGGTGATGGGAGGCAGGGTGCGGTGGCTCACGCCTGTAATCCCAGTACTTTGGGAGGCTAAGGTGGGTGGATCACGAGGTCAGGAGTTCAAGACCAGCCTGACCCACAAGGTGAAACCCTGTCTCTACTAAAAATACAAAAATTATCTGGGCGTGGTGGTGCCTGCCTGTAGTGCCAGCTACTCAGGAGCCTGAGGCAGAAGAATCCCTTGAACCTGGGAGGCGGAGGTTGCTGTGAGCTGAGATCACACCACTGCACTCCAGCCTGGGCAACAGAGCAAGACTTTGTCTCAAAAAAAAGAAAAAAAAAGAAAAAAAAAGGTGATGGGTATGGGTAGGAGAGAAACCTAGGCCTCTGAGGTCTCCTAACAGAGCTCTGCTAATGTCCTTTTAAAAATACGATTAGTTTTTTTCTACCTTCCCCAAGAATGGGGTCTCTAGGAGGAGTGAAGATGATAGGTAATGCCTAAGGCTCAGGACACCTGCTGGGTCCATTATCACTCTGTAGGAGCGTCCATTATCACTCTGCAGACTTTTAGGTAATCAAAACCCTGGGATGATCTCTTTAAGTAGGAACTGACACTTCTAATGCCTTTTCTGTTCTTGTGGGGAAAGCCTCTATCCACTCGGTGAAAGTGTCTGTAAACACTAGCAAATATTTCAGTCCCCTGTATGGTGGCATCTGAGTAAAATCTATTTGCCAATCTTCCCCATGGTATGTTCCTTGATGTTGTACAGGAGTGAGTAGGGATAAGGGTATGGGCAGCTTCCTGGGTCATTACCGGCATAAAGTTCCCAGGCCCTGGTGACCCACTTCACAGCCTGGAATAATTTCTTTCCCAAGAAGATTTGAGAAACTAATTTGAATAGGCAGTCCTGTCCCAAATGTGAGGAGTCATGGGAATACTTAATTATTTTCCATTGCTCAGCCTCAGGGAGAAAGAGTTTGTTGTTTTCTAGCAACCATCCTGAGGGATCCTTCTGTAAGCTTTTCTATTATGCCCATTTAATTTCCTCAGGGGTATAGTGTGGTGCTGCTGACATGGGCGGAGTACCTGGCATTAATGCAGTGCATGGGAATACTGGTGTCTCCTTAGCTGTGGCTTTGGCTGCTCTGTCTGCGGGAGCATTTCCTCAAATAAGCGAGGTGTCTCCCTTTTGGTATCCCCGGCAGTGACTAACTGCTACCTCCTTTTCCCAAAGGAAAAGGACAGCATCTAAAAGTTCCAGGATCTCTGAGTGATGTTGTATGGGGGATCCCTTAGCTGCTAATGTTCTCCTTTCTTTTCATATGGCAGCATGAGCATGGAGCACCAGGAACCCATATTTGGAATCAGTGAGTATATTGACCGTTAAGTCTTTTCCCAACTGGAGGGCCCTGATTAAAGCAATTAATTCCACTTTTTGAATGGAAGTCTAGGGAGGCAAAACTTTTGTCTCAATGATCTCTTGTTGGCTAACCACTTCATAACCTGTCTTCCTCACCCCTCATGCATAAAGCCACTCCCATCTATAAACCACCCAACACTGGGGTTAGGCAGGGGCTCATCTTTGAGATCAGGCCTGCTAGAGTAGGTCTGTTCTACGGTTTCCACACAGGAGTGAATGAGTTGGGGATCTGTTTGTTGGGACATGAAACCCACCAACAGGGTAGCAGAGTTTAAAACTTTACCTACTTTAAAAGTAACAACTGGGTGTCAAGCAGAAGGACCTGATATTTAAGTAAGTGACCTCCTGTTAGCCATTGGTGTTCCTTTGTCTCTTAGATCCCTATACTTGGTGGTGGGTCATGACATCTAATTGTTGTCCCAGGGTAAACTTACTGGCTTCTTCTACCAATAGAGCAGTGGTGGCCACAGCTTGCAAGCATCCTGGCCATGCAGCTGCCACCTGGTCTAGCAGTTAGAAAAGTAAGCCACTGGCCTGGGACTATTCCCGAGCCTTTGAGTTAGGACGCCCAAAGCTGTCCCTTGTTTTTCAGCCACATAAAGCCACAAAGTGAAAGGTTTTTCTCAGTTAGGGTGTCCCAAAGCAGGAGCTGTTCCCAGCTTTTCTTTTAGTGTTAAGAATGCCTGTTAGCAGGTCCCATCCCAATTCAAAGGCTCATGATCACTCCCCTTTAGAGCTTCACAGAATGCTTTGCTCTAAGCTCAAACCCGGGAATCCAGATCAGGATTCCCAAAAAGACTATTACTTGCTTCTTAGTCTGAAGGGGCTGGAGTGCCAGGACGGTCTCTTTTTGCTTCTGAACAAAAGTCCTTGTCTCAGGAGTGAGCACATACCCCCAGTATTTAGACTTTTACACAGAGATCTGGGCCTTGTTGGGGGAAACTCACTATCCTCACTTTCCCAGAAAATTAAGGAGCTGAATTGTGTACCTGTCAGTCTTCCCTAGTGAGGCTGGAGAGTAATAGGTCATCTACATATTGCAAGAGGGATCCATTAGTTAACTGTAGTTCCCTTAACTCCTTGGCCAATGCATTGCAGAAGAGATGGAGGTGGTCCCTAAAACCTTGAGGGAAGGACTGTCCAGGTAAGCTGAGATGTGGCATCAGTGTCTGGATCAGCCCATTTAAAAGCAAAAATGTACTGAGAGTCTGGGTGTAAAGTTATGCAAAAGAAAGCATCCTTACCATGAACCAGTGAGCATCTTCAGAGACATGGGTAAATACTGCACAAGGATTGGGAACTGTTGGGTGGACTGGGACTGCTGTCTCATTAACTGCTCTCTGGTCCTCAACAAATTTATATTCCCCATTTGGTTTCTTTACAGGTAGAATGAGGCTGTTACATGGGGACTGGCACAGGATTGTAGGAATCCAAACTTTAGGAACTTCGTTAGTAGGGGCTGAATGTTCTTCTGAGACTTGGGTCTCGAAGGATATTGTGTCTTCCACATGTAATTAACACTGGGTTTTAAAATAACCTGGAATGGGGGTACATTAACAGCTCTAGCAGGAACTTCCATGACCCAAACAGAGGGGTCTACTTGAGAAGAAATATGTGGTGGTAAGAGCATCTCCTTATCCGTGTTGAGGTAAGCACTTAGAGCTAGAAGTGTCCATTCCCAGCCTGTTGCCTTCTTATGAGGCACTAGAAGTTGAACTGTGGCCTATAATTGGGAAAGTAATTCTCTCCCCAGTAGAGGCATAGGACACTCAGGCATAAGTAAAAACCTGTGGGAAAATGTATGGTCCTCCAGGGTGCAACCAAGGGAGTGGGTAAATCTCCTAATTTTTGGCTGGCCATCAATCCCCATTACTGTACAAGAGCAGGAAGACAGTGGCCCTGAGAAATGGGTTACAACTGAGTAGGCTGCTCGCATGTTCATTAAGAACCCAATATTTTTGCCTGCTGTGTCCAGGTTTACCCAAGACTCCTCTATGGAGATGTTAAGGTGTCCAGTAGGAGTCGTAGAGGACCACAGGCCCCATCAGTCCTCTGCTTTCTTGGTCATTATGGATCTGGGTGTCTCAGACTCCCCTTTAAGCCTGTGACAGTCCTTCTTCAAGTAGTCTTCTTGTTTACAAAAGGCACACTGGGCTGGGCACAGTGGCTCAAGCCTGTAATTCCAGCACTTTGGGAGGCTGAGGTGGGTGGATCATGAGGTCAGGAGATCAAAATCATCCTGGCTAACATGGTGAAATCCCAGTCTCTACTAAAAATACAAAAAATTAGCCTGGCGTGGTGGCGGGCGCCTGTAGTCCCAGCTAATCGGGAGGCTGAGGGAGGAGAATCGCTTGAACCCAGGAGGCAGAGGTTGCAGTGAGCCGAGACTGGGCCACTGTATTCCAGCCTGGGTGACAGAGCGAGACTCCATCTCAAAAAAAAAGCCGGGCACAGTGGCTCGCGCCTGTAATCCCAACACTCTGGGAGGCCGAGGCGGGCAGATCATGAGGTCTGGAGACCGAGACCATCCTGTCTAACATGGTGAAACCCCGTCTCTACTAAAAATACAAAAAAATTAGCCAGGCATGGTGGCAGGTGCCTGTAGTCCCAGCTACTTGGGAGGCTGAGGCACGACAATGGCATGAACCCCGGAGGTGGAGCTTGCAGTGAGCTGAGATCACGCCACTGCACTCCAGCCTGGGCGACAGGGCAGGACTCCATCTCAAAAAAAAAAAAAAAAAAAAAAAAAAAGGCACACTGATTTGATTTTGGCCTAGAGTCCAGAAAGCAGTGGGACTCTCATCTGAGCATCCCAGACACTGATCTTCCCACATTTTCCTGGGGTGGGTAACCTTGAAACAGCTGAGGGTCTAAAGCAGCCACTAACAATTGTGCTTTTTTGGCCAACTTTTTGGCTTTTGCCTCTTCGTCTGCCTTGTCCCTATTGTTGTAAACCCTAAAAGCAATGTTTAAGGGTTGGCTCACGGGGGTTTGAGGCCCCATTGCCACCTTTCGTAGCTTCCTCCTGATGTCGGGCAGATTGAGTGATAAAATGCACACACAGGAGAACCCACCCTTCTGGGGAGTCTGGGTCTGCATTAGCATATTTCCTGAGTGCCCCAAGCAAACGGTCCTGAAATAGAGCAGGATTTTCATCTTTGTCCTGAGTTATTTCTCTCACCTTGTCATAATTGACTGGCTTAAGCACACACTTTTTCATGTTAAACAAATTAGCCTATGATTTCTGCATTTAAGATCTTGAAACCTGTCTAGTAATCCAATTGAGAGCCTAGATCTGGAACTGCATCTCCTCCCACATGACATGGCATGGCCTGCGTCATGAGTGGCTACTCCATCTGCATGTTCACGGGCAGTAGCTAGAATTCTTTGTTTTTCCTCTACAGTACAACAAGTATGTAGTAATATCTGCATGTCATGCCAAGTTACATCAAAGAATACGGTCAACTTAATAAACTCCTCTACAAACTTCCCTGGATCCTCTAAAATACAACCAAATTTTTCCTTGCATAAAGCCAAATCAAACATGGAAAAAGGCACGTATCTTGTGGTTGCTCCTCCATGCCTGTCACAATGGACATACCTCTCACAATGGACACAGGTCCAATTTTGGCGGCCAATATGGGGCCCGACTCCTAGTAGTACCGGTTGGGTTTACTTCCTCTGGCAGTGGGGGATATGGGCCAGAGCCCGCTGGATAAAGGGGAGGGATGCCTGCTGACTTTGAGGTGGAATTCTGCACTAGAGAAGTGGTGGCGCCCCCACTCAGAACTAGGGGACTGGAGAGGCTTCAAAGTGGGGACACAGGCCTCATAGGGGAACAGCTAAGACAGGGTCATTTACAATACCTGGTGTGCTTCTGGGTGGCTGGGAGTATCATGAGCCAGACACATTCTACAGCTAGCCCTTAAGTTAGGATCCTGGTAGATGGCCAGAAACGCCTGCACGTAAGGAACTTCTTCCAGTTTTCCTTCCTTTTTACAAAACAAATTCTAATTGTACAATATCATTATAACAAAGAATCGTGAGGTCAGGTGCAGTGGCTCACACCTGTAATCCCAGCACTTTGGGAGGCCAAGGCAGCCAAATCACCTGAGGTCAGGAATTCGAGACCAGCCTGGCTAACATGGTGAAACTCCATCTCTACTAAAAATACAAAAAATTAATCGGTCATGGTAGCCTGCACCTGTAATCCCAGCTACGTGGGAAGCTGAGGCAGGAGAATTGCTTGAACCAGGAGGCAGAGGTTGTGGCAAGTCAAGATCTTGCCACTGCACTCCAGCCTCGGCAATGGCACCACACCTAGCTAATTTTTGTATTTTTAGTAGAGACCAGGTTTCACCATATTGACCAGGCTGGTCTCGAACTCCTGACCTCAAGTGATGCACCTGCCTCTTGGCCTCCCAAAGTGCTGGGATTACAGGTGTGAGCCACTGTGCCCAGCTAAGAATGCATATTTTTAAGCCACACTGCCTAGATCAGATTCTAGATTCTAAGATAGAGACTCTATCTTAAAAAAAAAAAAAAAAAAGAATCCTGCCTAGGCCACATCTGTTGGTTTCCCAATTTGTATTGAACCCAAACATTGTTGCAACAGAAAATAAATTTTTTCTTTTTCAATTTATCTAATTTGAATTTACTCCAATTGCCTAAAAGACACCCTCACACTAAGTCCTTCAGGATGCTTGCTGCTGCCTCATGTCTAGTAAGGCTGTCTATGGGGGTTTTAGTGACCTAAGCTTAGTAAATGCCTAGTTATTTTTCCCTTTTAAATTCCCACTTTCTACAAAGAAGGTGTAAATATAGACAGCAAGGTGTAACAAAAATGGATTATAAGCTACAAATGGGCAGTAGAATGTTGGCCCAAATTCCACAGAGAGTTTAGACAGAAAGAGGCTAAACAAATGGTGACAGTGGGAGGGAGGAAGGGTGGGGGTAAGTAGCATTGCCCAAGGGGAGACCTCAGGGGCCCTGACTGCCAGAGAACCTACCTAGTAGCAGAGACCAAAAACAATGTTGAGGTGGCCACTTTTCTACTGCTGTTGGTGGCTGTCCGCCAGGTCAGGGGCCTGGGAACTCTCAGTTCCCTTCAACCAAGAGGGCTTCAGCAAGGCAGTTACGCCGTTACACGACAGCACACAGGAAGAGGTCTGCAAATGGCTATGAGGAAAATAATAACTTCTAACTTCAGAGCAGAAAAAGGCGAGACCAAGATTCCCCCAGGGGAGAATTAGCTTTTTCTACCTTACCTGAGGATTGAGGTCTCCAAGAGTAAAGATGACAGGTAATGCCTAAG
Organism: Chlorocebus sabaeus; assembly: GCF_047675955.1. NCBI lineage: Eukaryota > Metazoa > Chordata > Mammalia > Primates > Cercopithecidae > Chlorocebus > Chlorocebus sabaeus. Next base: position 92,883,811 of record NC_132923.1, read on the forward strand.
GCTCAGGAAACCTGCTGGGTCCCTTTAGCTGTGAAGGAGGGTCTGTTATCACTGAGCAGACTTCTAGGTAACCCAAATCTTGCAATGATCTCTTTAAGTAAGAATTTGGACCCTTCTAATGCTTTTTTCTGTTCTTGTGGGGAAAACCTCATCCACTCAATGAAAGAGGGAATGTCAGGCCGGGCACGGTGGCTCAAGCCTGTAATCCCAGCACTTTGGGAGGCCGAGACGGGTGCATCACGAGGTCAGCAGATCGAGACCATCCTGGCTAACACGGTGAAACCCCGTCTCTACTAAAAAATACAAAAAACTAGCCGGGCGAGGTGGTGGGCGCCTGTAGTCCCAGCTACTCGGGAGGCTGAGGCAGGAGAATGGCGTAAACCCGGGAGGCGGAGCTTGCAGTGAGCTGAGATCCGGCCACTGCACTCCAGCCCCGGCGACAGAGCGAGACTCTATCTAAAAAAAAAAGAGGGAATGTCAACACCGAAAACCCCAGAGCATTTTCAGCAATACCAATGCTGAAAAACCTGGAGTGCCTGAGTTTCAACCAACAAGGTCCCCTCACCAAATGCTGAAGACCCCAGGGCACCGGGGGGTGGCCAACAGCAAACCTCAGGCCAAGTTGGAGGTCACAGAACAACACAACAGGAGGCCTTGCACAGCCAAGTGTCCTGCCTTAAATCATTCCCCAAATATAGTCAACAGAAAATCAAAGTGAAAACTAAGACTGCCAACAAAACATACATCTTAGGACTCAAAATAAAGCAACTGGCGGAGCAATAAAATGGAGTCAGAAGGGAAACAATCAGGGAAAAGGGTGATAAGGACAAGGAAGTGCTTCAGGGTATCCAAATGATGAGAGACTTTTAACTGACCTCTTAGCCAAAGGCTTTTTAATTCCTTAGCTTACCTGATGTTATGGGGTGGAGGCAGGCAAGACACTCACCCATCCACAGCAGCCAAAATGGTAGGGACCAATCTTCCACGTGGCACCCAGGTGAAGGTCTCTTCAGGATCCCCCAGCTTGGGTGGGCTCAGCTGCCATGGTGGGAGGGTCCCACGTGAGGACTGATAACCCTCCAGCCTGCTGGTTCCCACATGAGGCAGCAGCAATATGGCCACTAGCCTGTCTGCTTGGCTCTACCACCTGCCAGAGAAAATGATGGCTCTAAAAGGAGCCTTTGGTTGGTGTTACAACTCTTGCAACCTCCATCACCGACTGCTTCTCTATTTCTTGCCATCTCTCCACTTGTCATCTTGCCAATCACTGTCGCTTGCCATCTCTCACTGTCTCTCACTGTCTTGCCGACTGCCATCTCTCATTACCACCTTGTCAACTGCCATTTTTTTCTCTGTCTCTCATGCTGTCATCTTCTCTCTTCCACCCCATGTTTGGTGCCATGTTGCTGCAAGGCAGGTGAACCTTAGGGCTTTGCCCAAGAAGATTCTTGGTTTTGCTCAGGAAAGAACTGAAGAGTGAACCGACGGTAGAAGAAAATAGCCTTTTTTTTTTTTTTAAGACAGAGTCTTGCTCTGTCACCCAGGCTGGAGTGCAATGGTGCGATCTTGGCTCACTGCAAGCTCCACCTCCTGGGTGCAAGCAATTCTCATGCCTCAGCCTGCTGAGTAGCTGGGATTACAGACACATGCCACCACGCCCGGCTAATTTTTGTATTTTTAGTGAACAGTTTCACCATGTTGGCCAGGCTGGTCTCAAACTCCTGACCTCAAGTGATTTGTCCACCTTGGCTTCCCAAAGTGGTGGGATTATAGGCGTGAGCCACTGCAGCTGGCCAAGAAAACAGCTTTATTGAGGAGGCAGTGTAGTGTTAGGGCTCTGTGACTGCTTCTGTAGAATAGGCCTACCCCATAGGCAGTGTGTAGACAGTAGCAGCTCAGGGCAGCTTGGCAGTCATATTTACGGCCACTTTTAATTGCATTCAAATTAGGGGTGGATTATGCAGAAATGTCTAGAACAAGGGTGGTAACTTCTGGGTTGTCGGGTCATTGCCATAGAAAGGGGTAGTGTCCAGTTGTTGCCAAGGCAATAGTAAACTGACATGGCACTGGTCGGCATGTCTTAAGGAGAGGTGCTTTTGTCTCTTGCTAGTGCTTTTGCCTTTCAGCTAGTCTCAATCTGGTCCGGGGTCCAAGTCCTGCCTCCTGCCTCATTGGCAGTGGTGTGCTGGTAATTATTTTACGACTGGCTAAGAAAGAAACTCTGATTTGTAAAAGTTGCCAATTTCTGTGGTGTAAATAACTTTTATCATTGCTGAACTCACACATGGCTGGTGGCAGCATAAATTGATACAACCACTTTATAAAACCGTGTGATGCTATCCACTAAAGGTGTAGATAAGATGTGCACATGCCAGGAGACAGGAACTGTACGCCAAGATGTACAGGATTTCTCGGCTTAACTGGACATCCTGAATCACCCCAGGCACGAATCCAATTCTGTTGGGAGAGTTACTGGCTATGCGTTCTTTTCCTACTTAAGTCACCTTAGTCTACTCCAAAAGATACACATTATTTGAAACCGAAAAGCTAGAATGGATAAATTACTATATATTCATGCAATGGAATAGTATACCACAATGGAAATGAACAAGCTGCTACTACACATAACAACATAGATAAACCTTATAGATTGAAAACAATATATAGGCTGAGTGCGATGGCTCACACTTGTAATTCCAACACTTTAGGAGGCCAAGGCAGGTGGATTGCTTGAGTCCAGGAGTTAAAGACCAGCCTGGACAACATGGTGAAACCCCATCCCTACAAACAATACAAAAATTAGCCAGGCATGGTGGCACATGCCTGTAGTCCCAGCTATTCAGGAGGCTGAGGTCAGAGGATTGCCTGACCCTGGGAAGCAGAGGTTGCAGTGAGCTAAGACTGTGCTACTGCACTCCAGCCTAGGTGGCAGAGTGAGACCTTGTCTCAAAAAGAAAAGAATATATACTGTGTAATTTTAATTATATGAAGTTCAAAAACAGGCAAAACTCCTCTGTGTGGTTAGAAGTTAAGCTAGTGGTCACCTTGGTGGGGGCAGAGGCCTGGGATTGGGAGGTAGCACAAGAGAAGCATCTTTGCTGGATGGTTATTATTATGAACTAAATGTTGTGTGCCCCCCAAACTCATGCATTGAGTCCCTAATCCCAAATGTGATGGGATTAGGAGATGGGGTCATTGGGAAGAAATTAGGTTTAGATGCGGTCATGAGGTTAAGGTCCTCATAATGGGATCAGTGTCCTCCAGACCAGGGCCTGGTGCAGTGGCTCATGCCTGTAATCCCAGCACTTTGGGAGGCCAGCATGGGCAGATCACGAGGTCAGGAGATCGAGACCATCCTGGCTAACATGGTGAAACCCTGTCTCTACTAAAAATACAAAAAAAAAAAAAAAAAAAAAATGAGCCCGGTGTGGTGGCGGGCACCTGTAGTCCCAGCTACTCGGGAGGCTGAGGCAGGAGAATGGCGTGAACCTGGGAGGCGGAGCTTGCACTGAGCCAAGATCATGCCACTGAACTCCAGCCTGGGCAACAGAGCTAGAATCTGTCAAAAAAAAAAAAAAGAAGAAGAAGAGACCAGAACTTGCTCATGCTCTCTTTACACTGTGAAGACACAGTGAGAAGGCAGTCATCTACCAGCCAGGAAGAGAGCCCTCACCAGAACCCAACTCCGCCAGCACCTTGATCTTGGACTTTCCAGCCTCCAGAATTGTGAGAAATAAATGTCTGTTGTTGAGGCCACCCAGTCTGTCGCATTTTGCTATAGCAGCCCCAGCAGACTGAGACAGTTATGTTTACACAGATGTGTTCAAGTTGTGATGACACATTAAGCTATATGCTTATGATTAATGAATTTTTCTGTGTGAATGATTTACTTCAATAAAAAGCTTATTAAACCCAATGCACTGCGTGCACACACAAAAACAAAGAAAATGAGTCATTATCAGAATAAATCAACTTTGCAACACCTCTAACTTGTAGGTAAATCTTACTGTGTTCAAAAATTAAACAGATTATACTGTGGCCAAACACACAGAAAATTTCACCAAGAGAAACTTAGGTTAATAATAAAACAATGTATTTATGTACTTAGGAGAAGCCATCCAAACATAAAGAATATTTCCTAAAGCCCCAAATATTCTTTGTAACCAACCAGCTTCAAATCCAATCATATCAAAGAAAGCCTCCAGCTCAAAACACAAAAAGAGTGCAGCACCTTCTCCAAAGAAGAAAAACACACATTTTAAGACAAAAATACTCACCATTAAACAGAAACCTCTGACTCATCTGTTCTTATCTTCTTTCCCATAAAGCCCTTTTATTTCCCCACTCTGACAGAAGTGTCCTTTTAGCTCACTGTGGGTAGGAAGTCTCATGGTCTTCTGTCTGCTCTGAGTGAATGAAGGGGATCCGTGGAATCAGTATTTCTCAGCTTAACTGGACATCCTGAATCACCCCAGGCACCAGTCCAATTCTGTTGGGAGAGTTACTGGCTATGCGTTCTTTTCCTACTTAAGTCACCTCTGTGTACTCCAAAAGAAGCGGAAAGTTCCTACCTCCAAGTTTTGGTTTTCCCACATTTTTTCATCTCTCTGGGCCATTGCCATTAGCTACTCCCACATTTTGCCTCTGTAACCGTTTCCTTGACTTCTGCATGGTAAAGTTAGGAGAAGCCACACAGCCTCCGACACACACGTATGCACACACATACACACACACACACTATTCTCTTATGGTCCCACTTTCCAAACACTCTGGATGTCAATCTTCCCTTTTTTGGATTCAGCCCGCCTTTATCGGCCACATCCAGTAAATAATACTATGTAAATTCACAAAGTGTCCACTAGAGGACACTACAATCCTACTTCTAATGCCAACGTGTTGCAGTATGGCGTCTGTAGACTCCCAAGGGAATCTTCCTCTTCCCTATCTAAGCTACCCATGTGTTCCTATCTAATTATTCCTTGTACCAGGCATCTAAGAAGGAAATAGGTGATATAAACAAGGAAGGAAGTAGCACCCCGACTCATGCCCTAATTCTCAAATCCTTGGTCCCAGGGCAGGATGCTCTCACGATCTAGGCATTCTTTCCCTGAAGATGGATGTGACTGATGGCAGATGGTCTATTAGTGACATTGATGTCACTGTGCTGGTTCCCCAGCAATGCTCCGGGGAAGCCAAGAGTTGAGTTGGGCCTCAGATCATCAACCAAACCTCAAGGATTTATCAACCGTGGCAGCCCCATCTCATGACTAGGCTGGAGCCTGTCTGGACCTGGTTCTTCTGGTCCCCACCATCTGTCCTTCTCCTCCCTCCCTACCCCACCACCCTTCACCCCAGGACCAGTGCTTATGGTTCTGTCTCCCCAAGGTCATCATATCAAAATTCACAACCAACCTCTCATTAGCCCACTTGGAGGAATGGGTGGCTCAATGCTATGAACAAAATTGCTTCATCTTAGAAAAACAAAAATGGGCAGGCCTTTGCAAAGAAAACATTTCTATGACCGAGGCTTACTGACTAATACAACATTACTTCTTCTTGTACATTTTAAAATAAAAACAAGCATATCTAAACATAATATTTTCTAATCACAGGAGGCAACAACAACAACAAAAGTAAGCATAAATACTTTCAAGGATGTGTCTGTAGCCTAGGACTAGTACGGAGAATGCTTTTTTTTTTTTCTTTTTGAGACTGAGTCTTGCTCTATCATCTAGGCTGGAGTGCAGTGGCACAATCTCGCTCGGCTCACTGCAACCTCGGCCTCCCGGGTTCAAGCAATTATCCTGCCTCAGCCTCCTGAGTAGCTGGGATTACAGGTGCATGCCACCACACCTAGCTAATTTTTGTATTTTTAGTAGAGACCAGGTTTCACCATATTGACCAGGCTGGTCTCGAACTCCTGACCTCAAGTGATGCACCTGCCTCTTGGCCTCCCAAAGTGCTGGGATTACAGGTGTGAGCCACTGTGCCCAGCTAAGAATGCATATTTTTAAGCCACACTGCCTAGATCAGATTCTAGATTTGCTATTTACTAGCCACATGAACTTGAGCCAGTTACTTAACTTCTGCACATCCATTTCCTGAGCTGTTAAAATGAAGAACATACAGTACGTACTTCATAGGATTGTTGTGAAGATTAGATGAGTGTGCATATATATATATACATATGTACCCATACACATATATGTGTGTGTATATATATAGTGCTTAGGCTGGGCATGGTGGACCATGCCTGTAATCGCAGCACTTTGAGAGGCTGAGGAAGAGGATTGCTTGAGCCCAGGAGTTTGCGACTAGCCTAGGCAACTTCAGCAGTCCCTATCTCTGCAAATAAAATTTTTAAAAATTAGCCAGGTGTAATAGAATGTACCGGTAGTCCCAGCTACTTGCAAGGCTGAGGCAGGAGAATCACTTGAGTCCAGGAGGTTAAGACTGCAGTGAGCCGTGATTGCCCCCACCAGACTCCAGCCTGGGGGACAGAGTGAGACTCTGTCTCAAAAAAAAGTGCATAGAATTGGCCTGGTACTAGCAAGTACCCAATTAATGTATGTTAGCTATTATTATTATTATTATTATTATTATTGTCCTTTACCAAATCTTGCAGATGAATTCTTCATACATAGGCTGACATCTGTTTTATTTTTCTTATGTTCCATGATAAGATCATCCTAAATAGAATGTTAAGAAAACATCTACATACACCAAGACTGGGTGACAATGATGGTGTTAGGAGGGTCTGGAGGGCACAGATCTGACACATCACCTAGTGATGACATTGGGTTATGTGCAGCTTAGTTATGCGTGAGTCTGTGTTGCTGATGGCGGTGTCTAGAGAACATTGGATGCAAATGACTGTGGGAGGGACACATTCTGGATGAAAATGGGCTCAGGGCTAAACTGGGGTCAAATAGTTTGGGGATAACACTGGATTGTGTGTGAAAGTATGTTGAGAAAGAATTTGAGCGAAATAGTGTTGCGGGTAAGACCAGGCCTGGATAAAATAAAGTTTTTGTGACAGTGGTGTTGGAGAGTGGGTGCTGGCCACCGTTTAACTATTGTCTCTTCAAGAAAAATAAGACACTGATTTGTAGCATTTCCAAATTCCAGGGTGTAAATAGTCCCATCATGGTGATGTCAAGTCCCCAACATGATGTCATGATGAGCATCCTAGGAAGGTTCAGAGAAAAAGGAGAAGAGAGTCCGGAATTGAGCCTCAGACATTTCCAGGCTTGGCAAGAAGAGAAGTCAGCAAAGGAGACAGAAGGTGCTGCCAGAGGAGAAGGAGGACAGTCGGTGGAAAAAAAAGCTTTTTGCTGTCCAAAAAGCTAGGGAAGAGGATTTCAGGTGGAGGAGGAAGTGTCAAGAAAGTTGAATGTTTCTGAGAGTTTGGTAGATTAGCTCACAGGGCAGTCCCGTAACACGAGGTCACCTGTAATCCTCCTGGATCAGACACTGTGCCAACCCAGGTACACCAACAACCTTTGCATAACAGCATCTGTCATCCTGGTCACTCGACTGCCTTCTGTCCTTCTGGTAAGAACATCCCGCCCCTGCGGAAAACAGCCTGTCCTTCCTCCAAGCAGATGGCTCCGATCTCAACCATGGCACCTCGAGAAACTATGGGTGATCATGGCCAAGCTCAGCTAAGCAGAGCCGTTCTTCGGAATGTATAAGTGCAATACTATACCGAAACATGGAAACACTTCTCTCTTTTCCTCTGATACCATTAAACTGACATGACGTCAGACTGAAGTGGCCTTTGGCAATGGAAAAAACCTGTGTGAAGTAGAAGCCAAAATGAGAAAGGGGAACCTGGTGTGTTCCTCCATTCAGGTCTACTCTTGTTTTCTCCAGCTCTGAACCAATAAACAGCACTGGCATTTTGAACACTTTACAAGCATCAGCTCAGTAATCCCAACAACCTAGATGGGTATTACCTGGGTGCCCCATGTTAGAGATGAGGAGATTTGCCCACGGCCGCAGAGTGCGAGAGCTGGGATTTCACCCTGGGTAGTTGGCTTCAGAGTCTACAGTCCATTAGGCCAGATGGTTCTTTGTTGTTGGGGAGTTTCCAGTGCACTGTAGGATAGCGAACAGCATCCCTGGCCTCTGCCCCCCTAGATGCTAGTAGCAGCCCCGTCTTCAGGTGTTACAACCAAAAATGCCTCCAGACACAGCCATGCATTCCAGGGTGGGTGGAGAGCCACTGCTACTGTTCTGCCGCCTTCTGGTTCTTTTTGAATTGCTGTCACTGAGTCACCTAGATGACTCCGTATTCGCCACAGCTCAGGCTCACCTAATCTGTGTGTCAACTACAAATAACCCCACGTCCCTCAAACCCTGAGGCATCCCAAATGCATTGCCACCTGGACCTTGTGTTATCTAAAACCCCACGCCAGCTACAAATCGGTGTCCCCAAGACTTTCTGTCAACCACAGTTCGGTCATTGAGACTTGTGTGACCCATTACTCAGTGGTGTCCTTGCCTTCTGCCAACAACCACAGCTTCCCAGAGTCAGGGTCACAGAGCTGTTCACAGGACAGAAGGCATACATGGAGAGAGGGACAGAAGGAAACACAGGTGCACATATTCAAAGGCAGGGAGAGCCAGAGAAACTCACAAAAGCAGAAATACACAGAGAACAGGCCACAGCTGGTTACACAGAATAGGTCACTGGCACCTACCAAGGCCCCTGGCAGAGCCCAGTGTCTTTAGCCCCTCCCCCACCTCTGGATTAGCCCTGGGGGCAGGCAGGAAAGCTAGGTTCTGCGGGTAAGGAGCTTAGACCCAACGTGACAGCTAATCACCCACATAAAGCCTCTGTCTAGGTCACAAAGCCCTGAGTGGCCTTGCCCCCACCACACCGTAGTCACCCCTCCCTCCACGGACTCAGGTAATGATGCCCCGCCCTCAGTGTCTCACCAAGCCCACACCCAGACGGGCAGAGGAAAGAGTTCAGACTGTCTCCACTCCCTCTTGCTCTCCGGCCACAGTGCATGCGGAGGGTGTTGACAGGGGCTAGGGGCCCAGGACAGAGAGCTTGGGCTTCCCAATAGATCAGCCCAGGAAGGATCTGGCCGAGACCAGAGAAACGCTTTTTCCTGAATCAGGAGACCTGCTAGGAGCAACGGCCCCTTCCCTCTGGACACTGTGATCTGCAGCGCCCCGAGGGTTGCCAGGATGAGAGAGTCAACCTATGTTTTAGGGCAATAAAAGGCTGTGAAGGAGCCCCACGCCTCTCCCAAGCTGGCCTGGCATGGTTGCCATGGGGATGCCCCAGTTGCTCCAGAGGTGGCTTCTGGTCCCGGAAGCGAGGATGGCAGAGACAGTCAATCCTCGCACCAAGGCGGGTAGGGGTGAAAGGTCAGTGCTGTCTGGGAACATTCCCGACCATAGCTAGGGGCTGACAGCCCAGGGTTCTCCCCCATGCCTGCTTCTCCCAGCTCACACCCCTGTCTCCACCACTCCCTTCCCCTCCAGCTCCCACTTCCTCTGCTGCTCCCTCTAAAGGAATGGTCTCAGAGTCTCACTCTGCTGCTAGTTAAGTGGTTCAAACGTGGGGTTCTGTTGTCAGGGCTGACCAGCAGGTCAAATATGTAGACTCAGGTGAAGAGTTCACAAATGTTGCCTCAAGTAAGGGCTCAGGGAGGTTCCAGGGAGGAAAATGGGTATGAAGACCCAGTATTAAGGTTCTGGAAAAAAAATTAGGCAAGACAGCAGTATAAGGGTTCAGGTTTGGGGCACACATGTCCTCAACACTGTACGGGGCTTCAGAGGACTCAGGGGTAAGGGCCCAATGTGAGGGCTCAGCTGGGGCTCAGTTTTAAGGGTGTGGGATCTGTGCTGGTGTGGTAATTTTTTACTAACCCTTTAGTGGTAATTTGTTACTAAGAACAATCCTTAAAGTACTAAACTTTAGATGAACACCTTTTTAAATGTATACATTGAAAGGGATTTAAGGTCACCTTTAATTTTTATCTATGCATTAGAGAAGATTTAAGGTCAGTTACATACCAACAGATTTCTCCTCATCTCTCTGAGGTTGGGTTTTCTTATCTATAAAATGGGAATAATAACAGTATCTAGCTCACAGGGTCATTGTGAGGATTAAATGAGAAAATGAACGTAAAGTTCTTAACACAGAAAGTGCACAAAAATAATAGCTTTTTTACAAATGTGCTTAGAGGGCCAGGCACAGTGGCTCACACCTGTAATCCCAGCACTTTGGGAGGCCAAGGTGGGTGGATCACTTGAGTCCAGGAGTTTGAAACCAGCCTGGGCAACACAGTGAGACCCCTGCCTCTCCAAAATAAAACAAAAAACAATGAGTTTTTAGCACCTGCCAGTCATGGTGGCACATGCTACTCGGAAGGCTGAGGTGGGAGGATCACTTGAGTCTGAGTAGTTGAGGCAGCAGTGAGCTGTGATCACACCACTGCACCCCAGCCTGGGTGACAGAGCAAGATCATCTATAAATAAATAAATAAATAAATAAATAAATAAATAGTGTGCTTGGAAATGAAAGAGAGAGAATTAACCAAGATCACCAGAAATTGCTTCAAACCCATGGCAGGCCAGCTGGTGTCACATGTCCTGGAGGCAGTAACTATGAAGAGATCCATTTTTCTCCCTCACCGAGGGAGAAAACCAGGGGCTGTGTGGGGAGCAGGTGACAATATGCACCTTCCACAAGGGAGGGAGATGCTGCCAACCACGTTGGGAATATGCTAAAAACCAGTAGCTCATATGCACTGTAATGTAGTGGTAAAATAAACTTATTCTTTAATAGTACATTAATATGAACAAAGGTTTAGGGCAAAAAAAATCAAGTTGTTTTTGTTTTGTTTTGTTTTGTTTTGTTTGAGACAGAGTCTCACTCTGTCGCCCAGGCTGGAGTGCAGTGGCACAGTCTTCGCTCACTGCAAGCTCCGCCTCCCGGATTCATGCCATTCTCCTGCCTCAGTCTCCCGAGTAGCTGGGACTACAAGTGCCTGCCATCACGCCCAGTTAATTTGTATTTTTAGTAGAGATGAGGTTTCACCGTGTTAGCCAGGATGGTCTCGATTTCCTGACCTCATGATCTGCCCCCCTCAGCCTCCCAAACTGCTGGGATTACTGGCGTGAGCCACTGCACCTGGCAAGTTTTCTTTTTAAAGCAAAACTCTAATTTAGTGGTTTTCAAACTTTGTGGTCTCAGGACCCCTTCACACTTTTAAAAATAATTAAGAACCGAAGCCGGGTGCGGTGGCTTATGCCTGTAATCTCAGCACTTTGGGAGGCTGAGGTGGGCGGATCACCTGAGGTCAGGAGTTCAAGACCAGCCTGGCCAACATGGTGAAACCCCTGTCTCTACTAAAAATACAAAAAATTAGCTGAGCGTGCTGGCAGGTGCCTGTAATCCCAGCTACTCAGGAGGCTAAGGCAGGAGAATCTCTTGAACCCGGGAGGAGGAGGTTGCAGTGAGCCGAGATCACACCATTGCACTCCAGCCTGGGTGACAGGGCAAGACTCCGTCACAAAAAAAAAAAAAAAAATTAAGAGCCCAAAGAATTTTAAGTGGTTTTATCTCATGATCTTCAAATGGATTCAAAATTAAAACTGAAAGTTAAAATATATATTAATTCAAAATAACTATATTTTTATTATATTTTAACAGAAAATATACCTATGAAAGATAGCCGTATATTTTCTTTTCTCTGTTGCGTTTTTGTTTTTGTTTTTTAGACCCAGTTTCGCTCTTGTCACCCAGGCTGGAGTGCAATGGCGCAATCTCAGCTCACTACAACAGCTTCCACGTCCTGGGTTCAAGTGGTTCTCCTGTCTCAGCCTCCTGAGTAGCAGGGATTACAGGCACCTGCCACCACGCCTGGCTAATTTTTGCATTTTTAGTAGAGACGGGGTTTCACCATGTTGGCCAGGCTGGTCTAGAACTCCTGACCTCGGGTGATCCATCCGTCTCTACCTCCCAAAGTGCTGGGATTACAGACATAAGACACTGCGGCCAGCCAGATAGCTGTATATTTTCTAAAACCAAAATGTTAGTGAGAACAGTGGCACCGTTTTACACTTTTGCAAATCTCTTTACTGTCTGGCTTGTAGAAGACAGCTAGATTCTCAGCTGCTTCTGCATTCAATCTGTTGCAATGGGTTGCTTTGGTTAAAATATGTGATGAAAACTCAGCTTCATGATGTATGTAGTTGGGAAAGAGAGGAGTATTTTAATAGCCTTTTCAGTGAATTGTGGCTATTGTTCTTTCTTCCATACCAAAACTCGAGGTGGTAGTTTCTTAAAGGTTAGTTAATACGTGGACATTTCATACTCTGTTAACGGTACACTCCACTGGTTTGCCTTGCACTTTGAATAGATCTTTTACTCATGCATGATTTTGTAACATTACTTATTGGTCATTTGGAAAATATTGGTTCACCGAGTTATGCAGATCTCCCGAATGTTGACACATTTCATTATACAATATTTTTTAAAAAGCACACTCATCAATGCTATCACTGGTCTCATTAGAATTGAAAGCTTTCAGACTCACTGTAAGTAGATATCAGTTTTCCAAATCCTAATTTTCACTTGAAGACGCTAATTTTGTCATTGGCAACGAACACTAATTTTCTTCTCCTTGCATTGATAGGCTTACTTGATTCACTTTTGAGAAAAAGTATGCCAAAGACCCAAGTCTGATAACTATAGTTTGTCATTTGTTCTTTTTTTTTTTTTTTTTTTGAGACAGAGTCTGGCTCTGCCGCCCAGGCTAGAGTATAGTGGCCGGATCTCAGCTCACTGCAAGCTCTGCCTCCCGGGTTCACGCCATTCTCCTGCCTCAGCCTCCCGAGTAGCTGGGACTACAGGCGCCCGCCACCTCGCCCGGCTATTTTTTTTGTATTTTTTAGTAGAGACAGGTTTCACCGTGTTAGCCAGGATGGTCTCGATCTCCTGACCCATGATCTGCCCGTCTCGGCCTCCCAAAGTGCTGAGATTACAGGCTTGAGCCACGGCGCCCGGCCCATTTGTTCTTTTAAGTAAAACTGTTGTTTGGTGCATTCAGTTCACAATTCAATTGCGTAAGTGCTTTTCCTTGAGATAAGCATACTTCCCATTTTGTCACACAAAATATTTCAAAGACATATAATCAAGGCTTAAGACTTAGTAAAGTTAATAATGTTACTGCTTCTTCTAGACAATATAAAATAATCAGTACAGTGTGGTACCGACATAAAGACATACAGATCAAAAAATGTTCAGTATCTTTTATTTATTTTATTGTTTTTGAGACGGAGTTTCACTCTTGTTGCCCAGGCTGGAGTGCAATGGCTCAATCTCAGCTCACTGCAACCTCCGCCTGCCGGATTCAAGTGATTCTCCTGCCTCAGCCTCCTGAGTAGCTGGGATTACAGGCATACGCCTCCATGCCCAGCTATTTTGTATTTTTAGTAAAGACGGGGTTTCTCCATGTTGGTCAGGCTGGTCTCAAACTCCCGAGCTCAGGTGATCTGCCCGCCTCAGCCTCCCAAAGTGCTGGGATTACAGGCGTGAGCCATTGCGCCCAGCCGATGCTCAGTATCTTACAGGCGTGAATCCAAAATAGATCTGTACATATATGGTCCACTGATTTCTTTTTTTATTTTTTGTAGAGATGGGGTCTTGCCATGTTGCCCAAGCTGGTCTCAAACTACTAGCCCCAAGTGATCCTCCTGCCTCAGCCTCTCATAGTGTGGGGATTACAGGCATGAGCCACCACCTCCATCTTCACGATCCATTGACTTTTGACAAAGATCACAAGTTAATTCAATAGAAAAAGGACAGTTTTTTCAACAAACAGTGCTGGAACAATTGGAAATCCGTAATCAAAACAAGAACAAAGACAAACAAAGCTCAACTCCTTCCCTTGCACAGTTTAATAAAGCAAAATGGATCATAGAACTAAAGTAATAGCTACCGTTATAAAACTTCTAGACAAAACCATAAGGGGAAATCTTTGAGGGTCCTGAGTTGGGTAAATATTTTCTTAGATAGGACTCAAAATGTACAAACTATAAAAGAAAAAAATAATTTATTTTTATCAAAATGAAAAGCTTCTGTTCTTTGAAAGGCACTGTTAAGAAAATGAAAAGATAAGAAACAGACTGTGAAAAATATTTGTGCTCTTACAACTCAGTGATAATAATGCAAACTCATTTTTTAAATGGTCAAAAAGGCCAGGCATGGTGGTTCATGCCTATAATCCCAGCACTTTGGGAGGTGGGAGGATCACTTGAGCCCAGGAGTTCAAGGCCTGCCTGGATGACATAGTGAGACCTTGTCTCTAGAAAAAATAAACAAATTAGCCAGGCATGGTGGTGTAGGCCTGTAGTCCCAACTACTCAGGAGACTAAGGTAGGAGGATGGCTTGAACCCAGGAGGTCGAGGCTGCAGTGAGCCTTGTGCCACTGCACTCCATCCTGAAGGACAGAGTGAGACCCTGTCTCAAAAATAATTTCAATTTAAAAAAAAGTCAAAAGATTTGAATGAATACTTCACTAGAGAAGATATATGAATGGCAAAAAGTCCATGAAAAGATGCTCAAATCATTAATCATCAGGAAATTGCATATTAAAACCACGATAAGATGCCACGGTACACTTATTACAATTGCTAAAGTTTAAAAGGTTGATAAGTTGGTGAGAATGTAGAGCAACTAGAAGTCTCAAAATTGCTGATCAGAATGCAAAATAGTACAGCAACTTTGGGAAACTGGAAATTTCTTATAAAAGTACCTATCATATGCTCCAACAATCCCACTCCAAAGCATTAATTCAAGAGATATGACAATATACATCCACACAGAGATCTGCATGTGAATGTGCATATCAATTTTAGTCATAATACCAAGAAACAGAAAACAGCCTAAATGTCCATCAACATGTAAATGTTTAAGCAAATTATGTGTCTATACAATGAAATACCAATCCATAATAAAAATAAAGTAACTACTGATACATGAAATCACAAAACAGTGATTTTACTGCTTCACAAGGACAGAAAACCAAACATTGCATATTCTCACTCATAGGTGGGAACTGAACGATGAGAACACTTGGACACAGGGAGGAGAACATCATACACCGGGGCCTGTTGTGAGGTGGAATCTGGGGGAAGGATAGCATTAGAAGAAATACTCAATGTAAATGACGAGTTAATAGGTGCAGCTAACAAACATGGCATATGTATGCGTATGTAACAAACCTGCACGTTGTGCACATGTACCTTAGAACTTAAAGTATAAAACGAAAAAAACAGATGCCTTTAAAAATAAAAATAATAATAATTTTACTGCTTCACCAAGGACTTTTAAAGAGAAACTGAGGCTGGGCATGGTGGCTCAATCCTGTAATCCCAGCACTTTGGGAGTTCCAGGTGGGTGGATCACTTGAGGTCAGGAGTTCAAGACCAGCCTGGCCAACATGGTGAAATCTTGTCTCTACTAAAAATATAAAAATACAAAAATTAGCCAGGCATGGTGGTGTGCCCGTGTAATCTCAGCTACTCAGGAGGCTGAGGCAGAAGAATCACCTGAACCCAGGAAGTGGAGGTTGCAGCGAGCTTAGATCACACCACTGCACTCAAGCCTAGGTGATAAAGTGAGACTTCATCACAAAAAAAAAAGGAAATAAATAAATAAGGCAAAACTGGCCCTTTGTTTTCCTCCTATTGTTACTATTCACGCACCATGGTGGAGAAGAATACAAAGACTACTGGTACAGTTGGGTGCCGTGCCTTGATTCATGCTTAGGTGCCAACAGTTTCACCCACTGTTGCTCTTACGTCATGTGCAAATATCGATGAAGTGAAAGTGGCAAATAACAACTTAATATTCTTAGGAAAATAGCTTTTGCCTTGTGGATCCCCTGTAAGAGTCTTAAAGATTCCCAGGGATCTGCAATCAACACCCTGAGAATTGATGTTCCAATTAATTAGAATAGTCACATTGACTTTTTAAAAATGACACTTCTTTTTAGATATCACTCAAAGGCATGTAAAATGCTTTCACAAATATCCCATGGAAAAAAGGAAGACCAACTCCATCTGTGGTACTATTTGCTTTACTTCCTCGAAAAGTAAAAGGGGGGGTGGGGGAAGGAGAAACCGAGTAGTCCCCTGGGAGTGTGTTCGGCATGTGAAGCCATCCATCATGCAGTCATGGTGAGCAGATGCAGGCCTAGGACCAAAAAGGCAAGTGGCGCTGGGAACTCAGGGCCCTTCGTCACCTTTCCCTACACAATCCCACTGGCTATACATCCCTCCACCACACAGTCATACCGACACACACACACACACACACACACACACACACACACACACACGAGTCAGGCCAGCCCCTCACGCCACGGCTAATCTCTCACAACAAGCCCAACCATGGCTGCACTCACACAATACAATCACACAGCCACACCAAAGTCACAAAAAAGCCAACACACCAGGTCACACTATTCTATATTCACAGATGGAGAATCTCAACGGCCATACACTCAACCACAGGTATACTCAAACTAGCAGAGTGGCTCATAATGTAAAACACCTACTGGGCCCTGTGGCCATGCCAGCACATCCCCCCAAGTATATTGTGCATGGGGTGAAATAATAGCTTTTGGACATAGGCCAACCTGAATTCAAGTTCAGGTTTTGGACACAGGCCAACCTGAATTCAAGTTCACGTTCTACCACCTATTAGTTCTGTAACCTGCAGCCAATTATTTAACCTGCCTGAGCTCTCATTCCAGAAAACGCAGGTAATTCCTACTTTGAAAACCTGATGTGATGGCATAAAATAATCAGACAAGGGGCAGCACCTTGTCTGGTCCAATGTGTCCTGGGGATGCAGCTGTAACTGCCATGTATGGCTTTTGTCACCAGAGGGCACCAGGGCCACAATGTGTCTGGGGAGATTGCTGGAAGAAAATATGCCGAAAAGGCCAGGATTCCTGGGGAGTTTCAGGGTGAGTACAGACAGGGTAGGTGTGGGATGTGTGGGGGGCTGGGCAGTTTTTGGAAACCCCAGCTAGGCCCCGGCCACCCAAGTATGCCGTTGGGTACGGTGGGCAGCTCCCGGGGAAGATCAGATCTAGGAAGGAGGATGGATGAGTGCTCTCTATGAGCCAGGCCCTCTTCTGTGCCGATTTTACACACATTAAATCCTTTAATCCCCACAACAATACCGTGGTTGATAGTCACTGCTAATATTAATAGTATTCCTGGTGAGGAATATTGAGGAAGCTGAGGTCTGCTTACATAGCCATTAAGTGGAGACCTGGAATACAAATGCAGGCAGCCTGGCTTCAGAATCCATGACCCTAACCACAGCTCCACACTGCCCCCAACAGTGACCCCGCATCTCCCCTTGCTGGGGTTCTGCCAGGACTCCCTGACCCTGGCTTTCTTCCCTGGAGCTCAGCCAGCCCCAGCTGGCCTTTCCCCTCTTCCAGCCTGCTCCCCACCTGCTCCCTGGGCCAGCCCATGGTAAGAGGCTTATCACATATGTGTGGGGGACAGATAAGGCAGGGCCCCGCACAGGTCTTATCCAGCCCTGCCATCCCTGCTGGGGAGCTGCCAGCAGATGGAGCCCCGCCCGGGGCCTGGGGTCGCTCCTTGTGATGCCAGAGCTCTTTATGATGTCATCATTTGTAGTGACATCATTGCTCTGTCCCTCCTTTGAATCTGAGAGGGTTACTCAGATAGGAGTTGGGGAAGTGGAGTCAGACAGGAGCCCTACCGAGGCTCTAGGTCAGTGGGCCGGATTGGGCTGGAGTGGAGGAGGGAGTGGTGCCAGAGGATCCTCCCCAGGGCAGATGGCTATTTTTGGTGTCGACTGCTCGGCTTATAGCCACCCCTCTTCCTGTCTTCCCAATCCAAAGAGGCTCTGGGTCCAGCAGGGGCAGGAGCAGTGGGAGAAATCTTTAGCCCTGCTGCAGAGCGGCTCCGGGGTCAGTCTCTAGCTCAGGAACCAGTCTGTTCCTCCCTACAGGGAGGCCTGACCCTCGGTACCTCGGGTCTGAGGGGAAGGGGGGCTTTACTTCCAATCTTTGAAATAGCAGTGAGGCAAAGAGGGATTATTAGGATGGCTGGACAGACAGACATAGCCAGACCCGCCATTATAGTCACACACATTAGCTTGCTGCTGTGGGCTGCGGGCACAGCCTCACGCCAACACCATCACACAGCCATTCATTCTCATAGCCATGCCCGCAGCCACACATGGACCACAGACGGCTGAGCCACACTGACATACCAGCACAGGCACAATGTCATCACCTGTCCCATCTGGGAGAACAGGAACCCCTTCTCTCTCACAGTTGTACTCCCAGAGAGTAGCTCAATTCCCAGCACATGGCAGATGCGCACTAATATTTGGTGAGTGAATAAATGGACATTAAATGCCACAGGGCCTGTGACCAGGCTGGGCTGAGGCCAGAGGAAACGCCATCCCACCTGCAAGTCTGCTCGACCTCTCCAGACCGAGGATGGGAGCATCGAGGAAGCTGCCAGCACTACCCCAGCCCCAACTTCAGTCACGGCCACTCCTCAGATCATAGGTCATTGAAGGACCTTGGTAATGCAGGGACCCCACTCCCTCCCTCTAGGTCCAGTGAACTGGAACACTGGCACTCTGAAAATGGGATGTTATGAACATGGGGTGGTCTGGATGTTGGGTACCCCAGGCCCCCTGGGAATGGGGTACTGGGGGCTCTGGGGTTTGGGTCCTTTACAGTGTTAGGCGCTCTGGCACCCCTGACATTGGGAATTCGGGACTTCGGGAGCTCAAAGCTATTTAGGAGTCTGGGTGTTCAAAGCTCCCGAGATTGGGGCTGCCCCTTGGACAAGGCCAAAGTCAGTACTTCCTGTCCATATGCCTGATTCTACCTGGAGCCACGGAGGTCCAGCCTGGAACCCCTGTTCTGAGCCCCATGATTAGCTTACGCTGTCCTGGAGCTGGGGTGGCGGGGCTGGGCTGGTGGGGTTTCAGGGGGAAAGAAACCACAATAGGATGGCCTAAGGGGTACCTGGAGCCCCAGAGACAGCTCTCGGATCTGGAACCAATCTAAGCTGCTTCTCTGCGTTGGGACAGGGCAGGGGAGGTGCCAGACACTGGCCACTGGGCTCCAGGTTCAAGAAAGGAGGAATCTGAGAGCAGAGCCCAGGCAGGCACCTCCCAGTGATGCTTCCCGGCTACTGAGGCTGGGGTTCTAAGGAGGTGGAGACCCCTAGCCATGCCTGGCTTCAACTATAGGCAACGTCCACCTTCCCCCACCTTCTCAGCAGGTCCCCAGCACCCATCCGTCAAGGTGCCCAGTGCTCCCAGCTCTTGCAGTGACCATCAGAAGTGGCCGAAGTCTGGCATTATTCGTATTCCTACTAGACACACACCTAAACTGACTCACGTGCATCCCAAAACAGAGGCCTTGATCCTGCAGGCTGATGACACCACTGGAGGAAACCAGCCAGCCCTGGGGGCTCTGACGCTGGATGCAGCCCTCCCAGGAAATAGCTCCACTGGCTGCGGTAACTGGAGGCTCCTGAGACACATCTCAGCCTGCAGTGAGTGGGCCCCCTAGCCCGCTGCAGCCCTGCCCCAGGAAGAAGCAGGCCAGTCAAACTGGCTGACCCCATCAGTCCCCCCATCCCCTCCCCCGCCCCAGTCTGTCCTCAGTCCTGATCCCCCTGCTTGCCCCACAGTGGCCCAGGCTGGCCATGCCCTTCCCACCCTGCGGGCCAGCTGCTCAGAGCCAGGGGCTCACAGCCAGGGACGGAGGCTATCCCAGCTCTGACCTGGGCTGGGCCCAGACCTGCCTCCTTTGCACCTCATTCTGATTGGAAAAAACAGCCTCTCTAGTCCCTGTCTCAAGGAGATGGCTTTTCAAACCAGAAGCTTTCTCACAAGTGTCTCCTCAGGACACAGCTCACTGTGCGGTTTCCTGAAGCTCTTTCTGGGTCAAGGTGGGTAAAACACACATTCATGAATCTGTTTCTATGTATACAAATAGACTTTGTGCTCTGCCAGTGTTAGTTTAATAAAGCCCTCTGGCCAACATCCCCAATCTTCCTAAACACTCCAAGGAAAATGTTCTCTTTTCTTCACCCCATGGGCTAAAGTGCTAGGCTGCCTCCCTGTCCCCAGGTTAGTCCCCAAGCCTTCTTCATTCTGACGGAGCCTCAGAGGGCTGGCCCCTGAGCACCCATCCCCCTCTCTTCTAACTGCCCAGGCCCCAAGCCCCTAGGCCTGAAGGCATCCTGGAATCTTGCTCTCAGCACCTCACACCCGCCTCCCTTCATATGGATTCCCTGAGCCATGAAAACTCTCAGAATCTTCACTGTGTTCTTAGCACTCAGTGCCCTCTTCTAGGCCTGTCCCCAGCCCAGCCTACTGCTGGAAGGGAGAAGGAGGGAGACCTTTTCCCCTTCATACTCTTCCTTGTCCGCCTTCCTCTACTTGGGGGCCTCTTCAACATCCTCCATCTGCCTTCCCTGGGGTGGTATCCCTTTTGATGAGCCCCAGGGAGGAGGCAAGGAGGAAGATCCTAAAAACAATTTATGGAGGAAGTTAAGTCCTGGCAGGAGAGATGTAGAGGGCTTGGACCCCATCTGCCCAGTCCCAGGAACTGGGCACACACACAACTACACAGACCTGCTGCAGTGCACACAGTCTTCCACAGATGTACCTACACAAATACACAATCAGGGGCTCAGGCGTCTGGGGGCACAGACACAACAGGTTGCCCAGATCCAGGTGTGTGTGCACACAACTCACACAAGAAACACCTGCACTTGGTTTGTAGAATAAAAATCCCAAGCATACTATATCTACTAGGTTTGGGGACAAAGTGAAAATGAAAATAATCTTGCTGATAAGACTAAGGTGTCTTCCCAGATCTGATCAGGAGTCCAATGTGAATAGGAGACAACAGAGAGCTGTCTTTGTACTTTGGCTCTGAGAAAGGTTTGTGGAATGGACTGCGTGTGGCCTGAAAGAGCTTGCATTGCAGGGAATGCCTGGGCTTGATGCCTGTTATCTTGTTCAGTGCCTCTGATAAATTAATAAACTGCAATCTCACTCAACAATTGGTTTCATATGAGTTTGGCATGTATTGGAGGCTGACAGTCCCAAGGAAAAAAATTAAACTGTTTCGTGACCAGAAAATGGTGAGGACTCAGGGTCCAAAGTAGAAATTGCCTCTGTAGGTTGGGCCCCTTCCCTGAGCAGATGCCCCACTCAGGTTGGGGCAAAAACCAGTTCCTCTGACAGTACTAACTGGCCACTTTCCCTGAAAGGTGGTGGCTCTCACAAGGTATGCAAATGTGGGAGCCTCATTCCACATGCCAGGCACCCGTCCCCAGAGGCAGCCTGGAGCAATGGGCTTTACATACACACACATGCATTTCCTTAGCCCCTTCTCTCCATTTCACAGAGGAGGAAACCGAGGCTCACAATGCTCCTTTTGGCAAAGACTTTTTTTTTAGCTGAGATTGTAACCCAGGTCTGTCTCACCATGGAAGGAGGAGGGATCCCAGGTTGGTGTCTGCAGCCCCTGTAACACCACCTCAAAAGTAGAGCTGACCAAGCCTGTGGTCCAGGAGGGAAATTTGAGAAAGGGCTCCAGGGAGCCCTCTAGTTCCAAGGAGTAGGACCTAGGCCTTACCCAGCAGTGCCCACAGTCTCTAGCGGCTCTGCTCCAAAGGGAATGGAATTTGCTCTGACTTCTCTCTAGGGGAAACGCAGGCGCAGAAGGCCAGGGGCCTGGAGGGCTAACTCCAGCCTCAGCCCCCCAAAGTGCCCCAGGCCTTCTGGCTTTATTCCACCCTAGCCCGAAGGGGACCACATCTGCTTGCTCAAGGGCCCCAGCTGGAGGGCAGCGAGGCAGGGGCGGAGAAGGGGGCTCCTTTGTGGAGCCCACTCCCAGGGGTTCATGGGGATCAATCATTTGAAAGCTGGAGAGACTTGTAATTTTATTCCCTGGGAGGAGGAGCCTGAGAAGTCTGCACGGGGGGAGGGGATGGGATGAAGAGGGGAGGACGGCCAGGGGAGCTCTTCGGGTAGGGGAGGGACTTGGCTAGATCTCCCAAGCCTTCTCCACTCTTCAAACTTTCACCAAACTCTTAGCCCCCGCCTCCCCGAAACCAAAACACAACAGGCTGTGGAAGAGCTGCGAGCGGCGCGGCGGGGCGGGCGCGGCACAGAGCCTCGGGAAGCTGATGCAACTTTCACTTTAAGAAAGCCACCTGGGCGCACCGCGGTGCGGACCCAGCACGCCTGGGCAGGGGGCTGCAGCATGGTAAGGGGGCTGGGGGAAGGGAACGCTGGGGCCTGCGCCTCCGTCGGTCCTGCCGTCGGTCTGAGCCGACGCGGGGCTGAGCCCCAGGACCAGCGTGTGCGTGTGTGTGTGTGTGTGTGTGTGTGTGTGTGAGATCGCGCATGTATGCGGGCATCTGTGGGTAAGAGTGTGGGTGCACGCACCAGGATGTCTGTCTCGCCGCAAAGGTCGGGGTAGGTGCGCGCGGCTGGGTGTCACCGCTGTCACCAAGGAGCTGAAGCGGGAGGGAGAGGGAAGCGGGGGGAGCTCCTGCGTGGGGTGGGAGGGGGGCGCCAGACGCCGGTTCGATCGGGGGCGGCGGGCGCAGGCTGTGCGGGTAGCGCCGGAGCCAGAGCGTGGCACGGTCCGTCCGGGGAGCCAGTGGTTCTGCGCTCTGGGGGCCTGAGGGGGTCGATAATCGGCCGTGCCTGCGCCTAGCGTGCGGGCTCCCGCTCGCTCCAGCGCCTCTCAGCGCCCGCCAGCCTGGCTGCCTATCTGGTCCCTCCAGCCGGCCTGCCTCCCTATCTGCCCTCCCGGTGCCGGTGCCGGTGCCCGTGTCCGTGCGCCCGCGGGACCCGGGAAGCCGCGCGCGAGAGTCCTGGCGCACTCAGCCTCTCTTTGTCCGCGCTCTGGCCGCGGCTTTGGGAAGGGACTGCGAGCGAGCGAGGAGTTCTTTGGGGGCTGCTACCCTGGAAAGAATCCGTGCCCTCCCCACCCCAACCCTCATTACCGGCACGCCTAGGGCGGGGCCGGGCGGCCGCAGGTGAGGGCAGGGGCCTAGCAGCCCTGGGCGCCCACCCTCGGCCGGCGCTCCGCACCCGGCAGCCACTGCAGATCGCGAACCGGCGGCGGGGCCGGGCGGGAGAGTGGGGCTTGCCCGGAGGGCCGGGAGGGGCCGGAGCCGGCCCGGGGGCGGGGCCGTGGGGCGGGGACCTCGGCGCCCCGGTACTTTTCCACCGCAGGGGCCGGGGGCGGGGCCGCCGCCTCCACGCCAGCTGAGGCCCACACGTGGCGGCTGATGTAACGCCCGTGCCCCCACATCTCTCTCCCGATTAAAGCGGACGCGCCCCGCTTCGAGGAACCGGGACGCTGCGGGCGGTGCCACTGCTCTGAGACCGACCGCGCCCCTGCCTGCCGGCCCGGGGCCTCCGCGCCTCGGGCCCGCAGATACCTAAAGGAGCCGCACCCCCTTTCGGGCCTGCTCTCGGCAAGCCACACCCCCTCGCGGATCACTCTTAAAGGAGACTGGACCCCGGCTCGCTGACAGCTTCCGTACAAAGCGCGGTCTATTTCTCCGCTGAAGGAAGCGTGAGGGTGCGGCCGTTGGGAAATGAAGGCTGCGGGGCGAGGAATGGGGAAGGAGAGAATAACCTGAAAGGTTAAAGACTCCCAAAGTGAGGGAGCATCAGAAGGTTGGAGAGTAGTGGGTGAGGGGACTGGTTCTAGCGACTAATGGGCGACACTGAGCATGCTCAAGTGTTTCCAACGACCGCAGAGAAAACGCCCCCTTTACTTGGCCTATGCGGCGACTGCGGCTGTACCCGCTCAGTTCCCGGCTCTGGAAACACAGAAGCAGCACACCTCTGCCCTGGAAGAACTCTCCATCTAGTGGGGAGCCAGACTTGGGCACGAGGAAGCATGCCGCAGTTGCTACGTGTGGCAAGCGTGCTGAGACGTACACAGTGTGGGGGTACAGTAGAAAGGCTGACAGCAACGGGGAGAACCTAGGAAGGCTTCATGAAGATAATAGCATTGGGATAGGTTTTGAGGATGCGTAGGATATATACAGGTGGATATCGGGACAAGGGTGCTCAAAAAAGAGGGAACGGGTGCTGGGGCAAAGGCATGAAGCAGGAGCCTTCTGCAAATGCTGGGTAGTCTCACGTGGCGGCAGATGGCCGCAGGTTGCTGACCTGGGCTCCCAGGTAGAACTAAGGGCTGTTTCCTGCTCCCACAACTCCTCCACTTCCTCCATCACAGTGAATGGAAATTATGCTTCTTCCTCTACCTACCTACTAAACTGTGAGGTCCTTGAAGCCAGGGAAAGAGCCTGTCACCTTTCCATCCCCAGTGAGGACTCCAGGGCTTTTCCAAGACGGACCGTTAAAACTGATTGACCTGACAGCCCTGATACTCAGCGGTGACACTGTCAAGATGGGCCAGGGTTCTGTGACTGATGTCTCAACATCTGCCTTTGGGTGACTCACACGCAGCTCAGACCAGCTTGTCCAACCCAGCCCTCCTGTTCCCGCACCGAACCTGCAGCCTCACCATCGTTTGTCCTCTGGGATGGGCTTCCTCCCACTGCACCAACAGAAACCAGAGACTCCTTCTTATCCCTCCCCCTACCCAGTCTGATTCATCACCAAGTCTTCCCATGTTGCCTTTTATATTTATCTGAAATCTGTGCACCTCTCCTCACCCTATTGTCACCTTCCTAACCTGAGCCCCCTCATTTTTGACCTGGCCCCTTTCTTCCTTTCCTTTCCTTTCCTTTCTTCCTTGTTTCCTTCCTTCCTTCCTCTCTTTCTTTTTTTTTTTTTTTTAGATGGAGTTTCACTCTTGTTGCCCAGGCTAGAGTGCAATGGTGCCATCTCGACTCATTGCATCCTCCACCTCCGGAGTTCAAGCGATTCTCCTGACTCAGCCTCCTGAGTAGCTGGGATTACAGGCATGTGCCACCACGCCTGGCTAATTTTGTATTTTTATAGAGACGGGGTTTCTCCATGTTGGTCAGGCTGGTCTCCAACTCCTGACCTCAGGTGATCCACCTGCCTCGGCCTCCCAAAGTGCTGGGATTACAGGCGTGAGCCACCGGACCCGGCCTGGCCTGGCCTGGCCCATTTCTAATTGATTTCCTCTCTTCTACTTCAGCCTCCCTCCAGTCCTTTCTCCACACTGTATCTAGGGGGATGGTTTCAAGATGCACATTCCACCAATTGCTCCTCCTTGAAGTTGATCTTTTGCTTAAAAGCTTTCAATAGCCACCCTTGCCCTCAAGATGAAGACCAAAATCCAGACCCCAAAGGCCCTGGCCAGGCCTCTCTGTCCACTTTAATCTTTGACCATTTCCCCCTGACTATCTGAGCTCCAGCCTCAGAGCCTTTCCACATATTGTTTCATTTGCTTGACTCTCTCTTCCTCTTCTCTTCCTCATTATTGCCACTTTGCCTAATTTACTTCTTTAGACCCTTAAACATCACTTCCTCAGGGAAGGCCTCCCCTAGTCTTACACAAGGCCAGGCCCCCCGACTGTAGAGTCTCATAACACAATCTTTCTCTTTACATCCTTTATCTCAGTATGCAATTCTTTATTTTTTTATTTTTTGAGACAGAGGTTCGCTCTTTTTGCCCAGGCTGGAGTGCAATGGCGCAACTTCGGCTCACTGCAACCTCTGCCTCCTGGGTTCAAGTGATTCTTTTGCCTCAACCTCCCAAGTAGCTGGGATTACAGGCGCCCACCACATTGCCCAGCTGATTTTGTATTTGTGATAGAGATGGGCCTTCACCATGTTAGCCAGGCTGGTCTCGAACTCCTGACCTCAGGTGATCCACCTGCCTTGACCTCCCAAAGCGCTGGGATTACAGGCATGGGCCACCGCTCCTGGTCTCAGTTTGTAATTCTTTAAATTTTAGTCATCAGTTTAACTCTTTCCCCTTAGTCTGTAAGCTGCAGGAGTACAGATACCTTTGAGTTCTTGGTGCCTAGCACAGTTCTGGCCCAGAGCAGACCTGCAATCAATATTGTGGAATAAATGAGTCTAGCTGTGGTCAGCCATAAATGCCTGCTAAGCAGTTTAGGCCATATCCTGTTGGCTGTGGAAAACTATCGGAGAGAATCAGAGAGATAGGGCTTCAGGAGGATTAACAGATTGGAGGGGAGGAACATGTGGAGGGCTTGTGGTAAGGACAAAAATTAGGCAGAAACTTCAGAACTTATGAGGAAATGACTATTTGCCCCATCTTCCAGACTGAGAAAACTAAGGCTCAAAGAGGTTGAGTAACTTACTTGAAATCATATACCTAGTGAGTAGCTGAGCCAGAAATCCAGCCCAGGCCTACCAGATCCCAGAGCCCGAGCTCTTTATCTTGTGCTAAACTGCCTCTGTGACCTGCTACTGCCTGTCAGCGGTGGCCCACAAATGCTTCAGGGGCATGTGTGGGGCCTGGTGTTGTGGATCTTCCACACGTAGAAGGGGCTGGATGCCATGGGCAATCATTTGGTGTTTTCTGAATGGACGGATGGGGCCACGTAACAGGAATGTCAAAGTCAGGAGAAGCAGCAAAGCTTTACACCCAGCTCATTCTCCTGGAAGCCGCCATGAAGCAGTCTTTTCCCTCCAATCCATGAACTACCTGAGGGCAGGGACTGCATTTGCAGAGACGTCAGAGTCAGAGATGTCAGGTCTGAAAACCTAGTTCAAGTCCTCACTCGAGCACTTACATACAAGGAAGGCATTTGACCTCTCCGAGTCCGTCTCTCTGATGGTAAACTGGGAGGAATTCCAGGATAACCTGGGTGAGGGCCCTCTGTAGCCTAAGTTTGGAGACACAATGTCCTCAGTTCACTTACCTGACCAGCGGGCTTAATAATTTCCAACCTGTGAGGTGGCTTTTTTGTTTTTTGTTTTTTTAAGACAAAGTCCCACTCTGTCACCCAGGCTGGAGAGCAATGGTGTGATCTCAGCTCACTGCAATCTCTGACTCCCGGATTCAAGCGAATTCTCCTGTCTCAGACTCCCGAGTAGCTGGGACTACAGGCGCATACCACCACACCTGGTTAATTTTTGTACTTTTAGTAGAGATGAGAGTTCACTATATTGGTCAGGCTGGTCTCGAACTCCTGACCTCAGGTGATCCGCCCATCTCGGCCTCCCAAAGTGCTGGGATTACAGGCATGAGCCACTGCACCCAGCTGACATGGCTCTTTCTAATGCCATCTGCTGTTATTACTATCATCATTGTCATTACTAGTCCTTGAATGAGGAGAGGTGGCTTTAAGGGAGTCAAATCTAGAGTTTACAGCTGGAGAGGGAGGCACAGGGGTGAGAGAGGACAAGGTATGATCTCATTTTGAGGGAGCACACACCCGTCTTTCTTTACTTGCCCCCAGAAGACCAAAGCCGTGAGCAGGAACCTCTTTAGGAGAAGAAGTTGAGCCACAGGCCAGCCTGGGTCACATCTTGTCCCCACCCTGCCCTAAGAGAAGCTCTGCAGGAGACCAGGTAGCCAGGGCAAAGGGCCTAAAAAAGCCAAGGGCTGATTTGCATAGGCAAAGAGCAGCCTCCTCATCTCTCCTCCAGCCTTCCAGAGACTTCCTGGGCTTGTAGGTGAGAGGTGGCCCTTGACAGGTGGCTGTGGGTAGGGCACAGTTGCCCAGAGTAGCCTTGGGAACAGACTCCCTGGGAAGGCAGGAAAGGCTCCAGAGAGAGGCAGAGCCGAATCCTTCCTGGGTCTAGGCCCTGAGGAGGGATTTCCTCCCATGAGACAATTCTTTTTTTTTTTTTTCTGAGATCAAGTCCCGCTGTCGCCCAGGCTGGAGTACAGTGGTGGTGGGATCTTGGCTCACTGCAACCTCCGCCTCCCAGGTTCCAGCGATTCTCCTGCCTCAGCCTCCCGAGTAGCTGGGATTACAGGCATCCGCCACCACGCCCAGCTAATTTTTGTAATTTTAGTAGAGACCAGGTTTCGCCATGTTGGCCAGGATGGTCTCGAACTCCTGAGCTCAGGTAATCCACCTGCCTTGGCCTCCTAAAGTACTGGGATTACAGGTGTGAGCCACCACGTCCGGCCAAGATAACTCTTTTTTTTTTTTTTTTTTTTTTTGAGGCCGAACCTCGCTCTGTCACCCAGACTGGAATGCAATGAGACAACTCTTTAAGGCTCTCTGAAGATGGATTTCTCCTGAGGCCTGTCAAAAACTTAACCTTTCTTCCATCCCATCTGACATTAAGCCTGTGTGCACCAGTATTGCCATAGGGCTGCTCCTTCCACGTGGCTGCTGCCCCACAGCTCGCCAGCCCCACCTTGCCCCTCAGATGCTTCCCACAAGATCTTGGGCTGGCCTGGATCCCTCATTCCAGAGGTCCTGCCTTCGCTATTTCCCTCCATTTCAATTTAACTAACACTTCTTGCAAGCCCAGTGCTGTGCAACGTGCTGGGCACAGAGGGCAAAAGAAATAGTCCCAAGCCCTCGGGGAACTCACTGACTCATGGTTGATGAACTTAAAAGCAAATAAGTGTCATATGAAATAAGAATACCAGTAGAGATTTGCACAAAACAGAAAAGAGGAAGCAACTTTTTTCTTCTTTTGAGAGAGTGGGTCAGAAAAGGCTGCAGAGAAGAGGTGACATTTAGCCCGGTGCAGTGCTGAGGATTTGTAGAATTTCACCTGGTGAACTGCTGTGGAGGGGACAGCTGGGAGTGCAAGGAGGCGTGGCTGCACAGGGGTGTGTGGCTGGCCCAGAGCTCGGTCCAAGTGAATGACATGACAACAAGCCCAGCTGCCCTGGAGCCCACACTGGGTGCCACCCAGATGGGGAAGGGCCGTCCTGGCTGCCTGGCTGGGGTGAGGATGGGGAGAGTGTGCTGACTGGAGCTGATTCCCCTCCGGGAAAGGCTGAAGCCATTCACACAGACCATGAAGGAATTGGACTCCATCCCAGTTCGGTATTCATTTTTTATCTTTTACAGGATTGGGCATCTGGAGAGTCAAAAATAGACCTTTGCCCATTGGGACACGAAGCCTGGAGATCAAGAGATCCAGGGGAAAGGTTGGGGGCACTGGGAAGGAGCTGGATCTGAGGGTCTTCCAGAAAGAAAGGAGCAGCATGCGGACATGGCTTGGCAGAGGGCCTGGGCCGGCTGGTGGTGGGTGGCTCTGCACTACCTGTCTGGAGAGCCCTGTGGGCCACATGGCCAAGTCTTCACCTCACCCTCTGCTCTCTCCACAGCTCTTGAGGTCTGTGGCCTGAAAGGCGCTGGAAGCAGAGCCTGTGAGCGTGGTCCCCATCACCAGAGCCCCAGCCCACCGCCGCCATGGTAGGAAAAGGTGCCAAAGGGATGCTGGTGAGTACAGAGGCCAGACTGTGGGGAGGAAGGGGAGTCCCAAGCTCTGCCCCCAGGACCTCCTGCCAGCTGCTTGCCATGACAGGAAGGCTTAGGAAGGCCAGCACTGCCAGGGCTCCTGAGTTCCCAGCTGACCCCAGCATGAGCAGGTAACCCCTCATCTACCAGGTCAGAGAGTGTCAGGCTCCAAGCCCACAGAGCTCACGAAGATCTGCCAGAAGGCAGGAGGTGTGCGCCCCATCCTTGTCACAGAGGTGCTGCGGACAGAAGGAGGTCACTCATGTGCTGAGAGGACAGTGGAGCGTGGGGCTGTGCGGGCGGCTTCTGTCTGTGCTGATCAAGGGCTCCTCCCTCAGACCCTGCCTGGTTTTTCTCCACTTCTCTGGGTCCTTCTCAGTCTGAAAAGTAACATTGTGTTTTGAGTGCTCTCCTGAGGACTCTCAGAAAATCTCTCTCCACCCTTTCCCCATGTCCTGGCTTTTCTTTGCCCTCAACCTTAGAGCACAGGGGAGGTAGTGGTGAGGCCATGAGACACAGCGGGGTGGGGGAGAGTCTTTTTATTTTTTTAATTTTTTTGAGACCAAGTCTCACTCTGTGCCTGGGCTAGAGTGCAGTGGTGTGATCTCAGCTCACTGCAACCTCCGCCCCCTCCCGGGTTCAAGCGATTCTCATGCCTCAGCCTCCCGAGTAGTTGGGATTACAGGCATGTGCCACCAAGCCTGGCTCATTTTGTATTTTTGGTAGAGACGATGTTTCACCATGTTGGCCAGGCTGGTCTCAAACTTCTGACCTCAGGTGATCCACACGCCTCGGCCTCCCAAAGTGCTGGGATTACAGGCGTGAGCCACCGCGCCCGGCCTGGGTGAGGTTCTTAAAGGAGCAAGACTAGCTGATGGAGGGACCAGGTCAGCACCAGAAGCAGGAACCAGGAAAGTGATGCCAAATCCTGTCCCAGAGGCAATGGTTGTCTTCCTTCTCTTGAGATCTTCGCTGGGGACAGGCTAGACTGGATGGCTGCCGGGGGTGGGGACCAGGGACTGACCATGGACAGTCCCTCCCTCAGCAGCTCCCATCCTATCAATCTCCTGTGTTGCTTTTCTTATTTAATGAAAGATTCACTGGCCTGGGGTCTTTACTGAGCCCTCCCCAAACAAGCCCTGTCTCTCACCAAAGATTTCTGGGACTCAAAGTACCTGGTTTAAAAGAACAACTTGGGCTGAGCGTGGTGGCTCACGCCTGTAATCCCAGCACTTTGGGAGGCTGAGGCAGGCGGATCATCTGAGGTCAGGAGTTTGAGACCAACCTGGCCAACATGGTGAAACCTTGTCTCTACTACAAAAATTAGCCAGATGTGGTGGTATGCACCTGTAATCCCAGCTACAGTGAGCCGAGATCGTGCCACTGCACTCCAGCCTGGGCAATAGAGCAGGGCTCTGTCTCAAAAAAAAAAAAAAAGAAAGAAAAGAAATTTTTAAAAATTTAAAAAGAACAGTTTGTGGGAGAGAACCGGGTGGTTCTGTTCCAAGCTCGGGATCTTCTATCTGGCCCTGTTCTGAACCTCCAGCATCCAACCCCTGGCCCCATCCCTCTGGTCTAGCCCCCTGCTGATTGACTGATTGGAGTCAGTCTGAATGAACCAAGCTCCTGAAAGTATTCCTGAGATTCCTGAAATCTGGGTGCTCAGAAATGGGCCCAGATGGAGGTCTTATGACCTGAACACTTGCTAGGGGTGAATCCCATCTGAGAACCCAAACATGGCCCCACCTTTCCTGGAGAGGTCTTGGAATTGCCATGGGCTTGTGATGGGAAGTGGGGTGTGGCCCTGTCCCTTCCTACCATGGAGATTCTGAGCCCCATGAAACCTCTGAGTCCTCCCTGGTTGCTCTTCTTTCTCTGGAGTGACTTGGAAGGACTGAGAGGAGGACAGGCGGAGAGACGTGAGCAGCACAGAGGGCATGGGTCCCAGTGTCCCAGAGTCCCTGCCTGAACTGAGCTTCCCGGACTGTGCTCTGCCGGTCGGCCCGGCCAGCCTGTCTGTGGATGGGAATGCTGCCTTGGGACTCCTGTTCCCAGCACTAGGATGTGCCTAAAGATAGCTGAGGCTCGCTCTCCGCCCCGCTCTCTGCCCTTTGGCTTTTGCCCACTGTTGCTGCGTTTGAGGCTCATAGCATCCGTCCCATGGGCACCCCCAGTGGTTGCTTGGAGATTCTATTCCTGCTTCCTTTTCAGCTCTGCTGATGACCTTGGACTATTCCACTCTATTCTTGGGTTCCAGTTTGGGACTGAAGCCACCTCCGTTCAGTGCTTGTCTCTAGACACAGCCTCTGAGGTGCACAGGGCAGCTGGTCCCAGCCGAACCCCATCTCTGCTAACACGGGCAGCCCAGTCAGCACGTTTGTGTCTTCCGTGTCTTCCTATGGCCAGTAACTAAGGAAGCATCATTCTGACAGGCTTCTTCTTTGGATACCCTGGTAGATCAAAAGAGGATGTTAAGGGGCGTGTGTGTAACCATGCACTTGGACCATCACAGTTCTCTGTGGCTTCTGCTGCTCTGTTTGTACCCTGGCATGCATGGAGCAGGCACTGGCCCCTACCACGGGATCCTCACTTCTATCCCCCTTTACCCAGGTTTGGGTGTGAGGACACTGGCCCTCTAAGTCTCTTCAGTGTCGGCAGACACCCTGTGTTATCCTTGGAGCTTCTGCTGGATGCTACAGCCAGTGCCCCATGGGTAACAAGCAGCTTACCAGCACGTGCCCAGGCCCACATGCCCGCTGCACGTGTCCCTCCCTCACTCCCAGCCCAGATGGTCTCTGCCAGGCCAGCTCAGCTGCCTCCCTCACGCCTCAGCAGCTCCTAGGACAGGGCTGTGCGAGAACCCAGCTGGTCAGGGTGCCTCCAAGCCTGGGAGCAGCTGGGATGCTTGGGGGCACTAGGGGGTGGGTGGGGTGGTCCTTCCATGGAGACCTAGGCCCTCGTACACGTGTGGAGCAGGGCCACCTAGGTCTCAAAGGACAAGGGGCTGGAGGAAGGGGGCCCAGGACAGGAGGCAAGAGAGCCCCCACTAGCTCAGTTTTAATCCTTCACCCCCCAGTGTCACACCATTTCCCAGGCTGGCCACCTCAGTCCCCTCCCTAGTCCCACTACCCACTAATGCAGAGTCTTGGGCAGTCTGGGCCTTGGCGGGCTTCCTTGACCTCTTCTCATGTCTGAGCACGCTGATTGTTTCTGCCACTGGGAAGCCTCACAATGAACAGGAACAGACTCATTTGGATTAGGGCTCTGGGTGCCAGGGCATCCAAATCCCAGGAGGACTTGCAAGCACCACAGGCCGCCAGGGGCTGCCCCACCCTGACCTGTTCTCATATGTTTTGCCCTGAGGGTTTGGGCACCTCCTGTCTATAGCATCCGTCATAGGACCTGGCACATAGTGGGGACTCACCCAGCCCAAGTGTTGGCATGTAGCAAGTGCTCAACTAGTGCAGGCTTGGTGCCTTACTGGGAGGTCACCAAGCACAAGGTTTGGCACACCTTGGACACTCCCTCAGTAGAGGGCCTGTCCCTGCCTGGGCACTCACCTAACCCAAGTCTTAGCATGTGGCAAATGCTCAGCTAGTGCAGACTTGGCACACATTAGACACTCCCTTAGAAGACAGCCTGTCACCCTGTAGGCATTCGTCTAGCACACTGCCAGGCACGCAGTGGGCGCTCACCCAGCTCAGAGCTGGGCACACATTGGGTCTTTACCTGGCACAGAATTCGGCATACCTGGGGTACTCCCCTAGTGCAGGA
Organism: Chlorocebus sabaeus; assembly: GCF_047675955.1. Taxonomy (NCBI): domain Eukaryota; kingdom Metazoa; phylum Chordata; class Mammalia; order Primates; family Cercopithecidae; genus Chlorocebus; species Chlorocebus sabaeus. Next base: position 92,917,022 of record NC_132923.1, read on the forward strand.
CCTAGCACACCATAGGGGCTCCTTACCTGGGGCTGACACACAATGAGTGCTGTCTCAGCATCGGACATGGCACATGGTGGGCATTCTGCTGATGCAGGTTCTCGCACACAGCAGGTGCTTCCAGCACAAGATTTGACACCCAGTAAATGCTATCCCGGCTCAGGGATTGGCACACAGTGGCCATTCTCCTTAGATAAGGCCTAGCACAGTGGAGGTGCTCTTCTAGCCAGGACAGCCTAAGCAATGACCTTCCGCTGATCCTAGATTAGCAGCTACCGGCTCCTCAGTGAAATGGACAATATTTAGATCCAGAGGAAAAGGCCCAGCCTTCTTCAGCTTCCTCTCAGGTCAGGGGGCCTGCCCTCCCTCTTCCTCCCCACTTCCTCTGTAGCCCACCTACTCAGGGAGGCCTGTAGCCCGGCCTCCCACACAGCCGCCCTGCGGCCCTCCCCCATCTCTGGCACTTCTCAGTCCCAGCTCAGCTGGACCTTCCTCCAGAGTCACAGGGGACAACAAAGACCCTAGCCTCCTTGCCCCTCTGGAAGCAGGCCCACTCTTATTAGGAAAAGTCAGAGGCGGGAGCTGGGGGAGTCAGCCTTCCTAAGTGGGGCTGGAGCAGCTGGATCTCGCTAATGAGGTCTCATTACGGCCAGGGCCCAGCTGGGCTGCTGCCGCCTCCTGTCCCCATGGCCAGAGCCAGGGAAAGCCATCCAGCCAGGGCTGCCTGTTCTGGGCACCCGGCCCAGGCCAGGGTAGCCAGAGCCCAGAGCCCACCCTGGGTGGAAGTGAGCATTTGGGCATCATGGGTGACTGGACCTTCCTGGAGCCAGTGGCCCAGCCAGCGCCTTGGCCCTCAGTCTGCGCCTGCAGGAAGTCAGGGGAGTGTGTCTGGGGACCAGGCGCATGAGGCTGGCTGAGTGAGCAGCTGAGTCAGTAGGATCTGAGGCCATCCTTAGGACACTTGCTTGAGCCAAGGCCTGTCCCCATCTTCCCCAAACCAACGTGGAGATAATAATGGACCTACCTCATGGGACAGCTGGGAGGACCCAGTGAGTTAACATATGGGAAGTTAACTTGTACCATACTAGGTGAGTGCCCACAGGGTGACGGGCTGTCTCTGAAGCAAGTGTCCCACGTATGCTGAGCCACAACAGTGCCTGGCCCACAGCAAGCACTTACTATGTGTTTTCTGTTACCATTATTACTACTGCTCACTAGGTTCAGTGATTGGCGAGTGGTATCCCCGTTTTAGAGATGCAGAAACTGAGATCCGACATGTTAAGGTATTTGCCTAGGGTTATATATGGTGAGAAACTGACAGAGCTAGGGTTTGAACCCAGGACTGTTAAACTCTAAAGCCTGTGACTTTTTATCTTATTTTAAAATTTATTTTTTATTAATTTTTTGAAACAAGGTCTCACTTTGTCACCCAGTTTGGAGTGCAGTGGTGTGATCATAGCTCACTACAGCTTCCAACGTGTGGGCTCAAGCAATCCTCCCTTCTCAGTCTCCTGAGTCACTGGGACTATAGGTACACACCACCACACCTGGCCAGTTTTTTGTAGAGACAGGATCTCACTATGTTGTCCAGGCTGGTCATGAATTCCTGACCTCAAGTGACCCTCCTGCCTTGGCTTCCCAAAGCAATGAGATTACAGGCCTAAGCCACTGTGCCCCGCCTATCTTTTTATTTTTATTTATTTATTTATTATTATTATTATTATTGAGAGGGAGTTTTGCTCTTGTTGCCCAGGCTGGAGTGCAATGGCACGATCTTGGCTCACTGGAAACTCCGCCTCCTGGGTTTAAGTGATTCTCCCGCCTCAGCCTCCCAAGTAGCGGGCATTACAGGCATGTGCCATCACGCCCAGCTAATTTTGTATTTTTAGTAGAGACGGAGTTGGTCTCACCATGTTGGTCAGGTTGGTCTCGAACTCCTGACCTTGTGATCTGCCCTCTTCCGCCTTCCAAAGTGCTGGGATTACAGGTGTGAGCCACTGAATCCGGCCCTGTTTTTTCATTTTTAATGTCATCCTGTGCTTGACAAAACTCCTTATGTTCCCTATGGGGTTGCCACACTCACCAAACTCACAGGAAAGCTGTTCTTACACTAGAATTCATGCACGTGTCCATCTGACTGATATTTCCTGAGGTCCTATGATAAGCCAAGCCTTCTGCTGACTGACCAGTTTCCAAAGGGCCTGACACCTTCCCAGCATTGGAACACATATGTCCACCTTCTGAGCCACTGGTCTGCGGTATCTTGGGGTCAGCAGGAGACTGGCCAGTGTGTGTGGCCTCAGAGAAAGGGACTGGATGGGTCTGAGTGGCATCCCACCACAGTCATGGTGACTGCAGTCATGGTGATGACACCACTGGACCTACCAGCCCACGCTGCACACACTCCCAGACTAGCACCTCAGCTTCTGGGCATCACAGTGCAAATCCTCGCGGGTTCTTATTCCACAGCCCCCCTTTGTCTGGACTCTTGGATGACTGCCTCCTTGGCTAACACCATCTTTGTTCAGACAGGTGACAGTGTGGTTCGCTAGGCCAGGGCTTTCCTGCATGGTCAGTCACATTCTCCTAGGAAGACGCCCCATCATCCTGGCATGTTGGGAGTCCCCATCTCTGGTGGGGCGGGGGGGTCAGGTACAGCCCTAGCAGCCCTAGGCCTTGGTTTCTCCCAGCCTGCACCCCTCCGAGGAGCCTGAGCTGCTCTGGTGGTGCCCTGTGAACTGTGCCTTCCATCCTGCTGCCAGTCATCATCCAGGGCCCAACAGGGCAGACCCCATCACTCATCAGACACCCAACTACCCTACCAGGAGCCCAGCCTGTGGGCTCAGACAGTGTCTGGTCAGCTCTGTGGGGGGAGTGAGCCGCCCTCTCGCCCGCTCTGCCCGACTCTGTGGTGTGTGTGTGTGTGTGTGTGTGTGTGTGTGTGTGTGTATGTGTTTTGTTCCAGTTACTTGCTGGGAACAAGGGAAAAACAGAACAAACCCCACATACCCCACTCTCCAGCTCTGGAGCACCCGTGCTGGGCTGCATGGGGACTGGCCGGAGGGGCAGGGCCAGGGGAGGGGGTAGGCAGAGCTTAGGGAGGAGATGAGGTGAAAGTAATTGACACTGCCCAGCCCAGCAGTGGGAGAGGCAGGGGATGCGTCAGTGTCGCCCTGGAGCTGGCAGAGGTGTGAATGAGCGGCGGATTGCTCGCCCCAGGATGGCCGTGGCTCATGGACCTGTGGCCCCCTCTTCCCCAGAACAGGTCAGTCACCTTCCAGGAGGTTGAGCCCCCTCTTTGGTGCCAGGCAGGCTGAGAGGCTGGGCTGCGGGTGGGGAGAGGGGCTGAGTGGTCCGTGCCAGGGAGGGGCAGGCACAGCCAGCAAGCGAGACAGACACCAGCCAAAGTGACCCAGAAAGTTGCAACTGTGCAAAGGAGTGCAGGAAGAGTTAGCTGTGTGGCGGGGGCGAGGGGGAGGAGAGTGGGGGTGTGAAGGCTCCCCCAGCCCAAGGACCTGCTGAGAATCTGCTCTGTGTATCAAAGCTGCATTGTCCTAGCTCCCGGGGAGACGGGCCGGAGGTGCCCAGGAATTGTACTAATCAATACAGCCTCATTGTCTGTGCCACGGCAGTTACTCCTATGGGGAGAGTGGGTGAGGGGGCAGGGAAACGTGGTACATGGTTTTAGTGGTGAAGGGTGGGGGAAGGGGATGGGGCAAGAGTCTCAGCTGGAAAGAGAGAGACCCCACAGAACATTTTCCAGGGTCCAGGGCAAGTGCCCGCATGGGCTGGGAGCCGGTGTGTCCTCATCCCTGGACGCTGGCGACGGGTGGAGATGTCAGCGGATGGCAGCGAGGGTGAGGAGACTCAAAAGCTACCCTTCTCCCCTGTAGGACATCCCGACTTGACCTTCAGAAGGCAAGAGAGGGAATGTCCTCTGAGGCGATGTGGGATGGGTCTGGGAGGAGCAGTACGCAGGGCTGCCCTCAAATCTCAGGACTGCGAGGGTCAAGAACCAAAGCCACTTCCCAGAGTGCCTGCCTGCTGCCAGTCGGTGAGGGCAGACGCCGCCCCCAGCCGCTACAGCGCAGGACGGGGCCATTGCCTCCAGTCTTCCCTGCTGGGCTTGTCTGGGGTGGGAAGCGAGGAGCTGTCCAGGGCCCACCCGGGGTCCTCCATCACTCTCCCCAGGGCCTCCTGGAGTGGAGCCCAGCATGCCTGGGGGTGCCAGTCATCTGTCTGCTGCCCACAATATTGGCAGGTCCCTTGCTGCCAGTCAGGGCTCTGCAATGGATAAGCACAAGGTGTATTCTTGTCTCTCTCACCTGCTATATGAAGGCCTGGACTCAAGGCACCTGGAGTCCTGAGAGGTGCCCAGAGATGGCTCTGAGGTTTTCCTTGAGGCAGGAGGCACTAATGGCCACTGGGGACTGCTCGGCCCGGGGGAGATGTTCCCATGTTCTGCCCCACCAGCCCCAGCCCCAGACTCTCCCGTATCCAGGTTACTGAGGCCAGAGATCAGAGCTGCAGCTGGGTCTCTCTGCCCCTACTCAGTGCCATGTAGGTGAAGGACAGAAGATTCTGTCATTGCAGGGTAGGTGCTACCTGTGGGCTAGCCTGGGCCCCGGACTGATGGGAGAGAACAAACACCGAGGGATGCCTGGCAGGAAGGAGGTCGTGGGGACTTCTGAGGCAGCCACAATTTACTGTTATGGCTGTTCTGTCTACATTCCCCAGTGGGGCTTAGAGAAAGTTGCCAGCGATCTGATTGGGCTCAAAGTCAGTCTGGGATGTGAGGTCTTGCCCATTCTCCTCCATGAAGTTTGTCTTGGATGGGACTTCATCCCATGAGCAAACCCTGGGGCTGGAGAGTCCTAAACACAAAGCCTGCTGGGTTGCAGAGGGGCCCGCCCAGCCAGGGCAGCTCCAGGGTTCTTCAGTGTCCACCCAGAGCCGGAGGGGGAAGCTCACAATTCACAAAAATATCCACTGGGCACTGATCTGGGAGGCGGGAGGCTCACACCAGAGCAGAGTCACCGTCCAGGGTGGAGAGCCGGGCTCTGAGTCTGTGCAAGAGCAAAAGGCGAGAGTGCATCCTCAGACTGGCCCTGGTTCGCTCTGGGAGTGGGCTTTGCCACTGCATTTCCTCTTTACCTTTTTCTCTATTTTCTAACTTTTTTGTGATAGCTTTTAAAGCTTTTATAATCACAAAGAAAAGGGCAATTGTTTTTTTTTTTTTTTTTTTTTTTTTTTTAGTAATCTGGAAAGCTAGTGGGAACTAATGGAATATACAAGGGAAAGTCAGAAATAGCAAAATTCCAGGTGAGGGAGAGCTATGGAATATGAGTAGCTGCTGAGGCTGTCTGGCCTGGGAATCTGGCAGATCGATTGATAGTGAGGTTATCTAGTCTATGGCCATGCCATCCTGAAAGCACCCGATCTTGTCTGATAGTGAGTTTATCTAGTCTGTCCCCTGCTTTCATAGATAGCGATGCTGAGATACCAAGACGGGAAATGACTTGCCCAGGTCTGTACTGGAGGAGTGGGCCCTAGAGCACCAGGGCTCTTGCCTGCACCAGTGTCCCACCTCGGCCAAGCCCAGGGCAGAGTGGGAGATCTGGATTCTGCCCTCGGAGCTGAGCAGCCTTAATTCCAGGGGCTCAGCCAGAGCAGTAAATCAGCCAAGCAGAGGGCTGTGTAAAGGACTTATGTAAGTGACTTTGCTCAGTGTGGCTCTCCCAGCTAGGCAGGGACGGGGCGGGAGGCTGTTAAACCAAGCAAGATCATAAGTCCTTCTGCCAGGGTGGACACTGCTGTCTCGATGACTGGTTCTAAGGATAAGGAAACATCTGAAGGCTGTGTGTGTGTGTGTGTGTGTGTGTGTGTGTGTGTGTGTGTGTGCGCCAGCTCACCCCACCCCACCATAGAAGGAAAGCCTCCATTCTTTCCATGGCTGGGAGAGCTTGGGGACAGGGCAGGGTAGTCTTGTCCTGGAGACCACCTGCTGGGCCCATGACAGTGGCAAGTGGAGGCTGCTTTGTCCTGGCGGTGGCCTCTCAGAGCTGCCAGGAAGGGTGACAGGGCATGTAGGGGCTGTTTAGGGAGCCTGCAGAGGAGGGGGCCAAGCCAGAGGGAACCATGCTGCCATGGTTTAATTCCCCACTGAGATGTGAGCAAGTGAATGAGGGTGAGCAGAGGGGCGCAGATGGTGGTGACAGTGGTGGGGGGTAGGAGAAGCCTGGAGCAGAGCCCATCCATGGGGCTGAGCTGGCTCAGGCAGACGGGCAGCCAGTCTGGGTCAAATCGTGAGCACAAAGGGATCTTTCCATGGGCACCTCAGCTGATGACCACTGCAGGGACAGTTCATATCAGTGACACAGCCGTCCACCCAGCAGATCAAGAAAAACTAGAAGCTTAGAATAGGAAAGATTATGCAAGAAGGGAGAGAAAAAAAAAAGCCATACAGTATTGAAAAAGATTTAGCTGCTCAGGAGGGAAGTCAGGGGGTGGTCCCCAGAGAAGATCTGGACGAGAAAGGGAACTAGAGCACCCAGAAAGTGCCTGGATTTTTTTTTGGAGGGTCTTTCCTGCAGTTTGCTTGGAGAAAGGTAGGCTTGCTCTGTCCTCCACTGAGAGCTCAGCCCTCCCCAGCCAAGCCACCTGAACATAGACAGCCCTGGAGTTGAAGTCAGAGGCCAAGCCTGGGCCAGGTTCCCGTGGTCGAACACCACAGTGCTGGGACCCAGGCCCAAGCAGAAGTGGGTGCTGCTTCTGCGAGGATCCCCTGCACATAGCAGACCTTTAGTGTTGTCAGGAACTTCCTGCCAGAGCCCCATCGCCAACCCCAGTTCAGCCCCTGTCCTGGGGGCTGTGGCCTCCCTGGGTTACAGCCCGCACAGCTGAGCTGGTTAGCACACGGCTCATTAACGGAGCAGCGGCTGGCTCTTGAGGGCTCAGGCAGGCGGCTGTCTGTGGCACGTGGCTGGAAGCATCACCACCTTCCCCGTACCCTCCCATGCCAGGGAAGGAGCAGACTTCAGGGATCCAAATGTGGTCCCATTTGGTCGGGGGGTATGGGGCATCTGTCCCTCATCCTGCTGGGAACAGGAGACAGGCCTTGGTCTTCAAGCCTTGGGAACCTGGATCTCTGAAAAGGGCCTTGCCCTTCCCCTGCCCATGGGGCCATCCTGGACCATCAGTTGTTCCTTTCACAGCTCTAACTGCTGCTCTGTGACCCCATCCGTGTACTGTGCCGCTGGCACAATCAGGCATTGTGGCCCTCAGTAAACAACCCTGGGACAGAAGAAAACTGGCATTGTAGGGTCAACATATAGGAGCCCTATTTGGCTGACATTTGTTTGGGACCAGAGAAACCACCCCCAGCAGGCCTCACAGCCTCCAAAAAATGGCCCCTTGACTCTGTGATCTTGCCACACCTGCCCCAGTGAAGGCCCCAGGAGGTGGTGACGTGCTCAGGCAGGATTCTGTAGGGGCATGTCACAGAAGGCACATTCAGGCCGGGGGCCACCCTCTCCCAGGGCCAAGCATGTCTTCAAGCCTCTTCATCAGGGAGGCCTTCCTTGACCTCAGTCCTGCTTTCCCGCCTTGTCCTCCTTCCATAGTCTTGTGATTTTGAGATGATCCCCTCTATGGTCACACTGAAGCCGCATCTAAAGATGATAGGTGTGTACATTTCATTAATGGCTTGCGCCCCCACTGGACTTCCATCTCCGAGTGGGTAGGAGCTCTCTGCTGAAGTCCCACTTCCTGGCACAGTGCCTGGCACATAGCCGGTGTCAATAAATCTGCCATTGCATGAATGAATCAACGAATGAATGAAAGAAGGCTTGTTCAGCCACCGATTTGTTCTGGGTGCTCCCTGAAGGAAACCCATGGTCCCTGGCACTGCACCTCTGCCCTCTGTGGAGTGTGTGAGGGTCACATCACGCCAGGATTGATGTTGGATTGGGTGCACAGGGTGGCTGCCCACAAAGGTGTCTGTGCTGCAGTGCCCACCCATCAGGTCTTGGTGCCTCCTTTGCCCACATTCCCACCTGGCCTATCCAAGGCACTTGGGCCCAGGGAGACCATTCGTCCCGTCTGTGTGTGTTCATCAGCATCAGGGTGTGATAGCATTTCACCTGCACCAGGCTGCCTTGCTTATTGGCCAGAGTGACTGCTGTCCTTGAATATGTCTCTTTCAAGTGGAGGGTCAGTGTGACATCACTGGCATCTCTCTGAGGCTACGGGGCTCCATCTCTGATGCCGGGTCTGTCTGTGTCTCTCAGGGGAATAGCCCAGCTCTGGGAGGCTGTCTCTGGCACTAAGGTCTCTGTGTTTCTGTTGGTGACACTGAGCCCCTGTCTCCCTAGTGAGACCCCTTGGGGCCCTCGGGCTCTGGTTAATTTCCTGTTCACTGTGAGAGGGAGGTGGAAGGAGCATGGCACTTATTAAGGAACTTCTTTAACCAAGGGACTTGCAGAGCCAGTTCCAGCTTTTGGGCCTGGGGTTTCACAAGGGGCTGTCCTCAGTGAGGCCCAGGCCACCAGCCCAGTCCTGCGGGCCCCACATTCTTCCCTGGGGCAAATCCCCGCATCTACCTCTCCTGACCTTCGGCCCCCTCCCCTGCAGGTGACGCTTCTCCCTGTTCAGAGATCCTTCTTCCGGCTGCGCTTTTCCAGAGCCACTCCTTCCATTTCCCTAGCAGAGTCTATCCTCAAAGTCTGGCATGAGGCCTACAACTCTGGTCTCCTTCCCCAACTCATGGCCCAGCACTCCCTAGCCATGGCCCAGGTCAGCTCCCCAGGGCTCCTCCCCAGTCATGGGCAGTATAGCTAGCTCCCCGGACCCTCCCACCTAGAGTCCCAGAATGCCCTCCCCAGGTCTGGCCCGGCTCAGCTGCTCCCCCATTTCCTCCCAGCCCTGCCCACTCTGTGCCCCCAGGAAGAAGCCTTCAGCTGGGGGAGGGGTCTAGCCTCCCCTCCTCCGCTGTCGCCTGCCCAGGGGCAGCGTGCTCAGCCTGGTGATGTGGTAGGCGACGGGTGGGGGGGCTGTCTGGACACAGGCCCCTTTGTGCCCAGCCTGACTTGGCTGCTTGGTATGAGGCTCAGCTGCTCCCAGGTCCTTACCCAGAGGTGCAAGGGGAGGTTTTGAAGGGGCTTAGGGGCTCCTGGCCCTAGCTCCCTCTTCAGTGTCCCGCCTCCCAGATGCTGGCAGCAGCTCCTCAGGTGGGCTGTGCACCTGGCACTGGGTGCTGTGGGGCTGGTGAGGGAAGCTCTGCTTGGCGCCCTCTGGCAGCCACTACTCTCTGCTTCCTTCCTTGCCAGGCCTGCCTGAAGCTCCTGCCAGCAGAGGGGAAGCCCAGGGAGGGGTGTTGGAGGGTCCATGGTTTCCCTGCTGGGGGAGGCCCAGAGGGTCAGGCATGGAGCACAAATGCCTTGCTGATGGTAGCTTCTCTCCTGTCCCCACAGAATGGTGCTGTGCCCAGCGAGGCCACCAAGAGGGACCAGAACCTCAAACGGGGCAACTGGGGCAACCAGATCGAGTTTGTACTGACGAGCGTGGGCTATGCCGTGGGCCTGGGCAATGTCTGGCGCTTCCCATACCTCTGCTATCGCAACGGGGGAGGTACCCAGCGGGCACAGGGCAGGGACCACCCACTTGGGTAGAGCCCACCCACTAGGGCCTGGGCCACCCTCTCCCTGGCACAGACCCACTCCAGATAAAGGCTGGCCTCCGGCCTTGGCCTCCTTTGCCCCCATCCCTGGCTTAGGCACCCTTTGCCTAAGGCAGGCCACCCTAGACCCTGGCAGTCTGTTGTTCGGGCCTGGCCCTGCCATTGGCCCCCTTTGAGGTGAGGAGAGGCAAGAAAGGACCTAACCCCCACTCAGGGATCCCTGTTCTATTCCCTGGGGTTCAGCAGCCCCCCTAAATGGTTCAGGGTATTTGAGGATCTCAGCAACTTATGCTTGTGAAATCGCTTGGTTAAACCATCAAATCCCACCCAAGTATGGAGGCTCTGGGGCCTGGATTCCACTCTGAGCAGACTTCCTGAGAGCCTCCGTCAAGTTAAAAGACAGGCTGGGGGTGGTGTGCCTCAGCCCAGGCTCCTGCTCAAGCCTGGCACACTCCTCCCTGGGTCCTACCCAATCACGAAGGTTTTGCTGTTGGGTTCTGAGCAGGAAGCCCAGGGTGAGATCCCTCCAAGCCCACTCCTGAGCCAGACCTCTCCCTGCCTACCAGGCGCCTTCATGTTCCCCTACTTCATCATGCTCATCTTCTGCGGGATCCCTCTCTTCTTCATGGAGCTCTCCTTCGGCCAGTTTGCAAGCCAGGGGTGCCTGGGGGTCTGGAGGATCAGCCCCATGTTCAAAGGTGAGGCCTGGGCGGGGCCCTCGCTCACACACACACAAACACACAACGGCCTCTGAGGGCCGTGCCAACTCGCCCATCTGTACAAACACGGCTGACCTCTGTAGAACCCTGATGCTGACCCCAAGCCCCGCATCAATGGCCTAAGCCCTGGGATGCATGCTGGGACCCATGTTTACTTGGCCGCCACCCTCCCCTCCTACCATGTGTACACACAAAACTCCTTTGGCCCCCTGGCCAACTTACCCCTACCAAGACCTCGACCTGGCCTTCCTATGGCCCTCCATCTCAGCCTGCCCCTTGGGACCTTAGAGATTATTAACCTTGGGCCGGGCACAGTGGCTCACGCCTGTAATCCCAGCACTTTGGGAGGCCGAGGTAGGCGGATCACCTGAGGTCAGGAGTTGGAGACCAGCCTGACCAACATGGAGAAACCCCATCTTGGCCTGGCGTGGTGGTGGTGGCTCATGCCTGTAATCCCAGCACTTTGGGAGCCCGAGGCAGGTGGATCACAAGGTCAGGAGATCGAGACCATACTGGCTAACACGGTGAAACCCTGTCTCTACTAAAAATACAAAAACAAAATTAGCCCTGCCTGGTGGCGGGCGCCTGCAGTCCCAGCTACTCAGGAGGCTGAGGCGGGAGAATGGCGTGAACCTGGGAGGTGGAGCTTGCAGTGAGCCGAGATCATGCCTCTGCACTCCAGCCTGGGTGACAGAGGGAGACTTCATCTCAAAAAAAAAAAAAAAAGGAAAAAAAAAGAAACCCCATCTCTACTAAAAATATGAAATTAGCCGGTTGTGGTGGCGCATGCCTATAATCCCAGCTACTCGGGAGGCTGAGGCAGGAGAATCACTTGATCCCAGCTACCCGGGAGGCGGAGGTTGCAGTGAGCTGAGATCGCGCCATTGCACTCCAGCCTGGGCAAGAAAATAAAAAACTCTGTCTCAAAAAAAAAAAAACAAAAAAAAAACGCCGGGTTCGGTGGCTCACGCCTGTAATCCCAGCACTTTGGGAGGCCGAGGCAGGCGGATCACAAGGTCAGGAGATTGAGACCATCCTGGCTAACACAGTGAAACCCCGTCTCTACTAAAAATACAAAAAAATTAGCCCAGTGTAGTGGTGGGCGCCTGTAGTCCCAGCTACTCAGGAGGCCGAGGCAGGAGAAGGGCGTGAACCCGGGAAGTGGAGCTTGCAGTGAGCCAAGATTGTGCCACTGCACTCCAGTCTGGGTGACAGAGCGTGGGCGACAGAGCAAGACTCCGTCCCAAAAAAAAAAAGAAAAGAAAAGAAAAAAGAAATTATTAACCTTACCTCCTCCTGCTGGATGCGTGAGGCTCCTCCCCCCTGCCCCTCCCGTCCTGCAGGCGTGGGCTATGGTATGATGGTGGTGTCCACCTACATCGGTATCTACTACAACGTGGTCATCTGCATTGCCTTCTACTACTTCTTCTCGTCCATGACGCACGTGCTGCCCTGGGCCTACTGCAATAACCCCTGGAACACGCGTGACTGTGCTGGTGTGCTGGACGCCTCCAACCTCACCAATGGCTCTCGGCCAGCCGCCTTGCCCAGCAACCTCTCCCACCTGCTCAACCACAGCCTCCAGAGGACCAGCCCCAGCGAGGAGTACTGGAGGTGAGGCACCCGTGGGACCTGGGGTGGCAACCCTGTCCCCACTGGGCAGCCATCTGAAGACAAAGTCGGGTGCCTGCTGTAGGTTCAGCTCCCTGCTGGGCTGGGAGAGGGTAGAGGTGAGTGAAGAGGTTTAGGAGAAGAACCTGATGTACAGAAAGCAATGGAAAATGGAGGCTGGGCGCGGTGGCTCACGCCTATAATCCCAGCAATTTGGGAGGCTGAGATGGGTGGATCACGAGGTCAGGAGATTGAGACCATCCTGGCTAACACGGTGAAACCCTGTCTCTACTAAAAATACAAACAAAGAAAAAAAATTAGCCGGGCATGGTGGCAGTTGCGGGAGAATGGCGTGAACCCGGGAGGTAGAGCTTGCAGTGAGCTGAGATCGCTCCACTGCACTTCAGCCTGGGCAACAGAGTGAGACTCGATCTCAAAAAAAAAAAAAAAAAAAAAAAAAAAGAAGGAAAACAATGGAAGATGGATGTTGAGTTGCAGGATCTTTACAGAGCAGCCGTGAGGAAGGCCGTCAGAAATCCAGCAAACCAGCCTTCAGAGGAGACTCAGGAAAGTGGGGGCAGATCCTGGGGAGAATAAGAGTGTGGGTAAAGGCCCTGTCCCCGATGAGCAGAGGCTGGCCCCAAGGCTGGAGAGAGCCTGCTCTGATGAGAGTAACAGGTGTGGGGAGAATGTATGGGCTTCAGGTGGCCTAGGAAGTGGTACTGCTTTCATAAAGAACTTGCCAGGATTAGGCTTAGACTTGATGATGCAGAACAAAAGACGCCATGGAAGGTCTCTGAGCCGGGGGTGCTGTGATCAAGACATCGTGGCACATTTTGTTTAGAGACGACAAAGAGACCAGAGTCTCCGGCCATCCTGCTGTGCCCTCCACCCACCAGTTGGAAATTCCCTGTGTCTTGCTGGGGAACCCCTGGGCATAGAGCTTTGGGGGGCATGCTGGCAGGCCTCCACCACTCATTCCACAGCATTCACGCCTCTGCTCTGCCAGGCCCTGTGTCCCCATGGTGGGTATGAACGGCCCAGAGCCCCTGTCCTGAGGAGCTCACAGGGTAGTGGGGAGACAGATTGCTAATCACAGTAGGGCAGGTGCCTCGGTCCAGGTGTGTGCAGGGGTGTCATGGGGACACAAAGGGGTAGTGCTTGGTGCTAAGGGGATGGGGCAAGACCCGGCAGTCAGGGCTTCCCAGAGAAGGGAGAGAGGAAAATAGAGAGATTGGGAGCCGCATGAGCAGGTGAGCAGAGGGGCAGGAGGCAAACTGGAGCTGGGGTTGGAAGCAGGTGGGACGCTGAGTGATAAGACAGAAGAGGCCAGCAGGCATCATATAACACAGGGCCTCCCATGCCAGGCTAAGGGCTTGAGGCTTTCTCCACATGTAATGGAAAGCCATGACTGAAATGCACGAGGGTCCGAGGATACCGCAAGTCACCACAGGTCCTCTAAGCCCAGGCCCGAGTGCTCTGACCCTGAAGGACCCAGTTTCCCTGTGCCAACCTCTGTGCTGGGCTGTAGACACTCAAAGACAGGTAAGACAGGGCCACTATTCTCAAGGACCCAGAGCATAGCGAACACAGCTGCTGTCCCCCAGAGAGGCATGGACAGACTCAGACACTCAGTCACCAGACAGGTCATTTCTCTTTTATGTTTAAATTTTTAACATCCTAACATTTATTTTCTTTTTTAAAAACACACCTGGAACTGAATGGACAGTTTTTTTTGTTCTTTTGTGTTTTTTTGAGACAGAGTCTCACTCTGTTGGCCAGGCTAGAGTGCAGTGACGCGATCCCAGCTCATTGCAACCTCCGCCTCCCAGGTTTAAGTGATTCTCCTGCCTCAGCCTCCCTAGTAGCTGGGATTACAAGCACCTGCCACGATGCCTGGCTTGTTTTTGTGTTTCTAGTAGAGACAGGGTTTTGGCATGTTGGCTGGGCTAGTCTCGAACTCCTGACCTCAGGTGATCCACCCGCCCTGGCCTCCCAAAGTGCTGGGGTTACAGGCATGAGCCACCATGCCCAGCTGATTTATTGAGCACCTACTAGGTACTGGGTACTGTTCTCAGAAGGGAGAGAGGGTGGGGAGGAAGACACTGTCCTCACAGAGCTGCTGTCTGACGGGAGAACAAGCAGATACTGCCGAGTGAGGCATTTTACTACATTTGAGGCATGATGTGGACTGGGCAACTTGATCTAGTCTGGGGTGATGAACCTTCCTGGAAGCTCCCAGAAACACAAAGCCTTGTGCACCCCCACCCCCAGATGCTTCAGTGGTGGTTGTCCCAGGGACCGACTCAGAGATTCCCAGCCCTGGGCCCACCCAGGGCAAAGCTCTAGAGATTTTATCCAGTAAAATCAGAGGCGAAGAGCCTTCAAAGAAATCTGGCTGGTGGAGCCGCTGCACTCTACTCCCCAGTGCGGGCTGGAGCCAGGCCTGCCTAACTGGCCACTGTCCCATGCAGGACACCTTCTCAGCAGCATGGCTCCCTGCTGCCCTCTCCTGGAGAGTCAGGGAAATGGCCCTGAAGAGAGCAACCCAGGCTGGCTTCAGCAAGGAAAGAAAGGAAGCACCCTTATTGTTGATCACCTACTACGTGCCAGGCATATTATCTAAGTAGATATTAGTATCCATATTTTTAGATTCAGAGACTGCCGTTTAGAGGTTAAGGAGCTAGGCAGCAGTTGCTGTCAGAATCTGCGTGCGTTGCGCCCCTCTGGTGCTGCTGTTGCTGGGTGTGCCGCCGTGAATGAGGTGGGGGCGGCTCTGCAGGTGTTTAGTCCACACTTTCCAACAACCCTTTGGACAGCTGCACCATCTCACTGGAGTGCCACAAAAACCCTGTTAGGTAGCTTGTGTAGGGATTTTTAAAATCACCATTTTACAAATGAGGGAAGCGAATCAAAAGTCAGATGAAGAGACTCTGAGAGAAGCTCAAAGGGTAGATTTCTGAGCCCATGTCTGCCTCTCACCCACTCAACCTTGTCACTCAGAGTCCTCCCCTCCCTCGCCACCCTCTTCACAATGTTGCCTTCCAGTCCTCTGTGCTGGTCTGACACTTGCTACTGGGCCCTAAACACATGACCAGGCCTTCTCACCTCTGCCGTCCTTGTGGGGCCCAGATCCTGTCCCCAGGGTCTTCATGGCAGCTCTGGAGTCACACGGACCCCTCTCAAATCCTGGCTGTGCCACTTATTAGCTGTGGCCTTGGGAGGTTGTTCACAGTCATTTGTCCATGAAATTGGGTGGTCATGATACCTACCTGGTTTTAAAGACAAAATGAGATAATGCAACCTAAATCACTAAGACTGCTGATAGGAGCTCAGGCAGCACAACCATAGCCCCTGTGGGACCTGTTCCTGAGGGTCCTGTTCTCAAGGCGCTTACCACCTGGCTGGGAAAATAAGATATGTCATGTGGAGACGTCTTTAAAACAATGCAGAATAATTCTGGAGATGTCATGTGTCAAGAGGCCACTTGTAAATATGTTGGGTTCCAAATGTCCTTAGGCTGTTTGATCTCAAAAGCGTGTGCTCCAAAACCAAAACCAAACAAAAAACAGAATATGGTGCCATAAAAATAAAGCTAGAATTCATCATTTGGTTTCCAGGCTAGCCTTTTAAACTCTTCAGTCCCTAACATTGTAATGCTGTGTACTTGCAGTCAAAAATAATATAGGCCAGGTGCGGTGGCTCATGCCTGTAATTCCAGCACTTTGGGAGGCTGAGGCAAGAGGATCACTTGAGCCCAGGAGTTCGAGACCAGCCTGGGCAATATGGTGATATCACAACTCTACAAAAAATACAAAAATTAGCTGGGCGTGGTGGTGCACACATGAAGTCCCATCTACTCGGGAGGCTTAGGTGGAAGGATCGATTGAGGTGGGAGGATTCGAGGCTGCAGTGAGCCATGACTGTGCTGTTGTACTCCAGCCTGGGCTATAGAGCAAGACCCTGTCTCAATAATAATAATATAAAACACTACCTGTTTAGCATTTATGGTTAGACAAAGTATTAAAAAATCCTTCAGGCCGGGCACGGTGGCTCACGCCTGTAATCCCAGCACTTTGGGAGGCCAAGGCGGGCGGGTCACCTGAGGTCAGGAGTTTGAGACCAGCCTGGCCAACATGGTGAAACCCTGTTTCTACTAAAAATACAAAACTTAGCCAGGCATGGTGGCGGGCACCTGTAATCCCAGCCACTCGGGAGGCTGAGGCAGGAGAATTGCTTGAACCTGGGAGGTGGAGGTTGCAGTGAGCCCTGATTGTACGAATGTACTCCAGCCTGGGTGACAGAGCGAGACTGTGTCTAAAAAAAAAAAAAGAAAGAAAGAAAAAAGAAAAACCTTCAAACAAGAAATGGTTTCTTTACTTTGAATGCTGGTGCTGGAGGTAGAGCAGTTGTTCTCTGCCCTCTTCCCTGAGGGCTGGGGAGATGCCCCTGCAGGCCTGTATGCCCAGCACCTAGCACACAGCTGGGCACGTAAATGTCTGGTTGATCAAAAGATCACAGCTGGTATGGCATAGGGTGCCAGATGGAGCCACCCAGAGGGGAGAAATTTGGGTTCAATCTTTTTTTGAGATGGACTCTTACTCTGTCGCCAGCCTAAAGTGTAGTGGCACAATCTCGGCTCACTACAACCTTCGCCTCCTGGGTTCAAGAGGTTCTCCTGCCTCAGCCTCCTGAGTAACTGGGATTACAGGCACCCGCCATCATGCCCAGTTAATTTTTGTATTTTTGTAGAGACGGGGTTTCACTATGTTGGCCAGGCTGGTCTTGAACTCCTGACCTCAGGTGATCTGCCCACCACAGCCTCCCAAAGTGCTGGGATTACAGGTGTGAGCCACCACACCCGGCCAGGGTGCAATCTTTACTGAGCTTTCCACTGCCCACTGCCGCCCTCAGTTTATCAGAGATAGAGCTAATTGGTGCACGTAAAATACTCACTGGTGGCTTCCTGGAGGACCCACCTGACCTCAGGTGATCTGCCCACCTCGACCTCCACAGAGCGCAGGGATTACAGGCACAAGCCACCACACCTGGCCAGGGTCCAGTCTTTACTGAGCATTCCACTGCCTCCCTCAGTTTATCAGAGATAGAGCTGATTGGTGCAGTGAGATGCTCACTGGTGGCTTCCTGGAGGAGGTGACACCTGACAGGATGAGGAAAAGGCATTCCTGAAGGGAGAAACATGCAAACAAGGACCTGGGCTGAGCCCAACCAGAGACAAGAAGATCTCCTCGTGCAGGGACTGGGAAGACCACCCAAACCAGGGGTGTGGCCTCCAGGAGCCCTTGAAGGGCCTGGGAAAGGCTACAGAGCAGTGGACTGTGTCGGGCTCCCCAGGGGCTGCAGCAGGTGGAGGGGGCTGGGCCGGCCAGGGCTGGGCCCCTGAAGTAGCTCCCATGTCACACAAAGTGGCTGCTGGGACCTCATGACAAAGGAGGGTATGGCCCGGGTGGGCCCTGAGCCTTGGGAATTTGTTGCTGGGCAGCGGGGGCTGGCCATCCGTAACAGAGTCTCCCCTTCCCAGGCTGTACGTGCTGAAGCTGTCAGACGACATTGGGAACTTTGGGGAGGTGCGGCTGCCCCTCCTTGGCTGCCTCGGTGTCTCCTGGGTGGTCGTCTTCCTCTGCCTCATCCGAGGGGTCAAGTCTTCAGGGAAAGCAAGTACCCCTCCCCCGGCAGGGTCTGTGCCCACCCAGAAAGATCCTGACCCCTACCTGGGTCATGTGTGTGTTGCAGGGAGGGGATGCTGAAGGGACTCCAGAGCGGGAGAGGGACTGGGGGCTGGTGGTGATTAGGGAGCCAGGGTGGTGGTGCCCAGGGGAGGGGAGAGCCCAGAAGAGTCCATGGAGCCCTCTTGTGCCAGGTGGTGTACTTCACAGCCACGTTCCCCTACGTGGTGCTGACCATTCTGTTTGTCCGTGGAGTGACTCTGGAGGGAGCCTTCACCGGCATCATGTACTACCTAACCCCGCAGTGGGACAAGATCCTGGAGGCCAAGGTGAGAAGTGAGGGAAACCGGAAACCAGAATCGGGCTGGGGAAGGGCCGGGGAGGTGCCTGCCTCTGCCCACAGCTCCTCACCCGCCGGCCCCTCCCTGCAGGTGTGGGGTGATGCCGCCTCCCAGATCTTCTACTCACTGGGCTGCGCGTGGGGAGGCCTCATCACCATGGCTTCCTACAACAAGTTCCACAATAACTGTTACCGGTGAGTGCTCCCTGCCGGGCTGAGGCTGCCCCCTCCCTGCCCTCTCTGCAGCCTGATCCCAGCTCCAGTGCAGCCGTGGGCCCACCAGGCCTCCTTTCCCCTCCTGATCTTGAGGTTCTGGGAATCCTGGTTCTGGATAAAGTTGTTGGAGAATGGGGAGAGAGGCTTAGGCAAAAGAGAGAAGAGAGATGGGGACAGTGATGTCCCAGGGGTCTGTGAGGACTCAGGCAGCTCAGGCTAACTTAAAAATGCCCAGAACAGCCGGGCGCGGTGGCTCACGCCTGTAATCCCAGCACTTTGGGAGGCCGAGGCGGGCGGATCACAAGGTCAGGAGATCGAGACCATGGTGAAACCCCGTCTCTACTAAAAAATAGAAAAAAATTAGCCGGGCGCAGTGGCGGGCGCCTGTAGTCCCAGCTACTCGGGAGGCTGAGGTAGGAGAATGGCGTGAACCCGGGAGGCGGAGCTTGCAGTGAGCCGAGATTGCGCCACTGCACTCCAGCCTGGGCGACAGAGCGAGACTCCGTCTCAAAAAAAAAAAAAAAAAAAAAAAATGCCCAGAACAGACCAGAAAAGGAGTTGGGGGCCAGGCCCAGTGCTTCATGCCATAATCCCAGCAGTTTGAGAGGCCAAGGCGGGAGGATCACTTGAGCCCAGGAATTCAAGACAGGCCTGGGCAACATAGTGAGACCCCATCTTTCTTTATAAAACATAAAAGAAAATTAGCTGGGCGTGGTGGCACACACCTGTAGTCCCAGCTACTTAGGAGGCTGAGGTGGGAGGATTGCTTGAGACCAAGAGGTCAAGGCTACAGTGAGCTGTGATAGCACCATTGCATTCCAGCCTGGGCAACAGAGTGAGACTCTGTCTCCCACCCCCCAAAAAATAGTTGGGGGCGTGCTTGTTCCTAGAACTTTCCCTGTCTCCACGTCTCCCTTGGCCCAAATTGGGGAGAGGGAAGCTGAACTCTCTTTTCCTCCCCATCAGGGACAGCGTCATCATCAGCATCACCAACTGTGCCACCAGCGTCTATGCGGGCTTCGTCATCTTCTCCATCCTCGGCTTCATGGCCAGTCACCTGGGCGTGGATGTGTCCCGCGTGGCAGACCACGGCCCCGGCCTGGCCTTCGTGGCTTACCCTGAGGCCCTCACACTACTTCCCATCTCCCCGCTGTGGTCTCTGCTCTTCTTCTTCATGCTCATCCTGCTGGGGCTGGGCACTCAGGTATGAGGTGCAGGACGTGGACCGGAGGCTTGGGGAAGGGAGGGGACAGGAGCAAGGGGCAGGTCCCCGATCTGACAGCCACATCCTGCAGTTCTGCCTCCTGGAGACGCTGGTCACAGCCATTGTGGATGAGGTGGGGAATGAGTGGATCCTGCAGAAAAAGACCTATGTGACCTTGGGTGTGGCTGTGGCTGGCTTCCTGCTGGGCATCCCCCTCACCAGCCAGGTAAGAGCTGAGTAAGGGAAGGGCTGGCTCAGAGTTGCCAGGACATGCAGGGAAGGGTGGGGGAGCCCAGGCTGCAGGCGCCTCCCACAGCTGCCCACTGTTCCCCAGGCAGGCATCTACTGGCTGCTGCTGATGGACAACTATGCGGCCAGCTTCTCTTTGGTGGTCATCTCCTGCATCATGTGTGTGGCCATCATGTACATCTACGGTGAGCACTTGAGCCTCCGGCCTCCCGTGACCCAGCCCCTGGCCCGCCCACTCTGTCCTGTGGGCCTGCTGACCCCTCCTCTCTCCAGGGCACCGGAACTACTTCCAGGACATCCAGATGATGCTGGGCTTCCCACCGCCCCTCTTCTTTCAGATCTGCTGGCGCTTCGTCTCTCCCGCCATCATCTTCGTGAGTTCCCTGGCCGGCCCCTCCCTTCCCTTGCTGCCCCTTGGCCATGTGTCCATCTCTTGGGACCCAGCGGAGGGAGAGCAGGAGCTCCCACACCTGGCCGGAGCTCCATATCTATGACTCTGGCCTTTGGGAGGCTAAGGGAGGTTGGAGAGAGTCAGAGAGGCGTGTGGTGACTCAGAGCTGCCCAGGCCCTGGCCTCAGGTTAGGAGTGCCACAGCCTGTATTTGACTGCAGACATTGCTCAGGCATTCCTGCCTGGCACCCCAGGGGACTCAGGAGTCAATACGGATAGCGTGTCAGCCTCTGCCTGCTGGCCTCATCTCCCATCCCTCTAGGGAGGGTGTTCCAGGGCCTTGGCTATGTGGTGGGAACCAGTGTTCCAGCAGCAGCCCAAGGCTGGTAGACCAGGCTGTGAAATCAGATGTCAGCTCTGCATGGGGCCAATTTGCAAGCCTTCCAGGCAGTGAGGTGGGCTGGCTTGGGTGGGGGGTGTTCCAGGTTTTATGAATATTCAACAGCTGAGAAATTCCCGTCAGGGAGCTGAATTGGTGGAAGGAATCCACCATGGCAAGGAAGCAGGCACTTTCCACACACCGTTCCCATGTAACCCGTGATGGAGCTCTCCAAGGTGTCACTGTTATCCCCACCTTACAGATGAGGAAACTGAAGCACGGGGATAAGTAATTGGCCCATGGTCACACAGCTAATAAGAGGCAGAGCCACAATTCAAATCAGGTAGTCCAATTCCAAGCCTGGGCCAGCACCACACTAGAAGCACCTCTGCAGGAGGGAGGAATGGTCCAGGGGCTAAAACCGTATGACTTAGCTCCCTCCTGTTTGGGGTGAGATTCGGGGAAGGCAGGTATTGACAGTGTAATGGTCACTCCACAGAGGACAGGCAGGGCCATCTCTGAGTGACAGTGAGAGGGCTGGCCCAGTGGCCCGGGCAGTGTTCAGAGCCACACTCTTGTCATGTTTAATGCCTCAGTGGCACAGGGGGCTCAGCACCGGACTTCCCCTGTGGCTCATGTTTCTGAATAAAGGCCTGTGGAGGGCTGAGGTCTCTACCCCATAGGGTGTGGGATGTTCCCGAGCCTGGCACAGGCTCTCCCTCTGGCCACTGGCCCAGCTTTGAAACAGGAGGAGCGGAAGTGTTGGTGGTGGGAGGCAGGGGAGGGCAGGCACCACCACCCCAGAGTACCATGCCTTCTGGGGCAGTGGCCCAAGGGGAGCTCAGCCTCTGTGGCTCGGAGGGTCTCTCGGCATTCAGACTAGATTGATGTCCTGGGGAGAGACCAGGGAGCACCTGCCAAGGGCAGTGGGGAGGAAGGAGACAAGCACAAAAAGGATCTGTAGGGGCAGCCTTGGCTGGGATCTGGTGTCTCCACAAGATTGAGGCACAGTGGGCGGGGCCCTTCCTGTGCCCAGGAAGCCAGGCCGGAGTTACCTTTAGGGGAGCCTGGAGTCCTCTCCTTGGGGTAACTCCAGCCCGGCTTTCTGGGCTGTTGTGTTTTCTCTGGGGGCTTTCTTTTTTCGTATTTCTGAAAAGCTCTTTTTAACAAACTCCACCCTTCTGTCAGCTCAAATGAGGGATTTGTCCACACATAGGTCAGGATCTGTTCCATTTAGGAAACCTGTTATAAGCTCCCATCGTGTGCAGCATCCCCGGAGGGTCCTCCAGTTTGGATGTGGGTCTTGCATTCTAGAATATGGCCCTGTGCTTCAGGATGGGGCTAGAACCTCAGGAGGATTCTGGGACACCCTCCCACCCAGGCCCTCCGGGTGACCCGCCAGCCACTGCCTGTGTTTCTCCCTCCTTTCACTCCTTTTGTTGCTGCAGCCACAAGTCTTATTTCCAGTCTCACTCATCTCTTTCCAAGGAGGCTTCCTAGAGCACCACAGCCCGACACTCACCATTTCAGCCTGTGGAGCTTCCCCAGGCTGAATGTCCCTGTCCCCACGGCCATAGACAGGCAGGGCTTTGCCCTACCCTCTTTCCATCCTCCTCTGCCTCTCTGTACAAATCAGTTCAAATCAACACAAGAGACTGTGGCAGGCACTGTACTGGGCACTGCACCCCCCGAGTTGATGCAATCCCAGGAGCTCCCAGGTCTATGGGAATATTAAACCAAGCCACTCTAAGGGAAGCAGGTGGAAAACGCCGAGGGGAGGCCCTGCAGGAGGAAATGGGGGAAATCTGGGATGGCTTCTTGAAGGAGAGGGCACTGGCATAGGGTTTGACAGAGGAAGATGCAGAGGATGATTCCCCAGAATAAATGAAGAGAGGATGGGAAACACTGGGTGTGACTGAAACACTGAGGGCGGGGTCGTGTGGCAGGCAAGACAATTTGAGGTCGCACTGCCAGGTGACAGCCTAAAGGTCCAGGATGTGGCCTTACTTCAGTTGGCCAGGGGAAGCCATAGCGAGTCTTTGAGCAGAACTGATTGAATTCCAAAGGCAGCAGCAGCTCGACTGTGCTCGGCCAGTTCAGGACCATGGCAAAGACAGATTTCCCTCCACAGGGCCTTCCCACCCACGGTGCCCCGGTCCCCTGGCCCTGCCTGCTTCTTCCATGGCCCAGATGTTGACAGCTGTCCCTGTTCTGCCCCAAATGCCCCTTTCTAGTTTGGGAAGCCAGAGAGGAAAGGGTGCTGGTAGAGGGATGGCCTGGGTCTGGGCTCTGGGCCGGCCTCACGCCCACTCCCACACCTGCCCCGTGCAGTTTATTCTAGTTTTCACTGTGATCCAGTACCAGCCAATCACCTACAACCACTACCAGTACCCAGGCTGGGCCGTGGCCATTGGCTTCCTCATGGCTCTGTCCTCCGTCCTCTGCATCCCCCTCTACGCCATGTTCCGGCTCTGCCGCACAGACGGGGACACCCTCCTGCAGGTGAGGGCGGGGGAAGGCTGGGTAGCCAGGTGAAATGGGAGGGGCCAGCTGGAAGGGGCTTAAGGGCTCCCCCTTGACGTGCCCTGCCCCTGTGCCCCATGCCTACCTCATGCAGCGTTTGAAAAATGCCACAAAGCCAAGCAGAGACTGGGGCCCTGCCCTCCTGGAGCACCGGACTGGGCGCTACGCCCCCACCATAATCCCCTCTCCTGATGACGGCTTCGAGGTCCAGCCACTGCACCCGGACAAGGCCCAGATCCCCATTGTGGGCAGTAATGGCTCCAGCCGCCTCCAGGACTCCCGGATATGAGCACAGCTGCCAGGGGAGTGGCCCCACCCCCACCCCGTGCTCCCAACACAGAGACTGGTGAGGCAGAGGTCAGGTGTCTCGCCTGCCCCCTGCCACGCCCTGGCCAGGACGGCTGCTGTCATCTTGGTCACTACTGCTAGTGCAGTCATTCGTGCTCGTGCCCCCAGTGTTTACACGTCCTTTGGATGCCAAGATGGCAGCTGTGGGGAGGGGTGGGAGTGGAGGGTTGCTGGGAGGTCCAAAGCACTTTGGAGGGGTCTCGGGCCAGGTCCCCAGTGGTCTGGGCGGCTTTACATGGCCTCTGATACCCTTATACCCTGCCCTGAGCTGAGGTTCTGGGTGGGCCTCCAGCCCCATGGCTAGTGCTCCTGCCCTCAGAGCAGACCCCAGCCTCTGCCAGGCACATTCGGCTCTTCCTCTCTAGGGGCAGGATGAGGGGCTGGGGGCTGTGCAGTGTTACTTGTCAGGCTGTGCTGCCCAGCCCTGTTTATCTGTGTAATTATTTTTGTAAACGTTGTATTCTCTGTGGTTGCCACCTCCGCAGCCCCAGCCTCGGGTCCAGTCTGTCTTCCAGGCCTGCTTGCACCTCACTGGGCTGCTCCGGGGTCTCTGCCCCTCATTCCAGCCCTGGCTGTCAGGCCCAGCCAGCAGAGGACCGTGACCCAGCAGCCTGCCCAAAGCATTTGTTTCTGGGGGATGGGGTGGGGGCTGCTCCACAGGAGGTTTGAGCCCAGCGTCCCAGGGAAGGGGACCCTGCACGACACCCCCTTGCCCTTCCTCCATCAGGCTAAAGGCCCAGTCTTCCCAAATGTGCTGCCCTTGTTCATGTGCCAAATGGCCCCAGCCCACATGCCCCTCCCCTCTCCGGAGCGGGAGCTCCTTCTGAAGTGTCTGAATCCCTGAAGTGTCCATTTGTCCGTCCTCTGTGCAGTGACAGCCCCGGCCAAGCCACCTCTAATCCTCTGTAGCAATAACGGTGCGCCGCCCATCCCTGCCCATCGTGCACCACTAAGATTTTAAAGTCCATAGATTTTAATGAAATTTCTATTCCTGTCTCTGAGCGGCTGTTGTGCTTTGTCTGGGTCCCCCAGGGGACAAGAGTCAGGCTGGAATGGGACCTCTGTCTGCCAGGCCTTTGTGGAGGCCTGGGAGGAGAAAGACCAAAGGCTTTGATGATTGGGACCGATGCCCGGCCACTCAGCTCTAGACACCAGGGATCTGGCAAGGGGGTGGGGCAAAGGCCAGACAGACCAACAGCCTTGGGGTGCTGGCGAGAGCTCATCTAAGACTGATGGGCCAAAGCAGCTGAGGCAGCAGTGGCAGACGGGTGCGTCCTGGCAGAAGCCAGAGCCTACTCGGTGACCAGCCCTTCAGGCTGGGGCCTGGGATGCTGCACTGGACATGGGCGTGGAAGCTGACCCTTCCCTGGGGCTGTACTGAAGCTGCCGTCCCCAGCGGCGGGTAGCGGCCTGGCCTCGAGGTCGAAGGCAAGGCTCCAGAGGAGGTGCAGGCAGGCAGCACTGGAGAGGTGCAACCCCACAGAGAGGAAGCAGGGGTCTGAGGCCCTTCGTGGAGGACCCCAAGGGCCACTGCCTGGACAGAAAGGAGTAAGTGTGGGGGGTGGTAGTCTGATCCTTCAGTCCACCCTGCCCTGTGTCTACTGTTGTGGTTTACCTGTAGTTGGGAGAGACACAAGAAGGCCCCACAGGTGCCTGCAGCTCCTGCTCCATGGCCTTCTTCTGTTCCTTTAGCTCTGAAGGAGAGATTCAGCTGAGCCAGTGCCCAGCTCTTCTAGGGTGTGTACAAGTGCAGGGTGGGAGCAGGAGGCTGGGTGTTCTGGGCCCTGATCTGTGTCCTCACCTGCCAGGGTGGGCTCCAGGGCTGCCTCCGAGGGGTGGCAAGGCCTCATATACTCCTCTTCCAGGCAGCGCTGCAGGGAGAGGCAGGGAGAGCTGTGTCAGTGCCCAGACTCAAGGTAGGGGTGGGGCAAGGCAGGAACAGAGGCCTAGATCCCTAGGGCATGCCCATGTACCCCCTTCAGCCCATCCACCATGAGGGCAGCCATGTTCACCAGGGAATACCAGCCTTGCAGAAGAGCTGAGTTTGGCAAGATAAGGGTGGGGCCTGTGCCCAGACTCAGGTAAAGGAAGGACGCAAAAGACCTAAAACAGTTGGCCCTGGCCTTAAGGGCTCAATTAGAATCCTGGGCCTCTAGGATTTTGCAGGTGCACACAAGCATGTATCCCTGAGAAACGGCTGCAGGACTCTCACAGCCTGTACACGCACCTATGGTGAGAAGCATGAGTGTCTATGCTCAGCAGTGAGGCTTGGGGGAGAGCCCAGGGCTGCGGCTCACCTGCAGGATGGGGATCTCCCTCTCCAAGGTGTGACACTCCTCCTCCAGAAGGCCCCTGGGACATGAGGGAGTAGCAGCCAGAACCCAAGACATAGGACCAGGGCTCAGCTGAGTCCACCACATGGCCCCAACCTCCAGCCTCAGCAGGAGCCCCACCCAACCTGTCCTTCCTCAGCCCACACTGCCCTCTGCTTCTTGGTGGGCTGCCCCAGCATAGGCTTCTGGCCCCCACAAGGCTCTTTCTGGGCAGGAAGTGTCTTCCCCTCACCTACCTCACCCTGGCAGGCATCCTTCTCTCTCCTGCACTTCTGCACTGTGATTCTACTTGCCTCCATCTTCCCTCACATCACAGCCCTTCCTCTGCTTAAAATCCTCTGTGGCTACCCCCAGTGTCAAGATACTTATATTTATTTTTAAAACAGGGTCTTGCTCTGCCACCCATCATGACTCACTGTAGCCTTGCCTTCCAGGGCTCAATCAATCCCCTCTCACCTCAGCCTCCCAAGTAGCTGGTACAGGCGTGCACCACCATGCCCAGCTGGTTTTTGTATGTTTTGATAGAGATGGGGTTTTGCCATGTTGTCCAAGCTGGTTTTGAACTCCTGGGCCCAAATGATCCTCTTGCCTCAGCCTCCCAAATTGCTGAGATTATAGGCAGGCTCGGCCATGGCATCTGTACTTGGCTGCTTCCTGAAAGCAACCTCACTTGCTCTACAGCAGCCAGCTCTTTCCACCTCTCAGTCTGACACACATGGGTCTCCCCACCCAGTATGTTACCTTCCTCCTCTCTCACAATCCCAGCACGCCAAGATCCATCCCTGTCTCCACCCCTGCCTACACACATGCAGGTGCCCCTGGGCCTCACCTCAGGTGTCTGGCCACCTGGTCAATGTTGGACACGTTCAGTTGGTCCTTGATGATGCTGAGATCTCTGTGACTGCTGCTGGCAATGAAGTCACTATCACTCTCCCCATGTTGCTCACCCCAGGCCTTCAGGACCCAAACATCACTTCTCCTAGACAACTGTCTTTCCTTTCTCACAAAAACAATATAATATAGTGCAAAGAGTAAGAGTTTGGGAGCCTAGTTTTGCAAATGAGCTCTGCCACCCTTCATTGTGTGTGACTTCAGACAAAGCACTTATCCCTTCTGAGCTTTAGTTTCTTTTCTCTTTGTTTTTTTTTGTTTTTTTGAGACAAGATTGTGCTCTGTTGCTCAGGCTGGAGTGCAGTAGCACCATCTTGGCTCACTGCAGCCTTGACCTCCCAGGCTCAAGTGCTCTTCCCACATCAGCCTCCTGAGTAGCTGGGACTATAGGTGTGCACCACCACACCTGTTCAATTTTTTGCACAAACGGGGTCTCACTATGTTGCCCAGGCTTCTTCTTCTTTTTTTTTTTTTTTAGAGACAGGGTCTTTGTCACCCAGGTTGGAGTGCACAGGTGCAATCATAGCTCACTGAAGCCCCAAATTCCTGAGCTCAAGCAATTATCCCACCTCAGCCTCCCAAGTAGCTGGGAATCCAGGCATATGCCACCACGCCTAATTTTTTTTTTTCACTTTTTGTAAAGATGTGTTGCCTGTGTTGCCCAGGCTGATCTCAAACTCCTGGCCTCAAGCCATCCTCCTGCCTCAGCCTCCCAAAGTCCTGGGATTACAGGTATGAGCCACTATGCCCGGCCTTTAATTTTTTATTGTGCAAAGTGCAGACTTTGCCCACCTAGGCTGTGTGAGGATTAGAAAAAGAAGTTTCTGCCATCCACTTATGAATATTTTATCTCATTCAGTCCCAGCTGTAAATACCATTTGTAGCCATCCTTTTCAGCTCTCCTTGCCTCCCTAACCCAGCCCTCACTCCTGTTCTCTAGGCCAGAGGAGCAATCGCCTGCTGGACTTTCTTCCCTTTTCCTACAAAGCTCTTCTCTCTTTCATCTCCCTGAAAACTGCTCCTCATACGACAACAGGCAGATCAAACCACTTTCTCCAGGAAGCTTTGCCTGTCCCCAGGCTAGGCAGGTATTTCCTCTGGGTTTCGGCAGCCCTCATGTGCTGATCTCTATCACAAGTGGTGGTGGAAGTGCCCAGCCCGTGACTGGAACCTCCTGCATGGAGCCAGGTGCAACCCACCAGTTGGCTAGG
The DNA here is from genome assembly GCF_047675955.1 of Chlorocebus sabaeus. NCBI lineage: Eukaryota > Metazoa > Chordata > Mammalia > Primates > Cercopithecidae > Chlorocebus > Chlorocebus sabaeus. Next base: position 92,944,799 of record NC_132923.1, read on the forward strand.
GCCCTCTGCCAAGCAGGGACAGATCCCTCTCTCCTACCATCACCTTACCTGGGCCCACCATCTCTCATCTGGAATATCTCCTGTTCTGGCAAATCACACCTGGGCTCCTCCAAGGCAAAGTGCAGGACCCTGGGGCTATACTGGACCCAAGCTTGGGCCTGGTCCCTGCAGAAGGTGCACAGGAAGGAAGATGAGAGACTTCTTTCTGGAAACCACAGAAAAGGCAACCCTGGCTCTTTGTTAGGGGCAGGGCTAGCCCACCTGGTATCTGGGGAAAGGACCCAGGCCTGAGGCTCCCACCTGCCCTCACAGATGGCTTTGTGGCGGAGACCCTGGAGCAACTGCCGGAGTTCCTGGCGCAAGAGGTGCTTCAGGAGAAGCGGTGGTGCCAGAAGAGAAGAGGGGTCAGAGATGGGGCGGGAGCTGGGAGCTTGAGAGGATCGAGCCTCTTGGAGCAGTGCCCGTAACATCGCCACCTGCAAGGAGAGCTGGGATACCTTGCGACTGGGGAGGGGAGTGACCGGAATGGTGGGGGCTGGGGGAGTGAGGGAGAGGACAAAGGGGAGAGGGCCAGGACAGTGAGACCCAATCGGATCTCGGGAGTTCCCCGGCAGGGGCAGGGACCCGCAGGAGGTGGGAAATCACACCCAGGGGCGTGGCCCACCTTCCCTCTCCCCACCTCCGCCCGCAGCTCCAGGCTCAGGTCCACCGCCGCCTCCCCCAGAATCCTCTTCACTTCGGGTCGCTCCCGGAGCGGAATGTGCTCCTCCACCAGCTCCCACAGCGAGGGGGAGTGCCGAAGCATGACCCACCCGCGCCGCCGTCCCCAGCTCGGACCTACAGGCCGCAGGTCAGAGTGCGGGAGGTACCGCGGGCCCGCCGGCAACGCTCACCAACCCCCGCCCCTCTATGAGGCCCGCCCTCTCCCAAGCCCCACCCATGCTCTGCCGCCGGTCCCCTCAGCTGGGATTGCCCCGTCCAGAACCGCCATTCCTTGGCGCGCTCTTCTGCCAGGCTTTTGGCCAACTCGTATGCCGCGGGCCCAGAAGCCAGGCAGTGGGAACCAGCGCCCTAGCCCCACCTCTTCCGCGTGGCCATCACCGGGGAAACCACGCCGCGACTCTAGGCCCCGCCCCCTCCCGCGTGTGGTCTGGCGGCGGCGCATGCAGGCTGGGAGTTAGACTTATCTTAGTGCTCCACCGAGCCCTGACCCCAAGCACTTTGAGCTCGGCCCTGGGCACCTTTAGGCCTCAGGGAACGTGTTAAGACCTGAGAAATCTGGGTCCACGGGTTTATTACTTCGTCGCCTCCACTGGCTCGGAAGCAGTGCAAGGACAAACTTCCCCTTAAGGCCAATGGAAGCCTAGGGAGTGGCAGCGTTCCGAGAACCAGGATGGCCCGGATCAGGTTTACTTGTTGGGCCAAGTACCCCAAGTGCCCTTCCACCACAACACACTCAGGGTAACCATGTTCAGGGACCTGACCCCCACCCCCAGACATGGGAGCTGCTCCATTCACGTTTTTTACTAAAGCACCCACACAAGTTTCTGTGCAACGTACAAACACGAGCCGGCCCTGGGGCTCCTGCCTCCTCTCAGACAAGGAGGCGGGAACCAGACTTACTGATCCAAGCCCCACCTGCCTCCCATGCAAAGGCCAACCCCAAGATCCCAGGCAGCGACACAGCATCCCCTCTGGTCCCCTCCTGGGGCAGCTCCTCAGCAGGGGGCGCACCAAAGCTTGCCCCCTACAATGTTGAATGAAAAAGGTTTCCCCTCCCCTGGGAGCAAGGGGGTTCCCAAGAGCTGAGAATTCCCCCTGGAAGAGACACTGCCCCCTAGACATACCTCCCACCCTTCCAGGCCCTAGGGGACTCAAGGGGGGAAACTGAGGCACAGAGAGGTGGAGTGACCTAGCCCAGGCCACTCCGCGAGGCAGTGCAGGGGCTGGCCCAACCCTGACAGTGACTGGGGCTGGGCTAGGGGGAGGGGGTCAGGAAGGAGGGTTGACTCCAAAGAGGGCCACACTTGAAGAGCCTGCCCAGGCAGGAGGCCCCCAAAGTGGGTTCTGAAACTTCCAGGTATAGCTAGGGGGCCTATTGAAGACCCTCAGAAAACAAAGCCCACAGTCTCAGTCCTGGAGGTCCTCCACAGAGCAGCTGCCAGCCAGGCTGTGGTCAGTCCTCTGGCAGGCAATCCTCGGCACCGAGAGCCTCTGTCCATTAGTGTCAGCCCCGAGGGGGCCACGACGGGGGCCGCCCAATGTCCACTGTGATATTGGTGAAGAGTGGTTGCCGAGACACCTCCAAGACCTGGTACCGCACTGACCCAATGCCGTCCCGCTTCATGGTCAGCTTCGTGTTTTGAATCTTGGTAAACCTAGATAGGATGGAAATGGTCTGTATCAGGGCTAACAACTGTAAACTACAAAAATAAAATCCTACACCCCCCAATCAACTAAATGGACCCCCTTTTGGCCAAGGGGACCCCAGAGAAACCTTAAAAACAGGGTTTCCAGCCATGATGGGAAGGGACGTCAAACATGCCTTGCTATACCCACTCCCTTTTGCAGTTTAGACACAACAAATGACCAGGATTAACGTCAAAGCAGAGATCACAAGACTGACAGAATGCATTCTTTGTGTCAATAAGATACCTAATTATAAATAGGATCTAAGGCCAGCCAGGCAAGGGTTAAGTCATGCACCTTTGCACTTAAAGAGACTATGGTCTAACTGTCGCAAGGATTTTCTTTTTCTGTAGCAGCTAAACAAGTACTGGACTTGAGATAACCAATATTAAAACAATTTGCATAATGTGGTAATTTATTAAAGCTAAAAATAATAGAAAAAAATTTGCAGCTCACCCACTGCCAGATGCTGACCCCTACACCCCTGTTCCACAAGCCATAACTATAGCTTTGGTGGGACAAGAGACTGATTTCAGTAACTTTCTCCTGATAAGACCATTGGCTGTGAACTGGTTCTAGCCAGTTTACAGAGGCTGCACACTTGAGTACTTTTGTCTTTTTGAGGTATAGGGCCTAACTGCAATACATTTAAATATTGTCTCCACCCCAAAGTCAACATGGATGATATATAACATGCATGTTTGTTCAATATGCATATGTCAGGACCCCCTGAATTAATATTCATAGCTCCTCCAATAACCTATTGACCAATCCATTCAACTAAAATTCCTATCTCACTCCTCCCTCCCTCGAACTGCCTGTTAAGGCTTTGGCTGGAGGCTCTGCTTCCTAGCCAGTGGGATGGCCAGCCTGCAGGTTGTCACCCTTTATAAAGGAGAAATAAAGTCTCCTTTTCAAATTTGATATAGTGATTTTTTTTTTTTTTTTTTTTTTTTTGAGACAGAGTGCAATGGCGCCATCTCAGCTCACTGCAACCTCCGCCTCCCAGGTTCAAGCAATTCTCCTGCCTCAGCCTTCCGAGTAGCTAGGATTACAGATGCCTGCCACTGCACCCAGCTAATTTTTGTATTTTTAGTAGAGATGGGGTTTCACCATGTTGGTCAGGCTGGTCTCAAACTCCTAACCTCAGATGATCCGCCCACCTTGACCTCCCAAAGTGCTGGGATTATAGGTGTGAGCCACCTCATCCAACTGATCTAGTGATTTTTAAGTTACCACCACCAAACCCAGTATGGGATCTCTGTGGCCTAAGCTTAAGCCATCCTGGCTCCTTCCAGGGTTGACTTCGCAGGAGCCCTTCTGCTCTTGCTTTGGCCCTCAAAACAGAGATCTCACCTGCTTCAGTCAGAAAACAGAAGTCTGACACCCTCACAAATCTCTCAGCTCAGACTTTTTTTTTTTTTTTAAAGACAAGAGTCTTGCTCTGTTGCCCATGCTGAAGTACAGTGGCGCAATCTCAGCTCACTGCAACCTCTGCCTCTTGGGTTCAAGCGACTCTCCTGCCTCAGCCTCCTGAGTAGCTGAGAAAACAGGTGCACACCACCATGTCCGGCTTTTTGTTTTGTTTTGGTTTTTTGAGATGGAGTCTTGCTCTGTTGCCTAGGATGGGAGTGCAGTGGTGCGATCTCAGCTCACTGCAACCTCTGCCTCCTGGGTTCAAGAGGTTGCCTCTCAACCTCCTGCCTCAGTCTCCAGAGTAGGTGGGATTACAGTTTCTCGCCACCATGCCCAGCTAATTTTTTTGGTATTTTTAGCAAAGATGGGGTTCACCATTTTGGCCAGACTGGTCTCAAACTACTGACTTCAGGTGATCTGCCCACATTGGCCTCCCAAAGTGCAGGGATTACAGGCATGAGCCACCGTGCCCAGTCTTTTTTTTTTTTTTTTGTATTTTTAGTAGACACAAGGTTTCACTATGTTGGCCATGCTGGTCTCGAACTCCTGACCTCAAGTGATCTGCCTGCCTTGGCCTCCCAAAGTGCTGGGATTACAGGCACAAGCCAGTGTGAGGTCAGCTCAGACCTTTCTATGCCTGAGACCAGGCATCCTACAGGCATCTCAAGCGCAATCAGATGCATCATTTTTACTCCCCACGCCTGTGCCATTTTCTCTGTTCCTCATTCTTTAGTGACTCTTTCGCCAGCTATTTATTGAGCACCACCACGTGCCAGGCTGTGCTCTAAGCACCAAGGCTACCGCCATAGCCATGACAGGTGGGGTCCTTCCTCTCAGGGCAAGTTGGCTTCTCTAGGGGAGGCAGGTAACAGAGAAAACATCGGAGTGCTAAGAGAGACAAGAGGGCATATGTGACATTGAGCTGAGGACAGGAACAGAGCACTCCAGGCAGAGGTCAGAGCACATGCTGACCCTAAATTGGGAAGATTTTGCACAGCTGAGTGGCTAAACCTGAATGGGACACCTGGAAAAGCAGAATATTAGCCTGAAGGTTCAGTCACACTGTGCAAGGGCAGGGCTCTAAGTCAGAGTGAGCAGTTCATATTTTCATTCTCACAGAATGAAATGTGTAAAGGCTCTAAGAAATGTTTAACCCAGTTTGGGGGGCAAGCCATAAACAGGGAAACCAGTTAGAGGCCACTGCAGTAGTCCAGGCAGGATCCCAGAGGTTGAACTAGTGTAAAGGTAGTAAAGGGGGAAAGCAAGTGGACTCAAATGTTTTAGGGGTGGCAGTGATACAACTTGCTGATGGATTTGGATATGTAGGGTGAGGAAAAGAATAATCCAGAACTCCCGGATTTTAGGCAACAGCAACTACGTAGAGAGAGTTCACAGAGTTTGTGAACTCTGAATTTGGTATCAGGTTGGCTGGGAGAAGGGCCTACAGGGTTTGTGAAATGTAAACAAGAGCTTCCTGACGCTGCTCTGTGACTCGTGCTAAATTTTCTGGGGGTGGGAGACTCAGAGTAGTCATACCCAATCCGTGAACCCAACATTCACAGAGTTCTTTAAGCCAGAAACTTCTTGCTATCTTGCCGCCTCTACAACCAAGCCAGACATGTGTAATTGATGGTGGCACCCAGGCAGGCTACTCCTGAAACAGGACCAAGGCTCCTGGCATGTACTGTGGAGCTCCACTCCTCCCCCCGATGCCCTGAAGCCCCTCTTCTCTTGGTCTCTTACCCGTTTCCTGCTGACCAGAACTGCTTTTTCATCAGCTCCCTGCACTCCCCAGTGCCTCATGCTTCTCTGAGGCGCCAACCCCACACCAGGGCTACAAACCACCTCCCCCACTCCTACCCCGTGTTCAGAGTAGAAAAACCCTCCTGCTCAAGCTGGAGACACAGCATCTCCATCCCCAGACCCTGTCCCACCATGCTCCCTTGGACTCCTTAGATTCCTTCAGGCCGGGCTGACTCTCTCTCCTGCTCCACCCAGCGGCTATGCCAGGCTTTCGCCTTCCTAAAGCTCAAACAGTGTGCCTTCCAAACACAAACCCCGCCCCTCCCTGCTTCAGGTTCTTCCATGACTCCCCAGTCCTCTGGGACAAAAGTTAAACTCCCATCTGGTATTCAAGACCCCTGACACTTACATGGTGAAAGGGCAACAGAAGAAAAACCCCTAACATCCAGACCTGACTTTCCCTCCGCCCCACTGTCACTATCAGCCTTCAGAGATCTTAAAACCAAATAGCTTCAGACTCTCGGCATGTATCATACACGTTCACATTCCAGACTCTTCCGGATATGATTCCCCTTATCCAGGCTGGTTTCCTGGGGAATGTAACACTGTGCCCAAGGTAGGCGTGAGGCAAATCTTCGTTAAATGAGTAACTGTTTCAAACTCCAGTTTACCATCGCCTCCTCCAGGAAGCCTTCCATCACCAATCCCTCTTCTGCCAAGAGAACACCTTGATCACCTTGTGCTGTAACTGCCTGTTTCCATAACTATTTCCCTGCCTAGAATGAACTTTGTAAGGAAAAGCACAGATTGGGTATGACTACTCTGGGTCTCCCATCCCCAGAAAGTTTAGCACAAGTCACAGAGCAGCCTCAAGAAGCCCAGGAAGCCCTTGTTTACATTTCACACACCCTTTAGGCCCTTCTCCCAGCCAGCCTGATACCAAATGTGGCTACCTCCTAAGAGATACACCCACCTCCTTCAATTTCAGAGGGGTGGGCATTGTGTTTCCACACCTCCTTCCCATCCTGCTCAAGTCCCTTGTTGGGTCCACAGGAGCTGTGCCCAGCACCCACTGGCTCTTGTCCTATCTGTCCCAGCAGGGGTCCCACAGGTGCACAAGTGAGGTCTGCGAGGGCACCAACAGGAATGCAATCTACTCAATTACTATTTAGGCCCTGACATTAAATTCTAGTCACCTCTAGGAATCGGGCCAGGGGTAAGTGATATTGGGCTGAGGCTGGGCTGGGGGTTGGGGGACAACGATCAGGGGTACCAGCAGTCACCTCTAGGACTCAAGGGCCTTGGATCACCTCAGGGAATCAGTGGCACTGGGAGTCACCTCTTTGGAGTCAAGGATGCTTGGAGATCCCCCACTGGGGGGTCAGGCATTGGGCAACTTGGGGTTAAGAGCTGGGGATATTGGGAAGTTGCCTCTGGGGAATAAGGGGTGAGGGTGCTGGGGTTACCTCTGGGGAGTAAGGGGTGAGGGTGCTGGGGTCACCTCTGGGGAGTAAGGGTGAGGGGTGCTGGGGTCACCTCTGAGGGTTGGGTTCGTTATGCTTGTCGCGGTCGTGCTTGATCATGCGGTAGCGGCCGATTCGGATGTCTGGGCGTGAGATCTTCATCCCAGTGAGGGAGATCCTGAGGATAGGGATGGACAGACTGGAACAGGCCCCAGGAAGGGCAAGGAACCCCACCCAGTCTGTACCTCACCCCCCACCCACCCAGCCTATTCCCCACCCTGTGCTTACTCACCGGTTGAAGATGTCATCATCCTCGCCACCCCAGCCCCAGTACTCGTTGGGGAAGCCATTGATTCTCAGAAACTGAGCCTTACTCAGGCCTGACACACCTCCAAAGTAGCCAGCATAGGGCAGCCTGTGGCATGGGAAGTCAGGTGTCAGTAAGGGTCCCAAGGAGACTCCAGGGGAAGAACCAGAGACTGGGTTGGGGGGACCCAGAGACTGGTTGTCCAATGGGGTCCACGGAGGATCCAGCCTCGCCAGTGGGGTCTGGGCTGGGGCCAGGAGCAAGCGGGGCCCTGGGGCTAGAAGTGGGTCTGTGTCTGGTGGGGGCAGGAGGGCTGGGTCTAGTTGAGAAGACAGCCCTCACCGGAAGCCAAACTTGTCCATGGCAATGGCAAAGTGGCGGGGTTGGTCGCCGCAGCGGTATAGGTTGCGGTCATCCATGGGGACCAGGTCCACATCACTGAAGATGAAGCAGTCATAGGCGGCATCCTCCTTCAGCGCCTCTAGGAAGCCCACGTTGAGCAGCTTGGCCCGGTTGAAGGTGTCCTCACCATGCTGGGTGAGGGGAGGAGCAGGTCAGCTCTGGGCCTGTGACCAGCAAGCACCTGCCCTTTGCCACTCTCCAGAGCAGTCTGTGGGGATTTACCAGCCCCCTCACTGCCTGGCTCCTCCAGGCTCTCAAGATCTAGTCCAGCTTCTCGACCGGGATCTGGCCTGCAAAGGCCTTTCATATGTGGCTCCAACCTCCTCTCTGGCCACTGCCCTCATATCCTGAGGCCCAGCCACACAACATCCCTCAGCAGCCCCAGAATATGCCAGACTCTTCCTTGCCTCCAGGCCTTGGGGTTAGCAGTACCTGTGCTTGTCACACTCAGGGCTGGAGCGGCTCCCCTGACCAAACTTCCCCACCCCAGTACACTTATTCCCTCCTTCCCGTGGGCTTCCTTTATGCCAATACCCAATGACAACGATGGGTGGAGTTCTCATCTCACTCGCTCATTCAAACACGCCCTGTGGCTCTCTCTCCTTTGTGCTAGTGGGGATTCCGGAGATGGCCAGCCCTGGTCCCACTCCTGCTGTGTATACAGTCATGCAGTGAGACAAACAACGAATGCCCCAAATGACCAGTGTCTAAGATGCAGGAGCCATGGGGACTGCAGCAGGAGCCTCAGGCTCCCTGGAGCTGCATCCAGCTGCCTGGGCAGCCTCTGAGACCAGGACACGTCTGGGCTAGATTCACTTCTCTCTCCAACAAAATGACAAGCAGAGGGCCTACAGGCAGTCACAGCCCAGTGAGTCTGGGGTCCCCTGAGAATTGGGGCTGCAGGAGTCCAGGCCATGCAGGCCTAAGCACCAAACTCTGGACTAGCAGAGAGCATTCAATGGGAGGAGCTGACCCCTGAGCCCCTGCCCCAACAAACAGCCTCCAGGCTAGAGCCAGAAAGGTTCCTGGAGAGGGGCCGGTGAGTGGCCTTTCTGGAATGAGTGGAGAGAAAGGCCCTCCTCTCCACCAGCAAAGCCACTGCTGGAAGAGGTGGGAGCTGCTCCCCTCTGGAACCCTGACCTGCCCAACCCCGCCGGCTCTCTTCCCTCCCTCTCCTGCACCTCCTCTTCTCCCCGCCCTTGGAGAGACCGTCACTTTCCTCCCAGCTCATCAGCACTCCTCCTGACCTCTCACCAGCCAGGAGCCCTGTGTCTCTCCCACATGGCTCATAAACATGCTCAATCCTCTCCCATCTGAAAAAACAAACCTCCCTCCAGCCACCATCCTACCTTTTGCCTTCCCTTCTCAGCAGGAATTTTTTTTTTAAAGAGTTGTCTCTAATTGGTTACTTCCATTTCGTCAAATCCGATTCCTTCTTCAACCCACTGCAATCTGCTTCCGCCCCCACCATGCCCCTGAAATGGCTCTCGCTGGGCCCACCTTGTTGCTAAATCCACTGGACGAGTCTTGGTCCACATCCCTCCTCACACCCCCACAGTGCCCATGCAGCTGCCATGTCTCCTTCCTGACACTGACTGCTGGGTTTCCGGGATCCCACACTCCCCTAGGTCTCCTCCGGCCCTTCTGGCCAAGCCTCTCAGCCTCTGTAGTGGCCTCTTTCTCCCTCCATCCCTGAAGTGCTGGCTTCCTCCTCTCATGCCCCTTGCTACCTGGCAGGTCAGACGTTGTTGGTTTTAGGGACCAGACCGTCTACATCCTGGTGCTCCCAGATCCCTCTCTCCACTGCAGACCTCCCTTCTGGGTCCAGACTCATTTGTCTAACTGCCTGCTAAACATGTACTTCCCACAGGCACTCAAACTCATCACACGCAAGAAAGGATTCAGAGTCACACTCCCCCAGAACTGGCCCAGCTCCTGTGTCCCCATCTCACTCACAGGCACAGCCATCCCCACAGCCAACAGCCGAGGCGGAAACCCTTGCGCTGTCCTGACGTCGCTCTTTTCTAACTCTCCACTACTTGCGCAACATCCCCACTTCTTCCCCGAGACTCCCGCCCCACTCATCCGCAGGGTCACCGCCTCTCTCCTAGGTATTGTCCTCTCTTCCAGACGGGCCACCCTGCCTCTAATCTCCCCTTTCCATCCATGCTCGATATGCAACCAGAGCAACCTTTCTACAAGGCAAACACGCAAGTCACTCTCCCCTTACAACCTTACATGGTGCCCTGCCACCTTTGCGCTGGACTTACTGCCAGCATGCCTCCCAAGACACTTCTCAGTTTGACCTCCAACTCCTCCAGCCTCATCTTTGCTACCCAGCCCACATGCTGGACATACAGTCCACACCTCAGCCAATAAATGGTGAACACAAGGCCAGTTCTCTCACTGGGCCTGCATCCTCCAGGTCCCTCTGCCTAGAATACTGGCTTCTCTAGACTCTGATGCCTATTCATCCCTCAAGACCCATCTCAGCAACTGCTTCCCAACCCCAGGGCTGGGCCAGGGCCCTCTGTGCTCCCACGGCCCCCTGCTCCACCTCCACTTGCACCCCATCATACAGGAGGGACCCAAGTCCAAGACTACGAGGTCTCTGTGGTCGGGGGGTGGGGGGGACCTGCATCAGAAGTCCCTTCTGGGACCCAGTGGCCAGTCCTAGCCAGGCCCACCAAAAGCCTTAAGATGCTGAGCTGAGTGCCCTGGCCTCCACTGTGGCTGGCACCTACCCCAAAGGGTTCTGCAGGCTTCACCCTTCTTTCAGGGTCTAACTCCCTCTCCTCAGGGCCCTCAACACCTCCTCCTACAGCATACCCTAGGCCTGCACCACCATGGGGTGAGGCCTGCCAAGGCTAGAGAGTGGGGCTCAACCCCTTCTGAGACCATGCACACCCCTGCCAGTGTGCATGCCAACACTCACATGCACACACTGTGTGCACACATTCCTGTGCACACTGACAAACACAGACTACCCATGCCCAGGTACATCCACATATCCACATGGCCATGGGCAGACAAGGACCCACAAATGCCCCAACCCACATATACACCAACAGGCACATGGGCCCCCACATGGGCACCTGGTTGATGACATAGACACCGTAGCGCAGCCGCTGCCGCCTCAAGATGGGGTGTAGATAGTGGAGCCAGTAGCGCAGGTGGTGTTCCCGGTGTCTAAAGGGGATGATGACCGCCACCGTCTGGGCTGGGGTGCAGTCGGGCGGTGTGTATCGGCCACCCATGAGCACGCCTGGGTTCTCCCTCTGCACCCGCTCCAGGGGCATGGGTGAGGTGAACTCGATCAGCAGTCTGCCCACTGCAGGCAGGACAGTGTCAGGAATCAGGCCAGAATCCACAGATACCAGCCCCCACCCTCAGCCTGGGGGTGGGCTAGGGAACCCCAAGAATAGCCCTCTTACAACAGACCTGGACCCTTGGCACCCCCATGGGTCCGGATGCCATTTCTCTAGTCAAATCAATAAAACACTGTTTCCCCACAGGCAGGCCCTACCCTCCAGGCTCACCAAGACCAGGTGGCGAGTCAGGACAGGGTGGCAGCATAGGAGCCGTGGGACCGGGCCGGGCACTGGGGACCTCAGGGAGCCCGGAGCTAGAGGCGGTGGCGTTGGGCCGGGAGCAGTTGCTGCTGCTGCTGCTGCTGGCAGCTGGGTGGAGAGCACGGGCAGGGCCTCGGGCACTGAAGCGGCTGAAGAAGGCCAGGTGCTGGGCGTAGACGTCAAAGTAGAGGATGACGGCCACGAGGAAGTGCAGCAGGCAGAGAAGGAGCACAGCCTTGCAGACGCGCTCCAGCGTCCCCCCCAGCAGTCTGCTCATCCCGCAGGCGGCCGCTGGCCCGCCCAGTGGGCCCGCGCATCCGGCTGCCGGCCTGAGCAGGGTGGGAGGGAAACAGATCCAGCAGGTCAGGGCAGGACAAGCAAGGCTGCCCACCTACCTCCCACCCAGCTGCCCACAGTCGCAGGCCATACCTCACACTGACCTGCTCATACCCTTTCCCACTCACAGACTCACGGACTTACCTGCAGACACCCAGGCACAGTTCCCGGCAACTCAATACTCACATCCTCAAGCACACCCCACTACTTACTAAGTCACATACAATTACCTTCCTCCACCTCACTGACACACACACTCAGGCACTCACCCTTATTGCACAACTCTACACACACACTCACGCATTCCCAGGAACACAGACATGTGAACTCTGACCACACTGGTTTGTACCTAAGCATGGAGACATGTTTACCTATAGACCCCCATGTGCCCTGGTGCCTCTGAGAACAGACACCCCACAGGGCAGCATCCTTAACCCAGAACTCATGGCTTTGGGAAGAGGGAAGAGACGGAATACTGTGCACCTACCGTGGAGGAGCACCTTATACTCATGACTGCATTTAGTCCTTCCAGGAGCCATGGTGGGAAGTGGTTTGGTCATTCAGATCCCAGGCCAGGCCAACTGGGACCAGGCTGGGAAGTTGCCCTCAGCATCCGGGGGGCCCAAATACAGACTGGATGTTTACAGAATCCCTTCCCACTGGAGCAAAACGTCAAAATATGGGGCGGGGCAGGGGACACCCCTCGCTTAGACCTCAAAGCCAGCCCCTTGGGACTGGGACCAAGACTCTGGGCCCTGTCCAGCACAGCTGGTTCTGATTCCCGGAACGGGATGCTTGGGCCTGGGGAGACGGGCACAGCACTGGGCATGGCAGGAAGGGGTCTTGCCTGGGTGACGGCTCCAGCTGTGGTTCCAAGAGAGCAGCAGCCACTTCTGGCAGTGCTTCAGGGAGCAGGGCGAGTCTCACAGGCACACAGAATCACAGGGACACCCTGGCCCCAGCTAGTCACCCACACTCAGACACACAGAGAACTACAGTCACAGACACACCCGGGTGACAGTAACACGCGAAGTTCCACACTCACAAACAAAGCCACTGCTCCTGGACTTCCACAGCCATACATCCAGGCTCCCAGGCCGCTCACATCCAGACCCACGTGCAGACATTCCCACTCTCCCTCCAGCGCAGGGGTTCTGGGTCAGGCTGGTGGCCAGGCTGAGGGGCTGGCCAGGCTGCTGGCCAGCGTTTGGGCGGGGCTGGCAGGCTGAACACGTGGCACCCGGGGAGGGGCAGGCCGCACAGACCGGGTAGGTGTGGAGCCTGGGGGCAGGGGGAGTGGGTGGAGGGCAGGGGACGAGGCAAAGGCCAAGGGGAAACGTGTATGGAACGCCTCCCCGCGCCACGAGGCCGGGGCGAGCGAGGACAATGAGGGAGGCCGGCTGGACGCTGGCGGAGGAGCCCAGGAGGGGCGCCGGGGTGGGGGCAGCCAGGCCAGGGTCTGGCCGCCGGCGCCTCTCTCACCGGCTCCTCGGTTGGGATCTCCGGGCCGCGCCCGGGGTGCCCCTCGCGGGGCTGGGTCTGGAATCTCGGGGCCCTGGGTGGGGGCCGCGCGCGCCCTCCTCTCACCCGGCGCTCGGGGCTCAGCAGGGGACGCCGCTCCGGCTTGGGCAGGGCTCCCGGCTCCGGCGGCTGCTGACGGTTCCGTCCCCCATGGCCCGGCCCCGCCGCCTCCCGCCGCCCGGTCAGCGGCCACCGCGGCCCCCGGGTCGCCTCCCGCCGCCGCCGCCGCCGCCGCCGCCGCGGGCCATGGAGCCGAGCCGCCCCGGGGGGCAGGGCGGGGCCGGGCGGCCGGGCAGACCCACGGACCGGCGGACCTACGGAACACAGCGCCGCCGCCTCCCTCCCGCGCTACGGCGCCTCGGAGGGGCAGGCCCGGCCCGCGCGCCCGCGCGCGCGCCCCCGCGGCCCCCGCCTCCAGCACGCCCGCATCCGCCGCGCGCCGCTACGAGCCCGCCCTGCCGGCGGTGGAGCCCGGGCGCCCAGCAGGCACGGACCCCGGAGCGGAGGAGGAAATGGGTCAGGCTGGTCCAAAGGGTGGGCTTAGAGGTCGGACCGGCGAGCGGGTGCAGACTGTCGAGTTCTTTAGCGGGGAGTGGGGATTGGATTGGAGCGCGAACTCCCTAGGAAGGGGACCTGGAGGTTGGGTAGACTCAGGCTGGGGGGCTAGGGATTTGTCAACTCTAATTGGACCAAGATTCAAGGTCGGCCAGCAGAGAGGGGGCAGGACCCTTAAAGGCGTGGGCTGGAGGTGGCTGGGGCTTCTAGGGTAACAGGAAACAGGGTAACGGAAGGAAAAAAAGAGATTGGACAGGGGTGGGAGGAGCTGGGGGCCCTAGGAACAAGGATCAGAGTATACAGGTTTCTGCGAGGGGCTGCTATTGGGACAGGACCATCACTGAAGGCAGAGACCACTGCCTGGGCTCCAGGCCTCACAGGTCCCCGAAAGTAAAGCCAGGTAAGTAGATGTTGTTAGACAATTGGGGCATGGTGGTCAGAGCCCTGAGCAAACAGGCCTAGAAGGACCACAGGCACAAACACACCCAGGGGCCCATATCTGCACACTCCCTCATCCCCGAACAAGTCTGTCTGGGGGCCACAGAGTCCTCCACCCAGCACCCTTGCCTCCCCACCTAGGAGCAAGCTCTGTGCAGATCAAAAGTGTGCAGTCAGAAAGCTGATAAGGGATTGGCATGAGGCTTGTAAAGGCCTTTTTACCCTTCCCCTGTGAACGGTGGCGCAAGAGGGCAACAGAAGCTGCACTGACCCAGACAAATACCAAGTTTATTTCACAAACACTAGGAAGATGGGTTGAGGGTGGAGGTGGGGGACACAGGTGCACAGCTGCAGAGTCATCAGCAGCAGCCTGCTCCCGGCACTGAGAGCCGGCCTGGACTGCAGTGCCTCCAAATCGCAGCGAGAGGTGAGTGCAGGGAGGGCCCTGAACACCAAGCCTCTGAAAGGCTAAGGGACACAGCTCCAGCTGTCCCAGGAAAACCATCAATAAATAAGAGTGAGGCACGGCCCCACCCACACATATCATCTAGTCACCCATCTTCACTCTGGAGGTCTGCAAAAGAAGAACAGGAAAAATCAGGCAGGGACAGAGGAATACGTAAGGCAGTGACAAATGACAGAAAATGAGACCTAGCACATGGTTGGATGGACAGACCACAAGAGATTTATGACTAACCAGGATGGACACACTGTGACAGACAAGGCAGACAGACAGGGACAGACAACCACAGAGTTACACTGTGGGACAGATGGAGAGAGGAGGCATATGGGTAAAGCTAGTCACTAAGAGTCAACCCAGTCAAGCACCCACAGTCACACTCAGACCCTCAGGCTGATCCTTAGTCACAAACTCACACACTGTCAGACAGACTAGACACACACAATTTAGACAATGCTGTCCTACTGACAGGCATGTCACAGAGAAATACACATAGCTCCGACAGGCAGTCAAACACACCATGATAGACTGACATAGACAGACAAAATTCCATCCTAGTCTAGATCACGAATACAGACTGGAGGCACGAAGAGCATGGCAGATAAAATGAGAGAACAGAAAGAGGGAGAGACTAAGTGAGAGCTATACAAAGCATTAGAAAGGGGGAAAAACAAAACAGGGCTGTTGTCAGTGATACCAAATCAGAGACAAAAATAGCCCCTGCAGGAGAAAACCAGAAGATGGAAATGAGGAGGTGGAAGCTGTTTGGGGGAATCTATAGTTATAGGTAGAGAAGGAGAGCACTTCAGCTTCTCCAGAAGGAGGGTAAGGCTAGGTTGGGGACAAGGACACAGAGGCTCCCCAAGGGGATTCATCACCTGAAGAATTGCGACGATGACCCCAAAGAGGCCAATGGCACTGCCAAAGATCTCCACGATGAGAATCTTTACAAAGAGGCTGGGGTTCTGAGCATCGGCCAGGGCAGCCCCACTGCCCACGATGCCCACGCAGACTCCACAGAAGAGGTTAGACAGGCCTACGGTGAGGCCAGCCCCAAACATGGAGTAGCCTGGGAGGATAGAGAGAGGTGCAGTGAGGCTAAGCCAGGAATGGGGGAGATATGGGCCAATGGGGCCAATCCCCATCCCCACTCTGCAAAGCAGAAAAAGCAGGTGAGAGAATATCAAAATGGGGGTCTAAGCTGGGAGGGGAGAGAGTAGAAGCAGGCATGAAATCCCAGCATTTTGCATTCATACACCCATCCACCCACCTGCATGGTAGTTCCGATGGCCAATGGCCTTGGGGTCCGTGGCACTGAAAGGCTGAGGGAAGAAGAAAAGTAATCAGAAACCACCCTGATGCACCCCATCCAATCTCTAAGCAATGTGTAGAACACACCGGAATGGATTCCCGCCACCACCCTGGCCTTCCGTACCTCAGCCATGTTGCTAATGACAATTGCCATGATGATGCCGTAGATGGCCACAGCCTCACAGAAGATGATGCTGGTAGTGGTAGAGGTTAGGGGTAAGGAGTGGAAAGGAGAAAGGAATGAGAAAGAAACCATCCTTCCTGCCCAGTAAGTCCCCAGTAACCTTTCGCCGCTAACATCCCATCCACAAGGTGGCTTGTCAGAAACAGTATGTCAGATCACACACACAGGCAGCGCCAACACAGCTAGTTCTGACAAAAGTCCGAGGGCCCTGACACTTACCTGACCAGGTTCTTGGTCTTGATCCTGGGGGCCTTCACTCCTCCACCAATGATGGAAGAGCCAGTAATATAGATACCCCTGGTGGAAGGATAAAAAACTGATGAGCAGAGACCAAGCTGTCACTGCCCTCAGCATGACTAAGACCCCAGTGACACCACCTGCCATGACTCAGCCCCTGCCCCCAGTCCCACCACACCAGTACTCACCAGGCTGCCCCAACCACAGACAGGGAGATAGCTAGGCCAATGCCCAGGTTGGACCACATGAAGGGCGAAGTCTCCGTCAGGAACCTGTTGTGGAGGCAGAGAAGAAAGCAATTCAGCCCTAGCAGGGAAGTAGAACACAAAATCTTGGCCCCCCAACCCCCCTTCAACCCCACCACCAGTTCTGCATGCAACAACTGACTGCATATTTCCCAAAGGTCCATGTCCCAGGCAGGCGGTGGTGTGGCTCGAGAGGGACTCAGACCAGAGAAAAGAGGAGAGGCTGCAGGAAAGAAGCTTCAAGGGGTATCCTGCCCCTGCCCTCCCTTACCATGCCACATCAAAGCGGAAGCCCAAATCAAAAATGGTGTAGCAGATTCCTGCAGCAATGAGGAAAAAAAAGGGGGTTACGGGATGCTCTGTAGAGATAAGTTCCTCAACCTAAAGTAGCTGCCGAACTGAAGGGCCGCGCCGAGCTGAAGGACCACCTCCCTGAAGGGGCGTCCTCAGGTTGCCTGAGGGGGTGTCCTCAGGCTGCCCTCAGGTGACAATACAGCTATCTAGACAGATTCCTGTGCTTAGGCCTCCATTTTCTGCCACTCCCTTGCTAAAACCACCTCCCAGACCAAGCACCTGTGCAGGCAGGATCGCCACCCGCAAGCCTGAGAATCCGAGGCGGGACCGAGGGAGCAAGCGCTCCAGCCAGGCCCCGCCAGATCCCGCCGGTCCAGTCCGTTCCGCTGTTTACCCAACAAGCTGTGAGTGGGGGAGGGCAAAGCGACCGGGAAAAGAGGAACCGGAGCAGCCGGCCTGTGACCAAGCAGGCCGATCAGGAGCAAGAAAAGGGGGACGGCAGTGAGACGTGGGGGCGGGGGGAGACAGCGATAGTGGCAGGAAGGGAGAGTGCTGCCCTCGCGGCCCCTACCCGCCCGCACCCGCGCCCCTCCTCAAGTAGCTAGAGATCCGGGTCTCCTCTGTCGGGGTCAGAGGCCCTCGCAGGCGCCAGTCCAAAAAGCCCGGGGTGCAGAGCGCGCGGGGGGCCAGTATTCCCCGCAGGCCACTTCCCCGGTGGGTTCTGGCCCGGCCAGCTCGGCCGCGATGCTGCCCCCGCCCGCCAGGACCCGGCCTCACCCACGGCCAGCGCGCAGGCCCAGAAGGCCACGAAGACCCCGGAGTAGAGCAGCGCTAGCCCCGTCATGGCAGCGACGGCGGCGAGGGTCGGAACCGTGGGGCCGGAGTTACAAACGCGTCCCAGCGTCCACCGTCCGCCCCGCAGTCTGTCCGCCCGCCCCGCAGCATCACCTGACTCCCCCACGTGACGCGCCGGCACCACGTGACCCCACGCCGATTCCCCGCGCAGTGCAGCCGCCCGTCTAGAACAAGGCGACGCCGGAACCGCAGGCGCTGGGGATTGTGGTAATTGTAGTCACGCGTCTCGGCGGAGGCTCGGGCGACCTCCTTACTAGGAACTTCGACATCTGGCCGGTCCTTTTCGAGTCTCTCCACCTCGCCCTGCCAGCCCTGTTTTATTCTCTAGCCTGCTCGTGGGCCCCTAAGGCGTCCTCTCTAGCCGTCGGGCGTCCTAGCCAGTGGCGGGTGGCGCCGCGCGTGCCCTCTGCCTCACCTTGCTCAAAGCGTCTCTCCGCCCCAGCGCGCCTGTTGGCTCTCGTTCCGCTGCCTGGCTGACACCTGCCGTCCTCCGAAATCGTCCTTCCGTCAAGCCTTCCCTAACCCAGTGGCAGGGAAGCGCGTTTGCTGGGCTCCCACGATGTCCTGGTGATGCTTATTAAGCTTCAGTAAGATGTCACTCTCGTCTTAATGCCCTGATGGCTCGCATTTCATTCAGGAGAAAAGCCAAAGTCCTCACAATGGCCTGCTAGGCTCCCCACGCCCCTCAGCTGACTTCACCTTCTAATACTCCGCCACTAACTCTCTTCTGCCTGCACTGCCCTCCTTGCTATTTCCTTGAACGTCCCAGCCATATTCCCACGTCACTGCCCTTGCACTTGCTCCCTCTGCTTCTCCTAACTATCCATGCGGCTCATCCTGTAACTTCCTTTCAGTTTTTGCTCACCTTCTTGAAAAGGCCTTCTCTGACCATTCTGTGTAATATTCCACCCCCCTTAAACGCTCCTCTGCTTCCCAGCTTTACATTTCTCACGGTACTTACTGATCACCATTTGGCATACCAAGTCTTTTATTTGTCCATCTCCCCCTGGAAGAATGTAAGCACCATGTCTTTTGTGTCACTCACTGGTGTATTTCCAGTACCCGGCACAGAGTGTGTCCTCAGTACATATTTGTAGAACACGATTGATGCCCACTTTGTCCGGGTTACCCTGTCAGCTTATAGCTCTACCTCCACCATTAGACTAGGCATTCCCTGAAGGTAGGAACCACATCTCCTTTGTTCACCTTCAATACCCTAGACAATGCCTCCATGACAGGATTCTCAACAAATGTGGGGAAGAAGAGGCGAGTCTTTTCATTTCCCCCCTCTCCACCCTTAGGGCCCAGCAACCCCACTTGCTTGAAGTACCCGCCATGTTGGTTCATGCCTGTGTTTAAGCCCAAATATCTTTATCACTCCTTTTCTCCTGACAATTATTTTTTTCCTCCAAAAGATCTAGCTTAGGTGTTATGCCCTTTGGGAAGCCTACTCTCAGTCCTTGTCAGGTGTCTCCTGTGGGATCCAGCTGTCCCTGGGACTTCCCTCCTCCCAGATAGGGCTGTTTCACTGTATGCTGACTGCATATTTAACTCTCTTTCCAAGTGCACTGGAAAGGAATCTGGTTAAATACAGTTAACATCTACATCCCAGGACCTGTGCAGGACCTATAGTATTTCATGAATTAAAAAAGAAACAAAGAGAAAAGGTATCTGGTTTATTCAGGTTGCTGTGATCTCCCTGAGAAATAAGAGTCAGTATAGACCAACACTGTCCAACAAACAGAACTTTCTGCCATGATGGCATTATTCTGTAGCTGCACTGTCCCCTCATGTGGCTGTCTGAACACCTGAATGACTAATGTGACTGAGAAACTGAGCTTTTAATCTTAATTAACTTAAATTTAAGTTTAGCCACAGGTATTTAGTGGCTACTGTACTGGACAGTGCAGGTCCAGCTCGACCAGTGGTTCTCAATTGAGGGCAATTTTGCCCCCACAGAGAACATTTGCCAATGTCTGTAGATATTTTTAGTTGTCACAATTGGGGGAGTGCTTCTGATGTCTAGTGGGCAGAAGCCAGGGATGCTGCTAAGCACCCTACCATACACCGGACAGGCCCCACAACACAGAATTATCTGGCCCTAAATGTCAGGTATGAGTTTGAGAAACCGTGGTCTAGACTGTCTAGCACCTGCCTTTTGACAAGGACAGACCCTCAACTGGAGACCAGGAACTGGGATTGGCCAAAGGTCCTGGGCTGCCCCCAGGAAGACAGATGGGTCCAGAGGCCTCAGGGAAGTCCCTAAGCCCTTTATTCCATCAGCCAAACAACAAGCATTTACTGGGCATATGCTTAGCTTGTGCCAGTGCCAGGACAGATCAGAGATGGATCCTATCCTCAGTGAAGGCTGCCTGCTCTCCCTCCTTCCAGGGTCCTTCAAGGATCTTGGCAGGGGGATGGGAGGTTGGTGCAGGGAACACTAAAGGTCCTAGCAGCCATTCGTAAGTCCATCTATGTCTCCGGCCCCACATGGTATCAGCCGCTTCCCTCATCCTCATAGGCGATGGCAATCCCTCGTCTTCCACTCACAGCTTCTGTCACTGGCGTCTGACCCAGGCGGGGCTCCAGCCCTTGCCAGCTCCGGGAACTAAGGAACGAGGCTGTAGAGGGAGGGGGCTCAGTCTGAGTGCACTGCATCTGGAGAAAGAGTTCAGCTGAGAGTGAAGACTTGTACATTTACCTGCAGGACTGCTCTCAGCCAGTTCCAGCTGGGGCCGTGGGGTCAGGGCCAAGCTTCCAGAATCATTTGATGACTTCCAGGCAGGTGGGGGTCGGAGATCTCCAGTAATGAGTGACACATCTGGGGTTTCCCACAGCTCTGACTCAGGTGGTGGGAGAGGCACGTGGAAGGGAGAGCCTGAAAGGGAGGAGGAAAGAAAATCCATACTCACCCCCTGACTCCGTGCCCCAGGTTTCCAGCTTAGGCAATGCCCCACTACTCACCAGGCAATAAGTCTGCATAATGTGTGAGGTGGGGAGCCAGGCCTGGAGGTGGCCAGGCAGGGTTGCAGGCAGCTTCCAGCTCACATGGTGCCAGTATAGGCCGGAAGAAGCTACCAGAAAGCTGGGGGGCTAGGGCACCCAGAGGACAGGCTAATAGCACAAAGACGTCCACCTCAGGGAAGTTGGCAAGCTTGGCGGGGGTGGGCCGCCCCAGGGCCAACACATAGCTACGCTTGCCGGCAGCCTGAGTCAGGTTCCGCAAGTGGGCCAGTGCCTCACGGTGTTGAGCTACACCCAGTGTGCCTGCCAGCAGCCCTACAATGTGGGCATCTCTGGCCCTCTCTACCAGATATCGTCTTCGTGCCCTTAGCCGTCCAGCCCGGGCACCCTCATCCTGAGTCTTCCCTGTATCTGGGCAGCAGGAGAAGAAGGGTCGACCTGGTGCCCACCCCAAAAGCAGCCGACTCAGGTCTGGGTCAAGGTCTGGGTCAGGGCTGGCCTCAGAGCCCCCCACGTAGAAGGCACCATACTCTTCTAGACGCCTCCCTGGGGCAAGAGGGAAGTAGCGCCCAAAACACTCTAGGGGCTTAGGCTCTGGACTCAGGGAACCCACTGGCAGGGGAAAAGCTGGGCTGGAGACTAGCAAGTCCAGGTACCGTGGGCGCAGGAGAGTAGCCAAAGCCTCTGGAAGAGAAGGAGGTAGTGTTGATGTTGGAGCCTGGCAAAGCAGGAGCTCCCTCATCCCCAGGAGACTAAATATGACCCAGTAGGCTGGGGCCAAGCCCATATCAAGAGTTCTATGGATGTATACGGAAATGGGGAAATTAAGGCAGAAAGCAGTTGGCCCACCCTTTGTGCATACACAGGCAAAACTCCTTACCCAGGGCATGGGCACAGGCCGGCTCACTCAGCAGTGCCACAGGCGCTTTGGGGTCTGGGTTCTGGGCCTCAAAGGCCTTGACGCAGAGCTCCAAGGCCACAGAACGTTGACCAAGGACGAAGGCGACGGGCAGTGGGCGGGCTGGGGGGCTTAAGCAGGCAGGGCCAAAATGTATGAGAGCCTGAGCTCCAGCTTGCTCAGCACCCAGCACATCCATGCAGCAGCTGCAGGGGAGATAGCATCAGTGAAACGGGTTTTCTTCTGGAAGCAAGTTGCTGTCATCACTGGAAAATGTGGTCAGTGGATAAAATGGTTTCATTAAAGGAAGACATTGTCAATGAAGGGAGCTAGCATCAGGAGGGGAGTCATTACCATTATCATCAAGGAGAAACACCACCATTGAAGGCAAACACTGTCATAGGTGTAAAACCCCACGAGCCCCGGATCCCCAGGCCTGGCCCACCTAAGGCCAAGTTCACACCTGCCGTAGGCTGTGTCCCCCAGAATGAACATCTTTGACCCTGTCATCTCCTCCAGTCGTGCAGCCACAGCTACAGCATCTCCCAATAGCTGGTCAGGGAACTGCAAGGCAACCTATAAGCATAAACCATGGAGTCAGGGACAGCCTCTCTCCCACCGAGGACTTCTTTAAAGCAGTATTCCAGGAGCTCCCACTCAACCTTCAAAGCCCCCGGTCCCAGAGGTGCACTCTGCCCCACGTAGTAGGTGGAAGGGAGGGATGGTCAACGCGCTGCGGACAGACTGATTCCCCCACCCTCTCGCCCTCACAAAATCCCCCAAGATCCGGATCCTCTAGGCGACCCATCCCCACAGAGGCGAGCCACCCTTCCCTAAGTCTGTCCTTACTCGTTCACACCCCAGGTCGCGGATAAATCCAGCGACTCGCTCCAGCTCGTACACTCGGTCCAGGTCCGGGAGAGGAGTGAGCAGTCCTGGCGCCCCCGCCTCTCGCTGCAGCGCCGCCTCGGCAGGGCTGCTAAACATCGACTCCATGAGGCACAGCTTGGGTTGTGGGATGCAGCGGGGACCTCCCTGGGACAGCTTCGGGGCCTGAGTCCTCAGGAGCAGCACTCAGGGGATCAAAATCGCCTTGTGGGGGTAGGGAAATCACAGTCGGCCTTCGGCCGGTGGGCATCCCCTTCAGCCACCCGAACTCCTGTTTCCCCGCTACACGTGGGACTACCGGGGAAGTTACTTCCGGGTTTTAGAGGCGTGGCTGATAGCGATTTTGCCAATCCTAAATCAGCACAGCTCCCTCCCTCCAATCCTCGCCACCAAGCCCCGCACAGAGAACCAATGTTCTGCCTGAGTCCCAGGCCAGCCGGAAGTGCATTGAGGAAGGCGCGGAGCCTTGTGGGCATTGTAGTTCCCCTGGCGCTCCTTTCGGGCGCTGGGAGTCCGGTTCAGCCCACCCACGGCCATCAGGAGCACCAACTTCACTGTTAAGCATTTCACGTGCACGCTATCCTCTGGGCAGTATCACTGCATAATTCTTTCATTCATTCTTTCATTTTTGACAAAGTCTCGCTATGTTGCTCGGACTGGAGTGCAGTGGCGCAATCTCCACAACCTTCACTTTCTGGGCTGAAGCCATCCTCCCACCTCAGCCTCTTGAGTAGTTGGGGCTACAGGCGCGCGCCACCACATCTAGCTTATTTTTGTATTTTTTGTAGAGACAGGTTTTTGCCATGTTGCTCAGACTGGTCACCAACTCCTAAACTCAAGCAATCCACTCACCTCAGCCTCCCAAAATGCTGAGATTACAGACTTGAGCCACCGTGTCCTGCTACACTGCATAACTTTAAACTTGGTGCCGACCGGCTCGGGTTTGAATATTGTGCTTGGTCACTTGCTACTGATTATCTTAGGAATGTCTCTATGCCCATTTCCTTATCTGAAGAATGGGGAGTTGTGACAATAGTACCTCTTAATAAGATTGTTGTGAGGGTCAAATTAATTTATCTATAAAACTTTACAAAGTAGTTCTTTGGATATCGCATGCAGTGAAAGCATTTGCTATTTAATCAGCCAAATACTGAGCACTTACTGTACATTAGGCACTTCATTTTTAGAATTTACAGTCTTTGGAGTAAGAAATATCCCAAATGGTACCAAGGACATGACTGGCACATCCTCAGGTCACAGGAGATGCTTTGCACAGCCCCAGCCATCCTCAAACACGCTGCTTCCCATCAATACCCCCAGGGCATACCCCATAGACCTCTACCCTCCAGCTCCTCACATCCCCTCTACCCCCCATGTTTACTCATGTGCAAACACTCTCACATGCACCATCACTTGAAATGCCCTCTTTACGTACCTCTGTCAGACAAGGAAACTGAGATTCAAAGAGACTGCCTGTGTAATAAGACACTAATTCAGTGGCACAATCAGCATCAAACCCAGATCTACTGAACAGGGAAGGGGTAGGAGGAATGTGGGAGTAACAAATTCCCCATTACCCACAAGGAGATTGAAAGCTCAAGGATAAAAGTGGGGAGAACTCAGTCCTGCTCTTCAGATCTTACTGAGGAGAAGCCTGGGGTACCTGAGAGGCAGCCTAGGTGAAACTATACCTGAGGAGACAGAAAGGGAGGCCACACTGCTAAGGGAAAAAAGCAAGAACAGGTCAGGAGCTGTCCCCGGTGCTGACTGATCCCTGACCATCCTGTGCTGGAGGTCCTGTGTAAGCGGGGAGCAGTGAACATATGGACACTAGGTCCTACTTTCCTCTTTTCTCCTCTGCGGCTGAGAGATCTTCTCTCCCTCACCTCCCTGTCACCCACCCACCCCCCCTTCCCACACACACGCAGTCCCTTTCTATAGCCCTCCTCAACCATATGCAAGTTCGATGCTGTATAACTCCACACCAGAAACCCCTCCTGGAAGTCAAAACCCCACTCCATTTCTTCCCTACCAAATGGACCCAGCCCTACCCCACTTGCAGCCGAAAGCCTCAAGTCCTGTACCTAGGAAGCCTGCTGTTCCTGTCAAAAGCTTTCTCCATGAAGCCTTCTCTCACTTCCTCACCATTCTCCCAGGTTGGCATGGTAGCTATGGACTAGATTAACCTTTGTTCAGGGCAGAACAATGCAGGACAGAGCTAGGGGCCTAGTAATCAGCGCTGTTGATTAAATAAATGTATGCATACATGCATGTTGGGACTAATTTAATGGGGATGGCAGGGTTGATGACACTAGTGCAACCACCCCACCCCAAGGGCAATGGCAGTATTCTGAAGGGCTCCAGCCTAGGTGTCTTGGCTACAGCAATATCTCTTCCAACCTGGGAGCTAGAGGGTGTTCCTACTATTCCCTCTCAGGCCTGGGTCCAAGCATCCTCCCATCCTTTCCCCAGGCCTTCTGGACCCAGGCTTTCAGTTAGGTGGCTGTGGCAGCAGAAAGGAGGCAGAGACAGCAGTGAGGGTCCAGGTTTACTCTTTGGGGATAGGGAAGGGTGAAGAGAAGGGGTGGATGGGATGGGGGCACCCCTCAGTAGTCAGCTGTGTAATCTGTGCCATGGAGACCCCGGCACAGCAGTGTGAACTCCTTCACCATCTCCTTCACCCGCCTCTTGTTCACTCGCTCGCTGAAGGAGAAAAGGGAGAGCAGGTTAGCACCAGCCACCACTACTGCCCCCTCTCTGCCTGAGCCCAGGCCCACCCCAGCTCTGCTCACCGAAGGATCTGCTGGCTGAAGGTATCCTTCTGTTCAGGGCTGAGGCGGGCAGAGGGAAAACCAGGTGGCTGCAGGGCCTCCTTGATCCACATGCTCAGGAGGCTGAAGCAGTGCTTGTTCAGGGCGAACAGGATGTCGGCAAAGCAGTCCATGAGGCTGCGGGAGGCCTGGCCCCCAATGGCCTGAGGGAGAGGGGTTCTCAGCACACCAGGGTGTTGCCCCTTCTGCAGCAAGAATGCCTAACTGCCCCAGGCCCTCTGGACAGTTCCTAAGCCAAACCACATCACGGTGAGCGCTGCTTTTTGAGAGCCAGTTGATCCCCACAGCAATCCTAACAACTTTCAGCCATTTAATTGAAAAAGAAACAGAATCTGAGAGCTTAGGGAACCAAAGGCTCAAGCCTCCCAGAAGGCCAGCTGCCTCAGCAGTGTGCGGCCCTCACTCCCATCAAACCCCCCTTTGCTCCATCTCACCTCCAGCACTGCTATGAGCAGCATACGACCGTCTTCCTGTACCACCTTTCCCACAGACTCTACTTCCCCACACCGAGGCAGCAGCTCTGTCTGCAGAGGATGGAGAGGCCCATCAGCCCAGCTCCTTCCCAGCTCTCCCTGAGGACAAGACCTGTACACCCCAGCCCTACTGTCTGGAGTCCTGGGCAGGGCAGGGCATTGGGGTGGCAGTGGGTCAGGGTTTAGCATGGGACTCACAAAGAAGCCACAGGAGGCCTTGACAGTAGGTGCCTCAGGGAACTTGAGGGCCAGCACAGCTGTGGGACAGGCAGAGGCAGATCAGTTTAAGGATCCTCCTAGGGGAGCCCCAGGCCCACCCGTCCATCTCGCCCCACTTACCACACTGGAACACAGCTTTGACATCCAATCGTTCACACAGGAACAAATCTGGCTTCCGCTTCAGAGCCTGCAGGAGGTGGAGCTGGTAAGCCCAGCCCCAGCCAGCTCCAAGGACCATCCCCCCACTCACCTGCCACCCTAGCCCCCAACTTCACACCTCACAGGTAGAGGCTGCCAAAACCAGCTACCCAGCCACTCTGGGGGACCCGGACCACCTCAGAGTTCAGTAGGTCAGGTGAGGACAGCTCAAGGGATGCTATGTACGTGTATGTGTACATGAATGCACGGGTGTATGTGAGAGAGGTTGGGGGTGGGGATAATGCAGAAAGTTTGGGTTCCAGACACCTTTCCCTCTTCCCTCCATCAGGGCCAGATGTCTCGCAGGCTCTAGGTTGCCAGCAGTGACTTCATGTTGATTCACAGAGGGAGTTAAGCACCCCTGGTTTGTGAACAGGGCAGCAGGAAGAAGAGATGGCAGCCAGACAGGGAGCCCTCAGCCCAACAGCCCTCCTCCCATGACCCTCCTGTATTCCTGAGGCACCCTCTAGCTCCTGCTCAAGAAGAGGAAAAGTACAGCAGGAGCCTTGGAGCCTCGGCCCCATCTTTCACCCAGGGTACCCTGTGTCCAGGCCCTCTTCGGCCATACACCCACCAAGGAGTCAGTGCTGCTGTGGGTGAGGGGGAAGAGATGAAGTGAAGGGGACAGATGGCCTGCCCCGAGTGGTACCAGGACATGACTGGCACATCCTCAGGTCACAGGAGATGCTCTGCACAGCTCCAGCCATCCTCAAACACTGCTGCTCCCCAGCAATGCCCCCAGTGCATACCACGTAGACCTCTACCCTCCAGCCCCTCACATCCCCTCTACCCCATGTTTACTCATGTGCAAACACCCCCACATGCACCATCACTTGAAATGCCCTCCTTACATACCTCTGTCACACCCCTAGCATACACACGCTCTCCCCATCTGGAACACACCCTCATTACACAGTCACACATCACACCTGCACATCCCCAAACCATGTCCACACACCTACACCCTCAGCCTTGCCACAGTCCCTCTGCGCACTCTCCCAACATACCCATCCACAAACACACATTCAGACACCCTCCCCATCAAAGATACACCCTTGAAAACACCCATACACATATCCATCCAGGCCCAGAACACTCCCTGTTCTTCCCTCCTCCCAACCTCCCCCTCCCCCAGAAACTAGACTTGTAAGTTCCAGGAGAGCAAGAACTGTGCCTGCTTTTGCTCACTATTATATCCTCAGTACCTAGCAAAGTAGAGCATGTATCACACACTCAATAAGTATCTGTGGAATGATTAAGCAAAGAAACACTCCATTTACCCCAACTCACAGGTCAGGGGGTCTGCATGCTAGGAACCCCTAACACACAGAAGCCCCCATCACTAACTCCATGCCCCCACAGCCCAACATGCATCTCCAAACCATACTCTGATACAGACATACCAATGACTCAACATACACTCCTATCCTCCATAATACACACTCCCACAACCCAACACACACACACCTCCAACACATGTCCACGCTCTAAATCCATCAAGGCCTAACACATCAACAAACAACACAAAACACACAACACATCAACATACAGCACACATCAAGGCACACATTCATCCCAGCACCCAACACAATACACATACTACTTACAGGTGATTTCTGTTCCCTTCCCAAACCAAACTCAAAACATACAAAATAAGGTCTCACACGCTGAAACACATACAAAACGCAAACACATCCTAACGTGGAGCCTGCACTCCACCTCTCAGCAGCAGCTCAACCTCTCCAACAGCCCAACTCTGGGCTCCACCGTGCACATTCCTCTTCAGCCCCTCGCTTTGGAGCTGCTCCCAGCCTACCTCTCAGGAGCAGGCTGGGGGCACTGAGGCAGGCAGTTCCCGGCAGGAGCACGGGGACAGTGAACCCCAGGCCCTTCAACTCCAGCCCTACCTGTGAACTTCTTGGGCAACAAGAAGCTGATGGGCGCAGTCACCACCCCCTCCCTTTCCCATTCCCCACCCGAGGCCAGCCCAGCTCCCTCCCTTTGGGATCAGCCTCTCCCTGGTCTTTGTAGAAGACTGAGCTAGTTGAGGCATAGGGGCACTAAAGGAGGATGTTGGGTTGTCAACTTCCACGGAAACAGATGAAGAAACTCTATTCAACTGAACAGAAAAAAAAATTTGTCAACAGAAAGCTAAAAATAGGCTTAAATTGAATTTCAACATAAGAGAAAGAGAAAGAGAGAGAACAGAACGTGAATGAATAAAACTAAAACACACCTGTGCCAGGAGTTGCATAAATGAATCAACAATATCAGGATGATCCCTGGGCCCTAAAATATAATAAAGATGGAACTTAAGAAAAAATTATACAAACAGCAACTCAACCTCATATAGTTATGTGGGACTGAGAGCCTGCAGGGAGACAGCGTGGGGGCACATGAGCAGCAGGAAGCAAGATAAAGAAACAAAACATACAAAAACCATGAACTGGGAGAAGCCCAACAGAAAGAGACGGCAAAGTGAAGGACGGGCCTGCCCCAGCTCCCTCCAAGGGGCCTTCCGCCTACTCCGCACTCCTCCTCGGGCCATCCCCTCATGTTCCCTTGGTACTTGAGCAATTCTGGACTCCACATAGCTGAAGAAATGGCCACCACACTTACTGTGGCCTCTGGCAGGTTGGGGTAGCCCTACACTGCTCCTAGCACATACCTCCCAGCAGCCAGTTATTGAAGAGGAGAGCCGGGATGGCAGGTGGGGGTGGGGGTGGGTCAGTCCTTGGTATCTCTTTTTTGTGGTTTATCTGAGGGCCCTAGAAAGGCCAGGGCATCAGAGCCTGAGTAAGTGCCACCTCACTCCAATGGCCTTAGGGCTCTTGATCTGGCAAAGGAAAATAATCTATTTGGTCCACTTAAATAGAGGACTCTTGCTTAGGTATGGCAGTGCCCAGCATGCTCTGGAGATGGCCTGGCAAGTCACTGGCAGGGAACCAGAGGAGGAAACAGCATCATAAGGCCAAAAACAAGAGCCCCACCCCAGCAAAGCTCCTCCACATGGACACAGACTCAGCAGAGAGCCAAGCTCAGGGCTGAGGACTAGTTCCCATTATCTGGACATGCCAAGAAATAGGGAAAGCAGTCAACGTGTCATCCCATGGTCCAGTGGGAAGGCAGAGCCCGAGGAAGGAATGGCTAAGATTGGGATGGCATAACAGGTATGGGAGCCATCCTGTCCAGCGAGACAACCAACAAGCCCAACAAATATGATGTTGGACACTTCTGCCTCCAGTTCTGATGATTCCTGAGGCAAGAATATGGCATGCACCTGGAGCTCCTACCCAGGCTTCTCCACTCTGAGGAGGATGTGGTGCAAAACCATCTGCCTAAGACACCACTAAGTAGCTGTGTGATCTTGCGCAAGCCACAAATGCTCAGTTTCCCCATCTGTAAAGCAGATAATCTCTGCCCTGCTTCCTTCTCTAGGCTATGAAGAGTCACCAGTAAATAAAGCCTGTTCCTTTGGTATCTGAACTCTGAGTTATTTAAGTCCTAGAAAGTGAGGCCCAATGTGCACCCTGCAGGTTTGATATTCAGCAGCCACCCTGTTAGAGGTGGGCCAGACAGTGAGAAGGTTCCAAGGGCAGGGAGCCCTCCCTCTCCTTTACTTAACAGCATCTGTGGCCTGCTGTATTCTGGCCTCATTCTGGGCACTGGGGATGCAGAGAGAAGAAACTCAACCTTACCCTTGAGGGGCTTAGTCTAGTAAGAGAGACAGACATGAAAGCTGATTATTGTGTGTGATCGGTGCTGTTTCAGCAGTGTGTATGGGATGCAGTTTCAGTACAGTTAGAAGCACCCAATTCTGCCTCAGAGAAATTACTTTGAGAAGTGAGGCAGTCTTCCTCCTTTGTAAGGCATGAAGGAGTGAGAGTTCACCCAGTAAAGGGCATAGGACATTCCAGTCAGAGGAGCAAGGCACAGGGATCAAATGGGACATGGTAAGGAAGAGGCAGTGTGGCTGGAATGTTGGATTCATGAGGACATCGGCAGGAGAGGCATGACAGAGCCTTGTCATGTGGGTGGGAATGGAACAATAAGCTGAGGGCAATGGGAACAATGAAAGGGTTTTAAGACTGGGAAGACAAATGCTCAGATTTGTGTTTTCATGAAGATTATAGCTGCAGTGTGCAGAACAGATTGGAGAGAAGGGGAGATGTCAAGAAAACCCACTAGAAGGTTGCTGATAATCCAGGTGAGACCCTAAACTGAGGCAGTGGCCACAGAGGTGGGTAGAAGTGGACCGACCGAGAGAGAATCAGGAGCCAGGATCAATGGGGCTTGTCCCAGATTGGGTGCAGGGAGTGGGAGAGGTGGAGTTGAGGATGACCACACCAGGTTTCTGGTTCAGTTTTCTCCCCAGTTTGGACCTACTCCATGGCCCACAGAAACAGAGGCCAGGATCATGAGACCAAGCACTGAGGATATGAGCTGCAAGAACTCTGGGCACCAACCAAGACCCCTGGGGAGCCTCAAACCCGTGACCACGAATCCAGGCAAGGCTCATGAGGCTAGCTGAGCAGTGTTGTTTTTTTTTGTTTTTGTTTCTCCAAATTGGAAGCCTGGATTAGACAACACGAGAAGCCTGAATGAAGCCCCTGCTCCCAACTCTCTCAGGCAAAGGGCCACAGTGAATGGAGGGCTAGGACCACAGCCAAAGGTACTCGACTTCAGGCCTAGAAAGGACTAAGCCTTGATGCGGGGAAAGGAACCAGCAGTCTCTGAGTACTTCACTGTGCAAAAGCCCCCGAGCCAGGGGCCCAGAAGATGTGACTTTAACACCTGTAAACAATCATTTCAAGTATATGGTATCTCCGTTTCACAGATATGGAAATGAAGGCCCAGCAAAGGTAAGTGACTTGCCCAAGGACACACAACTAGTTGGTGGTGATGAACTTAGAATCTAGGTCTAGTTGACTTCAAAAGCCCGTGCTCTTTCCACTTTTCGTTATATCCCAAAGTAAAGGAGCCAGCCTAGTGCCCCAAGTCCCTCAGAGCCTCTGCCCACCTCCCACCCCCACCTCCTTCTTCCATATCCAGACTGGCCCTGAGCCCAGCAGGCCAGCAGAAGACATCATTCACCCTCTTATCCACTTCAACCTAAGGTTTCAACTATTTGTAAGGTGCTGTGCTTGATCTCACAGGTTTCCCATCAAGTCCCACGTGTGACTCAGGGGACAGAGAAGAACAGAGTGGGCAGCTTTGGCTCCCCATTTGGGGAAGCAGAGGCAGTGGCAGTGGCAGCAGCAGCAGAGACCCTGGTCAGGACCTACCTTGCTGGAAGAGAGTGAGTGTGACGGAGGTGACGAGCAGGAAGAGGGCCTCAATTGGGGGAAAGTGGGCAGGCTCATGAGCAAAGATGTGGACCAGCTACAAGAAAGCAGGGAATGCTGGTCAGCTGAGACCCAGTCTCACCAGGATAGAGCAATATCCCTGGAATGCAAGTGGGGACCCCAGCCACAGCAGCCATCTGACCCACCCCCACCCAGGGTCAGGAGCTCTGCCCCAACCAGAAGGCCCACCTGTCGAGTGAGGTCAAGAGCAGAGGCCTGGGGGATGGTGCTGTACATCCGACCCAGCATCTCACACAGCTGTGGCACCATGGGGGCAAAGTCATCCAGCAGCGTCTTAACAGACTTCTCAAAGATAGCGCACACCGCCTTGGGAAGAAAGCAAAGGAGCCCTGGTCAGCAGGTCATGACTGGCTGGAACAGCGCTGAAGCCCTGCACAGAGGGGGCCTAAAATCGGGCCCTTACCTATAAGCTTTGCCTGGCCCTGCAAACAAAAGAACGTAAGCAAGTCTGACCCTTACCCTGAAAAGCAGGGGCAAAGGCCCTTCACTGAGGGGCAAAGGATGTAACTGTAGAACTTAACTCCTGCTACTTACATCTCTACCATTTCCTCTCAGGGAGCAGCAACAGCAACAAAACCCTGAATTGAAAAGGAACCAAAGGCAGGTCTCTGGTGCTAAAACAGATACCTGACTGTCACTCGACCCTAATATTACAGTTCTTGCGTTAAGCACTTCTCATGATACTGGGGAGTTCTAAATGTCTTCCCAAAAGATTCCTTATCTCTATGGGGCAGGATTCACCTCCCTTGTTTCTCCAAACCATTGTAAGCTGAAGTGTGGCAGTAACATCTTACCCTGCTACACCTCTGAGCAGTCACTGTGGGAGCAGAGGACAAGGGTCAGGGCTCACCTCCACAACCTGGGCATCATTCAACCATTTGCTCAGCACCTTCTGGATAAGCTGGAAGACCTGCTGCAGCACCACCACCACCTGAAGACACAGGAAGAAGTGAAGTGCTTCTGCTATCAATCACTGTGACCCACTTGAGAAGGACTTGGTAGCAGGGAGGAGGGGAGCAGTTCAAACCTATTACCCCAGAATGCACACTGAAGACCCAGTGCATGGGTCCCCTGGGGAAGAAGTGGTTTGCTGAACTCTCTCATGAATGAAAAAGGAGGATATCCTGAATTCTAGGGATCATCTCAAAGGAAGCCTCAAACTGCAAAGCAGAGATATCACAAGTGCTTCATAAGGTTACAAAAACTTTGTAAACTTAAAAAAAAAACACCCCCTATCTCTGCTCTGTAAAACCAAGGCTATGGACTAGCCTCTGAAGTGCAGATGCTATCTCCAAATAGGCTTGAGGTAGGGAGCCCCAAGGAATGCACAGATGCAGGCTTAAGCTGCTCTCCCAGCTTACAGAGGAGTAGAGAGCAGACTGAGGTCCTGGCAGGTGAGGAAAGGCAGGATGATGACTACCAAGTAAAGAAGCAGCTCTGTGGGATGACAGTGGCCCAGGTATGGTCTAAAGCCAAGAGGCTAACTGAAACTGGGTTGGGGAGTTAAGCAAAGAGGCCACGATGCCCATGGCTTCCTTTTCTCCTGGAGAAATCCTGGAGGGAGTTCTGGGAACAGCAACCAAAGCAGTCTTTGTAAAGAACTTCACAATATGCAAACTACCTTCACTTAAGACCACATCTACTATCCAGCACAGTTCTATGAATTGAGTAAGCCAGACATTTCAATGTTCTCAGTTTTTAATGGGAAGCTGAGGCTTGCCTCAGATCAAGCAGCTTGTAAGTGGTCACCCCAAAACCTGTGCCCAAGCTTATCACAAGACTTATCACATTGCTTTGTGACAATCTGAGCAACTTGAATTTCCTCTGCACTGGGAGCAACTTGAAGGCCAGAACTACTACATGTGGAGGATGTAATGAGCATCCTTAGTGCTCACAGGGGACAGTAAATGTTGAAGTAGAAGGCCCTACAGAGCTGGAGGTTGAACAGGGGCCCATAATAACATCACTTAAGGGCTGAAGGATATAACGTCAATGTCCCTCATGAGGCTGAGGAATCTCAATGACATCAACCTCATTGGGCTGGGGACAAGGACAACATCACATACAGAGTTGCTACCTACAGAGTGAGGCAATTATAGGTCATTCATGGAGTCAGAGGACCAAATATATCACCCCCACGGGGCAGGGAGAACAATGACAACATTACCCACAGAATTGAAGAGTGACAATGACATTCCCACAGGTGGGGGTGGGGGGATGGCAAAGACAATGTCACCCACGGGGTTGGGTCCCTGTGGCACTGGCAGCTTCCGAAGCTCAGGGCCTTCGTGATCATCCTCATGATGACTGATGTCCAATGTGGTGAAGAGGTTGGAGAGAAGCCCCAAGATGTGAACAATGGCCAGCTTGTTGGAGGGATTAGGCTGCAGGGAGAAGCAAACCAAGCTCCAGATCTCCTAGCCCCAGTTTGGTCCCCAGATCACTGAGCCCCAGCTCTAAGGGCCAGCTCCAACCTCACCCCTTATCAGCCACAGCATACCAGTACTGCTCCCGGCCCCCAGAGCTCACTCACTATCTCCTCTGCCAGCTTCTCCAGTTGCTGGATATAGGGTGAGATAAGCGAGTGCAGGTTCTTAAGAATCTCCTCCACTTGAAGAGCTGACAGCAGGAAGCCCAGCGCCTGCATCAGCCACATGCACTGGCTTGTCTGTGGGGCAGAACATGGATGGTCAGTCCTGGCCACATCTAGTTGTGGGGTAAGAAGGAAAACGGGCCTCTTGGGAGAAGAAAAACACAGAGAATAAGGGGTAAGAGGAAGGGGAAGGCCAAAAAACAGGATTTCAGGGATAAGAGATTCCCACAAGACCCCCAAGGAGACCCCTAGAAACTTCTGAGCCGCACCTTGTGGATCTGTTTCATCAGCACATCCTGCGGGGGAGAAAGAAGGAATGTAGTATCAGCACAGTGCAGAGTGTGCTCTGAAGCTCAGTACCATCCAGGGCCCCTGCATACCTGGGACACGGCCACAATGTTGGCAGCATAGGGAGGCAGGTCATACTTGCACTCTCGGCAGATCTTCTTGAGGGTAGACACAGAAGAGACAGAGAGCTCAGGATTGCCTAGGGCATGCAGTACCAGGGGCAGAACACTGTTGATCATGACGGGGTGGTCAGCCAGCCATTCAGACAGAGCTCCTGGAGGAAGGAGGGAGACAGAAGGATCTTTGAGGCAGGCCAGACTGGCTTTGTACCATGTCTCTGAGGCAAGCAGAGTTCCTGGCAGGGTCAAGTTGCAGCCCTAGCACAGAGCACTGCTCCATTCAGAGGACCTATGCATGTGCATGCTCAAACATGAGCCTTACAGCTGAGAAGCAGGGAGAGGTTACTCAACAGAAGCCCAGTACTGCTGTTTCACTGACAGTAAACTAGCCTCACTGAATTCAGCTCAGTGTGCCATCAGATGGACCCCCTAGACCTGCCAGGACAGTCAGTTTGTTACAACACTGATTGTGTGTAGGCACATGGCTCTCCCATTCTGGATAGAATCCAGCATGCTGGCTGTGGCCGGAGTGGGGTGCTGTGGCTCTGGGAATATGGTCATGGGTGTGTGCCAGGTCTCACCAATGGTGAACATGACAGTGTCTGCCAGCTGCACGTTGCTGATGCTGATCCGTGGGATGAGGCCAATGAGCCCAGGCACCACATCAGAATAGTTGACGTCAATGGTCTCTGCGATGGATTGGAAGCCGTAGAGGAGGGCCTCTGTGTGCTGGGGAAAGAGGGTGCCACTGGCTTGGATGAGGAGGGTGTGACAGGTCTGGGAGGGCTGAGGGAATCAGGCTTGGGAGGTACCTGCCAGGAGTAGGGCTCCTCTGAGCTGGTGAGCAAACGACCCAGTTTGTCATAGAGGTTGCTGAGCAGCTCGGCCCCCAACATCTCATAGACATACATGAGCGTGTCTGAGATGTCCACCCTGAGAAGCAGATGAAGGCCTTTTATACTGCCTGGATCCTGACCCTGGATCCTGCCCCCAAGCCCAGGAGCCTACCCCAGTACCCCCACAACTCTGCAACAATGCTTAGAAAACAGAGAAAGGAGCCCCAAAATTCAGAAAGCCTGGCCTTGGGCCCCTTCCCTCATTGCCTTCATTATTTCTGGACTCCATTTTAGAGGAGCTGGCCTGCTACCATCACCTGTAAATTCGGAACTGCTCCTTCTCGTCTGAGGACCAGAATCCATATTCCTCATCAGAAGGGAACTGGGCCTTGTGCAGAAGCACATCCACCAGCTGGAAGTAGACTGGCCGGTACACCTGCTGGTATACAGCCTGCTTCTCTGCCTCAAAGGATAGAATATCATCCTGAGAGAGCCAGGGAAGACAATTAGCCACCTCACCAGCAGCCATAGAAGCCCATGATCCACCTTCTTCCACCACAGCCCAGTCCTACTGGAGGTCACACAGACACACCTGCAGCGTGTACCAGAAGGTGAGGGTTAGGGAGCTGGTGGTCTCATTGACAGGATAGTGGCCAGGGATGCCTGTGCAGAACATAATCATGTTGACAAGTGCCAGGAAACTCTGCCAGTGCTCTACTTGGTCCAGCAAGGCCCTGGGGAGGAGGAGACACAGTCAGGTCATTCTACCTCTCCAGGGACTTCCATAACCCCACCTCTTAGAGGGCCCTACTATCCCACCCCCAGCTGCTCCACCCCTTACCGGGAGTGGTTCTCGCCCAGGGCCACAGCAATGCGACAGATGCCATGGGAGGTCTCCATGTCCCCGTTCTGCACTGCCTGCCGCAGTTGTTCCTGCAGACCCAGCACCAGCGGGATGAGCTTCAGGAGCGTGTTCACGTACCTAGAGGCATGAGGTAAGAAAATCCATCAGAGCTCTCTGCTCACCCCCACACTGGCTTTAAGAGAAAGGCATCAGCCGGGCGCGGTGGCTCACGCCTGTAATCCCAGCACTTTGGGAGGCCGAGGCGGGCAGATCACAAGGTCAGGAGATCGAGACCATGGTGAAACCCCGTCTCTACTAAAAATAGAAAAAATTAGCCGGGCGCGGTGGCGGGCGCCTGTAGTCCCAGCTACTCGGGAGGCTGAGGCAGGAGAATGGCGTGAACCCGGGAGGCGGAGCTTGCAGTGAGCCGAGATTGCGCCACGGCACTCCAGCCTGGGCGACAGAGCGAGACTCTGTCTCAAAAAAAAAAAAAAAAAAGAGAAAGGCATAATCTCCTTGTTTTCCTTCAAAGCTCCCCTCCCCTTATTAAATCCTAAGCAAAACAAGGGTCAGGGTCTACATGGCAGATTTGATGTTCCCTATGTTGGGAAGAACCTTAGGTCAGAGCCCCCAGAACTCTGAGAGGGAAGTATGAGAAGGTCG
Source organism: Chlorocebus sabaeus (assembly GCF_047675955.1). Taxonomy (NCBI): domain Eukaryota; kingdom Metazoa; phylum Chordata; class Mammalia; order Primates; family Cercopithecidae; genus Chlorocebus; species Chlorocebus sabaeus. Next base: position 92,981,727 of record NC_132923.1, read on the forward strand.
GTATTACGGGTTGAATTGTGTTCTCCAGGTGGACTGTGAGCTGATTCTAGAATGGGTGAAGATTTTGTTTTTTGAGATGGGGTTTTGCTATGTTACCCAGGCTGGTCTCGAACTCCTGAGCTCAAGAGACTCGGTCTCCTGCTCAGCCTCTGGAGTAGCTGGGATTACAGGTGTGAGCCACCACGTCCAGCTAGGTTACAACTTCTGGGGAGGTTGAGATGAAGTGAATATATTTTGCATGTGGTGATAACATGAAGTTTGGGGCGCCAGAGGGCAGACTCTCATGGGTCAAATTATGTCCCCACAAAAAAGATACGTTTTTTGATAAATCCTAATCCCCAGTACCTCAAAATGTGGCCTTATTTGGAAATAAGATAATTGCAGATGAGGTTATACTGGAGTAGGATGGACCTAAACTCCAATATGACTGGTGTTCTTATAAGAAGACATCCATGTGAAGACAGAGACATACAGGGAGAATGCCACATGAGGACTAAAGTAGAGAGTGGAGTGATGCAGCTGGAAGCCAGAGAACACTGAAGACTGCCAGCAAACCACAGAGCTAGCAAGAGGCAAGGACGGAGTCTCCTACAGGTTTCAGAAGGAGCTCAGCCTTGCCAACACCTTGATTTCAGACTTCTAGCCTCCACAATTGTGAGACAATGAATTTCTGTTTGGTTTTAAAGAAATTCTTTGTTATGGTAGCCCTAGGAAACTAATACAGTCTGACAGGGGTGATTGAACAAGAGTGGGAGACAGAAGAGTAAACACAGGCTCAGAAGCCCTGATTAAAAAAAAAAAAAAAAAAAAAGGTTTTGGAAGGCAGCAACAGCTCATGAGAGCATCAATCCCTGCCATCCACTCTACTCTCTACCACCAAATCCCAACTCTTGAGGAGTCTGGTGGCAGCAGGGAGGGAGAGAAGTAGATAATGAACTCAGAGAGAGCTAAGAGGCCAAACAGACAGGATTTGACGACTGACTGGATATGAGGAAGGCGAAGAATAAAGGCAACTCTCAGGTCACTGGCTAAACAACTAAATAGATGGTGGAGCTATTTACTGAGACCTGTGGGGTGAGGAATGGGGAATAGCAACACCTTTAATGGGAGGTGGAAGGTGATAAGCTCAGTCTTAGATAAGTTGATTCACAGACACCTGATAGGTTATGCAGGTAGAAGCATCTAGAAAGAGTTGGATATAAAACCCTGAAACCCAGCATAGAGGTTAGAACAAAAGCCATAGATTTGAGAGTCATCAGCTAACAGCTGGTAATTGAAGCTACGGGAGTAGATGAAAATTGCCCAGGGAGAATGTGTTGAATGAGAAAAAAAAATAAGAGGGTCCAGATCAGAGCCCTGAAACACAACGATCTCTAAAGGAGAAGGATAGATAGGCCAGTATACAAAGGGGACTGAGAGAAGCCTGGCTCAGCCCACTGGATCCCTCTTCAGCACCTTGGTCTGTGGAGATGAGACTAAGCAGAGGAAGCCACGCTCTAACAGTAGGGATCAGGTGCTTGGGACCCCTCTGTTGTCAATCATAATGTCACCATAGCAATCTATTTTAGGGAGTGGGGGACTGAGGATCCCAGAAGGAGTTCTATCTGGACTTGCCCCAAGCAGGTTGCTAGGCAGTAGCCTCATATCCTTGGTGGGAGGATGAGAATGACAAAAAGAGGCAACCAGCCCAGGGACATCGGCCTCCTTCTCCACATCCCCATTCTGGTAGGAAAAGTCATCCATGCCAGGATATCCCCAGCCCAGAGACAGCCCCAGGGGGTGCTGCCTGGAGACGGCTGGGATAGCTTCAGTCTCCTGACCCTGACACGGGCTGCACCACCAGACAATGGGCATTTTCAGGCCAGACTCTGGCACAAAGACAAGGGGCAGGGCCAAGGCTATGACCCACAAGCTCCTCAGCAACTGAGATGGGTGCAGGAGGTAGCGCTCTATCCCCATAGCATCTCCACTGTTTTCTAAGGCTCCTTCCTCCACCTGCCAAAGTTTATGCAGATGGCAGATACTCAGTGAGGTTCTTAATGTGTCTCATCTGAGCCTCATAATAGAACAAATCAAGGATAATACAGCCTCAAAGGGCTCAGAGTATCATATCACTCAAGGTCATACAGCTTAGAAGCAGAATCCAGGTTGAAACTTCCCCTTAAACTGCTACAGGTCTGCTTTTCTTTCAGGGCCCAACCAGGATTTCCCCAAAGGATCTATGTGCATCTCAGCCCATATCTCCAGTCCTAACTGATGGGAGCCCCCAACAGCCTGCCTAATTCACTTTCCCTCCCTCCCTAACTCCCAAGGAAAAGCTTTTCCAACATTAAAAACATATTTCTGGAAAAAAAATACATTTCAAAGGAGAGAGCCAGGAAGCAGCAGCAGCTGTGGAGGAGCAAGAAAAGGGTGACTTGAGTGCAAGCTTAGCTAAGGGGAGGGCCAATGTCAGGACACCTGAGGAAGGCGTGCCTGGATGACCCAGGAGTCAAAGCCACTGAAGGTGACTTTCACAAGCCAAAGCTGGGAAACTAGACTGGGTAGAGCAAGGACCAGGCTCTGATTCTGGGTTGGATGCAGCTCACCCATGGGAAGAAGTTCTTGCATAGATTTCCTACCACCTGAGCACCTGTGTCTGCGACCTGTGAGTGGACAGAAGAATAAGTCTGAGGTCCCAGAGGTTTCTAGGTTTGGGGGAAGGAGACAGGGAGGATGTCTTTACGACCACAGCTGAGGCTGGGTTCAAGAGGCCTGGCTCCAATCGGTCAGTTCAAGTAGCCGAGGCAGGGCTGCTGGGACTCCTCTGCTGCTGCTCACACGGAGCTCAGCCCAGACCTGCAATTAGAGCTTCACTTCAGGAGCAGAGCTGAGAAAATGGGGAGAGTTGCTAAGCAACCAAGGGGCTGCAGCCAATGGGCGCCAAGGAGGCTGTGGGTTACCTCACTGGCTCCTTGCTCGCTCATTCGTTCAGAGGAGAAGGGGCATCAATTACCTGCCAAAGCCCTTGAGACTGGCTGGGCGGGTAAACTTGGGTGTATCCAAGGACACCTCACATCACCCACACACTTGCCCTGATCTGTTTCCCTTAGTCACCAACTGTCGGAGCCCACCCAGCACTTGAGCTTCAGGCTGCCAAGAGAGGCCTTGATCTGGGACTAGGTATCCACCTTAAGCTGGAAAGCCTGGGAAGCCGGGGAATAGGTATCATAATAACTGCCAACACAATAATGAAACCAAATACTGGCAACTGCTGTTTACGGAGTACATAGAAACCATGCTAAAAGCTTCACGTTCTCTTATTTAATCCTCATACCGAAACAATCTTTTATTTTTTAAAATCAACCCCAATGTTTAAAGTTTTAAAAGGCAGTCATTAAGCACATTATCTATGTGTGTATGTGTGCGTGTGTGTGTGCATATACATATATATACACATACATACACACACACACACACACACACATATATATGAAACCAACTCCTTTTCAAATTTAGCCACTGAACAATTAGGCCCACTTTCTATCGCATGATTCCGGTTCTACTTCTTATGACCAATTCTAAAAGTAAACGGCCTTAATCCATTTAATAGTAACTATGTTTCTCTTTTAAAAAATAAACAGTTGGCCAGGCATGGTGGCTCATGCCTGTAATCCCAGTACTTTGGGAGGCCGAGGCAGGTGTATTACCTGAGGTTAGGAGTTCAAGACCAGCCTGGCCAACATGGCAAAAACCCATTTCTACTAAAAATGCAAAAATTAGCCAGGTATGGTGATGCATGCCTGTAATCCCAGCTACTCTGGAGGCTGAGGCAAGAGAATCGCTTGAACCTGGGAGGCGGAGGCTGCAGTGAGCCGAGATTGTGCCACTGCACACCAGCCTGGGCAAGAGAGTGAGACTCTGTCTCCAAATAAATAAATAAATAAATAAACAAACAGTTACCATTAACCATTAACAGTTACCATTACCATCATATAAAGTATAAACGAAGAACATACACACACAGTTCCCATTCTAAAACATGTAACGTATGAATAACCCAAACGTACAAATGCATGCTGCTGACCATCCCAACCCCAGCAGAGACCACAAAAGAACTCCCATTACTCAAGGAGTCAAAATACTCTTTACCGAACACCAGGGGCAGGACTTATGCACATTATCCTATTTAAACCTTTACAACTCTGTGGGGTTGATATGATCATCCCCATTTTATTGATGAGGAAACTGAGGCTTAGGAATGGTTTATCCAAGATTTCAGATCTAATAAGTGAACATTCTGGGCTTCAAATTTAGATGTGACTAACGCCAAGGCTTGAGTCGTTAGCCACTGTCCATGAAATCTCTTTCAATGGTTTTCCCTTCCAATTCTGCCAAGGGTCCCAAAGCCCCATCTCTGAAATGTCAGTGTCAGGGCCTCCAAACTCACTTTTTCTAATCCAGCTCATACCAAAAGTCTCAGTAGGCCATTTTCTCTGCTTAAAATCCTTTAATATCTTTATATCATCTTCAGGATGAAGATCAAAATCTTAAACTTGGCCAAAGTCCTGCATGATCTGGGCCCAGGTCTCCTATAACTCTGGCCCTTAAATCCTGCTGTCTAATCACACCTAATGATTTACAGATCACCCGACCCTCTGGGCTTTCACTCTTCCCTTGCTTGGGCTCTTCCATCTGTCTGGAACGTCCTCCCTATCCATCACTTCCATCTGGCTAACTCTTACACAGCTGGGTTGTCACTTCCTCTGGGAATCCTTTCATAGCCCTCAGACTCAGTGAAAGCCTCCTCTGGGTTCTTGAAGGCCCCTGCATTCTCCATCAGAGGATTCATCATGTTGATTGTACTTGCCATTCATGTGTCCACTAAACTGTGAGCTCCGGAGAGACTGAAGCTAAAGGATTTGTCTCTGTGCTCCCAGAGCTCAGCACAAGGCCCAAAACAGGACATGCTCAATGAACATTTGCCAAACAAACACTTCACTACACTCACTTCCTTAGGGCCCTTGAATATATCATGATGCTGCCCACAAGTCTTTGCAGCTGCTGTGGTTCCTAAAGCCTAGAACACTCCACCCTCCTCCCCCAATCCCTTCCATCCCCACTCCTCCTAACTCAGGCAACTCCTACTTTCCTCCATTCAAAAAACATCAGATGCTACCATGTGCCAAGCACAATGTGACAAAGTAAAATGACAGAGTCCCTGTCCTCACAGAGGTGAGAGAAATCATGTTATGGGCTAAGAAGGAAAAATACTGGGAGCTCTGAGGTAACATAAGAGAGAAGATCAAACTTAGCCTTAAGAATCCATTGAGGACTTCCCTATTCTTAAGCTGAGGCAAGATGTCAAGTACATGTGATGAGCCAGAGGCTGAAAGGAACATGGGACATTCAAGGAATTAAAGAAACTGTGTGAGAGTGTAGAGAGCAAGGAGAGTAGCATGAGATGAGGCCAGTGATGCCATATGGTGCAGCACCTTTATGAGTCACATTAAGGATTCCGAGCTTTAACCTAAGAGCATTGAGACGCCACTGAAGGCTTCTGATCAGAAAGATTAGATCCCCATTTTCAAAAGATCACTCTGGCTGCTGGGACAATGAAGGGTATAAGAGTGAGGACAAGCTCTACAGTAATCTGGGGAGAGAGACGATGACAGCTTGGACTAAGGTGGTAGCAATGGAAATGGGAAAAAAAATAGATTTGCAATGTGGTCAGGAGGAGAACAGCCAGGACTTGGTGACTAGTTGAGAGAAGGAAAAGAGAGTCAAATATTTTAATTGAATAACTGATAATTAGTTGTTTAATGTCTGCCTCCCTGTCTGAACCATGAGGACAGGGACCATGTCTTCTTTGGTTCCTTGCTGTATCTCCAGCATAGGACCAGGTATCAGTACACATTCAATTAATGTTCATTGAACAGATGGATGGATGGATGTGTGGCTGGCCAAAGAGGCTGTCTTCTGCGCGGGTGGGGACTAGCTCACCTCTGGGCATCAGGCTGTGAGATGGCATTCACAATGGCCTCCACACTGCTGTCGAAGAGCTCCGAGTCCTGCAGAGCAGCGAAGGCAGCCTGAATGAGCGCCTCACAGTCCTGCAGTGGCACCTCCAGCTGCACCCAGCTGGAGAAACACTTGAGCACCTTCTGACGCACACAGCTGGGTGAGCTGGGCTGCTGTAGTAGTTGCTCCAGCAGCGGGAAGACAGCCCCACATTCCACCGCCAGGCTGGTCCGCACCAGGCCTTTGCGGTACTGGGGTAGGCGGCTGGTCTGGAACTCCTCAGGCAGCACTGTCAGTAGCTCCAGCAGGGCTAGGCAGCGACCCTGGCCATCCACTGGTGAGTCCTCAGCCTGGAAGAGTCGTACCATATCTGCCACAGCACATGGCCAAGCGTCAGGCATCATGCTGAGAGCCAGTGAGGCCAGTGCCACGCACAGCCGAGTCAGTACAATCTTGGAGCCACTGGCAAAGCGGGTGATCTGGGTGAAGAGCTGTGCCTTTAGGCTTTCATACTGGTCAGTGGGGATGTCACTCCAGTAGCGAGAGATCTTGATGTGAAGAGCACTGGCCCCAAAGTACTGGATCTCTGGTACCTTGTCAGGTTGCAGTAGCTGCCAGCTGAAGTGCCAGGCCTGTGGGGAGACCTGGGCCTGCATCAGCCACTTCTGAGCCAGGTTCTTGTTCTCAATGTTGGGGTCATAGTAGAGCTGGTGCAGCGCCTGCAGGACAGCACAGGACTGAACAGGTGCTGGCCACTCTGGATCCTGCCAGAGCCCAGAACAGAGGCGTGACTTGGTCCTGCAAGGGTGCTCCCTCTCCCTGACTGGGGGGCTGAGCAGGGAGAGCTCAGGGCTCTGCAGTGTTTCCTGGGCCTGGGGTCCTGCTGATATCTTGAGAGCCTGAACCTTGTTCATGCTCTACCATATCCTCTTCTCCTTATAGCAAAACATTATGGGTTCAGAGAGGGAATCTCCACAGGAAAGCGAAAAAAGAGGAAGCTGATCTCCCCAAAGGGGAGGCACTTGAGGGCAAAGCCCAGGTGGAAGGAACAGCTTCGCAGGGATGAAGCTAAGTCTGAGAAGGGCATGGAACAGTTTGAGGGGACTTGACCCTCCCAGGCACAGCTGCTCCCATCAACTCCAACAGCTCCTTTCAGCTCCCCCAGGATCATCACTAGGTCACTCCAGATGCTGGCACCAAAGCCAGTGTGAAATCAGAGCAGGACTAAGACTTTTTCCAGGCAGCCCTGGGGCACAGATATACTGGAGGGGAGGGTGAGAACACTCCTCAGAGGGCACATGTCCAACCAACTGATCCAGAGAAGCCTTGGCCATAGCTGCAGCCCTGGCAAACACCTCGCCTAGTGCTCTCCACTAGCAGAATCCCCAGGGTCTCAATTCCAATGGGACTTTATCAGGTAAGAAAACAGTGAGATTTATCTCCCAATAGCACATGGAACAGTGCGCCACCATGCCAACACTGCCCTGCTCCAAGGGGTGGGAGAGTGTGGTCAGGACCCTGACCCTTAATCAGGCTCCATCCAAGTAGGCTTAGATCTATTCGTACCCCTGACAGCCAGTTATGGCCATTGGCCCTTGTTTGGCCCCTCAGGGATGCCAAAGCAGACAGAAGAGATGCATCCTCATTATTTGTTATGGCAAACAGGGTTAAGGATAACAAGTGAGCATCTGCAATCATTCCCTGCTTTCAAGTAAGGGAGTCCTATCTCCCCATTCATCCCAGGGTGTATGCATTCCTGCATTTCAGGTTGTAGGGAGCAGATACAGAAAAGAACTAAAGAGGCAGTTCAGAAAGATGGGCTGGGCAGTGGGGGAGCCTGGGAGGGCCATGGCAGGGAGCTATGTGGGCAGGTGAGTAGGGAGGAGCCCTGTAAGGCTCCCAGCTAGGCCAGGACCCTTGGACTCAGCACAAAACAAAGGGAGACAGCCCCAGGCCTGCCTGCTCAGGACTGGTCTGGCTTCTATCCAATAAAGGAAGGACCCTTCTCCAAAGAGTCGAAACAACCCAGATAGTTTTAGTTCCAGATCATTTTCTGAGCCCTTGGCTCAACAAAATCAGGTCCAGGATGGTTTGGCATCAGGATAATTCCAGGAGACTGAGCTGCAGGTCTCCTGGGTTCCCAGTTTCCTACTGCACTGCTCATGCAGTTCCCATGGAGCTGGAAAATAGCCAGTCTGGATGGGAGGCTAAGTCACAGCACCCTGAAGGGACCATCCCAAGACCCTAGAGTATCTGTCCACAGGGGACCTGCCTGTAAGGAAAGACAAAAATAGCCCATTAGGGCACTGCAATACTGCCTGCCCAGATAGACAGCAAATGCCAGGTGCTCTGGGGGCACCATACCAGCGGGCACCCAGCCCAGGCCTGAGCTCTGCCATTAGTGACAGTCCCCAGAACTTCTGCTCTGTCACTGGAGTGCCCACCCCAGAGCCCTCATACCTTCTCCACGTTCTCCACAGTGAAGTCCAAGGCTGGTGCTGCTCCAGCCCCTGCAGCCCCCGGCTGCTCCTCCCGCCGCTCCATCTTTGCTCCCTCCCTGGCAGGGAGGTGGGCCCTGATCTGTCTCCTGCCCCAGCCCCTTGGCTGCTGGCCCCCTGCTAGACCCCGGCTTGGGTGCCCAGGGAGTGGTGGGGTGAGGGGGAGCCCAGGGCGGGCATGGCTGCCGAGGCCTCCCCACCTCGTTTGGGGGTGGGAGGCTTGCCAGAGACCAAAAGGGGTGCTCTTAGGAGACCCAATGAAAGGGACTCCGAGGAGGGAGCCGTCAATGAGGAGCTCTCAGGGAGGGATCCTAGTGGAAGGTAACAGCTCTGTCCCCAGAATCTGTGTGGAGGGAGTCACTGGGGAGGGAGGCCTGCGGGGGAAACCAAGTCCCTGGCTCTTGAGGGGTCACAAGGTCGATGGCCTGGCCTGTACCCACAACACCCCCGCCTGGGTGAGCTCTCGGGTGCTATGAAGAGGTCATGGGGCTGGAGGGTCACGGGGGAGAGAGCCCTTCGTGGTTACGGAGGCGTCCGACGAAGCGCGGAGATGCAGCTCCGCGAGTCTGGGGCGAAGAGTCCGTGGAGTTGAGGGGCTGTGGCAGGTCCCTTCCGTTCGGCCTGGCCCGCGCTGTTCTCACCGCCCCGCTACAGCCCAGCTACCGCCGCTGCCTCCGCCCCAGTGACTGACAGACAAGCCCGCCCGGCCGGGACGGGGCAGGGACCTCGGCAAGGTGCGGGCTGCCCCGAGCGCCTGTCCCCGGCACCGCAACTCAGGCCCCCACTCTCGCCAGTTCTGGCTCGGCACGGCCCGGCACCGCCCGGCACGGCCCAGCGGAACTGCGCGGAAACTCATTCCGGGTCTTTAGCCCTGTCCTCGCGCCAGTCCGCGCTCCCCTGAGCAGGCGGTGGAGCGGCACGCCGCCCCAGGCCCCCGCAGAGTCTAGGCCCCGCCGCTGTTCACCCTGGGAAATGTAGTCCATGTTGCGCCTGGCCGGAAGGCGGCGCCCTGCGGAGGAGGCCGGGAGCACGTGGGTTGGGGACCTGCAGAGCCCCGCCTGTCCTCGGCCTACCGCGGCCAGCAGGCATTCCGGGTCAGACCGGCGCGGGGCGCTGCGGCCCAACTGCTTAGTAGGAGAACGTGACTCGAGGGGCCCGAGGACGGAGGTGGGAGCCCGGGCTAGAGGGTGGAGGCTGGGGAGATTGCCTGGTGACTCTGGCGCTCCGCTGCGAGGGCATCCTCCGGCCCAGCAAAGGTGCAGCCTGGGAAGAAGGCGTCAGCACCACCCAGAGAAGAGGAGAGGGGACTTGGCACACCTCAGGAAGGAAAAAAGGAAGGCTCTTGGGACCACCCAATAAGCAACCGGGAAACCACATACCATGGACAGTGCTCGGGGAATTTCGTAAGGTTTTTGGAAGTAACTTTATGTGTAACTAGAGTAAGAGTAGCTTACATTTAAGTGCTAGGAGCAGGACTTTGCATACCTTAGGTTCAGTTTTCTTAGTAGCTCTGAGCTGGGTATTTTTATTCATCGTTTTCAGATGAGATGAGGAAATCGAGCTTGGGGAAAGTTAGGCTTATCTTGCCCTTGGCACAAAGACAGGGTGGCAGACCCTGCCATAGGTCTGGTCTGCCACAGGCCCCGGTAGTTCCTGCCTCTCAGCCCTCCAGTTGTATTTTATTGTTTATTAACTCCTGCCAGCTACCCTAGCAGGGAAGAGGAAAAAAATTAAAAGTGCAAAGAGCTCTGTAGTTTTGTTCAAGTGGAGGAAGCTGGCATTGACAGCAGCCGCTGAGGCCTGAGAAGGTCCATGAAGGCTTCCCTGAGAAGAGAAACGTGATCTGAGCTTGAAGAATAGAGAGCCTGGGAAGGAGAGGGGCTCATTTAGCTGGTAAGCAAAATCCAGTGGGACTCTAAGTCATTCAGCAAGGCTTCATCAATAAAGAATAGCAAGTAGGCCGGGCGCGGTGGCTCATGCCTGTAATCCCAGCACTTTAGTAGGCCGAGGCGGGCAGATCACGAGGTCAGGAGATCGAGACCATCCTGGCTAACACAGTGAAACCCTGTCTCTACTAAAAATACAAAAAATTAGCCTGGCCTGGTGGCGGGCGCCTGTAGTCCCAGCTACTTGGAAGGCTGAGGCAGGAGAATGGTGTGAACCCAGGAGGCGGAGCTTGAAGTGAGCTGAGCTCGCGCCACTGCACTCCAGCCTGGGCGACAGAGCGAGACTCTGTCTCAAAAAAAAAAAAGAAAGAAAGAAAGAAAGAAAGAATAGCAAGTAATTTATATTCATTTAAAGGGGATATATGTGGGGTGGGGAAGGGTGTGAGTAACAGAGATGAGGTTGGAAAGACAAGTTGGTAGCAATAGATTCTTATAGGAGTTTGGACATTATCCTAAGTGCAGTATGAAACCATGATAGGGTTTCAAGTGAGCTATGATGATTACATTTGCATTTAGAAAAATCTGTTCTGCAATATGAAAGACAAATTGAAGGAAGAAAGAGAGGCAGGAGAATTTGGAAGGAGGAAATAGAAAGCCAAAATAAAGTAACTGATTCCAGGCCTATGCCTAGGGTGGGAAAGACCTTGGGCCTGGTGCTCCTGGCAGTTTCACTGGTGGAGGTGGTGGTGGGCAGGGGAGATGGTGTTGGGAGTGGGGTTTAAGTGTACAAATTCTGGACTTAGTCCTGAGTTCAAAACCTGTTTGTGCCTCTTTCTAGCAATGAGACCTTAGCTTCTTCTGAAACTCATTTTAGTTTAAGGGGGTTTTAGGGGTGGGGGGCTCAGCCCAGAGACCACACCTTTGTCAGTATGTGTTTTCTTCCTGCTTCCTATCCAGGGCTCCTCCTCACCCCTGGGGATTCCAGGGATCTGGCAGAGAAAGAAGCCCAGCCTCACCAGCAATGAGTCCTGAACATCCTTTGCAAACACTACTTAGGACAGATGGACTGAAGTAGGCCCTGGGGAGAGTTGGGGGCATTTCCAGAGGCCAGACCAAAGGTGATCTCCAGGAGATTTGGATGTTAGTGCAGGACAGCTTAGAGCCAAGTGGCGGATAAGTCTTTGGGAGCCAGAAGGGCTCTTCTCTAAGGAAGAATTGTAGACCTATAGAGGCAAGAACCTGCGGCAACCCTGGGAGGGGTCTTCAGATTCAGGAGGGAACATCCCAAAACTCAGCAGATGGGGAGAGGGAGCTTTTGTTGGTCAACTGGAACCACTACCAATCCATGTTCATGTCAAATTAAATGATCACTTTGAAGTTTTTCAGCCTGCCAAAATCATATGAATTTGGTCTGCAAAACCAGACGACTGCCTGCTTGTAGTTAAGAATTCTAGCCGGGCGCGGTGGCTCACGCCTGTAATCCCAGCACTTTGGGAGGCCGAGGCGGGCGGATCACAAGGTCAGGAGATCGAGACCATGGTGAAACCCCGTCTCTACTAAAAAATAGAAAAAAAAAATTAGCCGGGCGCAGTGGCGGGCGCCTGTAGTCCCAGCTACTCGGGAGGCTGAGGTAGGAGAATGGCGTGAACCCGGGAGGCGGAGCTTGCAGTGAGCCGAGATTGCGCCACTGCACTCCAGCCTGGGCGACAGAGCGAGACTCCGTCTCAAAAAAAAAAAAAAAAAAGATTTCTAGGCCGGGCGCGGTGGCTCAAGCCTGTAATCCCAGCACTTTGGGAGGCCGAGATGCACGGATCACGAGGTCAGGAGATCGAGACCATCCTGGCTAACACGGTGAAACCCCGTCTCTACTAAAAAATACTAAAAAACTTGGCGGGCACCTGTAGTCCCAGCTACTCGGGAGGCTGAGGCAGGAGAATGGCATAAACCCGGGAGGTGGAGCTAGCAGTGAGCTGAGATCCGGCCACTGTACTCCAGCCTGGGCAGCAGAGCAAGACTCTGTCTCAAAAAAAAAAAAAAAAAAAAAAAAAAGAATTCTCAGGGGGATGCTGGGTGCAGTGGCTCACGCCACCAGCACTTTGGGAGGCCGAGGCAAGCAGATCACGAAGTCAGGAGTTCGAGAACAGCCTGGCCAACATGGTGAAATCCTGTCTCTATTAAAAATACAAAAATTACCCTGGTGTGGTGGCAGACACCTGTAGTCCTAGCTACTTGGGAGGCTGAGGCAGGAGAATCTCTTGAACCCGGGAGGTGGAGGTTGCAGTGAGCTGAGATCACACCATTGCATTGCAGCCTGGGCAACAGAGCAAGACTGTCTCAAAAAAAAAAAAAAGAATTATCAGGGGGAGATTATTCCCCCTTCTTAGTACCAAGGTTGGATACAGGCAGTTTTCTTTGTAGTCCCCTGGTTTGAGGGAGAGAGTTAAGTCAGACAGGGGCAGGTTTCTTTCTAATTCCCCCTCATAGTGTGGGCATACACTGGCCTTTGAGGTCCTGGCCTTATGGAGAAGTTTCTAAACAGACTCCCCATGGTGAGGGGGCCCTGGGCTTTGTCTTTCTCATAAGCTCAGGGACCCCTTGAAAACCAATGATCAGGTTCACTGGGTTCAGCAACTGCCCTCAAGATGAAAGCCAATGATAGAGCTTTGCTTACCTTTGTAGCTTCTTGCTGTCATTTATTTTTTTGGCCTCAGCGCATTTCTTACGTTTTTGCCAGCTTATGGATGCATTTAACTTTAAAGACAGATAGAGTCTAATATTTAAAGTTGTTTTCAGCAGTAAGTTTAGCCCAAGTCCTTAGGCTACCATGTTGCAAGAAAACCTAATGGGAAGCTTTCGGCTCTGCTGCAGCTTGATTTGTATGCTGCATCTGGCCCTGTTGGCCACTCCCTCAGCTCTTCTGTTTGGTTTTGTTTGTCCTGACACTCTGACCACTCCTGTTTGGTTTCCTTCACTGGCCTGTCCCTGTTCCTCCACCTGCTCCTTGAATGTTGGTTCTCTTTAGTCTCTGCTTCTTGTCTTAGGCCTCATTAACTCACCACTCCCCTGGCTTCAAGCTGTAACTCCTTGGATTTCTCCAGCCCAGACTGTCCTGAGTTTCAAACCTGCATATTCAGCTGCCTCCTGGCCCTCTGAAGTTGCCACAGCACCTGAAGTTGAACATGTACAAAACTGAACTCACATTTTCCCCACATCTTAACCCTATCACATGCTAAAATACTACATCCCCTGGGTTCCATACCAGTCCCCAAAGGTAGACACCTGGAAGCCATTTCTTAGCAAGCCCTCACCTCTCTTATTGCCCCTCACATCTCTTCTGTCCTTGCACATTGCTTCTGCCCTAACTCAAGGTGCCTGTGCTTGTTGCCTGAACAGCTCTTACTATGGCAGCTCTAGCTGGCTCCCACCTTGCCTCTTCCATCCATACTAGACACAGAAGCCAGTGATCCATCTGAAACACATCTCTAACCAAGCCCACTTAAAACCCTTCAGTGGCTCCTTCCAGAGCAAAGGCCGAGCTCCTTGGTATAACATTCAAAGCCCTTTGTGATCTCTCCAGCCTTTTGTCTTGATGGGGACCCTCCCCAAGTCCAGTGGAAGCTGCTGGCAATCCTGGGAGCACACCAGGCCGCTTCACACTTCCCTGTCTCTGTTCATGCTGCTTCCTCTGCTGAGAAGGCTCTGTGTCATTCTGGATGCCATCAGGAGAGAGACACCACACAGTCAGCATGCAGGGAAAGTTTAATATAAGAATTTTGAACTGTAACAGGGAATTGAAGCTGTGATGAACTGGCTAGTAAAAAGTAAAAAAAAAAAAAAAAAAAAAAGTCTAAAGAATATAGGACTAGCAGAGTCTTCAGGCTGAGATGGAGAGCCCAAGGAAGAGGCCCTCACCTCTCTACTCCATTCCTGTCCAGGGCTGAGGAGAACCACGACATGCAGGACAGGACATGGCCACAACCAACAGTGTACATGTAGAAGTGAGAGGAAATAAAGGCAATCAGCAATAACCAGTTTGGGTCCCATGCCTCCCATCCACCCTATAATCCACCCTGTGCAAACACACTCGTTTTTCAAGACTCAGTTCAAATATCACCTTTTCCACAAAGACTTTTCCTCTTCTGCATCTATCTAGGAAAAAACTGATTGCTCTTCCTTTGTGATTGTAGATTCTTCCCCCTCCTTGACACACATACCTATAACCTCAGTCATACTTCTACCGGGGTACTTGTTTACCCCCACCTAGGGTTGCCAGAAAAAATCAGGACAGTTATTTTTTTTCCGAGATGGAGTCTTGCTCTGTCACCCAGGCTGGAGTGCAGTGGCACAGCTCACTGCAACCTCTGCCTCCTGGGTTCAAGCAGTTCTTCTGCCTCGGCCTCACTGAGTAACTGGGACTACAGGCATGCACGCTACTATCCCCGGCTAATTTTGTATTTTTAGTAGAGATGGGGTTTCACCATATTGGCTAGGCTGGTCTCGAACTCCTGACCTTGTGATTCGCCCACCTTGGCCTCCCATAGTGCTGGGATTACAGGTGTGAGCCACCGCACCTGGCCACCTACTTAATTTTGAATATCAGATCAACAACAATTTTTTTTGAGACGGAGTCTCACTCTGTCTGCTGGAGTGCAGTGGTGCGATCTCGGCTCACTGCAACCTCTGCCTCCCGGGTTCATGCCATTCTCCTGCCTCAGCCTCCTGAGTAGCTGGGACTACAGGCGCCCACCACCATGCCCGGCTAATTTTTTGTATTTTTAGTAGAGACAGGGTTTCACCATGTTAGCCAGGATGGTCTCGATCTTCTTACCTTGTGATCCGCCAGCCTCAGCCTCCCAAAGTGCAGGGATTGCAGGTGTGATCCTGGCCTTTTTTTTTTTTTTTTTTTTTGAGATGGAGCCTTACTCTGTCACCCAGGTTGGAGCGCAGTGGTGCGATTTTGGCTCTGCAACTTCCACCCCTTGGGCTCAAGCAATCCTCCCACCTCAGCCTCCAAATAGCTGGACAGATGCATGTCACCACACCTGGCTAAGTTTCTATATTTTTGGTAGAGACAGGGTTTCACCATGTTGCCCAGGCTGGTCTTTAATTCCTGAGCTCTAGTGATCCACCCGTTTCAACCTCCCAAAGTGCTGGGATTATAGGTGTGAGCCACCACACCCAGCCAAATTTTTTGTATAAGTGTGTCCCAATGATTGCATTGGACATACTGAAAACAAGTATTTAGGCCAGGCATGGTGACTCGAACCTATAATCCGAGCGTTTTGGTAGGCCAAGGTGGGAGGATCTCTTGAACTCAGGAGTTCAAGACCAGCGTGGGTAACGTAGTAAGAGCCTGTCTCTACTAAAAAAAAAAAAATTAAAAAAAATTGCAAGTCGTGGTAGAATGCACCCGTAGCCTTAGCTAGTTAGGAGGCTGAGGTGGGAGGATTGCTTTAGCCCAGGAGGTGGAGGTTGCAGTGAACCGAGATCGCACCACTGCACTCTAGCCCAAGGGACAGAGCAAGACCCTATCTCAAAAAAAAAGTGTATTTATTGTTTACCTGAAATCCTTTTTTTTTTTTTTTTTTTTTGGAGACGGAATCTCACTTTGTTGCCAGGCTGGAGTGCAGTGGCATGATCTTGGCTCACTGCAACCTCCACCTCCTGGGTTCAAGCGATTGTCCTGCCTCAGCCTCCCAAGTAGCTGGGACTACAGGTGCCCACCACACCCAGCCAATTTTTATATTTTTAGTAGAGACAGGGTTTCACCATGTTGGCCAGGATGATCTCGCTCTCTTGACCTTGTGATCCGCCCACCTCGGCCTCCCAAAGTGCTGGGATTACAGGCGTGAGTCACTACACCTGGCCTGAAATCCAAATTTAACTGGATGTCTTTTACTTTTATTTGCTACCCTACCCCTACTTCCATCTCCAAGTATAGTTTCCTTGATGGCAAAACATGTTTCTCACTGGTCTCTGAATCCCTGAAACTAGCCCAATGCATGACAGTTCATACTCAGTTAATGTGAAGAGAAGGTAATTTATCTGGCTGCAGGGCTGAGAATGATTGGAGGGAGTTGTGACTGGAGACAGTGAGACCAGGTAGGAGGATGAGCAATAAACCATCCAAAAAATTATGAAGACTTCAGCAGAACAGCACTGGGGATAGGGAAAGGGGATGGATCTGCAGGATCTGAGGATTTGGTGACCAATGCTTAAGGGACATGACAGAGCTTAAGAAGTCTAGGAGATTGCCCAAGTTTCTGGCTGTGTCACTGGATGAGGTTGGTGCACTCACTGAGTAGGGAACACTGGGGAGGGTCTGGAAGCTGGACAGCAGGGAAGCTCATTGAGGAGCAGAGCAGGGTGGAGAAGGGTGGACAGCAGATCTGAAGGAGCAAATGGAAGACATCCAGTACAGATATGTTAAGCCTGAGGTCTCCCAGGACATACAGATAGAAGTATTGGAATTACAGACTTGGGGCTCAGGTGAACGTTCTAGGCTGGAGATAAAATGTGAGCATGGTCAGCGTGGAGGTGGTAACTGAAACCACGGGAGCAGACAGTGCTGCTCAGGGAGACAGTAGAATGGGAAGAGGAGAGAGAGTCAGTATCAGAGCTCTGAGGAACATGAGAGGCAGAGACAGGAAGAGGAACTCAGAATTCATCTGAGAATAAGCCTCTGGAGGAGTGGAAGGAGAACCCGGAGAGTATGGAACCAAGAGAGTCACAGGAAGACAGGTTTTCAAGGAGGACTGATACTATCGAATGCTTGTGAGAGTTCAAAGGACTAAATGGCCTTTGGCTTTAGTATTGACCAGAGTCACCTGTGGCCCCAGGAGCTACAATGTGCCACCTGGTGACAGGTTATAGCTACTATGTGGTAAACAGAGGTACAGCTCTGCAGCCTGTTTCCTTTGGGGAAAACAACCTTTTTTTCCTTGCTTGCTTCTTGCTTTCTCTCTCTTTCCCCTTTCTTTCTTCCCTCCCTCCTTCCCTTTTTCCCTCCCTGCCTCCTTCCTTCCTCCCTCCCTCCCTCCCCTCCTTCCCTTCACTCTCTTTCTTCCGTTTGATTTGGGTTGTCCTGAATTGCATACTGAGGCTAGTTCATGTGGGAATGTGTTTTTGGAGCTGTTGCTGTCTTGTTCCGGACTCTGAGATGTTGAGTACAAGCTGTCTGGAGCCCAGAATGCAGCCTCCAGCTGGGGTGGGCACTATTCCCTGAAAAGCTGGCAGCCTGGGGAGTGTCGACAGCCAGCACCTTTGGCTTGGGCTGTGGCCCTGTCACTGTGAGCATTGTCAGAGATGGCTTCAGTCAGTCTCCTTTACTGGCTCTGGAGCAGCCATGTCTACTGAGTGGCAGGGTTTGGGGACTAGGCTAGGCTTTAAAGTCTCGCCAACAGGGGGCTGCCTGGCCCCAATAACCCTGGAATTGAAAGAATGTCCTTCTCTGCCAGCAGCCAGCCTTCTGTAAACTGTATGGCCCTGGGGCCATTTTCTTTGCAGGAGGGAAGGTGGAACTAAGGATCCTGAATCCGTTTGGAGGCAGAGAGGGGCCAACAGGGTTTTGAAGGGAGCAAAGGCATCAACATTTTGGGAGCATCTAGAACTGGGGCAGTGAATACAGAAGAGTGGGAGCACATACACATCTCTCCTCGTTGACCCAGAATGGGCACAGCCTTCAGAGAGCTCTTGCCAGCTCCTCACTGTAGCCTGGGTGAAGGGGGCACCTGTGCCAAAGCAGGCAGGCACACAGGCAGATTGGAAGGAATTTCTGTCAGCAGCGTTACATGCCCTGTCCGTCTCTCATGGTGCTCTCATCCATCCCCGGCTGCAGCTCCTGCCTCTGTGCTGACAGCTCTCACACCAGTCCGGCCCAGACCTCCTCCCGCAGCTCCAGACCAGCAGATCCCACTCCCTCCTGACAACCCCTCTGGATGTCCCACAGTTCCTCAGACTTAGCATCCTTTCTGCATCCATGCCCCCGTCTCATTTCCAAAGAAGAAAAATCACAGAGGCCTCCCCAGTACAAATGTATAGGACGTGGGAAACAAGGTTTCAAAGGATATTCAGAAAAGCTCAGGGACAGCCCTGGCCTTTTGGAGGTGACTTGGGGGTGATGTGAGAGGCCAGGGTCAGCACTAACTTCTCCTTTCTTCCCCACGAAGGTGTGGACTTCTTAGCTTCCTGTCCTTTTCTTTTGTTTCTTTTCTTTTCTTTTTGAGATGGAGTCTCGCTCTGTCTCCCAGGCTGGAGTGCAGTGGTGCTATCTCAGCTCACTGCAAGCTCCGCCTCCCGGGTTCACGGCATTCTCCTGCCTCAGCCTCCTGAGTAGCTGGGACTACAGGTGCCCACCTCCATGCCCAGCTCATTTTTTTTTTTTTGTATTTTTAGTAGAGACAGGGTTTCACCATGTTAGCCAGGATGGTCCTGATCTTCTGACCTCATGATCCGCCTGCCTCGGCCTCCCAAAGTTCTGGGATTACAGATATGAGCCACCGCGCCTGGCAGCTTCCTGTCCTTTTCATACCACTTGCTAAATTGAATTTAAATAATTTTTACTGTAATTGTTTACTTATTGTCTGTCTCTCCTGGTTGAAGCTTCTCAAGGGCAGGGATCATGTCTGTTTTCACTTCTGTATCCTTGGCATCTATCATATAATCAGTATCTGACATATAATAGGTGCTTAATAAATATTTGTTTGAGTTAATGATTATTCTTATTCATCACCCAAGATGCAGATCCTTCTGGGGCCCTTATCCTTTCCTGCCTCCTTATCCCCATGGAGCTCTGTGCTTCGTTCACCAGAGCCAGCACCCCACCGCACCCTCTCCCAACCCTCAGCTTTTTTTCAGATGCCCTCATGCCCTGGGCTGCTTCATGGAATGTGGATAGTGAGTTAACCATGCTGGACTGTCTGCAAGCAGAGGCATGTGTATATCTGACAAGGCATCTTCAAGACAATTCCCTGGATGGTAAGACACTGATCAATGACTGTGGGGTGGGACAATGGGTGCTTCTCTGTGTCTTTACACTAAGCGGGGGCCTCAGAGATGCCACAGGTCACATAGACAGGGCTTTCTCCACAGAAGACTCTGCAATCTCTTTCCCCAGAGGTAAGTCCAGGCCCAAGTGAGCAGCCTGCCAGGACTAGTGACTGCACCCTTGCTGCCTGCCCTGCCCCTGCCTGTGTTCCATGCCTCCCATCCCAGAGCTGCTGGGTGGGGGCCAGAGATCCAGGTCAGGTCTGTGATTTCTGAGTCAGCCTGAGGTGTGCGAATGCGATCAGCAAGGCATAATCTCCATCTAGCCTCTTCTCCCCAGCCCCCCACTGCCCAGGAAAAGGATCTGACAAGCCACAGAAGTAAATAAATAACTTAGAAATAATAAATAGGGGCCAGCTCCCATGAGTGAGTACAGGCCAGTTCCAGCACAGGCGCTTTCAACCAAGCAACTGCAATATGTGTCCTTCAAAGGCTGTCCCCAAAGCGCCTGGGCGGGGGCTGATGTCTCAGCCACTGTAGGGTTCATCAGAGGAGGAGTCCCAGGTTCGAGGCCTGGCCAGTGCCAGAGTCTGTGAGAAGTGGGTCCGAAGGGCTCCATAACTGAGGTCTCTGGTGTCTTTTAGGCTGGGATGGCAGGGTGAGGGCTCTGGGGCTGCTAGTCAGTTGTCCCTCCACCTGTCCAGGGATGATGTTCATCACTCGCCGGCAGGGGCCTCTCGGCTCTGAGGCCTCCGTCCCTGGCTGAGGCCGCTGGCTAGTGGGACTCTGCGGGAGAGTCCCAGGCAGGAAGAGCTATCGGTAAGGGTCCAGTCTGCAAAGCCCTGGAGTGAGCCCTCAGCCCAGGCAGCCACAGGCGGTGGCCGAGAGACGGTCCACGGTTCTCCAGGTGCTATTGACGTCCATGAAGGAGACCGCTTCGTAGCGCGTGGGTCGGCAGCAGGGCTGGCTGATGGGCCGGGAGCCCGGGGGCGGTCGGAGGGCCCCAGCGCCCAGTAGGCTGGCCAGGCTGAGGTCGTGCGGAGAGCGCGCGCGGCGGCAGGAGCCGCTGCAGAAGCGGAAACGCACCAGCTCGTCGGAGCGGTGGCCCAGGCCGAGCGCGCGCACTGGCACCAGCTGCGAGCGCAGGCGGCAGCCCCGCGCCCCCGCGGCCCGAGGGCGGCTGCCCGGGCCCCCAGCCCGCGCTGCGCGGCCCCCGCGGGGAGGAGCAGACGGGGGCGCGGGCGGCGGCGGCGCGGGACGAGAAGGCTGCGGCGGCGGCCGCCGGGCTCTTCCACTGCACCAGCGGGCCGTGCGTCCCCCTGGAATGAGACCTAGTCACGCGCGGTGTCCCGGGCCAGCCCCTCCCCGCCCCCTCGCCCTCTCACCTACCCGGCAGGTGGCCGGCGGGGGGCGCCAAGACAACCGCGGGGCCTTCGCGGGGGGCAGGGCTGGGGGGCGCGGGTCCCAGGGAGGCCTCTGCGACGCTGCTCAGCAGAGCCAGAGCGGCCAGGGTGGGCCACAGGGCAGGCTGCGCGGAGAGACCAAGTGGAGTCTCAGGAAGAAAGAGGGCGCCCAGGTGGGCTTGGGGAGGGAGGACCTCAAGGAGGGGCTGCCCTTGGGCTGAGATCAGGCCGAGGATGGGCTCCTAGCTGTGTGGAGGGGAAGCTCAGGAAGGGCGTAGGTTCCAGTATAATGGGTTTGCTGCCTCTGGGAGCCCAGGGGAGGAATCACCTGCGTGCACCGACCATTCAGAGAAGTCCCGCTCCTCCTCCCATTCACCTGGTCCCTCCCTGACCATTTCCCATCCCACACCTAACCGCTGCGCAAGCCAAGCCCTGCTATCCCTCGCCGGTCAAGCTGCCTTTCCTCAGCACCAGGTAGGAGTCACTGGGAGAAGCACTCACCTGCCGCCTAGGCCAGGGGCAGTGGGACAGTGCGGAGAGGCCTCCAAGTCCAAGTTCCATCTCTATCAACACCAGGAGCGCCCATCAGCCTTTGTTGAGCTGTTCCCCCACCCTCCTCTTGAGGCAGCTTGCAAATTAAGAGATGAGTTATCTTTTGGGAGGCCGTCCTGCCACCCCAGTTTCTCCAGGTGAGGAACAAGGGGCCTGGACAGCTGAACTCAACTCAGCAGAAGTAGCTGCACTGGGAACCTTACTATGTGTTAGGTGCTTTGCAGCTATTCTTTCACAACTCCATGAGGTAAATGGTTTAATCCCCTTTTTCCAGATGAGCAAACAAGGCTCAGAGAAGCTCAGAGGTTGTCTAAGGTTACAAGGTCACACAGCTAGAGGGGAGAGAGGGGCCCTCTTTTCCCAGAACCTTCCTGCTCTGTGCCGTAGGGCTGGAGATGCTGGAAGTGGCTGGAGGGAGTTGTAGCTGGACACACTTGGTCCTGCAAAGGCCTTCACCCCAGGCTGCGGGAAAGGAAGCTGAGGCCTGGAGAAGAATGAGAGTGCTAGTTGGTCACTCTAAGAGTTATCTAATGATAGTGAGCTCCAAGCCTCAAGCTGTGCTGCCCACCCAGAGCTGCTTCACCTTGCCCCTCTGTGAACTGTGTTCTGGACCCAGAGCCACCTGAGTTCTCTCCTCTGACCATAGGGGTCCCCCGATGATCACAGAGCCAGGGGATGGTGGGACCCTCGGAAAACATGGGGCCTGGGCCATGGCTTCCTGTGGCCACCAGGGGGCAGAGCCTGCCAAGCCTGCAGATTCCAAGCAGGGTGGGCTCTTCCATCCCCTCAGCTACACTCAGGCCTGAGCCACTCCCAGGAGGGCCAGCTAGGCTTCCATACCAGACTGGTCTCTGAGAGCTGAGCTACCCTGAGAGCTGGTCTAGGGCTGTTCCCTTCCCAGCCTCCTATGGATCTGGCAGTGTAGTCATGCTCCTAGAAGTTTCCGCCTTGAGCCATCGTTCCTGATTCCAGCCAGCCGCTCCTGAGCTCCCACTTCTGGCACTCCCAAACACCCTTTGGGGGCCCCAGAGCCTTCATAAGTCCTCATTAGCCAACCTCCTCTTGGGTCCCAGCTGCCACCCTCATCCCCATCCTCTAGCACACAGAATGCCTGCACACCTGTGGAACAGACCCCCAGGGCTTCCTGGGGTGGTCCTCCAGGTCCTGGTGTGCGACTCTTGGCTAAGTGGAATCAGGGCCTCCGGGCCAGGCCAGTGACTGTTCTCCGTGATGGAGGGAAAGGCAGGCAGGGCAGCCTTAGGAGCCCTCTGCGCTAGGGGGAGCCCGGGAGCAGGTCTCTTGAGGGCAGCTCAGGCCCTGCCTCCTACCTCCTTGTGGTCTAGGGCCATTTGGTTTTCTAGCCCTTGCCTCCCCATCCACCAGCCCGCTACTCACCACGGGGTCCTGCACCGTGTTCTTCTAGGTACCTTTCCGGGGACCAGTGCTGGGCTTTCCCCCGAAGCTCAAACG
The DNA here is from genome assembly GCF_047675955.1 of Chlorocebus sabaeus. Taxonomy (NCBI): domain Eukaryota; kingdom Metazoa; phylum Chordata; class Mammalia; order Primates; family Cercopithecidae; genus Chlorocebus; species Chlorocebus sabaeus. The sequence goes on from NC_132923.1 coordinate 93,004,521, forward strand.
GCGCATGCCCAGGACTGTGCACCTCGCAGTGCCTCTTTTAGCCAAAAGTGTGGCCTTGGCAGCCAGTCTGCACCCTGTAACGGCAGCGGGAGCGTCACATTACAGTGGGCCGGCAAGGCCAGCACAGTGCAACAAGCGACAAGAGGGACTGAGGGGCTGGGAGGGGCAGAGAACTGTGCCGAGGGCCCAAGAGAGGGAGGATGCAAGAAAGGAGATCAGGGGGGTGGTCCTGTCCACTCCCCCAGCCCAGGAGCGTCCGTCCAGGGCTGGCACCAGAAACAGGCAAGTGGGCTGGCTTACCTCGGGTGTGGGGCTCCAGGTCCGGGTGGCAGCGAGGGCTGGGGCCCAAGGGACCTGCTGCTGGCGGAGCCCGCGGGCCTTGTCTGGAAGCCGGGCCCAACTCCATCCCTCAGCAGCCTCATGCCCGCCGCCGCAGCCGTCCGGTGTCAAATTCCAGCCCCGGCGTCACCAGATCCTGGGGTGGGGCTGGGAGCGCCCCTGCCCCGCCCCACCTTTCGGGGCTCACCTGGCTGCTCCACCCGTCGGATCCAGTCCCCGCTAGCTTGGCTAGGTCCCCCGAGGTTGGGAGGGGGGTAGATGCTAGGAGGGGCCCCTCGGATATGGAGTGTAGAGAACTCAAGCGGTGGAGAGGCACGGAAACTGGGAGTTGAGTTTGTAGACACGCGAAGTAGAGAGCCGGGAGGCCGGGCCGAGGGCGGGAGAAAGTGAGTGAGGGCGGGGAGCAAGAGGAAGGCCGGTCCCTGCGTGGGGCGGCTGACTGCTGGTGCGTGCAGATTTGGGGGTCCTGGCTGGCTGCCCTGCAGCAACTGCTCTCTGCTCCACCCGATTCTTCTCTCAGCGGCCAGTTCACCTGCCTCGTGGGGTTGCTAAGCCTCTGCGCAGAAGCTTTCAGGGTCTGACTCTGCTCTAGTCTCCGCACAGCTCACCTCCTGTGCTGCTTAGGGCTTGGAGTATGGACACTCTTGCAAACACGGGGGTCACTGGGGCACAGCAAGGGCAGTGTTGGCAGAAGTGGGTACTGAGGGCTGAAGGCAGGGGTTACAGAGGAGGAACAGCTGAGCTGAGGCTTGAAGTAGGTAGCTGGAGGGCAGCATTTCAGATGCTTAATTATGGCAATTTGGCAAGTGGGGTGAGGGCTGGGTGAGTAACATGGATGGAAAGATCCTAACACTGGGGACCATGGGAGGGTTTTGAGCAGAATGGTGTGATCAGACAGATACTTTTGTGGATGACTCTGGCTGTAGTAAAGAGGATGGGGTTGGAGAGAAAGGTGGAGGCTGCTGCAGAAAGAGGATGAGGTCTGGTGCAGGGCGTGAGGGAAGCGTGGGGCTGCCAGGCCCCAATCTGGAACATGCAATTTTGAAAATTTGTTGGTGCCTGACTGGATAGGGTGAGGAGGTAGGTAGGCCCTGCAAAAGTGTGCCTTTGGTGGGGTGACTTGGGGGAGGGGTACATCCCGGTTCCTGGGAGGAAAGGCAGGGGCTCATGAGTTCAGTGTTGGACATGTTGAGTTGGAAGGGCCTGTGGATTATCCAAGTGGAAACGTTCAGGAAGCAGGTGAATTTGTAGCCTGGAGGGAAGCACAGAGAGCTGCGCTGTCAAAGATAATTTGGGAATTGCCAACCAACTGGCAATTGGAAGCTGTGGGCAGGGATGAGAGTACTGGGGATGAGTGTGGACTGGCTGTACCCTGGCTATGCTTCAGAACTACTGAGGACCTTTAAAACCTACCCACATCCGGGCCTCAACCTAGACTGGAATCAGACTTTCTGGGTGGACATGTGCAATTTTCAGATTGCACAGGTGATTCTGGTGCATGGCCAGGGCTCAGAACCATAGCTTGTTTGAAAGTAGTTTCCTGCAGTGGTGAGGACTAGAAGTCAGACCACAGAGAACTGCTGCTGGAGGTGGTGGGGCTGCTGCAGGCGTGCCAGGAGCCCCCTGGGATAGGAGGCCAAGCAGGGAGAAATCTGCTCTGTCACCTCCCACAACCGGCTGCTCGGTTGGGGCACCTGCCTTGGGGCTTTTTCAGCCAGTGATACCTCTTATGGGCATTCAGCCTATGCCCTGTGCAACTCCATGGGCACCATCCAGGCAGGAACATGTGCATGGTAGTGACCTTATTTCCAGTGGAATATGCAGGAGGTTTCTGGGTAGACCTGTCCCTCAGTCAGGGCCTCCCTTACCCCCTGCTTCTGCCTAAGGCCAGCCACAGTGGGAAGGAGCATGTGGGAGGCTGCTGGTCCTTGGGATGGCCAGGACTGCAGCCTTAGGGCTCACCAGTGGGAGGGCAATCCAGGGCTGCCTGGACTCTTAGATTGGGGTGGGCGAGAGAGAGGTGCAGGGGCCGGCTACCCCACTTACTGCCTGCCAGTGGCAGTGTGATAGGAAGCTCACTTCATGGCCTCAAGTGCAGGCGACAGTCTGGTCTGTCCATTCTCAGGCCTGCCTGGGGATGCTGGGGAAGAGAGGGATCAGACTCTAGGACTCTTAAGAAGGCGAGGTGACATCTTTTCTAAAGTATGACAGAGGATGCCTAGAGGAGAGCTGAAGGGAGAGGGTGTGCCTCTGTGCTAATGATGGGGGGGGTGGGGCATGTCCTTCCCACAGGGCCGGGGTGTCGGTAGTAGGGTAGGTCTGTGGGCCTCTGCTTCCTGCAGGGGCTCAGCAGTACATCTTTCCTGTGCTTGCAGGAATATCTGCCTTCCAGAGGTGGGGCTGTGGCAACCCCAAGGCAATGTCCTAGGACTCCAGTCCTGTGCCTCTGTCTCCTCTAAGAGTGTGCCCTGAAACCTCTGGTCTCAAAGCAAAGAGGATACAGGAGATGCCCCAGAGGCCTCTGGATGGCTACGTAGGTCCTGCATTGACACAAGAAGTGAAAGGGACCCAGGACTCTGTGGACTGAAGAGAGGGCCCGAGGTTTTGGCGTAGTTGCTGAGGCTTTAGGTTCCTGTTTCTTCCAGAAAGTCAGAGAAGGCAAAAAGAGACCAGGCTCAGGGAAGAGCTTTATTGCTTCCACGGGGGTGGCCTGGGACGGCTGCCACAGCTTGGGTAAGGTCCTTGGGCCTCAGTTCCTTCTGGTCCAGGCTAAAGGCAGAACCCAACCACCTGGCAGTCTTGTTGCTGAAACCTAGACCATGTGGCAAGTTGGTGAGTCCAGGCCTGCGGTAGTCCTCTGGATCAGCTGCGGCTGTGGAGGGGAGCTCTTCCCAGCAGGCCGAGCCAGGCGTCACCCTCCTGAGCTTTCAAGTTCTGCTGTAGCCCTGGGGCGGTCTTGTTGGCTCCAAAGGGACGGCTCCAGGGTTTCCCTATGGGACAGCTAGGGCTGGTGAGTGGGAATACCCCATCTTCTCCCCAAGAAAGGCCAAACAGTGTCACGAGCTGGAGGGGGCTGGCTTGAGATCCTGCCCACCACCCTGTAGCCCCAGAGCAAGGTACAGGCTGGTCATGGCACTCCTGCCCCACAGGGAGCTAACTGGTAACACTGCCTGATGGGCCCTCTAGTGGGCCTCTTCCTGCATGGCAAGTGGACCCAACTTGAGATCTCCAACCTTATTTAAAAATAAATTATCCCTACCCTCCCCCCTACCCAAATTCACAAAATGAGAATACACCAAACACTGATTGGAGAAGTGATTCTGGCAGCAGCCTTGCTGCCCAGTGTCCCCTGCCTGCATGCTGGGTCTGCTGGGCACAGCCAGGAGCCTGCTGGCCATCTGGCATCAAGGACCCATGCTGAATGAGGCTGAGTGCTGGTCTCTGAGACTGGCTGCTGAGCAGGCACAGCTCTGGCTGCTCCACCAAGGCCTCGCTGCCCCTGGGGCCCTTGGCACTGTCCTTCTCTGTGTCTAAAGACCCCTGTGTAGGTGGTGCTGGCGGCTGCTGCTCCTGGTGGTGCCTAGGCCTCTATGGCTGTGTGCTGGACCCACTCAGATGCCACTGCTTAGATCAGTGATGACACGAGCTTTCACCAGCTTCCGCAGAAACTCTTTCTCTCGCTGGATATTGTGCGTCCAGGACTGAAAGGAGAGATGAAGTGATCAGTTGGGCCTTTGCTCAAACCTTTACTGCCCCTTCTGGGGCTCGGTGCCCTCTTCCAGTCACCACTCTCCAATACTCTGTGACCGTGGAAATCTGAAGGCAGATACTGGTAATCAGTTGTATCTACAAGGTAATGATGGCCCTGCTCTAGGAGTGCCACAGCTCATCCTCCTCCCTTCCCAAGGCAGGGAAAAAAGAACCTTCATACCCCTTTCCTTGTCCCAGGAAAACCGTTAGGCTTCCCAACCTCCCTCCTCAGTGCTGGTGGAAGGACCTTGTTCCCACAGACTTCAAGCCACTTCTTGTCAGGAAGCACCTAGGTTATAGACACCCTGCGGGCAGGCAGTGTGAGTCACTGAAGTCCAATAGCAAGGGGTGGCTGAGTCACTCGCTGGCCTGATGCAATCTATTCTCCAGGCCCGGGGGTGGCGGATGAAATCCTGCCTCCCAGATCAGAGGAGCCATGGGGCCTGCAGAGAGATGGCGAATCTTTTTTAGAAAATGAAAAATAGGCCAGGCGCGGTGGCTCACGCCTGTAATCCCAGCACTTTGGGAGGTTGAGACGGGCGGATCACGAGGTCAGGAGTTCAAACCAGCCTGACCAACATGGTGAAACCCCGTCTCTATTAAAAATACAAAAATTAGCCAGGCGTGATAGTAGCGCCTGTAATCCCAGCTACTCAGGAGGCTGAGGCAGGAGAATCGCTTGAACCTGGGAAGCAGATGTTGCAGTCAGCTGAGATTGTGCCACTGCACTCCAGCCTGGGCAACAGAGAGAGATTCTGTCTCAAAAAAATAAATAATAATAATAATTAAAAGTAATTTTTAATTGAAAGAATAATTGTATATATTTTGGGGGAAGAATGTGACGTTTTCATAGATGTATACATTGTGGAATAATTAAATCAAGCCAACCTCACCTACTTACTAATTTTTTATGGTGAGCACATTTGACTATAGTTAATAATAATGTCACATATTTCAAAATTACTAGAAGAGGCTTCTGGGGAAGACTATACCCAGGATAGGGTCCTTTCCTAACCCCAGGACTCTCACCAGAAAACTTTGATGAAAAAGGCTTGATTGAATGAATGGATGAATGACAACAGCCTTATCAGAGTTTGTCCCCAAGTGACCTCTCTGTTGCGTTTGTCAGCACTGAGCTTCACCATAACTGTTTACTTTTTATTTATTTATTTATTTTTTGAGACAGAGTTTCACTCTTGTTGCCCAGGCTGGAGTGCAGCAGCGTGATCTCAGCTCACTGCAACCTCTGCCTCCCAGGTTCAAGCGATTCTCCTGCCTTAGCCACCTAAGTAGCTGGGACTACAGGTGTATGCCACCACGCCTAGCTAATTTTGTATTTTTAGTAGAGATGGGGGTTTCACCATGTTGGTCAGTCACTATTTACTGGTGCTGAGAAGTGACCTGGATGCAGTGCCCTGTGCCTGTAGTCCCAACTACTTGGGAGGCTGAGACAGGAGGATCATTTGAGCTTAGTCCACCTGGGCAACATATCCAGACCCCATCTTTTGAAAAATAATAAATGAATTAAAAAAAAAAAAAACTTATGGCTCTGTCTAGCCCTTATTCTGATCCAGTCAACCCTCTCCACCTTTCAAATCTTTGACACCTGAAACTCAGGCAGTCATCAGCCCAATTCCCACAGTCATCAGCCCAATTCCCAGTATTCCTCTTCTCAGCATTCCCTTCAACCTCTTGTGCTAACCACAAACCCAGCTGCCCTGAACGACAGTGCCCCCAGACTCCCTCTCCAAGTGCTGACTGTTTCTTCCCTCACATTCCACAGTCCACAGCCTCTAAAGGCAGGGTCTTCCTTACACCCCATTGTCCCTCCAGACTCCCTAAAGCCCTCCAGCCCCTTCAAGGCTCCTGGCATCATACTGTGCCATGTGCACTTGCCCCTCCTCACTGCGGATCCCTGCGTGACTCATCCCCATTCTTTGATGACATAAACATCTGGCTCACTGTCTCTCTTTGAGGGGAGGGACTGTTAGGCACAGAGTAGGTGCCTCAATATTTGTTGAATGAAATCAGGTTTTACAGGGAAAACAGAGGCTTGGAGGAATGGCAGGACCAGGATTCAAGCAGATGTGGAAACTCGTTTGCCTCTTTACTTCTCCCTCGTCCTCATCACTCCTCTGGAGAAGTGGTAACCAATTTGATGGGTCAGGGTCAACAGCACCCACTAGGAGTCACTGAGGGCTAAAAGGTCAGCAGAGGACTGGCTATTTGATGATATTAAGGAATTACTGTTCATGTTTTTAGGTGTAATAATTTAAAAAATAGTCCTTATCTTTTAGAGAAAATGAATGAAGCTTTTTGTTTTGTTTTGGTTTTTGTTTTTGAGATGGGAGTTTCATTCTTGTTGCCCAGGCTGGAGTGCAGTGGTGTGATCTCGGCTCACTGAAACCTCCGCCTCCCAGGTTCAAGCAGTTCTCTTCCCTCAGCCTCCCAAGTAGCCAATATTACAGGCACCCGCCACCACTGGCTAATTTGTATTTTTAGTAGAGACGGGGTTTCACCATGTTGGGCAGGCTAGTCTCGAACTCTTGACCTCAGGTGATCCACCCGCGTCAGCCTCCCAAAGTGCTGAGATTACAGGCGTTGAGCCACCGCGCCCAGCCTGAATGAAGTATTTATGGTTGGAGGGATACATGGTATCTGAGACTTGTTTGAATCGGTGGAGTAGGAGCATGAGACAAAGAAGAGATGGAACAATGTTGGCCGCCTGTTGATGCCTGTGGAAGGTGGGGGGCAGGAACATGGCAATTCATGATATTATCCTCTGTACTTGTAATATGCTTGACAAGTTCCATTATGAAAAAGTAAATAAGAAAGTCAGCCCTGGGTGTAGCTCTCTTGGATCCGGCAATGCCACCTCTCTGGTGCTCTTTTCCTAATTCTGCTGTCTATGCAGACAATTTCCGAGTTCACCTGAGCTCTGAACTGGCCGTGGCTGGTGGAGGATTCTGGTCATCCTGGGGTCTCCAGCCTTACCAGGGCCCTTGATTCTGAGTATGGATGTCCATCCCATGTCACAGTTCACACTCTCAGCAGCTTTTTTTTTTTTTTTTTTGAGATGGAGTTTCACTCTTGTCGCCCAGGCTGGAGTGCAATGGTGCGATCTTGGCTCACTGCAACCTCTGCCTCCTGAGTTCAAGTGATTCTCCTGCCCCAGCCTCCCGAGTAGCTGGGATTATAGGCATGTGCCACCATACCCAGCTAATTTTGTATTTTTAGTAGAGACAGGGTTTCTCCATGTTGTTCAGGCTGGTCTTGAACTCCCGACCTCAGGTGATCCGCCCGTGTTGGCCTCCCAAAGTGCTGGGATTACAGGCATGAGCCACCACACCCAGCCAGAAGCTCTTTTTCTTTGGCTCCTCTTTTTCTTTGGCTCCTCACCCAACCATTAAGTATCCATGTTCAAGGGTCCTGCTAGGATGAGCTGTGCTTCTCACTCTCTGTTCTCTCTCTGGGAAATCTCATCCTTATATCTGAAGCAGCAGCTGTGCTCACAACTCATAGATCTATACTTCCAGTCTAGACTCCTCTGCTGTGTGACAGATTCCTGTATGAAGCCATGTCATCCTCTAGCTACTGCCCAGTCTCTCCTCCCTTCTCTTCCGAGTGTCCTGAGAGATCCCTTACTACGAGCAACCTAACCACAGATGGTAGGTGCCATCTACTTACTGTTCACTACTGCAATCTGGCTTCTACTCCAGTACTCCTTTGAAATGGTTCTCACCACAGGCAGCAGTAACTCCTAACAGCTACATCCGACGGCCACCTCTCAGCCCTCCTCTTACTGGCTTTCCCAGCACCACATTGTAGATACTCTTCCTGGAACACTGCTCCTTTGGCCTCCACGATGTGGCACCTTCCCGCTTCCTCTGTCTCCTTTATGAATTCCCTTGACATCCCTTCCATATACCCGGCATTCAATCCTTGGTCCATGTGTCTCCACATCCCACACGCTCCTGCTGGGCCTGCAGAGTGAGCTGACCAAGGCAAGTGCAGGTGAAGCGAGGGGAAGCCAAGGTGTTGAATGGCCCATGGGAGACACCCCAGGTAACAGAGGGATTCTAAACCCAGGCACCAACATTCTCAGTGAATCCTCTTCCGGGGATTGGTAAGTAACAGTGGCAAGTAGGGGTAAAATAGTAATCATAATGGCTAAGATTTCTGAGTGCTTACTATGTGCCAGGTCTTTTTTACACATGATCACATCCGGTCCTTTCTAAACCCCAGGAGGTAGGTGCTGTTATCATCCCTTTCATAGATAAGGAAATGAAGATCTAATGTCAGCCCCTGAACCAAGGTCCTGAAGTCATCTTTTTTGATTTGAGAAGCTATACTCTTTTTCTTTTTCTTTTTTTTTTGAGACACAGTCTTGTTCTGTCACCCAGGCTAGACTGCAGTGGAGCAATCTTGGCTCACTGTAACCTCCACTTGAGCCTTCCTGGGCTCAAGCAATTCTCCTGCTTCAGCCTCTGGAGTAGCTGGGATTACAGGCATGCACCACCACGCCTGGCTAATTGGTGTATTTTTAGCAGAGACGTGGTTTCGCCATGTTAGCCAGGCTGGTCTCGAACTCCTGACCTCAGGTGATCCACCCGTCTCAGCTTCCCAGAGTGCTGGGATTACAGTCATGAGCTACTGCACCCAGCCAAGAAGCTACACTCTTTTTTGTATTTTTAGTAGAGACAAGGTTTCACCGCATTAGCCAGGATGGTCTCGATCTCCTGAACCCATGATCCACCCGCCTAGGCCTCCCAAAGTGCTGGGATTACAGGCGTGAGCCACCGCGCCCGGCCGAAGCTACACTCTTAAGCACTCTGCATGGAGTGTGGTGCAACAGATGCTGGGAGCCTCACAGCCAGTGAGGTTTTACATGTAATGGAGGGACAACAGAGATATGGCAGGTGGAAGCAAATGAAAAGATTCCATCAGAGAGGGCTGCAGGGAAGGCAGTGTCTTACCTCATTCCTACACCAAGGCAATCCCTAGGTCCTGCTGAGTTAAAATCCTATTTCTTGCCTCTGTCTCATCGCCTTATACTTCCAGCCTGGACTTCCGGCCTCTCACTAATCGCCTTAGCCAAAGATCTGGATCAGCGCCTCTCTCATCACCTCTCTCCTTATTGTCTCAGCCAAAGATCTGGTTCAGGAGTCACCATCTCTTGCCCAAAGTGCAGCAACTCCCAACTAGGTTCTGTCCTGCCTTGCCCCCTCTCCGTCATTCTGCAGCCACAGTGATCCACTACATGCTAATGTAAGGCCTCAGACTCACCCATGGCTCCCTACCGCCTTCTAAAAAAAGTGCAAACTCCTTCCATGGCATAGAAAGCCCATTACGATTTGGCCATCGCCCATGTCTATGGCTCTCACCCTCTGCATACAACTTTACATAAAGTTTACATAAAAGGCATTTGTAAAAGACCAAAGATATGAGTAAACATAGAAGCCAGGAGGCTGATAAAAGCTGTGAGTGCAATCTGCAGTGGGTGGGGACAAAGCAGCAAGAAGGCACGTGAGGCATGGCAGGGATGGAGGACTTTTGGGCCATGGTGATGGTGAGGCAGTTCTAGAACGTCCCAGACCCAGAATGAGCTTCTTGCTCCTGAACCATATCCCAGACAGCAGAAGGCCCAGGTGGAAGGCTGTTTCTAGCTTTCTATGAGATTTCCAAGTGCCTTGTATATCCTTGAAATAACTCCCAATCACTTGAGGTAGTTGGACTAAACCTGCTGTAGAGTGAATGTTTATGTCCTCCCCACGAATTCATATTCTGAAACCTAACCCCCAATGTAATGGAATTTGGAGGTGAGGGCCTTTGGGGAGGTGATCAGGTCATGAGGGCAGAGTTCTCATGAATGGGATTAGTGCCCTTATAAGACTCAGGGCCAGGCGCAGTGACTCATGCCTGTAATCCCAGCACTTTGAGAGGCCAAGGCAGGAGGATTGCTTGAGGCCAGGAGTTCAAGACCAGCTTGGGCAACATAGCAAGACCTCATCTCTATAAAAAATAAAAAAAATTAGCCAGGTGTGATGGCACACACCTGCAGTCTGCTACTAAGGGGGCTGAGGTGGGAGGATCACTTGAGCCCAGGGGCTTGTGGCTGCAGTGAGCTATGATCACACCACTGCACTCCAGCTTGGGCAACAGAGTGAAACCCTGTCTCAAAAAGAAAAGAGAGACTCAGGAGAGCTGCCTTGCCTCTTCCATCATGCAACGAAAGCGAGAAGACAGCTGTCTATGAACCACCTCTCTGGTGGGTCCTGACCAGATACTGAATCTTCCCGCACCTTCATCTTGCACTTCCCAGCCTCCAGGACTGTGGGAAATGAATGTCTGTTGTTTAAAAGCCACCCAGACTATGGTATTCTGTTATAGCAGTCTGAAGGGGCTAAGAACCAAAAAAGTCTGATACAATATAGATGGTACCTGAAGACATGGACAGGGATGTAAATCTCCCAGAGAACGTGCAGAGTGAGAAGAGAAGGCTGTCTGAGATGGAGTCTTGGCTAGTGCCTTTTTTTTTTTTTTTTTTTTTTTTTTGAGACAGGGTCTTACTGTCACCCAGACTGGAGTGCAGTGGCACAATCATGGCTCACTGCAGCTTCGACTTCTTGGACTTAAGTGATCATCCCACCTCAGTCTCCCAAGTAGCAGGGACTACATGCGCACACCAGCACTCCCAGACAACTTTTCCTTTCTTTCTTTTTTGAGACAGAGTCACGCTCTGTCACCAGGCTAGAGTGCAGTGGAGCAATCTCGGCTCACTGCAAGCTCCGCCTCCTGGGTTCAGGCCATTCTCCTGCCTCAGCCGGGATTACAGGCGCCCACCACCACACCTGGCTAACTTTTTGTATTTTTAGTAGAGATGGAGTTTCACTGCGTTAGCCAGGATGGTCTCCATCCTTTGACCTCGTGATTTGCCCACCTCGGCCTCCCAAAGTGCTGGGATTACAAGCATGAGCCACTGCACCCGAACTTTTTTTATTTTTTATTTTTTTAAGACAGTCTTGCTCTGTCGCCCAGGCTGGAGTGTAGTGGTACGATCTCGGCTCACTGCAACCTCCGCCTCCCAAGTTCAAGCAATTCTCCTGTCTCAGTCTCCCAAGTAGCTGGGAATACAGTTGTCCGCCACCACGTCTGGCTAATTTTTGTATTTTTAGTACAGATGGAGCTTCACCATATTGGCCAGGCTGGTCTCAAACTCCTGACCTTAGGTGATCCACCTGCCTTGGCCTCTCAAAGTGCTGGGATTACAGGCATGAGCCACCGTGCCCTGCCTCCTATTTTTCTTTCTCGAGACAGAGTCTCATTTTGTTGCCCAGGCTGGAGTGCAGTGGTGTGATCTCAGCTCACTGTAACCTCGGCCTCCTGGGTTCAAGCGATTCTTCTGCCTCAGCCTCCTGAGCTGATGGGATTACAGGCGCCCACCACCATGCCCGGCTAATTTTTGTATTTTTAGTAGAGACAGGGTTTCCCCATATTGGCCAGGCTTGTCTTGAACTCCTGACCTCAGGTGATCCGCCCACCTTGGCCTCCCAAAGTGCTGGTATTACCAGCGTGTGCCATCGCGCCCACCCAATTTTTCCTATTTTTAGTAGAGGTGGGGTTTCACCATGTTGCCCAGGCTGCTCTGAAACTCCTGGGCTCAAGCAGTACCCCTGTCTTGGCCTCCCAAAGTTCTGCGATTATGGGCATGAGCCACTGTGCCCAGCCATGATGAATTTTAAGGCGTAGATCAGAATCCATGATGCTGAGAAAGAGAATGTGCGAGAATGGTGAGTGAAATAAGAGGAACATTGGAAATTACTGACTCAGAAGTTCAAAGAGGAAGGAGTGGCCGACACAAAAAGTGTTTCTGAGAGATCAGGAAAGATGATGATGCGTCCACTGGAATTGGCCACCTTGAGGTGGTAACCTTGGTGGGAACTGGGTCAGGTGTGGGGGGAGCCAGGCTGCGAGGGCTGAAGGGCCAAATGGGAGCGCAGTGCAGAGTCCCCTCTGTGGCTTCAGTTTCTTCACTGGAGGAGGGAGGAGCTTTTGGGGCATGGAAGGCTCTGGAATAGTGGAGGGGGATGATGGAGAAGGATAGGTAAGAAGACTGATAAGCAGGAATGAGGGCTGAGACCAGAGCCCCCAGACTTACAGAAATAGGAATCTGCACAGATGGGAGGTTCCCTCCAACAACCTCCCATCACCCAGATGTAGCAGCAGAGAAGCTGTTGAAGCGCTGGCCCAAGATTTCCAGGTTTCAGGCTGGGATCAGTGGAAGGCTGGTGGTCAAAGCGGAAGTGTGGCAAGAGAGTTCAGATTTTTCACATGGGGTCTTGGCTAGGGAGGGAGAAATGCCAGAAGAGGCTGGCTGACAGGCTGGAGACCTGTAAAGTACCCTATATACAGATGCTTGGGAAGCAGTTCTGGGTATGAAGAGCTTTAGTGCTTAGCTGTGGGGAAGGGTGGAAGAGATATGGAGAAGTCCTGAGACCCAGAGGCAGTGTTTAGTTGTGGGTTTTTTGAAGGGCAATGGCGTCCTCTGGGGGAAGGCAGGAACTGCAGTAGAGAGGATGGCTGAGCTGGTGCTAGACTAGTGTTCCTGGCCGGGGAATGCAGCGAGGGGGAGGGAGGTACAGGACCAGGGCAGGGAGGGTCCCCTGGAAGGAAAGTGCAGGGAGAAGGCCCTGGGTTCAGTGGGAGGCTGTGGAGAGGGCACATAGGATCGTTGGTGTCAGGACCTTCTGGGGAGTTCTGGGCAGCCAGACCAGCCACTGGCTCCTCTCTTTACGACTCATTTATGCACCTCCCCCTCATCCCCACCCAGGGATTGCCCCCACACCCAGCCCCGAACCTCTTTGATGGCTGCCATGCGAACGGTCTCATAGTAGTGCAGGGGTGCGTTGGGTGTGCTCATGTCATAGCCAAATCCTGCAACTGCCACCTCGTCACAGCCGTGTAGTGCCATGGTCACTGCCACACTGCCAAGGGTAGGGATGTTCTGGAAGATGGGGGCAGGGGGGAGAGAAGGCGTGCAGAGTTCAGCTGGAGGGCTGGGACAGCTGAGACTTCAGCCAGGCTCCCTAGAGCTAGCTTCCATGCCCAAGGACTGAGCCCTCTTCCCCAGAAAGCTATTTTGCAGAAGCACTGCCCCACCCACCACCCACCCTTCCTTCCAAGGCACTTCTGACCCAGCTCTCTTCCTCCCTCTCCCGGGGCCCAGGTATCTCACCCCCCGGCCCATGAGGCCATTGTTGAAGGGCAGGCCAATGAGGGTGAAGGCGGCCTCCTGGATGAAATATGGGTTGAGGATTCGAATCTCAGGGGGCTCCTTGGGCACTCGAGTGGCCACAGATTTCCAGAAGCCATCCGATGCACTCTGTGGACACAGTAAGAGCGGGCCTGAACGAGGCACACAGCTAGGGATGAGCCTAGGGGGGTGGCAGGGACCCCCAAGTAGGGACAGTGAGGCGGGAGCACAAGGAGTTTAACGGGGAACCCAGGGCCTGTGATGTAGGGAGCCCATCTGTGTTGGGGGAAATGGGGTGTGTAACAGGGACAAGGGGACTGATGGTGAAGAGTGTGTGTGGTGGTGCTCCAGTGTGTAACAGAGGAGGATACGAAGGGGCTTGTGGGGCAGGCACAGGACGTGGGATGCTGTGGGTGTGCTGCTGTGGCCTGAGGGGGCTCCTGGGCCAATGAGAAGACCCAGCAGCGCAGCTGCCCTGACTCCCTATCTGCAGCAGCTGAGGGACTGGGAGGAGCCTGCCCTCTCTCCTGTCTGCCCTCCTGTGCTCCCACTTCCCTTGCTGCTGTCTCTCCTGGCTCTCTCCATCGACTGTTCTAGAGTGGACCTGAAAAATGGAGACAGAGCGTGAGCAAGCAGAACACAGCAGACCAACACTGCTGCTGACTAGAGTCGGGTGACTGGGCAACAAGCTCTCCAAGCCTGTTTCTTTAACCATAAAACGGGATCATTCTTACCTGAGGATCTCTGCACTGCACTAGAAAGGCATCACCTCTGAAATCCGACATCCCAGTGTCCATTCTGGGGCACAGCTTCCCCTCCTTCCAAGACTCTCTCTTCCTCCCTCTTCACAATACAGAAGCCTTTAGCTCCCCAGCCCTGACTTACTGTTCAGTGCGTCCACCCCTCCTTGTCTGGACCCTGAAGTATAACTCTTGCGAGCTGCTGCAGTCCTCTGCCCCTTGTCCTTCTATTGCCCTAGTCTAGGCAAATTCCGAACTTGGGATCAACCCATACATCCTCTTTTTCTCCCTTCACAACTAGGCTCCTGAGCACCACTGGAGAAGTCACAAACCAACCCTGCAGGCTGGAGGCACTGCCAAACCACAGGCTCCAACCGAACTGTTATTTGCATAGAAAACCTAGAAGAATCAGTCGAGGGCAGTGGCTCACACGTGTAATCCCAGTACTTTGGGAGGCCAAGGCGGGTGGATCACCTGAGGTCAGGAGTTCAAGACCAGCCTGGCCAACATGGCAAAAGCCCATCTCTACTAAAAATACAAAAAATTAGCCAGGCGCAGTGTCAGGTGCCTGTAATCTCAGCTACTTGGGAGGCTGAGGCAGGAGAATTGCTTGAACCCGGGAGGCGCAAGTTGCAGTGAGCCGACATTGTACCATTGTGCTCTAGCCTGGACGACAGAGCAAGATTCTGTCCAAAAAAAAAAAAGAGAAAGAAAGAGAGAAAGAAAGCCTAAAAGAATCAACTAAACTTAGAATGGATAAAATAATTTACTGCAGCAATAGGAAACAGTCATCAGATATAACAAAAAGATCTTATTTGCAATCGTAACAAAAAAGTCAACTATTGAGCAACAAACATAAGAAGTATGTGAGAACTATAGGAGGAAAACTATAATTCTTTACTGATATAAAAAGATGACTTAAAAAATGGGAAAGACAAAATCATATTCCTGGATGGGAAGGCTCCAATGCCAGCTCCTCCCAGATTAATGTACAGGTTTAACATAATTCTAAGAAAAAAATCTCAGTAGGATGTTTTGAGATCTATCAAATGGATTCTAAAAACCCATCCAAAAGATTTATCAGGTAAACATAACACCCTCAAATTAAAAATTAGGTATTACAGTATATTATGGCTTTGCACTTATTACAACAATGATAGATATATATGATTCAAAACCAGGAACAGTGAAACAGGATCGCCTAGAGGCAGGTCAACACAGGTATAGGTTACGGAAACAAATGAGATTGAAAAATTTTCCATTTGAGAAGAAGATCCATTTACTTTCTCTCTTCACACCATATACAAAATAAGTAAATGTTTAAAAAGCAAAAAAAGCGAAATTTTGGCTGGGCGTGGTGGCTCATGCCTGTAATCCTAGCCCTTTGGGAGGCTGAGGCAGGCAGATTGCTTGAGCCCAGGAGTTCAAGAACAGCTTGGGCAACATGGAGAAACCCTGTCTCTATAGAAAATACAAAAATGAGCAGAGCATGGTGGCGTGTGCCTGTAGTCCCACACCGTCAGAGGCTGAGGTGGGAGGACGCTGGAGCCCTGGAGGCGGCAATGGCAGGGAATCATCATTGCAGCACTGCACACTCCAGCCTGGGTGACAGAGTGAGACCCTGTCTAAAAAAAAAAAGAGAAAGAAAAAAATTTGGATGTATATTTTATCACTGAATTATTTATACATTAATGCAATGGAAGAAATAAAGAAAAAGACATATTTTGACTTCATAAAACATTTTTAAGTGCTTTGGCACATCAAAAATATATGCAAAATAAGGTTGGGTGCGGTGGCTCAAGCCTGTAATTCCAGCACTTTGGGAGGCCGGGCGCAGATCACTTGAGGTCAGGTGTTCGAGACCAGCCTGCCAACACCATGAAACCCTGTCTCTACCAAAAAACACAAAAATTAGCTAGGTGTGGTGGTGTGCGCCTGTAGTCTCAGCTACTTGGGGAGACTGAGGTGGGAGGATCGCTTGAACCTGGGGACGGAGGTTGCAGTGGGCTGAGATGGCACCACTGTACTCCAATGTGAATGACAGAGTGAGACTCTGTTTCAAAAAAAAAAAAAAAAGCAAGATCGTATAGCGAGGGAAGCAAAAAAGTGGTAAAAATTTTGTCACAAATAGTAAGAAATGCATATTTTAAAACCTCATGAAGAATCAATGAGGCCCCATAAAAATGGGTAAAACACACAAACAAAAGGTTAATAAAGCATGGAAAACTTTAACTCACTAATGACAAAGAAATACACATTAAAATAACAAGTTATTATTTTTTTAACCACTAAAATCTGTGTATGTGTATATTTGTGTATCTATATCTTGGTGCTGGTGGTAGTCTGCTGAGGGAAAATTCTGGACTGTTACGGAAATAAATCTGGCACAGCCTTTCTAAAACACAATCTGTGTGTCAAAGGCCTCAAAGCTGTCTGTATCTTATGACCTCAAAATTTTCCTTCTAAAAATAATCAAAATGAAGACCTTTGTAAAAAGCTCTTTATTACAGTATTACTTACAAAAGTGAAAAAACAGAAAAAAATCCAAAAGTTTACAACAGAGGTTTCATTAAATGATACATTTATGTAAAAGAATGTCATAGTTATCGAAATGGTATCTTCTAAGAATTTTGGGCCAGGTGAGGTGGCTGGCTCATGCCTGTAATCCTGGCACTTTGGCAGGCTGAAGTGGGAGGATTACTTGAGCCCAGGAATTCAATACCAACCTGGGCAATGTAGTGAGACAGTGTCTTTACAAGAAATAGAATAATTAGCTGGGCATGCGGCTGTGGTCCCAGCCACCTGGGAGGCTGAGGTGGGAGGATCGCTTGAGTTCAGGAATTCTAGGCTGCAGTGAGCCATGATTGAGCCACTGTACTCTAGCCTGGGCGAAAGAGAAAGTCCCTGTCTAAAAAAAAAAAAAGGAATTTTGTCTTATAGATGTACCATAATGTATGTAACCAACACTGTTGTTGGATGTCTAAATTGTTTCTAGTTTCCCCAGACCTCTTCCTTCTCCTTGCTCCCTATCCTCTACTGTCCCTCCAGTCTTCCAAACCAGCAACCTGGGAATTGACTTGAGATTCTCCTACACCTTTCCAGTCCATCTTATCTTGTGCTGCTGGTCATCAAGTTCTTTTGAGTCTATCTACTTAGAACCCTACATATCCATCCCTTGATCCCAAACCCACTGCCACCACTTCCAGGGCAGGTCTTATCATCTTTCATCTGGACTATCCTAATGACTGGCCATTTACATTGTCTGTCTTTTTGACTGCTAAACACCCCAAAGCCCAGTAGAGCAACTGAAACATAAAACTGAAACATAAATGGTACACACAACACATGATTGTAAAATTCTATTCACTTATTCAGTGAGCATTAATGAGTGCCTACGATGGGCTGCCTCTGCCTCCCAAACCACTTTCTTTTCTTTTCTTTTTTTTTTTTTTTTTTTGAGACAGTCTCGCTCTGCTGCCCAGGCTGGAGTGCAGTGGCATGATCTCAGCTCACTGCAACCTCCATCTCCCGGGTTCAAGCAATTCTCCTGCCCAGTCTCCTGAGTAGCTGGGATCACAGGTGCATGCCACCATGCCCAGCTAATTTTTGTATTTTTAGTAGAGACGGGGTTTCACCATGTTGGCCAGGCTGGTCTTGAACTCCTGACCTTAGGTGATCCGCCCACCTCAGCCTCCCAAAGTGTTGGGATTACAGGCGTGAGCCACTGCGCCTGGCCTCTCAAACCACTTTCTCTCTGCCAGAATGATTTTCCATGTACAAATCAGATCACATCACCACTGCCTACAGAAGAGCTGAGCCTTTTAGCCAGTAACTCATCTGTCCCTTGTTTCAGTCTCTGTCCATCTGAAGTCCCCACTTGCTAATTCATGCCCTCCACTTTTGCTGATGCTGCTTCTTGTCTCTAATGTCCTTCCCACCTCTATCCACATGACCCATCTATTTTCTAAGACTCAGCAGCTGCTTCTCCTTTATGTCTTTCCTGACCCCCTCCACCCCAAGGCAGAACTGACATCTAACCTTCAAGAGGTGGTAAAATATGGAGTTCAGATCCTTGGTCCTAGGATTTAAATTAAGCTCTGCTCACTCACCATGTGCAGATCCTGGGCAAGGAATGTACCATTTCCTTATGGATAAACGAGGGACACCATGACTATTTAGCTTACAAACTATTGCAAGAATTAAATGAGCCAATCCAGGCTGAGTGCACACTAGCCCCACAGGGCAGGGGCTCACATCTGATTCACCTCTGTAGCCCAGGGCCTGGCCCAGCACAGGCAACAAAAAGGCATCAGTGATGGTTACTAAAGGAGATCTGATCTCCACCCAGGGCCCCCAGTGACCAGCAGCTCTTCAGCCTCTTCTGCTGCTGCTCCTTTGGTGAACTGTCTCTGTTCCAGCCACTCCCTCCTCATGGCTCCCACCTCTGTGGCAACATCTCTTTCTCTGGCAAACTGTCTTCCAAAGGCCAGTTCAAAAGATGGGCCCTTGTGGCAAACTTCGGTTTCAGCCCATCAGGCTGAGCAAGCCGACCCCAGTTTTTCCTGCTCCTGTCTCCAGAAGTGGGGTGTGTGTAAGGGAGGTAAAAGGAGGGATGGTGGGAGACAGCAGGAAAGGGAAGGGTGGAGAAATAGTCAAGACCTTAGGCATAGCTGAGGGGAAGCCCCTCTTGGGTGGGCCAGATGTGGACCGACAGGAACGGCAGGTGCCAGCCTGTGCCAAGCACCGCACAGCCCCTGTCCCTTCTCCAGGCCCAGCAGGCCCCAACAGCTTCCCACCTGGGGTTCCTGCCCGTGCCTGCCCCGCACACACCTGAAGAGGAGGGAGAAAGCACAGGGGCTGCTCGGGAGGAGCAGGGGGAACCAGGATTGGGCACAGCTGGGGGCGTGTGTGAGGAGGCTCCAGGCTGGCTTCACAAGGGTTACTTTATTATCTCTTTAACTTTCACCCACTTCACAGGTACAGGCCCTAAGATGAAACATGTTCAAGGTCAAGCAGCCTGCAGGTGGCTGCAAGTGGATTGAAACCCGAGTGTCCTGACTCCAAAACGGCATTCTTTCCGCCACACCATTTATATCATCGCTGCAGTTCCCACCTCTGGAAGTCTGAGGCGTTAGGGGTCAAAGATAAAGGAGACCTCCCCTCTCTCCTCTAAGGGCACTAAGGGAGCTCTCACGAGTCTCTCTGGTGCCCAGTCCCATTTTTCAGAGGGTACCGAGGCCCAGAGAGGTGAGGGGACTTGTTAGGGTACACGCACAGCTGGCGAGAATCTGCGC
The DNA here is from genome assembly GCF_047675955.1 of Chlorocebus sabaeus. Classification (NCBI taxonomy): domain Eukaryota; kingdom Metazoa; phylum Chordata; class Mammalia; order Primates; family Cercopithecidae; genus Chlorocebus; species Chlorocebus sabaeus. The sequence continues at coordinate 93,023,897 of NC_132923.1, forward strand.
TGCGTTTGACTTCACAACCTGGTTTTCTGCACGTGAGATGCCCTCTCTGAAACAATCCCTCTTGGTCTGTTCCACATGCTGTAAGTCCTGGATTTAAACCACTATCTCAAACAGTAGTAAATGTGATTAACTCAATCCCCTTGGCGATCTGATGGGGAGGGGAAAGCTGCCACCTCTCTTCTCATCTTTACTCTTTTCTGGGAGGAGAAATGCCTGATGTGACTGCTTAGATTTGAGGATACTGAGTGTGTCATGATTACTGGTGTGAGATGAAAATGCTCTCCCACATGGGCAGCCCTTCCTGACTTGCTGCCTCTGCGTGGCAGTGAGTGAGCTGGGCAGGCCTCCTCCTTGGAGCAGGCCACCTCTGCCTCTGCCCTTCGTGGCTCACTGCGCTGAGGTCTTACTGCCCTAGGTTCTAACTCCGCCAGCAGCGGCTGAGAGTCATATTGGGACCCTGGGGGAAGGAGCCCTGTTTTAGGTCACAAACCCCAGGGAGCCCTGCACTGGAGAACTGGGAGCCCAACACAGCACCAGTCCAGCGCTCCTTTTATTCTTTCTCATCTGCCACTGTCCTGGTGTAGTTTCCTCAGAGATTTTGGGGAAAGGAGAAACAGTAAGACTAAGATATAGTTCGGGCATTTCCGTGTTTCCCCAGCCACAAAAACATCAAGTACCAACAAAACCTCAGCCTGTTTCCTAAAAAAAAAGCTGTAACTCCTGTTCTCAGAAACACGTACACAGGCACATACACAGAACATCTGTGTACCACTGCAGAGGCTTTGGAGTGTGAAAAACAGAGGCTCAATTCCAGCTCCACATCTCTGTGACCCGGGGCACATTGTGTCCTCTCTTTACACCTCAAGTTCCTTGTGCATACAACAGGGCTGATAAGACCTACTTCCCAGATAGCTGTAAGGATTAGAGATGCTGTGCATTTTACAGCATCTGGCACGGGGTCTGGTATATAGCAAGCTCAATAAATCTTACTTATTATGATTATATTGAGTGTCACAGAGACCAGGAGAGTGAAGCGGAGGGTGTGGTCAGCAGCGTCAGCCACGGGAGAGGCCAGGACACATCCACACCTGCACACGTGCATGCATTTGAATGGGAGAGCCAGCCTTCCCCCTGGCTCCCCGCAGGGAGGTCTGCCTGCTGCTGGAGACACTGCCAGGCCTGCTGCCAGCACACAGTCCTATTCCACAAGGCCTGTGCCTGCAAGTGTCCACATCTGGCCCAAGGCCTCTCACATCTCATTTCCCCAATCCACAGGACACAACAGAGGCCTATAAGGCCAGCCAGTGCTGCTGACCTGGCATGGTCTGGCTTCTCCTCAAGGCCAGCTGTGGGCTGCATTCCTTGTTGAATCCCTCCTCCTTCAGGAATGCCCCTGCCTCAGTCAAGTCTGGACCCAGCTCCTCTGTGTGGAGTTGCCAGACTCCTGCTGATGCAACCTGTTCCGCTCTTGTCAGAACATCCAGGAGCAATGGGGAAAACATCTGGGAAGGAAGCACTTTCCCCACCAGGCTCCTGAGAATGTTTCCTGGTGTGCTCACAGGTCTGGGAGTAGAGATTAACCGTGGTAGGCTTTCACAGCAAGAGTAGGCAGATATGTCCACGCCTATGCTCCCTGCTGCTACTGCCTGAGGGTGGGCCACCAACTCTCCTGGGGTCACTCTAACAGCCATCAGCTCTCTCTGACTCCCTCTTGCTTTCCCTTCAGTTCATTCACATCCCTGCACAAATCTGATCTTGACACTCTTGGGCTTAAAATCTTCCGTGGCTTTCCACTGCCCACTATAACAGCTTGCGTTGACAATTAAAGAGTGCAGGTCTGACTGTGAACCCTCACACCCCCAACTACTCTAACTCTGTGTCCCGAAGCAAGTTCTTTACCCTTCAAAGTCTCATTACCCTTTCCTATGCAGTAATACTAGCTCTCCTTTATAGTGTTCTTGTGTTATGACAGTTTAAAGTCATGCATATAATATGTCTGGCACAAAGTCAGCTCTTGTTAGCTTCTGCTGTTATTGGTCCTCAGGATAAGGTCCAGGTTCCTTGATGAGACTTTGGCTTTTAAGACCCTTCACCATCTGTCCCCAGCTCAGCTAGCTTCATCTCCAGCCACTGCCACCATATCCATGTAGGTCCCCCCCTAACATTGTTGGGCCAAGGACAAAACTACAAATGGGTGTATTATACACGTATCACATGTCTAAAATTTAATTTTAAATACCTCAAAGTTATGAGGCAAGTTATCAAGCTGTTAAATATATTCTAGCACTCTGCAAGGCTGAGGTGGGCAGATCACTCGAACTGAGGAGTTGGAGACCAGCCTGGGCAACATGGTGAAACTCCGTCTCCGCAAAAAAAATACAAAAATTAGCCAGTCACGGTGGCGCACACCTGTAGCCCCCAGCTACTTGGGAGGCTGAGGTGGGAGGATGGCAGGGGCCCAGAAGGCGGAGGCTGCAGTGAGCCAAGATCGCACCACTGCACTCCAGCCTGGGTGATATAGCCAGACCTTGTTTAAAAAAAAAAAAATAACCGGCCGGGCGCGGTGGCTCAAGCCTGTAATCCCAGCACTTTGGGAGGCCGAGACGGGTGGATCACGAGGTCAGGAGATCGAGACCATCCTGGCTAACACGGTGAAACCCCGTCTCTACTAAAAAATACAAAAAACTAGCCGGGCGAGGTGGCAGGCGCCTGTAGTCCCAGCTACTCGGGAGGCTGAGGCAGGAGAATGGCGTGAACTCGGGAGGCGGAGCTTGCAGTGAGCTGAGATCCGGCCACTGCACTCCAGCCTGGGCAATAGAGCGAGACTCTGTCTCCAAAAAAAAAAAAAAAAAAAAAAAAAAAAATATATATATATATATATATATATATATATATATATATCCTTCCTTGAAAAATGTCCTAGAAGGACAGGTTTGAGTTTGGAATCCTGACCCTGGGGATCTGTTGTGCTGGACCATGGTGGTCCAGCCCAACTCCCACCCCTGGTCCCATCCCATACCATAAGAAGTCTTGTGCAAAACCCCTCTCTAAAAAAAAAATTAGTCAGGTGTAGTGGTGAGGACCTATAGCCCCAGCTACTGGGAAGACTGAGGTGGGAGGATTACCAGAGCTCAGGGAGGTCAAGGCTGCAGTGAGCCGAGATCGTGCGACTCCAGCCTGGGCAACGGAGTAAGACCCTGTCTCAAAAAAAAAAAAAAAAAAAAAAAGGTCGTCTGTGCATGTGTGTATGTGCATGTGTGTAGACTCCTCCTCACTCCATACATCCAAGCTCTGCTCACAGCCTCTGCAGATACCCTCCTTGGGCTTAGGGTACGCACAGAGAGTTATATTCTGCCCTCAAAAAGGTGGAAGTGGACTTAGACTTGGCACTGTTAGGGCAAGAAATTCTGAGGTCTCCATTACCTGATAGTGGTCTCTCAAGGCAGATGGGCCTGGGGTGGGCACATCCCTCTTGGCCCTGCATATTCCTCTTTACTCCATGGCAAAGGCTGTAGTCAGAGGAGGGCCACAGTGGGGCCTAGGGCAGATGCCTCTCTCAGGTCAAGGGCAGTACCATGCCCATGCCACACTCGTTATACTGAATTATTTTTAATTCACTAAATACACCATGCTCTTTGCCAACGTTGTTCTCTATGCCCAAAACATGCATGTTCATCAGTATCCTGAAGGCCAAGAAACAAGGTGGCAGGACCCTCCTGATCAGGTGGCATCTGTACCCTTGGGCCCAGGCCCTGTTGCTCTCGCCGACACGCTCACTCCTCATCCTGTGGTTTGGGATTCTGCCCAGTGGGCAGGCAATATTTTTTGTGCTCATTCTCACTTCTCAGAAGGCGAATGTCATTGCAGATGAGCACAGTGTATCACTGGTGTCCTGTGCATCGTCCTACTAGTTCTTACAGCAGAATAACAGGTAGCTATGCAGGGAAGCTTTCATGATTTCCATTTTATAGAAGAGGAAAATGAAACTCAAAGATGTGGCAGAAGAAGAGATTTGTTTTCAGTTCCTAACACTGAGGCCAGTGCTCTACCTCCTGATCCTACCTGCACTGAAGGTTTGGGGATAGCAGCTGCGCTGGTTGGTCCAGGTGCCCACACCCTCGGCAGGACTGCCGTGCTACTGCTTTATACTCCATCACGTAGTGAGACCATAACTCACATAAAAAAAAAAAAAAACCCTTAGGTAATATTTGGGTTTGGCTATTATAAATAACACTACAAAATATAAAGTAACACTACAATAAAAATCTTTGTGCACTGACTTTTCTTTCCTCTGGGTGATCTCTCTTGGTACCAAGTTCCATTTCCTTTCCAAAAAGCTGGTCCCTATTTGTACTCCAACCAGTAGCCTTTGATACACCTGTCATTGCACTCATGCAGCATCATGTAGGATAATTTAACACATTATTTGAAAACATGGTAGGTGATAAATGGCAGCCTGTTTCCTTTACATGAATTTCTCTGACTGCTAGGAAAGTTAAACATATTTCTGTTGTTCACTAGTTATCTTTCTTTCTGTGTGATCTGTTCAGTTTCCTGTCCATTATCTGGTGGGATTCTAATGGTTTTCTTGTTAACTCTCATAATAACCCCTTTGCCTGCCATATGTTCTAAATATGTTTTTTCAAAGTTGTGCGGTAGTCTTTTTGTGTTAACTTGAAATTCTAATATGTTATCAAATTTGATTTCTTCTAGCACTTCTGTGTCTTGAAAGTTCTTTCCCTCCAGGAATTTGATTTCTATCCTTACTTTACACTTCCCTTTGGTTATATTTTTATATTTCACTTTTTAGTCCGTTTGGAATTCTGATCTATGCTACGAGGAGAGGGTCAGAAAACTTTTTGAAAGCTATATTTGGAAAAAAAGGGATGAACAAAAAGAAGAGCCGGCTTGGGGCAGTCCGTGTGATGCCAACAGGCAACTGAAAGGCAGAGTGCCAGGGACTGTTCAGTTCTTATTTCTTTATCAAGGAGAATGATCTCGGAACTGCATAAAGAAGATCAAATATGGCTAAGAGGAAAGAGATGCCCTGGAGAGGCAAGAAGAGAGCAAAAGGATGCGAGGGTCTGAACCTAAAAGAAAGAAAGACCTTCCAGGGCAATGAAAGGAGGCAGCCTCGCTGAGAGGAAAGAGCCTGACTGAGAGGCAGAGTTTGGAGTTAGAATCCCGACTCTCCTCGAAGGTACTGCTGCACTCTGGGCCTCAGTTTCCACATGTGCTTATTCTCTTATGTATACCAACTATGCCTCAAACACTGCTGGAGGTGATGGCCTTACAGAGATCAACAGGACAGGAAGAGGGGCATCTCATACATCCATGGGCAGGCGAACAGGCAGAACATGGAGGCACGAAATAGGCCAGAGTGGAGAGGACATGCTGGGTGATAAAGAGTGGCAAGGGTCGGGTGCAGTGGTTCACACCTGTAATCCCAGCACTTTGGGACGCCGAGGCAGGCAGATCACCTGAGGTTAGGAGTTTGAAAGCAACCTGGCCAACATGACGAAACCCCATCTCTACTAAAAATACAAAAATTAGCCAGGTGTGGTGGTGGGCACCTGTAATCTCAGCTACTTGGGAGGCAGAGGCAGGAGAATGGCTTGAACCTGGAGGGGGTGGCAGAGGTTTCAGCGAGCCGAGATCATGCCACTGCACCCCTGCCTGGGTGACAGAGCGAGACTCCATTTAAAAAAAAAAAAAGAGTGGCAAGGAGAAGGGAAAGCTTGGAAGGGGCCAGATCATGGAGTTCTGTGCTGTGGAGTTGAAACTGAGTTGAAGTTGAGTCTGCTGGATTTAGAATCAGAAGGTCACTGCCAGGTGAGAGTGGTTTTGGAAGGCAGGATGGAGAGGCGGAGAAACAGACGGCAAACAGGTAGACATTGGGACAGGCGATGACTTTTCCCAGAAACTTGAAAGAGAAGAGAGGTGAACATAAGCTAAAGAGAGGGCTTTTATTTTTAAGGTGAAAGAGACCCAAATACATTCATAGATGTGAGAAGAGGACCCGGCAAACAGGTAAGAAAGAAGACAAAGGAAAGAAGACAGTCCTGAGAAGGTGAAAGGAGATGGCATCCAGGACAGGAGAGAACTGGCCATGAAAGGCAGAGGCACAGGAGGGATGGTAGAGGAGGAAGCAGGGATGAATGGGGATGCAGGTATGTTTGTAGATGGGAAGCAGGAAGCTGAGAGTTTTTGGCTGGTGACAACCTTTATTTTCCCTGTGCAGCTGGACACGCAGTTTCTTTGGAATAGGATGGAGGTACAGCGGAATTGAAGATGATGAGGGTAAAGATCTGAGATGATCAAGGACCAGGGACAGGACACAGGAATGGGAAGCAGCACTGAGATGCTACTAAGGTAACACCATGTGTTACTACCTCGGCTGTAGCTTCTCTCCCTTGGGTGACATTCAGTCCCTGGTACTGGACTAGCTGGATGTGAAGGAAAGCACTGGGAAAGGGAGCTGTTGAGTGAGTGAGACTGTGCTTGAAGAACGGGACTCCATGTGATGTTGGTGATTGCTTTGGATTTGCTGAATCAATGAATAAATGGGAGGTGTTATAGTGCAATGGTTAAAATGAGACACCTTCGGTCCAAAATGCGGCCCTACCGCTTACTACTACTCAGAGTACCTGCCTTGTAGGGTTATGGAGATGGCCGGCTGAGATGATGCATATAAACCACATCGTCCAGGGCCTGGCATAGAGAAGAGTTCAGTAAATGGTAGTTCTTACCATCCTCACAGACCACGGCAGATAGGAGCTGACTGATGGAGGATTCTATCCAGGAAGGTATGTGGCCAGATTTATTTCTTAGGAAGATCCCTGAGGCAGTGAGATCTGAGTTTGAATTAGGCTCTACCACTTAACTAGTTGTGTGACCTTACACAAGTAACACAACCTCTCTGTACCCTAGTTTCTTAATCTCTAGCATGGGGATAATAACAGTACCTAGCCATAGGGTCATTATGAGAACTGAATGAATTCAAGGAAAGCTGATAAACTGAAGAGCTTAATAAGTGACAGCTATGATGATAATGATAGTGATGACAGAAGGAAGAGGAGAGCAAAGGGAAGGAAAAGAAGCAAGGAGAGGAACAGGAGGAGGAGCAAGAGTGGTGGGAAGAGGAGCAGGAGGAGGAGGAAGAGTGGTGGGAAGAGGAACAGGAGGAGGAGGGGGAAGAGTGGCAGGAAGAGGAACAGGAGGAGGAGGGGGAAGAGTGGCAGGAAGAGGAACAGGAGGAGGAGAAGAGTGGCTGGAACAGGAACAGGAGGAAGAGGAAGAGTGGTGGAAGAGGAACAGGAGGAGGAGGGGGAAGAGTGGCAGGAAGAGGAGCAGAAGGAGGAGGAAGAGTGGTGGGAAGAGGAGCAGGAGGAGGGGGAGGAAGAGTGGCAGGAATAGGAGCAGGAGGAGAAGGAAGAGTAGTAGGAAGAGGAACAGGAGAAGGGGGAGGAAAAGTGGCAGGAAAAGGAACAGGAGGAGGGGGAGGAAAAGTGGCAGGAAGAGGAGCAGGAGGAGGTGGGGGAGGAGTGGCGGGAAGAAGAACAGAAGGAGGGGGAGGAAAAGTGGTGGGAAGAGGAGCAGGAGGAGGAGGGGGAGGAAGAATGGCAGGAAGGGGAACAGGAAGGGGGGAGGAAGAATGGCAGGAAGGGGAACAGGAGGAAGGGGAGGAAGAGTGGTGGGAAGAGGAGCAGAAGGAGGAGGGGAAGAGTGGTGGGAAGGGGAGCAGGAGGAGGGGGAGGAAAAGTAGCAGGAAGAGGAGCAGGAGGAGGCGGGGGAAGAGTGGTGGGAAGAGGAACAGGAGGAGGAGGAGGAAGAGTGGCAGGAAGGGGAGCAGGAGGAGGGGAGGAAGAGTGGCGGGAAGAGGAGCAGGAGGAGGGGGAGAAGAGTGGCAGAAAGAGGAGGAAGAGTGGTGGGAAGAGGGGCAGGAAGGGGAGGAAGAGTGGTGGAAAGAAGAGCAGGAGGGAGAGGGAGAGTGGCAGGAATAGGAGCAGAAGGAGGGGAAAGTGGCAAGAAGAGGAACAGGAGGAGGGGGAGGAAGAGTGGCAGGAAGAGGAACAGGAGGAGGGGGAGGAAGAGTGGCAGGAAGAGGAGCAGGAGGAGGGGGAGGGAGAGTGGTGGGAAGAGGAGTGGGGGGTGGGGAGGAAGAGTGGTGGGAAGGGGAGCAGGAGGAGGAGAATGACAATGGTAATAATTATGAGGCAGTGACCAAGAGCTTACAGAAGACAGTGAGGAAGAGGAGCTGAGGGAGTCCCCATTCTTGAGCATTTTTATCTGAAGGCAGAAGAGCAATGGTGGAGAATCCTCGAAGAGCTGGTCTCAGAGGCTTGGTGAGAAGCCTGGGCTGGGTGGTGAATGCTGGCTAGGCAGCAGGAGGCCTGCACTGAGTCTCCCAGGACAGAGTCCACACTAAGGCTCTGCATCCCTCTCAGGCTGGTGAAAGTGCAGGGAACAGGTGAAGGTGCAGGTGGACATCATTCAATCCCCATTCGGGCCTGGTCCAATAAGAAGCCTCACATTTGGGGATGTGGTGGCCCCTTCTGCCCTATGGATTAGTCCAGCCCGGCTGCCTTTCACTAGGAGGCTCCTTGTCTCTCCCTCCTCTAGGCCTGGCCTCTGACCCCTGCTTCTGGGTCACCTCCTAGGTCAAGCCCTACAGCCTGACAGAAAAGTGCTTTGCTCCCTGGGATAATTGGGCTTTTCTAACAGCAAAATCACCACCAGCGATAAAAAAATAAATAAATAAATAAATAACATTACTATTTGCTATAGACTAAGTTCTCTATGCTAGATGCTTCTAGATTTCATCTTTTTTTTTTTTTTTTTTTTTTTTTTTGAGACGGAGTGTCGCTCTGTCGCCCAGGCTGGAGTGCAGTGGCTGGATCTCAGCTCACTGCAAGCTCCACCTCCTGGGTTCACGCCATTCTCCTGCCTCAGACTCCCAAGTAGCTGGGACTACAGGCGCCCGTCATCACGCCTGGCTAATTTTTCGTATTTTTAGTAGAGATGGGGTTTCACCGTGTTAGCCAGGATGGTCTCGATCTCCTGACCTCGTCATCCACCCATCTCGGCCTCCCAAAGTGCTGGGATTACAGGCTTGAGCCACTGCGCCCGCCTAGATTTCATCTTATCTAATTTTAAAAATAACCCTGAAAGACACACAGCACTCCTCATCTACTGTATCAATGACACTAAATCTAAGGAGGTTAGATTTATTGCCTAAGAGGTAGCCCACTAGTAAATGAGAGTCTAAAGTTAAACCCACATCTGTGTATCTCCAAGGCCTAAGCCACTTTCCCCTCTTAAGCCATGTTGTCTTTCTAAAATCAGGGACTCAGTCTCCCTGTGCTTGAATGTGGGGCCCTGGCTGGTCTCTTAGATCCTGCCCTCCTCCCTCTCTTCCCAGGGACTGAAGTACAGCTGGAGGGTAAGTGCTGTGTCAAGGCTGTCCAGGGACCCACTCCCAGCCCTATCCTCTCCCCACTGCTAGGCTGGGACCACCCCACACCCACCCAACCTAGGCCCCAGGGCCTCAATGAATTGATGACCAGTCAGAGATGCTCAGCAGCGAGGCTGGCTTCCCAGTTTTGAGTGGGGAGGAGGAAGAGGAGGCAGCAAATCGGGTCAGGAGGCAGTTCCCAGGGGCTTCTGTGGACTGCTGAGACGCAGTGGGTGAGACTGGCCAAGGCAGGAGGGCGGGGCCTGAGGGATGGGGATGGGAGGCTCTGCGTCTCACCTGTCCTGTCCTCTCCAGACCCCAGGCCTCCGCCCTCTGGACAGTGGATGGGGTATCTCCAGCCTTCATCCCACACCAGGAAGAGGATGCACAGGCCACAGCATTGGGGGTATTAGGCAGCACGCTCTGCCACACCACCCTCATTGTGCCATGCTTGATCCACACAACACACCTCCAGTTTCCTGAAGGGAGCATGGTCTCTTGGGTCTACACATGCTGTTCCCTTTGCTTCTAATTCCTTTCGCCCACTCACTCCTAACGCTTCCTTCAGGGTCCAGCTCAGGAGTGACTCCTCCAGGAGGCCTTCTTTTGTCCCCGACCTGCCCCAGAGCTGCATTAGGCCTTCCTCATCATGGCAGCCTCCACACTGTACTGTTAACTCTACCTCTGGGACTCTCTCTCCCACTAGACTGTGAGCTACTTTGGTTGGGAACAGTGCTTAATTCCTCTTTGTATTCCCAGGGGCCAGTGTAGAGCCTGCAAAGAGAATACCTCATGAACATCTGATAAGTGAGTGTGTTGGGAAGACTGCAGAGGCACCTCTGAGAAGGCCTGCACTGGAGCTGGAGGCTGCACCCCCATGTCCCTGGCTCCACCCTGTCTCCAAGCCTCAGCTTCTGTGTTGTGCTTGCCCATCCACTGGTGCTCTTCTGAGTTGCCCTGAGCACACAGCCTGCTGGGAACTCCTACACCTGCTTGCTGGCTTGGCCACAGCTCCTGGGATCTGGGAGACAAAAGGCCTTTGTGTAACCTGTTTGGAGTTATCAGTGCCACTGTCCAGTGAGTCAGGGACCCAAATGGCCACAAATGAAGAGGAGAGTTCTCAGATGCAAGAAAGTAAGGCCAGCTCTGGCACAGGCTGTTAGCTCTGGGTTGTTTGGCCGTCCTTTCCTACATCTTTCCCCTTGCCCTGCCCCTTCCCATATCCTATGAGGACTCCTGGGTACTAGAAAGTTATAGGCTTACTACATATTCCTCATGTAGTAAGTGGCAGGAAGCAGCTGTGACTAAGGCCTAATTCCTGTTCCAGCCCTGCCCTGCCAGGCCTTGGCTCCAGAACCCAGAGCTGCCTCCTGCCAGAATTCTGCAGGTGAGGCTCCAGACAGGTGCAGAGAGCTCTCCAGCAGCCCAGAGGCGGCATGACTGGAAACATCCCTACAGGAGCAGGACAAGCTGGTGACTAGGACACCAGACAGGAGGGGACCTGGAGAAGCAGCCTTGCTCACATTTTCCTGGGTCTCAGATGCCAGGGAAGTGCGGCAAAGCATGGGTGAGGTCCTGGGAAGGCATTAGCCTTGGGCTTGGGGTGGAGAAGGACACTAAAGAAGAGGTCCCTGGGGCAGCCAAAGGGCCTGGGCAGGTCCACTCTGAGAGATGGGGGAGGTGAGGCCACGGGCAACCCCGGCATTCCTCTGGCAGCTCACTTTAAAGGTCCAAATTATCTTTCACTTTGGAGCCAAGGAAGGCCCACGGTAATTCAGAGGACCCCTCCCTGTCTCCTCTCTCTCCTTCCCACTCACCCCCACCCATCCTGGGTAGCAGTTCTCACCAATGCAAGGCTGGTCCTAGAGCCCTGGGTGTGGCCAGGACAACACAGATGTCAGCAAGAGTGAGCCTGTGCCTGTGCCTCATCCTGCAACGCTGGTACCTTGAATCTGCCTGCTGCCAAGGCCAGGCCGGGCGGAGAGCTCCTCAGTCTTCCTGGGAAAAGCAAGGCTCTGCTGTCTGCTTCCTGAGTAGCCTGAGTATAGTGAGTTCTCCGACTCTAGCTGGCTTCCTTCCTTTTCTTCTTTCTTTCCTTACTCCCTCGGATGAATTTTAAGAACCTTGAATTAACTGACTTTGGTGTTCCTGGAAGGAACATGTGATAACACCCACGACAGGCTCTGACCCACCCCTTTGGCCCGGCCTTATTTGAACTGCCTGGCTTCTCCCAGTCTGCCCAGTAGGAAGTAGGAACTGGTGTTTGAGCCAATTCCAGATCATTTATGGTGACTGGGCACTGAAGGGTAAAAACCAATGGGATCAAGCCCTGTCCCTTAGGAGCTCTTGCCCTGAGGGAGGCTGTGACAGAGGAAATGATGTGAAAGGAGGATGGCAGAAGGCCAGGGTGAGTGAGACAGCAGCCCTTAGGCTCACTGGGGTTCACCAGGACAGACCCTATTTCCTACCATTCTCCCTTAAAAGTGCCTATCTGTGATCCTAATTCTACTGCCCTCAAGGCAAAGAGAGGGTCTCTGAAAACACTAGTGTCTCAGTTTCCAGGGTTCTGAAAAGAGTAGGGTACTCCTGGAGCCACTATTATTTACCTGGTCTGTGTGAGCAGTGAGCCTACTTGAAGCTGGGTCTGGCTAAGGCCAAGCGATCACTCTGCTGCCTGGCCCTTTCCTCCCCTTTGGGGAGGTGGACTGGACACCGTGGAGCCCAGGTGCCTCATCCAGTCTGGTTCTGAAATGGATTCCCCTTCCCCACTGTCCCACCTACCTGAATTTCTGGACCTGACTTCTGTCTTCTCTCTTGCTTGCTACCTACTTGACACTGCCTGTACTTGGCCTTGCTTGGGAAAGAGCTATGGAGTTAAACCAAATTGCACTGAGACCCTACAGGCAAGGGAAGCTGTTCCCACTCCTAGCTCTTCTCTAAACCTTCAGAAAGAACAACTAGCTTCTCACTGTAGGCAGAGGGCCGTCTGTCATCATCCTCCTCTAGTAAGAGGCTTGGGTATTAGAAGATGAATGGCCTGAGTTCTGTAGTACCCCAGCCCTGGGGCTTCTGGTGACAGCTGGTTGTGGGGGAGTGGACCTGGACAAGTTCACAGATGTCCCTGTAGGCCCAGAGCTGGGAAGTAGAGGTCTCGGGAGGGAACTCAGTGGTGGTCTCCTAAAGAGCAGTTGACCTTACTCTGCCACATAAGCTCCCTAAAGAAATGGGCCCAGACCCTTACCTGCTTTGAACAGTCAGTGGAACCTGATCATTCCCAATGATCAGACTCAGTGGCAGGTCGGGGATTCAGCTATGGTCAGTGGTAAAAGTACAAAGTGGAAAGAGGCCAGGACTTACAAGCTTGGAAGCTGGCACTCTCAAGTTAAGGGGTCTGCTGTCCCTGTAGAACCCAGGCTGAGAAAGAAGGCAGGGACCCCTAAGACCAGAGTCAGAGAGAACTTACAGAAGAGAAGAGGGGGCAAGGGAGGCAGCTACAATGTCAGGGCAGCAGAGTGGGAAGACTGGGAGTGATACGAAGGCTGGCCTGAGAGACAAGAGCTTTCCTCAGCCAGGAGATCTAAGGCCAGGGAAGGGTCCCTGGGGCTGCTGGGGTCTGACTACAGAAGGCTAAGGAAGGATCTGCACCTGGGCACCTAGAAGCAGGTAGCAGGTGTCAGGCATATCATCCCCCAGAGTTTGGCCAGCAACCCTGGCAATCTCCTGACCTTTCTGCCCCGTGGCTGCCATTGGGTGACTTGCAGCTTTGGGTCATTAATGCTTCTTTTGAAGGTTCTTACTCATTCTTTGCTGCATTCAAGGGGCAAGACTGCTTAGGAGTTGGGGAAGGCCAGGGCAAGAGGTGGTGCCAGGAGAGCTTACCACTCTCTCCTTGTAGACGATATATTTCAACCACTTAAAGTCCTGCCACTTGAAGCCGGCGAGGACAAAGAGAGAATCGCGCTCGTACTGCTCAGGCCGCTGCATGGCGCCCTCGGGGTAGGTGATGCGCAGTGTCGTTTTGCTGCCCACATCCTTCTCAAAGCCTTTCACTGGTGCTGAGTTCAGTCTACAGAGAGCAGGCCCAGTCAGAGCCTGGGCCTGTGTTTGGGAAGGCACCATGACCCCAGAATACCCCAGGCATGGAGAATAGAAGTCCAGGTCACCTGGACCTATTCTCCCCAGGCGCTACCCCTAGTTGTCTGTTCCAAAGCCCTCCAACCCAGGTTCTTGAGGCTTCTGTTGACCTCCAGCCCAACTTGCCAGACAGACAGTTCTCAATGGGCTCAGGGCTAAGGGTTTGGACCAGGACACTCACCCAAGGTGCCATTTTGGGGAGCTCACCTCACCACAATGTCATAGTCGTCAATTCGTGACCCCAGAGACTTGTTGGCAAGAACGCCTCCATTGCCCACGATGATGCAGCGGCGGCAGCGGAGGCTGAGGGGAGAGAGGCGGAGACCTCTGTACAGAGAACTGCCCACCAGGTCTCTTCCCCTGCTCCTTTGGCCCTTGACCCCATGCCCTTGTCCAGGACCAGGCTGGGATAGAGGAAGAAGACCAGTGGGTTTCTGGCAGCATTTCTGAGAGAAGGCTTGAAGCATACAATGGGTAGCTGGGCCCTGAGACTCTCCAGCATCTCTAGGCCCTGACACTTCCCCAGGAAAACAGGGCCATGGAAAGGCTTGGGTGCCAGGCCTGGGTAGTGAGGAGGGAGCTCTGGTAAGATGGCATTCTAGGGTAAAGGTTCCCCAAGGGGTAGTGGTGTTTAGGCAGGCTTCAGGGGAGAGGGAAAAGTGGGCCAAGCTTGGGGCTATACCAGGAAAGCAAGAAAAGGGGAACAGGCCAGGTGCGGTGGCTCACGCCTGTAATCCCAGCACTTTGGGAGGCTAAGGCGGGCGGATCACAAGGTCAGGAGATTGAGACCATTCTGGCTAACACAGTGAAACCCTGTCTCTACTAAAAATACAAAAAATTAACTGGGCATGGTGGTGGGCGCCTGTAGTCCCAGCTACTCAGGAGGCTGAGGCAGGAGAATGGCGTGAACTGGGAGGTGGAGCTTGTAGTGAGCCAAGACCGCACCACTGCACTCCAGCCTCGGTGACAGAGCAAGACTCTGTCTCAAAAAAGAAAAAAAAAAAAAAAAGAAAAAAAGAAAAGGGGAACAGGACAGGAGGCTCTAGGACTCAAGGCTCCCAGCAGTCACTAGGGAGCTTACTCATCTTGCTTCTCCCATCCCTGACCCTGGCGCTTCCCACTCTAGGGTCTGTTGGTTTGGGAGCTGTCACTGCCTTCTGGACTTAAGCTTTGCCCCCTTCACCTGTCCCCGCCACCCAGGCCCTCAGTCCCATTGCTGGGCTAGTCCCAGCCCCAGTGTCTTCAGTTCTTACCCTCAAACCTCTGGTATCTGAGGACTGGGATGTCTGCCAAGTGCTTACAACCCATGGGGGTGCAAGTCAGGTGCAGTGGTTCCACTTACCTGCTCCACCCACCCTGTGTGTGTACTGTATGTGCATGTGTGGATGTGCTGGAGAAACTGCTCATGTCCAGGGAAGGCCAGCTGGACCTCAACACCTCTGCACACCACCAGGCAGCGGTGGGTAGGAGGCTGCGCAGTGTGTGGCTCACCTGTCCAAGGCAGGGGTCAGGCGGTACTCTTTGGTGACTGACAAGATGGCTTTGATCAGATTGTCTGCAGACAGAGGAGAGAGGTTTCTGTTACAGGGTCACTTCCATTTCTATAAAATGTTTACAGATAGGCCAGGCGCGGTGGCTCACGCCTGTAATCCCAGCACTTTGGGAGGCCGAGGCAGGCGGATCACGAGGTCAGGAGATCGATACCATCCTGGCGAACATAGTGAAACCCCATCTCTACTAAAAATGCAAAAAATTAGCCGGGCATGGCGGTGGGCACCTGTAGTCCCAGCTACTTGGGAGGCTGAGGCAGGAGAATGGCGTGAACCTGGGAGGCGGAGCATGCAGTGAGCTGAGATCGCGCCACTGCACTCCAGCCTGGGCGACTGAGCGAAACTCCGTTTCCAAAAAAAAAAAAAAAAAAGGTTTACAGATAATCCTACTGGAAGGCACAAGTTCCTGGGGGCTAGAGTGAAAGTGGAAGTGGAGAGAGAGCTCTGGACACGAGGATGCGTTGGGCCACTGCCCTGACTTTATTCCTGACAAAGGAAGTGAAGGCAGGAAACAGACAGGCATATCACTGCCAGGAGCCCGTCCCTAACACTGGCACACAGCTTCTCTCCCAGGCTTCTGGGAGGCTCAACTGGTTTTCTGAGGCTCTGTAGTCAGGCCCCAGGGCATGCATTCCTAGGCCAGGGCCTTCCTTGGAAGCTGGAGCATGCGGTCTCCCCTGGAATGGGAGTACCTGCTCAGAGCTAGAGACCACCTTGTGCTTATCTCTGTGTTCCCACCCAGCAGATACCAGGAAACAAGGAGACACCCAACAGCTGAAGAGCTCACCACGTGCCTCATTATCTGACATCACCTTTCCCTCACTTTCTCCCTCTCACATTGCCAATCCTGAATCCTGCTCTTTGCCAGGCTGACTTTACCTCCTCACGTCTTTACTCCCTGAGCCTGGCTCTGCCCACCTGCACTCCACTCAGCAAGGACCCCTGTGACTTCTGTGCTCTCAGACCTGTGCCCACTATTTAGACCTCATCTCTTTGGCCTCTCTCTGGCTTTGGCAATGAGGACTGCGCTTCCAAACTCTGGTATCATGAGAGCACTACAATATAATGTATAGTGAATAGCAAGGGTATTGGCTTTGGAGTCAAATACCGGCTGTGCTCTGTGACCTTACATAAATCATTTCCTTTCTTTGAGTTTTACTTTCCTCATCTCTAAAATGAAAGTAATTCCTATTTTGTGGAGTTGTTAGGAAGATATAAAATAATGTACATAAAGACCTAAAAATAAAGTAAACTGGTATCACCACAATGGAGAGCATCTTAATAACATCAAATAACCACAAAGATGTGCATACACTAAGATCCTAGGCGTGGAGCACTGACAAAGTCACACGCTTGCTCCAGGAGACATGCAAGAGTGTCCGCTGATGAGCTGTTTGTTATAGCAAAATGTTGGAGGCAAGCTGAATGTCCACCAAAAAAAAAAACCAGATTAAATGTGGTGTATGAAATCCTATACAGCCATTAAAAAAAATCAATGACCTAGAGCTATATGCCTCAATACAGATAAATCTCAAAAACATATTAAAAAAAAATGAAGAATATACATACACATATACACAAATATATGTACATATAATGACACCATTTGTAAAGTCTAAAGACATGTAAAAGCGGTACTATATTTTTAATGAATATATAAATATGTAGTGAAAATACATAAGGCTGGGTGTGGTGGCTCACACCTGTAATCCCAGCACTTTGGGAGGCCAAGGAGGGAGGATTGCTTGAGCTCAGGAGTTAGAGACCAGCTTGGGCAACATGGTTAAACCCTGTTTCTACAAAAAAATACAAAAATTAATCAGGAGTGCTAGTGTGTGCTTTAGTCCCAGCTACCTGGGGAGCTGAGGTAAGAGGATTGCTTGAGCGCGGGAGTTGAGGCTGCAGTGAGTCGTGTGTGTGCCAGTGCACTCCAGCCTGGGTGACAAAGCAAGACCCTGTCCCAAATATACATAAACAAGACATAAGAATGCCAACACTGAAGCCAGGATAATGAAGAATAATGGCTTCCTGGGGAAGGAAGAGAATGGAGTGGGAAGGGCTCCACAGAAGCTTTAATTGTATCTCATGTTTTATTTCTTAAGCTGAGTAGAAGGTACATCAATGCTTATTATTCCTAGTATTTTTTATATGCTTGAAATATTTCTTGTAAAGAAAAGATGGCTCCAAAATTAAAAATAACAAACTTATACTTTTTTAAAGGAGAGGGGTGGAGACGCTGGTAGAGGTAGCCGAGAAGTCATGTTAAGGACTGAGAAGTATCCCTTGGATTTCTCCAGGACACTGAGCAGTTTCACTGGAATGGTGGGGTGGGATGGGCAGGGATGCAGATGTTCTTCAGGAGTACATGGTGAGAAAGAGGAGGCAGTAGGTGCAGTTAATCCTTCCAGAATGAGGTAGGGAATCCTTCCAGTTGAGTGAGAATGAGGTAGGGAAACAAACCTTTAAGCAATGTTCTACACTAAGTGCCTTCAGATATACCTTATGGTGGGCTTTAAGAAAGGCCACAGATTCCCTCCTTTTCCCACTTCCAATTTCACCTTTAAGGAAGAGCATATTGCTACTAAAATTAGCCAAGGTCAAGGATATGGATTGGGCTTTGTTTTCTAGGAGGAGAACCTCAGCAGAAAGAGTACACATTAGCGGGTGCTCTCTGCTTGCTGGCTGATGGGCTCCACAGCAAACTTCCCTGGCCTTTGTAGCTATCCCATCTGAGTCTCGAGTGCAGATTTGAGAGAGGAGAGTGGCCTTCTTTGCTGCCTGCACCCAGGGAAAAGGTGTTCTTCATATGGTTTAACCTGACCCATTAGATTTGTCCTTGGAGGTCTGAGGTCAAAGCTCCAGTTCAAGTGCTTTTCCTGGCCACTGTCTTCTTTTCAGGGAGAGGTAGGCTGGCTGAGTAGAGGGTTCAGGTATTCTTGAGTCTCCTGGCCAAATGATATCACCCCTTTAGCTGTTATTTTATGTAATTCTGACCACGACTTTACACAGTAGTGTAATTCTCTCCATTTAACTGCTGAAGGAACTAAAGCACAGACAGGTAACTTGTCCAGGGTCACAGCTAGTAAAAAGGAAATATGGGGATCTGATCCCTCTCTGCCTGACCTATAAGTCCAGATTATTTTCCACCATGCCATGAAACAGCACAGAACTTGACAAAGAAGCAGAATTGTTCAACTACTCGGGATGGGAAAGTCTTAAGTTAGGAGGGAGCTGTGTGGGTGAGGTCCCCAAGGCAACAGAATGGGAGTTTCTAAGAGGGCAGGGGAAAGGTTAGCCTTGGACAGGATAAGGAAGGGTTGGAAGGGAGACGAGGTTGAGGTGAAAAACATCAGGATGGGCTGATAGAGGGGTGTGGGGCACTCCTGGGGGACAGTCTCTTACCTCTCTGGGAATGTCCCTACTATGCCTAGTACTCTAGTGTTCCTGTCTATGGCATGCCTTTCCTGTGCTCTCAAAGCTCCTTGTACTTCCCTCACCGGAACCCTGCACTCTGAGTATCTGTATCTTGGCTATACTGGAGCTTTTTGAGGAGAGGAACCAAATCTGTCCACTTCACTGTTGTATACTTAGCCCCTGGCAAAGTAGTGGGCTCTGCGTACATATTCCATTAAAGAAGAAGCCGGGCACGGTGGCTCATGCCTATAACCCCAGCATTTTGGGCAGATCATTTGAGTCCAGGAGTCTGAGATCAACCTGGGCAACATGATAAAACCCTGTCTCTACTAAAAATACAAAGAAAAAATTAGCTAGGCATGGCGGTGCGTGCCTACGGTCCCAGCTACTCAGGAGGCTGAGGTAGGAGGATCTTAAAGGTGGTGGAGATTGCATGAGCCGAGATCATGCCACTGCACTTTAGCCTGGGAGACAGAGCAAGGCTCTATCTAAAAAAAAAAAAACAAAACAAAAAAGTGAAAAAAGGAAGGGAAAAAGGTAGAGATTTGTTGAGAGTAGAGGAAGGGTAGATTCTTAGCATGGGGACTTCGAGGATGTAGCCTTGTCCTGAAGGATAGGGAGACAGTCGGGGGGGAGGGTGAGATGTTAATGTAGGTCAGGGTTCCCAACATACCTTGACCTTTGATCCCAAAAGGTGGCACAAACTCCCGGATTCTAGCCCACTTGCGAAAGGAGTCATCCAGGAACATGGGTGCTGGCTTGGAGAACCTGGAATATAACAGGACTGTTGAGGATCACAAAAACGCAACAGGCTGGAGTCCTGGTGGCACTTCTGTGCATCCGTCTTGGCTAAGGATCGGCTGGAAGCCCCCTCTGATTCCGGCATACCCCTCTCCGCCCAGCCTGTTCACTGGGTTTCTGTTGAGGGGTTTGACAGATCTTGTTCAGTGGAGCCTGAGTCTGAGGGAGTAGGCCTGGTCAGTCTTTATTTGGCCAGCTGTAGGAGTGGAGAGACAAGATTTGCTCAGCAAAGATCAATTTCTCAGAGCTAGAAGCTCTCTGGAAGGTTGTGCAGGCATCCATCAAATAGTCACTGCTGCCCACACTGTTCCTGCAATCTGGGAACACAGAGATGAGACACTGTCCAGTTGAGCAGAAATACATCCAAAAATACAACCAGTACATGGAGACAGATTTTGGAGAGAATTCTGGGAGGTGGACCACCCACAGTGAGGAAGAAGAATTCATGGTGAGAGGGCAAAGCAGGTTAAAAGCTATAGGAGACAGAAGTTTGGTAGGGAAGAGAAAGAAAAAGCAGAGTCCTAGGAGGCAGGGCCGAGGGGAGAGGTTTCAGACCAGTAGGAATTTGAGTGCATTTGCTGGTGGAGAGAAAGAAAGAGAGGCGGCTAAGTTCCTGTGGAAGTGAGGAAGGATCCAGAGCTTCAGGGGAAGGGTTGATCTGGGCCGGAGGGGAGATGGGGGGAAAGGCGAGAGAAGGAGGGTGAAGTGATGCTGAGCTCGGGGGAAAGAACAGGCAAGTCTTACTCTTCTTGGAATGGGCAGGGAGGGGACAGGTTTGGGGAGGAGGAGACGAAGTCTGAAGAGAGGCAAAGGGAAGTGAGGAAGAGGGAGAAGATGCAGCAGGAATTGAGCTCTTCAGAGATGACTGGAGAGCACAACTTCACATGGGCGCTAGCACCCTGCTTTGAGGCCATTTTCAGGGGACCTGGCAGCCCCAAAGATGGCCAGTCCCTGATCACCCACTGTGTGCTGAGAACTCTGCCATGCGGACTGCTCAGGACCTTCCTGGCCATAAATGAATGTCGGGAGGCCTGGGCCTCCATGGCTCTGTCTCGTTATTTCTAACTCACCCTGAATCAGCCACTGAATAACTGCAGGCTGCGGGGTGGCCCTCCAAGCCCAGAAGCACGGATTTCTCATCCCTATCATCACTAACAGCATTATAACCGGCAGTCCCAGGAGCAACAGTATCAGTTATCACTCAGAGGTCTGGTATTATTAGAAATTTTGACATGAACTTGAAAAAGGCAGAAAACTCTGAATCCTGCTCCCTCCCCCATCACTCTTGCTAGGAAGATGTCAACACTTGGGAGCTCGGAGCCGGGTCCCAGCAACTAAGTCAGTGCACTCCCCCTTGCATCCCATGTAAAAGGGTAATGCATATTTCTTGTGCCAAGTATATAAAATCTAAGTAAATTAATATATTTGATGTTTTGCCAGAGGCTCCGAGGATCCTGGTCATGGTCTATGTGTAATATCAAAGCGAACATGGTCCCTGGATAAGCCTGCACCAAGAACCTCTTCTGTGTCAGGACTGAGCTTATAAAATTTCTGGAAAGTTTCTCTCAGAGTCAAGCTTGGACAGGATTTTATCTGCTTTCCAATATGTACTAGATGTCATATGCTAATAAAATATGCCTAAGATCTAGCCAAATGATCTTGACTTTTTTTTTTTTCCTTTTCCTTTCTCTCTTTTCTTTTTATTCAGATGACTGGCAAGTTCGGTAAGTTTTACTTTTAAAAACACCTCAATTTTTTGTGCAACCTGTAACATGTTAATTTTGGAAAAAAATACAGACAAGCACACATGCAAAATAAAAATACCCGTAATTGTACAACACAGAGATAATTAGCCTTATGGTATACATCTAAACGGATTTTCCTTTTCCCATATTACTTTGTAGACTGCTTTGTAGACTTTCTCCTACTAGACAGAGACTGTAGTCCCAGCTACTTGAGAGGCTGAGGTGGGAGGATCGCTTGAGCTCAGGAGGTTGAGGCTGCAGTGAGGTGAGATCACACCACTGCACTCCAGCCTGGGTGACAGTGTGAGACCTTGCCTCAAAAAAAAAAAAAAAAAAAAAAAAATTATTGATCAAGATTGGGTTCAGGCTGGGTTCAGTGGCTCGTGCCTCCAATCCCAGCACTTTGGGAGGCCAAGGCAGGCGGATTACCTGAGGTTAGGAGTTTGAGACCAGCCTGGCTAACATGGCGAAACCCCGTCCCTACTAAAAATACAAAAATTAGCCAGGCGTGGTGGGCACGCCGGTAGTCCCAGCGACTTGGGAGGTTGAGGCAGGAGAGTCGCTTGAACCTGGGAGGCAGAGGTTGCAGTGAGCCAAGATCACGCCAACTGTTCTCCAGCCTGGGTGACAGAGCGAGACTCCATCTCAAATTTTAAAAATAGACTAGGTTCAAGTGTTCTTGGCTAGAACTGATAAAGTTCTCAGTGGCTCTGCACAGAATGCTTGTAGTAGCCACTGAGGATCACCGCCTAGATCCATCCTTTCTTTAGGAGATGCTACGATACTTCTATAAACTTTCTCTCATAACTCTTTGGTTGCAGTCCTACAGAAGAGATGAGATAAAATGCTTAATTTTTCCCCTTATTTACCCATTTGCAGAATAATGAGCTGATTCCTTAGCACCCTCCAAAGATGATTAATGAGGCTTTTTTACATTTTAATCATTAGGAATTCAGACATTTTCATGTATTTGATATATGTCAATCTACTGTAATTTCTGTAACCATTATTATGTATTTATTTATTATTATTATTTTTTTGACATGGAGTTTCACTCTTGTTGCCCAGGCTGGAGTGCAATGGTGCGATCTCGGCTCACTGCAGCCTCTGCCTCCTGGGTTCAAGTGATTGTCCTGTCTCAGCCTCCCGAGTAGCTGGGATTACAGGTACCCGTCATCATGCCCGGCTAATTCTGTATTTTAAGTGGAGATGGGGTTTCACCATGTTGGTCAGGTTGATCTTGAACTCCTGACCTCAGGTGATCCACCCACCTTGACCTCCCAAGGCGTGAGCCACTGGGCCCAGCCAATCATTATTTTTTGATGCTCAGATTATCCCTTCTTTGGCCGGTGGAGTCTTTTCAATTTGGCTCCTGAATCTTCTGGACACATCCCAGTAATCTTTGATAATGTCCTGGCTTTATGATGAAAAGATGTTTGCGGCTGATCTTGTACATTTCTTGCCCCGACTTGGAATCAGTCATTTTCCCAAGGAACCCTGGTTCCTTTCAACTGGTAATGGTATTTACAGATCACCATCAGAGTAGCTAGGGAAGCTCATGTTGTTATCGGTTAGTCATTGTTTCCAAGCCGGTCAAAACTAGGACATATGCATATTTCCTAGTTCTATGTATGTAGGTTATTTGTCCTGTAGAGTGACCCATATTCCATATTTTCCCAGTTACATTCAGATATTGTTGAGCATGTTCACTTGTCCCATATATATCTGTTACCCAGGCTGGAGTGCAGTGGTGTGAACACAGCTCACTGTAACCTCAAACTCCTGGGCTCAAATGATCCTCCCACCTCAGCCTCCCGAGTAGCTAGGACTACAGACATCCACCCCCATACCCAGCTAAGTTCTCATTTTATTTTTAATTTTGGTAGAGAATAGGTCTTGCTATGTTGCCCAGGGTGGTCTTGAACTCCTGGGCTTAAGTGATCCTCCTGCCTCAGGCTCCCAAAGTGCTGGGATTATAGGCGTGAGCCACCATGCTCAGCCTCAAACACTTTCCACTTTGTCTCTTTCATCAGGCCTTTGGCTTTGGATTTTCTTTCTGTAGCCGCTCTTTCTATTCCTTGAATGATTCAACCAGCTCTCCTCTAACACTTCTGCTAGTTGGGTGCATCTCTTTGCAAAGGGAACTCATTTTTTCCTCCGGTGTATATATTTTTAAACTTTTCATTACGGAAAATTTCACATATAAAAAAGCAGAAAAAATAGTACAGTCAACCCTGCCACCTCCATCACCCAGATTCAGGAATTTTCAATCATGGTCAATTTTATTTCTTTAATACCCCATCCACTTTCTTTCTATACTATTTTGAAAATTCCCAGAAATTATGCCATTTCATCCATAGAATATTTCAGCATTATTTTCTAAAAGATAAGGATACATTAAAATGTAAACCATACCTAAACAACCTTTCTTAAAGCATTATCACACCTAAAATTTTGACTATAATTTTTTTTTGAGACAGGCTCTTGCTCCATTGCCCAGGTTAGAGTATACTGGTGTGATCTGTGTTTACTACAACCCCAAACTCTTGGGCTCAAGCATTCCTTCCACCTCAGCCTCCAGCATAGCTAGGACTACAGGCATGAGTCACCACACCTGACTTATTTTTTATTTTTTGTAGAGATGGAGTCTCACTATATTGCTCAGGGTGGGAATTAATTTTTTGAGGAAAAGAATACATCATTCATTTGTAACTAGTATTTCCAATACAAAATTAGGATTATAAGATTTGTATTTATCTTCTTTCTCTTTTTAAAAACAGCTTTATTGATATATAATTCACATAGCAAACAATTGTTTACCTACTATATTTGACTTTATATTTGTATCTCTTTTAAGCTGACATCCTTGTTTCCAGTGACATTAACACAATTAATTTTTTTCCTTGATCCTAACATATACATAGAGAAAATGTATATAATGGTTTCAGAAAAACAATACCGGTATACTACTAACACTATTATTACTATTAACACTACTATTACTAAAAACAATTTAAGGTTTCTTTGCAGTTCTTTTTGCCTTAGGCTATACCCCACTAGCAGAACAGACAAATTACTTTGCATTTGCCAGTTGAAATAATTCTGCTGAGTTTAATTCATCAATGACATGATACATAGTCAGGTTCATTTGTTTCATTCCGCTTTTGCTTTCAAGGGAGAGCTTTTCCCTCATTTTAATTGATTTTGTTTAATGATGATATAGAATTTTGCATAGTTACACAATTAAATCCACAAACAAAATATATTCAAAGTCTAGCTTTCATCTCTGTCCGCCTGTTACATCTAGTCCCACACAGTATTCATTTTTATTAGTTTTATTGTATCCCTTTTGTTTTTTTGATATAAGTAAATAAATGATACGTGTGTGTGTGTGTGTATTCCTGTTCCCTTCTTTATTCACTAAAAAGGTAACACAGTATACATACTGTTTTGTCTATTTTTCTTTTTTTACTAAACAATATATCCTGGTGAGCACTCCATTACAATTACATACTGGATAATACTTCATGATTGATTATGTACCTTATTTTATTCAATCAATCTCCTGGGTTATTTCCAGTCTTTTGTAAAGTAGGTTCTACTAGTAGTAGTTACAACGAATAACTTAATGCATATATCTTTTCTACTTGCCAATGTATCTTTGAAACAGATTCCTACAAGTGGGTTTGCCGGATCAAAGGGAAAGTGTGTTATCTTTAATTTTGCTCCGTACTGCTAAACTCCCCTCCACAGGGATTGTGCCATTTTGCAATACTCACCAGTGATGTATGAAAGTGCCACTCCCCCACAATCCCTGCAACCTCACCAAGAGTACACTGTCAAACTTTTTTTTTTTTTTTTTTTTTTGAGACGGAGTCTCGCTCTGTCGTCCAGGCTGGAGTGCAGTGGCCAGATCTCGGCTCACTGCAAGCTCGGCCTCCCAGGTTCACGCCATTCTCCTGCCTCAGCCTCCCGAGTAGCTGGGACTACAGGCGCCCACCACCTCGCCCAGCTAGTTTTTTGCATTTTTTTAGTAGAGATGGGGTTTCACCGTGTTAGCCAGGATGGTCTCGATCTCCTGACCTCGTGATCCGCCCGTCTCGGCCTCCCAAAGTGCTGGGATTACAGGCTTGAGCCACCGCGCCCGGCCGTCAAACGTTTTGTTAGTCTGATAGAAAAAAAAACAGCATTTCGCTGTCATCTTAATTTGCATTTCTTTTGTTCTGAGTGGAATTTAGCATCATTTCATATATGGAAGGGCCATTTGCAGTTCTTTTTCTATTTTTTCCTTCTCTTTTTTAAAAGTTCTTTATATATTTAATATATACTCTCTGAGATACAGTTATAAATATTTCCCCTTGTTTGTTTATTTATTTACTTGGGTTTTGGTGTTTTCTCCCCCCTCCCCCATTTTTACAAAAGATTTTTATTTTTTCTCAAAGCAGGAGGCAGAAAGCTGCTGCTATGGTCATTCTTGGCCTCCCACACAATAGGTTTTGTTGTTGCTGTTGTTGTTGTTGTTTTAAGTCAAATTTATCAGTCGTTCCCCTATTGCTTCTGGAGTTTGAGTCATAGGAAAGTTTTCCTCATCCCCAGGTTATAGAGAAATTCATCCATACTTTTTTAGTGCTTGTGTGTTTTCATGTTTTACATTTAAATCTCTGGTCTATTTTGGTTGGTGTAAAAAGACCAGATCCAATTTTATCTAGTTCCATAGGACTAACAAAGGCCTCTCTTTACCTGTTCTAAGACTATCCCGTGGTTTTTCTTCACCTTTTCTTAGGAGATTTGCATGCTTGTTTTAATTCCTGGTTTTCCCTCCTTGTATCATTGATTGCAGCCGCATGGATTCAAGGACTGTTCCCTCAACATGTCCTGTGCTGTGCTCTAGCCTCTTCCTCCTCCTCCTCCTCCTTCTCCTCCTCTTGGCCACAGGCATGCTTTCATGGTGATGGGGAGATCAGGTTTCAAGTTGGGAACAAGGACTTGGAACGCTACGTTCTTGTTACCCTAGAACTCCTAGAAAGGACAGTGGTGGATGTGGAATTTCTAACAATCACAGCCAGCGCCATAACTTTCCCTAACATCTTCCTCACCTCCATCACTACATCACCATCACTTTTATTACCAAGTTTCAACCGATCATCTACCAACTCTGCCATATTCACTCAAGGTTTCAGCATCTGTCTCATATTCTATGCAAACCCAATTCTTGCTCAATTATTTTCAGAAACTTCAATGCCTACAACTCTGGCCTCGAAGATGACTTACTTGACTCCAGTGACCTCCTCATCTTCACTCCACGTCAGTCACTCAGTTCCACAGCCACATTCTGAAACTCTTCATCACTTTTAAAATACTAATTTCCGATACTCTCTGAATACAATTTCTTCATGTTCTATTTTCTCTTTCTCTCCTTTGTTTTCTTCACTCCAAACCCACTTGATTTCTATACATACTTCTAGTCTACTATCTCTCTTGGCTAGATCCCATCCATCTCCTCAGTCTCACTCTTGCCAGGGGCCTATACCCCCTGGTTCCACTGTCCTTTTGTCCCACACATTAGGCAAAATCCAACCAGAGATTGATCTAATCTTACACTGTTGTACCTTTTATATTCAAGGGGCTGCGAGAACACATACACATATACACTAAAGTGCACTGATGCCACCACAAATTTATGAGGCGCTAGGTCCTCGACTTTGCTCAGCAGTTATTCCAAACATTCTCCACTCTCCATAAACTCTATCCTTTCCCAACTCTCTTTAAGCAGGTATCTTTCCTCTCACTTCACAGAAAAACCAAGGCCATCAGATAGGAACTCCCTCAGTTTCTGGCTTCCTTACCCACAAATCTATCAGCCCCTTTACCTATTCTTAAATTTGGCCTCCTTACCCCATCCCCATGACACCAAAGCAGATCTTTCTATCATGCTATGGGTTCCATCTCTGTTTGTTTCTCTTTATGCACACAATAAGGCTCAGGTCTCTCCCCTGTAAAAAAAAACAAATGAACAAACAAATTCGACAAAGCTTCCTGGCCATATACCCGCTTTAGCTACCAGCTTCTCTTTCATCCCTTCATGGCAAAAGCTAGGAAGGGCAGTGGATATTCTGTCTCCACTTCTTCATCTCCTAGTCACCGTCCTATCTAATGCAATCTAGATTTTACTCCCCTGGGACTACCGTTATATACTCCCAGCCCAGCACTACTTGTAGACATGTCTGTCTTCATGCATTTACACATGCATTATCTCTGCCTGAAATGTACACCTCTGCTCTATTTCCCAACCACTTTCCTTCTCTGTCTGGAAAAAATGCATACTTATTCTTAAAAAAATTTTTTAATAGGCACATAAGAATTGTACATATTTATGGAGTACAAAGTGATGCTGTGATACATATAATGTATTGTGATCCAGTCAGGATAATTAGCATATTCATCATCTCAAACATTTATCATTTCTTATTTATTTATTTTTAGACAAGAGTCTTGCTCTGTTGCCCAGGCTGGAGTGCAGTGGCGCGATCTTGGCTCACTGCAACCTACGCCTCCCAGGTTCAAACGATTCTCCTGCCTCAGCCTTCCGAGTAGCTGGAACTACAGGTGTGCACCACCATGCCCAGCTAATTTTTGTATTTTCAGTAGAGATGGGGTTTCGTCATGTTGGCCAGGCTGGTTTTGAACTCCTGACCTCAGGTGATCTGCCTGCCTCAGCCTCCCAAAGTGTTGGGATGACAGGCGTGAGCCACTGTGCCTGGCCAACATTTATCATTTCGTGTTGAGAACATTCAATATCTTCCTTCTAGCTATTTGAAACTATATATTATTGCTAACTACAATCATCCTAGAGTGCTATGGAATGCTAGAATTTATTCCTCCTATCTAGCTGTGATTTTGTATAATTTAACAAGTCTCTCCCTATTTCTCCCTTCCCAGCCTCTGGCATCCTCTGTTCTGTTTCATTCTTATTAAGTTGAAAGACTACTTCTCTGGACAGTCTCCCCTGACTCCCCCAGGGAGGCTTGCACTCTTCCTCCAGTGTTCCTACTGCACTTTGTTCATCCCCTGTGAGGTGGCTAGGCGCCTGCAGAGGCCTTGAAAACTGGGCTGGGGCCCATAAACAACAGGAAATGTGGGGGTGGGGTGATGGTAGACGGTGTGTGTGTGTGTGTTAATTACGCAGGTGGCTTAGCCTCTTGCTATATGCCTGTAACAGAATCCAGGGGCTTCCGTCCAGACCAGTGTGCCAGTTTGGGGGCCTGGCCAGGGTGGAGGTGGCCCTTAAGGTATAGAATGACTGGTCAGACTAGCGGGGGTATGGAACGCCTGACCTGCTTGCCCTGGCCTAGGGGGTAGCAGGGCAGGGTGGGGCAGGATCCAAAAGACAGGCCCCAGCCCGCCAGCCCTGCCAGCAACCCGGCACGCGAGGCGGCCTCAGGATCAGGTTTCAGCAGGGTGTGTGAGAGTGCGTGAGAAGGACCAGGGGAAGGAGGAGACGGAAGTTGCACTGGAACTTGCCTATCCTTTCTCCTTAGATTCCACAGCCTAGTAGTTTGGGGGTTTCGGGCCCTAGGAGAGTACATGCTGAGTGTGGATCTGACCCCTGTGTCTCTCACAGCATAGGTGGAACCTCAGGAGCCAAGAGGCTGCCCTGCTCACAGACCTGTAGACTGAAAGAGGACTATGATTAGGCATAAGGGTCAGGCTAACCAGCCAGGAAGGGCAACCTGGGGCCCTCCTAAGAGATCTTTCAGCTCATTTAATGCTCAAAAATGTGGCTTAGGTGCAGCGTAGAAAGTGAATGTCCTCAACTCTGGTTCATCAACCTAAACCATGTTCTAAGGCTCGGAATATTAAGCCTGTATCCACAGACTGGCACAAAAGTTGACTGGTCTTATTAAGGAGGGAGGCGAGGAAGTAGTTATGTGTGGGCACCAGCAGATCCAGGGTAGGGTCTTCCCCCTAGTTCCTACCAACCCAACTGAAAGAAGTGCTTCCAGATATGGGTTTGCTGGATTAGGGTAACAGATGGCTTCAGCTTGACATCTGTGCCTGGTTGGTTGGGTGGCCAGCCTTTTAGCCACTTCTCCCAATGAGTTTGATGAATGCAAGCAGCCCATGAGACAAAGGGAAGGCAGAGCCCAGCAATGAGTTCTTAGACCAGGGACCACAGCACATCAGTCCATTAGATTCAACCACAGGCCTTGGCTCCCACAAGGTGAGGCTGTCATCCAATAGGATGAAGCGAAATCCCACAGATGCACCTTCCTAGAACTTTCTCTGAGTAGTGGTGGGACAGACATAACGTAGGGAGATAGGTGTTCTAGAGTCTACATGGTCTTGCTTGGGATCTAGCTGCTGTAGCCCCACCATAAAGGGCCATGCACAGGAAGAGCCTGGTGTATGTCTAAGCAAGCAACGCAAACACTTTCTAAATGCCCTGTCAAATATATGTCTTGCTGAGTTCCCCCTGGTGACCAATTGAATGAATCCCATGGGAGATGGGTCCTATGGGAGAGCAGAAGTCGAAGGAGAAAGGATGATATGTTTAAGAGCAGGTGGGCATCATATGTCCTGAGAGAGGCAGCTCAGAGGTAAAGAGACAAACACCAGGTGCCAACCAACAAGTACTATTCCAAGCCTGTTCAGGAAGCTTTTGCTTCCACATCTTACGCAGGACTAGATGGAGCTGGAAAACATAGCCCTATCCAACAACTGCTTGCCTACTCAGTGCTAGGTCCTGTGCTGAATACGAGCTCGGAACCTAAAGGTAAATTAGCCTTGGTCCTTTCCTCAAGAAGCTAGTGGTAGAGACAGGTAGATAAATAATCATAAGAAAATATATGTCCACATTCTATATTCTGGAATAGCATCCTACATTTTGGTACGAAGGTCACTGACCAACTTGAGGGTATAGGAAAGACTTCTCAAAGGAGATGATGGCAAAGCTGAGCTAAACCTCGAAAGACAAATAAATAAATGTAAGCCTGGTGGAGAATGTTGAGAAGGGTAGTTGTAAGACAAAAGCACAGAAGAGAAGAGAACCGTAAGTAACTGTCCCTTCAAGATAAGAAGAGAGAATGCAGAGGCTGGAGGAGGGAAGCAGCCCCCACCAAGGGCAGAGGCAAAGGCTTCAGCCTGGCACCCTCCCCACCCTGCACCCTTGTGACTCTGCCCTCTAGTTCCACCCAGGCAGGTGGAGCAATGTGTGAGGAAGAATGAGTGGGCAAGTGCATTCTGACTAGGTATAAACAAAGCAGCTGAAATGCAAATACTGCACAGAAGGAAAAGGCCAGGCAGGGCGTGCATCAGCACTGCAGGGCCGGCCTGGTGCCTGAGGCTGTGTCAGGACCAATTTCAAGCTGGATCATCACTGGTATTTTCAGGCACTCAGTTCATGCTCCTTCTTGTTGGCATGTTGCAGTGGATATCCACATCTCTTCCCATCTTCTACAATAGCATCCCACTTTTCATTCCCTATGCTCCTGGTTCGGCTGATCCCCACCACTGCTACTGGGATGGGCACATGTCCGGGCTGACCAACCAGGAGACCCCTTCCTAAGTGGCTCAAGAATGAGCACCTGGCCAGGCATGGTGGCTCATGCCTATAATCCCAGCACTTTAGAAGGCTGAGGTGGGAGGACTGTTTGAGCCTAGGAGTTTGAGACCAGCCTAGGCAACATAGTGAGACTGTCACTATGAAAAAAAAAATCGAAAAATTTAGCCAGGCATTGTAGTGCACGCCTGTAGTCCCAGTACTTGGGAGGCTGAGGCAGGAGGA
Source organism: Chlorocebus sabaeus (assembly GCF_047675955.1). Classification (NCBI taxonomy): domain Eukaryota; kingdom Metazoa; phylum Chordata; class Mammalia; order Primates; family Cercopithecidae; genus Chlorocebus; species Chlorocebus sabaeus. The sequence goes on from NC_132923.1 coordinate 93,054,779, forward strand.
CCGCTTGAGCCTGGAAGGGTCAAGGCTGCAGTGAGCTATGATCTTGCCACCATACTCCAGCCTGGACAACAGAGTGAGAGCCTGTCTCAAAAATAAGTAAGTAAATAAATAAATAAATAAATAAATAAATAAATAAATAAATGAAAGAATGGGCGGTTGACCTAAGTGCTACACACCATGGTCTTCTCTGAGATTTCGTATTTGGACGCTGGGGGCTGTGGGAGTCTCTTTTTTTCTCTAAGATAGTGAGCTATACAAACCATGCAAGCCTAGAACAGGGTCAGGCAAACTACAGCCTATAGGCCAGCTGCCTGTTTCTATAAAAAAGTTTTATTTTATTGGAATACAGCCACACCTATTCATTTAAACAATGTACGGCTGCTTTTGTCCCACAACAGCAGAAACTTGTGACAGAGACTATATGGCCCACAAAGCCGAAAACATCTACTATCTGGCCCTTTAAGAAAAAAAATGTGCCAACTTCGAACTGCTGGAGCCACCTTCTATGGCTGCAGGGAGAAAGACACTGTTTGAGTCCTAGATTGAGGTGGGCCTAAAGATAGTTCAGGTCCTGAACTTCACAGTTACGTAAACTAATACAATTTCCTTTTTGCTTGAATTAGTTTGATACGAGATATTACCAACTGCAATTACTACCTAGAAGGTAAAGGTTAAGCTCTTCAGTCTGATTTACAAGGCTCCTGTCTACCTCTCCAGCCTCAGATACCCCCTTTTCTCCTCCCTTTCCCTACGCTTTAGCCCCGTACAACCACGTATAATTTCCAGAGTTGGCCAGGCTCTTTTAACGCCTCCATGCCTCTATACCACTGTTCCCTCTGCCTGGGGTTCTCATCTCCTTATCATTCACATGCTGAACTTCTGCTCATTCCTCAAGACTGGACTGCGGCATCTCTACCTCTCTGAGGTCTTCTCGGAGCCACACAGGACTGACCAAGCACTCCTCTGGGTCATCAGTGTTCTTTGTGCACAGTGAGCTCTTAGCACATGCTAATGTTATGGCCCAGTTCCCCAGCAGGCTGTACGGCACTCCCGGCTTGCAGCCAAGCACACAGCAGGTGCTCAGCAAATGCCTGTGAGCTGTAAGAGACAGGAGCAGCTTGGGGTGACAGCCTCCACCATGTGGATCTTCCAGGGCCAATCCAGGACAATTCCTGCTCACCTTTGGAGGTCTGGGGACCGCCTCTGTGTGGATCCTCATGGACACTTTGATCTCCCTGTTCCAAAGCACCAGGCTTCCAGTGATATTTCCAACGTTCACAGATACCCCCACCCCCGGTCTGAAATACTGCCAGCTACTGCCCCCACCCCGCCTGCCTAGGAACTGTGGCCACATCTGTGTCCAGACAGGCTGGAGCCACATGCATGACATGTGTGACAGGCAGGGAGGCCCGTGCTGAAGGAGGAGAGGAGAGGCTGAGCCAGAGGCCCTCAAGGGGCAGTGCCTGGGCTCCTGCTGACAGGCTCCCACTGACTCTGCTGACAGCCTGTGCCTTGTGTAGAAGGAGGAGGGAGGGAAGTGGGGAATATTGGGGAGGAAACTGTGAGCTGAGAAGCTGCCATGACAGGCAGGCGCCCCTCCCCCAGGAAGAGCCTGGTTGATGGCCAGATGGTCTGCAGAGGCCACATAGCCCAAAGCCCAAAGGCACGGTCCTGTTGGTGACCAACATCTACCATCCATGTCTCCAATATGTGCTAAGCCCCAGCTTATCTCAGGCTCTGTGCTAGTCGCTGCGAATATAAAAAACTCAAGAGGCTGGGCGTGGTGGCTCACGCCTGTAATCTCAACACTTTGGGAGGCTGAGGCGGGTGGATCACCTGAGGTCAGGAGTTCAAGACCAGCCTGGCCAACATGGTGAAACCCTGTATCTACTGAAAATACAAAAATTATCTGGGAGTGGTGGCGGGCGTTTGTAATCCCAGCTACTTGGGAGGCTGAGGCAGGAGAATCACTTGAACCCAGGAGGAGGAAGTTAGAGTGAGCTGAGATGGCGCCATTACACTCCAGTCTGGGTGACAGAGTAAGACTCTATCTCAAAAAATAAAATAAAATAAAATAAAATAAAATAAAATAAAATAACTCACAGTCCCTGCCTTGGTGGATAATGGGTAAGGCAGTCAAACAGAGAGGCAGTTATGAAATACACGATCAACGTCACAATAACAACAGTAATAACAGCAATGAACAACTGAGCTCTTACTGCATTCCTGGCACTGTTCTAAGCGCTCTCTCCATTTTCGTATTTAATCTCGCAATGACCTCAGGATGGGCACTATTTATATCCATGTTCGTATTAACCGCACTACTTCTGGTAATACATGAAAGTCACTGGCCCCTTAGGGAACACACTATTGGGGAATGGAGAGGATAGAACCAACTGCAGGGGTTGAGGAGGGAAAGAAGTGAGAAAGTGTTCAAGACAGAGATCAGACAATTTCTAAAGAGACTTGGTGGTGAAGGAGAGGACAGAAATGGAATGGAGGCTGGAGATGAAGTGGGATGGGGAAGAACTGAGATGTTTGTATTCAGATGGAAAGGAGTCAAGCAGAGAGAGGGAGTAGGTAGGTGACAGCAGGGGTAACAGTGGAATGAAGCCCTGGAGGAGAGGAAGGGAATAGATCCAGAGTATAAGGGGAGGAACACAGAAAACAGGATATCTTTTCCCTGGAAAGGGAGGAGGATGTGAAGATGGCTACTCCAATAGGTGAGCTTAGAAGTATGGAGAACCTGAGAGAATGCTCACCAGATCGACGCTTTTCCCTGGGAAGATTTGGGGTTGTGGTGTGAGGGTGTAGACTGTAGGGACTTATGAATAGGAAAGATTTGGGACAGTCACCATGGTAAGTCACACTGACCTCTTAGCACTTAGCACATGCTAGTGTTATTGCCCAGTTCCCCAGCAGACTTTGTGGCACCCGTAGCTCTCAGCCAAATACACACCAGGTGCTCAGTAAATGCCTGTGGGCTGCAAGAGACAGGAGCAGTTTGGGGTGACAGCCTCCACCATGTGGATTTTCCAGGGCCAACCAGACCAATTCGTGCTCCCCTGGGACAGGGACAAGGATTGCTAAGCTGTGTACAGAGGCCGGAGAGCATGAAGCCACAGTAGTGCCAAGGCTGTGTTTGTGTGTTGCCAAGGCAGTGGTGCTAAGCAGCCCAGAAGTAGAAGCAGGAAAAGTCGGATGGATCCAACCACGTTTGGGCCCTGCTGTAGCAGGTTTGATGGAAGGACAGGAGTATGATGGGATTCAAAGCAGTGGTGAAAATACCAGTGATACGCAGGGTCACAGTGCAGGAGCAGTGGCTCTGGCTTTGATGGTGAGGAAGGCAGGGGCCAAGCTAATGTAGTTGATCAAGCCAAAACCTAGGAGTCATTCTTTTTTCTCTTTTAGTCCCATATTCCCAGATCCTCACAAAGAGCAACATCTATTTTACAAACAAATCTCCCTCTTGCCAACTGGATGGTATCCCTTGGAGTCATTCTTGACTCATCTCTTTTTCTTGGCTGCCTCTCATCCAACTCATCAGCAAGTCCTATTAATACAATCACTAAACATATTCTAAATTCACCCACTTACCTCTCTCCGCTGCTATGACCCCAGTCGAAATAATCATTTCTGGACCACTATGATGGTCAATGAGCAGCTTCTGCTCTTGTCTTTCTTTCAGAGTCCATTCTCTCAAGGAGGCCAGCATGATAAATCATCAACCATACCATGCCAACCATGCCATGAAGGTTTGAACCTTCCCACTGTCTCCAAATAAAGCCAAACCATAGGTTAAAGGGCCTAAGGCTCACCAGTGTCTCACCACACCCCAGATCCTACTCCGTCCTCACCCTGTTACAGCATACTGGCTTTCTGTTCAGTCCTTAAATACAAGCCTTTTTCTGAGTCTGCAACTTTCCAGAACAGCTCTGGATCTTCCCAAGGCATTCTGTTCAAATGTCACCTCCTCAGGGACGTCTTCTCTGACTCCTCTGTCTAAAGTGGGTTTCCTGCCGCAGTCATTCTCTCATGTCATCTTCTCTTGTTTTCTCCGTAAGCACGTATCACTCTTTGTGCATTGCTTCCTCTCTCCCATGGGCACTTGTTATTATTGGGAGAGTGTAAGCTCCATGTGAACAGGAGCTGCCCATTCTGTTCACTGTCATGCCCCCCAGTACTTAGAATTGTGCCTAGCATAAAAGGTACTGAATAAATATTTGTTAAGTGAGATCAGAGATCTGCCTCCCACCAAATCTACAAAATTACCATGTCTGCTCTTCTCTCTTGATAAAACTGAGCAAAATCCCATTCTTCTATCAAAGATCAATATTTCCACATGGGGAACGTCTTTCTATCTCAGAGTAAAGGCTGACATCCTTACAACAGCCTACAAGGCCATCTATGATCTCCCTCACCCCAACTTCCTCTCTGGTCTCATCTCCTACTACTCTCCCTCTGTTCACAGTCCCTCAGCCACATTCCTTGCTTCCTTAGGGTCTTGACTAGAGCTCTTTCCTCTGCCTGGAATGTTCTTCCTCAGACACACATTTGGCTCATTCCTCACCTCTTTCCAGTCTTTATTCAAATCTCTCATTTCCCGTGAGGCCAACCTTCACCATCCTATTTAATAATGCAACTTGCTCCTTGTCACCTTGCCATACTTTCTTTCTTCCCATGGCATTTATCTTGTGGCAATTTACTATTTTAATTCTTAGTTGTTTATTGCTTGTGTTTTTCTGGTAGGATGTACACTTCCTAAAGCAGGATTTTGAGATGAGGATATAATCCTGGATTATCTAGGTGAGCCCTAACAGTATTTTGAATCCTTAGAGGAGAGAGGTGGATTGAGATTTGACCACACACAGACTTTGAAAAGGCAATGTAACCACAGGTCAAGACCGGAGAGATGCTAGCAGTCACCAGAGGCAGAAGAGGCAAGAGATGGATATGCCCTAGAGCATCTGGAGGGAGCCCAGCCCTGCTGACACCTTGACTTCAGTCCAGGAATACTGACTTTGAACTTCTGTCCACCAGAACTGTGAAGGAATCACCTGTTAGGGCAGCCACAGGAAACTAATACAGATATGTTACTTTCTGAACCCCTAGAAATGAGATTCCTGGAAGGAAAGGTTTCAGCCATCTTCTTTCCTCTGCTAAGGAGGGAGACAACATGACAGAGAATGAGCAGATGCTGTCCTGTGAGATGAGACCCTATACCTTCAGGGGAGGGGCACGAGGGCAGTCACTGCTGACCACTATCTGCTCTGCATCCCATCATTGCTTACAGTCCCAGGTAGATTAAAAAAAAAAAAAGGCTGGAAAATGTGGCTGTTTACAGGTGGGTTCAAGTTCCAGACATCCAGACACATACATCTAACTGGGGGCTGCTGAATCTCCATCTCAAACTTAGACTTGTGTCCTGAGCTCAAGACTTATATATCCAACTGCACCTGGAGTATCTTGCCCAAGATAATCTACTGGCACCTAGGCTCAGCATATCAAAAAAGGAGCCCATTAGCTTTCCCTAAATCTATTCCTTCTCTCTTTTCTTCAGTGAAGAGCGTCCAAATCACAGATTAAGGAGAAACCTACCTGCCTGTTGCTGTCTCTGGGGTCTTGAATTTGGCCTCTGTGTGTTTCTCTGCCAGGAAGTGAGAAGGGTGAGCCAACTCTACTGACTAGGGAAGTCTGAAGACCCTGCACCCATGTGGCTAGATGACATCACAATCATTATCAACGCCCCAGACTGGGCAAAACATGAATGCACACTGCTCCTGGAATTTCCCATGCAGGTCCCCTTTAGTCCTAGCTGGGGACTGTATTCCTAAAGGAAAATACTATAGCTGCCTTCTTCAGTCCAGGGGCTCAAACATTGTTCCCGACTTTGGAGACCTTGGGTAAGGCTGTAGGGGCAGAATTCTCTCTCTCTCCGAACACCTGATCAATTACCAAATGGGATGGGTCAAGCTAGGGATAGACAGAAACCTGTCACAGACTATTGTCAAGATGCATAGGGAGAACTGTCCCACAATAAGAATTTCAGCCCCCATACAAACGCAGAGGCTGATATTCCTATTTCTGCCATGTTTCACCTCTGCACACCTCCTGGGTGAGCTGAGAGGTGACAGTTTTGTCACCATGCCTTGTCTTTTCATCATATGCATAGTACCTAAAACAGCACCTAGCATATTGTAGGTAATCAATGAATGAGTGAATAACTACAATGGGCCCTGCCCACTGGATAGGGGCCTGTCACAACCATAAACTACTGGGCTGCAGCATCCCTCTTTCACATTCGTCCATCCACATGCAACGAGCACACCCCATGGCCATCCAGCCAACCACCAGGAAGGAGGACCAGAGACTTGCTGTAGGTCATTCTAGACACATGACACCTTTCCAGGCTATGGTACTGCCAATACCTGGTAAAGTTATGGAGATAAGCAAGTCCCAGCCTATCTTGTCCCTTCACTGGAAGATCTTCAGCAGTTCCACATTATTGACTTAGGCCCAAATCTCTAGCCTTTCCCGCCATTGTACCTTATGATGGCCTCTATGGACTGAATCTTTTATACTTGACAGCTAAGAGCCTCAATCCCGATGCTTGACTGGCTCTCTCCCCTCATGGTCTGCTCTATGACTTGAGCTGCTTTTCTTCCAGTCTTGATGTTTTAGGGCCACAAATCAATTATGATCCCTGTGCTTGACAAGTCTAGCACCCCCTTCCTTGACAGATCTCTCCCTGCTCAACTATAGGCTCAGTTAAAAATAAAGTGAAGAGAAATTCTAAGCCGGGTGCAGTGGCTCATGCCTGTAATCCCGGCAATTTGGGAGGCCGAAGCAGGTGAATTGCTTGAGCCCAGGAGTTTGAGACCAGCCTGAGCAACATGGCGAAACCCCGTCTCTACAAAAAATTTTAAAAATTACCCTGCCATGGTGGCAAGGTAATCCCAACTACTTGGGAAGCTGATGGGGGAGGATCACTTGAGCCCGGAATGTCGAGGCTGCAGTAAGCCGAGATCACGCTACTGCACTCCAGCCTAGATAACAGAGTGAGACCCTGTCTCAGTAATAAGAAGAAGAAGACGAAGAAGAAGAGGAGGAGAAATTCTAAAGCAGTTATCAGTTGCAGTATTTTTGTATATTCTTTTCTCAAACAGCAGGAAACAGGAGAGATGAGTTCTCTTCTAAACGAAAGAGGTTGAATTGACTCACAGTTCACATGGCTGGGGAGGCCTCAGGAAACACAATCATGGCAAAAGGTGAAACAGGAGCAGGCACCTTCTTCACGAGGTGGCAGGAGAGAGAGTACAAGCAGGGGAAATGCCAGATGCTTATAAAACCATCAGATCTTGTGGGAACTCATTCATTATCACGAGAACATCATGGGGGAAACCCCAATTGAAATTACAATTCGAGATGAGATCTGGGTGGGGACACTGCCAAACCATATCAATTCCAAACACAGAAAGTGGTAAACTCCAAGGCAGGCCTGCCTTGGCCTCCCCTCCTCCAGTGATCTTAATCTCTTTCCTATCTCAGCTATTTACTCCTAAATTATATGTTAAACTGGGTCGCCAATAATAACTAAAGCCCTCTCTAATATCAGTCTCAAGCTCTCACTCCCTGACTGCCTCCATGAATCTATGTATCTATAGCTTACCTGCTCTTGTAGCTAAACTCCAACAATCCTCAACACACTGAAATCGTCAAGCCATTGGCTTGGCCATCTTTTCATTGTCCTTTACTTCCTTATATTCTTACTGCAATTCTCATCCAGCTTGAATTCCAAATCAATCATTATAATCACTTCTTTGCATTCACCCTCAGCTTCCTTCTTCCTCTCTCATTTGGGGGAAACACAGCTTTGATTAAATTGAAATTCCTACCTACTCTGGGGATGTACCTGCACAGCTGAATATGGTTGGCTAGAGAAAAACCATGCTGGCTGCTGGTTGGTCTCACTCAAAATTCCAGTGAGGCCCTTATGCTTCCTGGCAATCACACATGTTATCAGCTCAGTCATTCTTCCATTCTCTTGGATGACTACTCATACTTTCTCTTTTCTCTCTATACTTCCAACACCTTCCTCATTCTTGTTCCCATAGATAACCTTGTTTACCATGGTACTGAAATATGTGAAACAATCAGAATAGAATGTTTACAAGCTGCATATCACCACTTGCCTGCATTTGTGCCTATATTCTCTACTTTATATTTGAACTGCCCATAGTTGTAACTAAGGCCAACTTTTGTGCCCTAGATCTTATCTTTTTCATTTACTAAAGGACACTGCTCCAGGAAGTCTTCACTCTTACATTATCTCATTTCTGGATTATCCCCAGAGACATACAAATATGTTGTTTATCCATATTAAACTCCTTCTCTCTTCTTTTTTAAGGTTTTAAAATTTGCACTCTTCTAACTTTACATTATGAAAAGCATTCATACAGAAAAGTTAAAAGAACAGTACAACTATCACCCATATAGTGACCACCTATTCGTTTATCTCCATCTCTTTACAGAAACACTCCTTCAAAGGGTTATCTACACTTGCCGTCTCCAATCTCTCTCCTCCCATTTCTCTTGAATCCATATCAATGATCCTTTAAGGTCACATATTACTTTCATAATGCTAAATCCAATGGTCAATTCTTTACTTAACCTATCAACAGAGTGACCATACATTGTGATTTGCCTGGAACAATGTTGGTTTATGTGTCTTATCCTGGAGTAATTAATATTGTCCATTTTCACTCTCAAAAGTGTCCTAGTTTGTACAGTAACTTATACAATCATCCTGCCTACCAGCAACATATTACACAGTTAATTACTCCTTTTGTAATACTTTCTTTGGTTTCCAGAATATCACATTTTCCTGGGTTTCCTAATGTTGCACTGGGTGCTCCTCTTTCTCATTCCCTTCTGCAGTTGCTCCCTCAATGTCCCACACCATTCTCTGGGCTCAGTCCTGGCTTCTCTCCTCCATCCATGTTCACTCATTTGGTGACCTCATCCATTTTCATAGTCTGAACCTCTTCCCTGAACCCCACACACTGCTATATTCCCCTGCCTTCTTTTTGTATTTTTATTTTATTTTATTTTATTATTTATTTATTTATTTATTTATTTATTTATTTATTTATTTATTTTTGAGACGGAGTCTCGCTCTGTCGCCCAGGCTGGAGTGCAGTGGCCGGATCTCAGCTCACTGCAAGCTCTGCCTACTGGGTTCACGCCATTCTCCTGCCTCAGCCTCCCGAGTAACTGGGACTACAGGCGCCCACCACCTCGCCCAGCTAGTTTTTTGTATTTTTTAGTAGAGACGGGGTTTCACTGTGTTAGCCAGGATGGTCTCGATCTCCTGATCTCGTGATCCGCCCGTCTCGGCCTCCCAAAGTGCTGGGATTACAGGCTTGAGCCACCACGCCCGGCCTGTATTTTTATTTTTTATTTATTTTTTCGAGACGGAATCTCACTCTGTCATCCAGGCTGCAGTGCAGTGGTGCGATCTCGGCTCACGTTGCATGCAACCTCTGCCTCCCGGGTTCAAGAGGTTCTTCTGCCTCAGCCTCCTGAGTAGCTGGGATTACAGGCATGTGCCACCAAACCCCACTAATTTTTGTATTTTCAGTGGAGACGGAATTCCACCATGTAGGCCAAGATAATCTCAAACTCCTGACCTCAGGTGATCCGTCTGCCTTAGCCTCCCAAAGTGCTGGGATTACAGGCGTGAACCACCATACCCGGTCCTTCCCCTGCCTTCTTGATAGCTACACTTGGGACGTCTAAGAGGTATCTCAAACTCGGCATGTTTAAACTTGAGTTCATAATGCTCCTAAAACCTGCTCTTCTTGCAGTCATTTCTCCATCTTGGTAAACGGCATCTTCATTCTTCCAATTTCTCAGGCTACACACTTTTAGTTGGCCTAAATTACTCTCTTTCTCTCATACTCACACCTGTGCTGGCAGCAAACCTGTCAGCTCTCCCTTCGGAATATACCCTGACCTTGATGCTTTCTTACTACCTCCATTGCTTCCACCATGGTCCAGGTCGCCATCATCTCTCCTGTATTTCACAACAGCCTCCCAGTTGGACTGCCTTGCAACAGTCTATTCTCATCAAGGCAGCTAGAATGATCCTAAACTGAAGTTACTCCTCTGCTCGAAATCCTCCACTCCTAGAGTGACCTCCAACAACCCCATGATTCAGACTTCTCTTTCTTACTTCATCTCTCATATTTCCCACTTCTTTAACCCAGGCCTCTTTCCTGCATTTGGATCCCACCTCAGAGCTTTTGCACTGGCTGTTTCCTCTGCCTGGAAGGCTCTTCCCCAAGATATCAGCATGGCCTTCCCTGATTTCCTTTAGGTTTTTACTTAAATGTCACCTTCCCATGAAGATCCTTCCCAGTCTCAAATGGCAGCCCCTCTCGAACTTCCATTCCTGTTTTATTTTTCTCTAGTATTTCCCACCATTGAATATACCGTATGCCTTATTTCTATATCATTTCTTTGCCTGCTTCCCACTAGAATATGCGCCCCATGAAGGCTGGAGTGTTGGTCACTTTTGCTCACTGCTTTACCTCCAGTACTAGAGCAGTGCACTCACTAAATATTTTGTCAAATGAATGACTATAAAAAGGGGCCAATAATACTTACCACCTCATGGATTATTGCGAAGATGAAGTAAGATAAGGCATGCGAAATTCTTGGCACACCATGTTGCTCAATGACTGTCAGTTTCCTTTACCTCCCTCTCTCCCCTCCCAGTTTTGGTATCAGCCATGCCCTCCTTCTCCCTCAGGGAGTGCCCGGTCAGAGGCAGGGTGAAGAGCAGCAAGTGCCTCACCAGCAGCCCTGGCAGGACTCTCTCTACCCCGAGACAGTCCTCCCCACTCACACCCCCTCTCGCTCACACCCCTCCCCAACACACCCCCTCACACCTCTCTGCAACACACCCTTTCCTCCTTCCCCCCACACCCCTTCCCCCCTACACCCCTCTTCCCTCTCCTCCTCCTCCCGGTCCCCCACATCCCTCTCCCTCTACCCCCTCCTCTCCCTCATACCCCAGTCTCTCCCTCATATACCATCCTCTTCTAGTCCCCATCCTCTCTCACACCCCAATCATCTCCCCCATGCACCCCTTCCTCCCCCTCACACCCCTTCCCCTTCCCCTACATACCTCCCCCTTCCCCCATGTCCCCTCCTCTCCTCACCCCCTCCTCTCCCTCACCCCCAGCCTTTCCCTCAGACCCCATCCTCTTTCTCACATCCCAGTCATCTCCCACACACTCCCCCCTCCCCCCCACACCCCTTTCTACCCTCACACACCCCCTCCTACCCTCACCCCCAGCCTCTCCTTCATATACTATCCTCTCCCTCAGACCCCATCCTCTTTCTCACATCCCAATCATCTCCCACACACACCCCTCTCTGATATACCGCTCCCCCTCCCCCACATACCCTCTCCTCCCTCCCCCGCGCCCCTTCCTACCCTCACACACACCCTCCTCTCCTTCACATCCCAGCCTTTCCCTCCCACCCCATCCTCTCCCACACCCCAGCTTCTCCCTCACACCTCATCCTCTCCCTTACACCCCATCCTCTCCCTCACACGCCATCCTCTCCCCTACACCCCATCCTCTCCCTCACACCTCAGTCCCTCCCACACAACTCAGCCTCTCCCTCACATCCCAGCCTCTCCTTCACATCCCATCCTCTCCCACACCTCATCCTCTCCCACACCCCATCCTCTACCTCACACCCATCCTCTCCCACATCCCAGCCTCTCCCACACCCCAGCCTCTCCCTCACACCCCATCCTCTCCCACACCCCATCCTCTCCCACACATGCCAGCCTCTCCCTCACACCCCATCCTCTCCCTCACACCCCATCCTCTCCCACACCCCAGCCTCTCCCTCACACCCCAGCCCCTCACACCCCATCCTCTCCCACACCCCATCCTCTACCTCACACCCATCCTCTCCCACATCCCATCCTCTCCCACATCCCATCCTCTCCCTCACACCCCATCCTCTCCCACACCCCATCCTCTACCTCACACCCATCCTCTCCCACATCCCAGCCTCTCCCACACCCCAGCCTCTCCCTCACACCCCATCCTCTCCCACACACGCCAGCCTCTCCCTCACACCCCATCCTCTCCCACACCCCATCCTCTCCCTCACACCCCAGCCTCTCCCTCACACCCCAGCCTCTCCCTCACACCCCATCCTCTCCCACACACGCCAGCCTCTCCCTCACACCCCAGCCTCTCCCACACACGCCAGCCTCTCCCTCACACCCCAGCCTCTCCCTCACACCCCAGCCTCTCCCTCACACCCCAGCCTCTCCCACACACGCCAGCCTCTCCCTCACACGCCAGCCTCTCCCTCACACTCCATCCTCTCCCACACCCCAGCCTCTCCCTCACACTCCATCCTCTCCCACACCCCAGCCTCTCCCTCACACCCCAGCCTCTCCCTCACACCCCAGCCTCTCCCTCACACCCCAGCCTCTCCCACACACCCCAGCCTCTCCCACACCCCAGCCTCTCCCTCACACCCCAGCCTCTCCCTCACACCCCAGTCCCTCCCTCACACCCCAGCCTCTCCCTCACACCCCAGCCTCTCCCTCACACCCCAGCCTCTCCCACACACCCCAGCCTCTCCCTCACACCCCAGTCCCTCCCTCACACCCCAGCCTCTCCCTCACACCCCATCCTCTCCCACACCCCAGCCTCTCCCTCACACCCCAGCCTCTCCCTCACACCCCAGCCTCTCCCACACACCCCAGCCTCTCCCACACCCCAGCCTCTCCCTCACACCCCAGCCTCTCCCTCACACCCCAGCCTCTCCCACACCCCAGCCTCTCCCTCACACCCCAGCCTCTCCCTCACACCCCAGCCTCTCCCACACACCCCAGCCTCTCCCTCACACCCCAGCCTCTCCCTCACACCCCAGTCCCTCCCTCACACCCCAGTCCCTCCCTCACACCCCAGTCCCTCCCTCACACCCCAGCCTCTCCCTCACACTCCATTAACACAGGTCCAACAGCCGTCACCCATGGGCTCATATCTCAGTCTCAAAGGTTCATGTAACACATTGCCTGGCTGTATCCCTAGCCTCCTTCTGAGTTCTCTACCAGGGTTCTTCTGGTCCCCTCGTTGTTACAGTGCACAGCCTTGCCAAGTACTTCGGCCACCTCATTCCAAAGAGGCTGGAGTGCTCCATCCACTGGAGCCTGCTGTTGTCCCACATGTAGGACAGTCCTGGGAACTATTATCTGTGGCCAACTGCTCATTTGGGCCATGGCTGCTCCCTTCTGGAATGGCCTGAGTCCTGTCACTGCCCCAAGCCCCAGCATCTTTCTCCTCACTTCAGGAACAGAGGCTATTTCCTACACATGAATCCTAGGAGGCAGAATCAATCTGGGCCAAGCTTTCTGGCATGGGGGTTACTTCTCAGAATCCTTACCTCACTACTGGGAGGACGAAACCTGCTGAGGAAAACCTACACAAGCAGACAAGTGGCCGCCAGACTCCTGGCCCACTTGGCCTGCTCCATGCTCAATAGTTTTGGGGTTCCCTAGTACCAGCCTCTTCTCCTTTCCACAGTGGCCCTTGTAAAACATTCTACTTTTCCTCTCTGCAGACACCCACTTCACCCCATGGCCACGTCCCCACTAGCTTCAAGCCTGTCCTCTTCCCATCACAGCTCTCCCAAGAACAGTTCACATGCATGAACCATAGGTCCTGGCCTGGGATTCAGCCTCATGTCAACCAGCTCCCACCCCCACCCTCCAGAGACACAGCTCTCTGAGAGCTTCTCCATCTCCAGTTCCAACCCCTGAGGTCTCGCTCCTGCCTTGCCTCCCTTGGGTTTCAGGCCTTTTATGCACAACATGTGTCCTGACACCAGACCAGACCAGTGAAGGTGGCCTGTTCTCAGCCTGACTCCAGCCCCTTCTGGGAAGCCTTTGCGCTGCCCTGTCCCAGGTTCCCTTCCCCATACTTGGGGCTCCCCTCCTCCCAGCATGGCCTGTGATTGTGATGGCCTGGCGGCCTAAGCAGACCTCCTGCTGGATCAAAATTCAACAGGGCTCATGGGATTCCTACTTATGTCATTTACAGGGCTTACATACTGGCAGGGTTTCAATAAATGTTTACGAAATAATTATCAACACCTTGCTCTTACTGTTTTTCATTATACAATATCATTTTAGCCTCACAAAATTCATTTGAAGTAAGTAGATAGGCATTACCCCTAATTTACAGATGAAGACACTGAGGTTTAGAGTTTGAGTGACTTGTCCAAAGAGAGAAGGTGCTGAACCAGGTTTGAGCCTCTGATGTCTGACTCTGGGGTAAATGCTCCTTCTAGAACTTTGTGGCTCTTCTTTAGGGCATGAGTCCTTGCCTGGAGCTCTCAGATATCACATGTGGACCATGACAAGGTCTAGGAAAGCATGAGGCAACTGCCCTTCCAGGTGGATTTGGCCAGGTGTGAGATGGATAGCAATGTAGGCTACAGGGAGGGTGGTCTGAGAGATAGAAGCTGGTGAACTTCAGAGGACAGAAGCCCTGCTAACTGCCTGCAGTGTAGGGGGCAAGTTTCTGTGTTAGGCTTATCTCAGTCGCTCTTTTTATGTGCACTGTTTAGACAAGAACAGAACGGCTTAATCCTCAAATCTATGGAAGACACAGAGAAAGGAAAGGAACAGTTTATATTGGAGACCGAAGAGGATCCAAAATACTCCAGAATGACAGCTACCTTGCCAAGCTTGGTTTGGACCCACACATTCCATCATACGTGCTGAGAAGGAAGGGAGGGGGCTTGGCAAGAGCATGTCAAGAATAGGCTTATGGTCAGTGGGACATGACCACTGAAGAAAATAGCGTCTTTTGGGTGTGAGGCATTATGAGGAGCACCAAAAATGGGGAGATGCTTCTCCTGCTATGCTCCCTGAGAAGAAAACCACTTCTTCTCTGGTTTTCTGATAGAGAGGGCCCTTTATGATACCCTATAAGGGCAGAGATGTCTGGCAAGAGACATCACCAGCTTCAAATCTCCGAACAACTGATGGAGAAAAGGGATTAGACTTGTCCTATGTGGCTCTGGCAGGCAGAACTAAGACCACAGGGGGAAGCTGTAGAAAGGCAGATTCTGGCTTTTCATAGTTAAGCCTCTCCAATTACTGATGAGTATCTTGAAATGAACGGGCTGTTTCTGCAGGTCAAGGACTTCTAGCTATTGGAAATGGGGAATGGACTAAGTAATCTCCATGATTCCAAGATACAGGGTTCTAGAACCACCAAGCCCAGGAAAGTGGCAAGAACCATCTTCTCCCTGGACTCACCCTGGGCTGAAGACAGGCCCCAGTCTAACGTCATGGCCAAGGCTGTGGGTTCAGCTGCTCAGTGCTAGCATCTAGGGACTTTCTTCGTTGGGCTGTCTACAGTTTGGATTAGTTGTTTACTCTCTTTAAAAGGAAAAGCGCTGGAAAGGGGCCAGAGGTTGTGGGAGACTATTTCCATCTCGGGTGTCTCTTCCAAAGCTCTGGTGTTTTGCCAGGATTTAAGCATGGTATACACAACACAGTTAAAAATAACCCCTTGATTGAACAGAAGGCGTGGGAGAGAGGGGCTAGCCAGGCAACTTTGCTAGAGGGTGGGGGACGTGGGCAAGAAGAGGAAACTTGTACCCAGAGCCCTGGGAAGGGTTTTACCCCAGAAGAGATATGTAGACTCAAGGGGGTGAGAGTCAGGAAGATACTGTCCCTAACTGCTCCTTTCCAGGAAGAACTGCCCAGTAAGTGCCCTGCTTTGGGTATGCCCAGGGTTTAAACAAACCGCTAGTTTTGAAGGGTTCTCCCAGGAATGACTCTGCCATTTTTCAGTCCTGAGTGCCAGCCTATGGGACTAAAGTTAGGGAAAAAAGACAAGAAGCAGAAAGCCAAGAAAGGTTAAACAGTGTCAAAAGCCACAGACAGGTCAATGGCACAGAGGCCAGAGAAAGGTCTACCAGATTTAGCTATTGGGAAGTTCTTGTGATTTGTGTGTGAAAGCTTCCAGACTTTTCCTTCCATAAACAGACATTTAACATAAATGGAATTATCTTATATATAGTGTCCCATAACTTGTTTTTTAACAAATTTAACAATAAACTGTGGGAGCATGCCATTAAATACAGTCTGACATCATTTTTCATGGCTACATACTATTTCATCACAGGGACATACTACATGAACCATGCTTGGCTCAGAGGCACTTAGGCTGTTTCCAGTTTTTTGCTATTATCATAAATATGCTGCAACAGCATATAATAGTAATGCATACATATATATGATTACTTTTGTATGTACAATATTTAGAAGTGGAACTGTTGGATGAAGAGGAATCTACATTTTATACTTTATTATACAAGTACGTTGCCTATATAGCCTCCCATAATTTTGGAGAGAAATTCTATTCTCTTCTGATTTCCTCTAATCTTTCCAGCCATTTTTTTCCTATTCTCCTTCATCGTATTCAACCCTTATATATTAGTATTCCCCAGAGTTAGGTCATTCCGTTTTCTTCTTCCTTAAAAAATTACCAACTTGAATGCCTAAAAGAGCCAAGAAGGTATGGTAAATATGTGTAATGGGCCAGATATAAGAAAACAAGAAGGGGCAGGGTTACAGCAAGCTAGAATTACACACTGTCTAAAATTATTCACATTATTTTAAAACACTGTGCCATAAGGCATGTCTACAGGTAGATTTAGCTCATAAGCTGCCAATTTGGGACCCAGTTAACACACCTACCCCATACAACTTCGCCACTGCCAAAACTTCATCTATGTGCTTGCTGATAACTCCCACTGCATCATCTTTAACTCTGACCTCTCCCTGGGAACCCCAGACCCACATATACAAATGACTATCTACATCTTTCCTTAAGTGTCCCAGAGGCATCTCACACCCATTATGCACACAACCAAATTCATGATCTCTGCCCTTTCCTCCTCCCAAAAGTCAGAAATCAAATAAAAGAAACAAATGATCTTCTTCTTAGGTTCTCTACCTCAATCAATGGCACCTCCAATTTTCCTACTGATATGGTTCGGCTGTGTCTCCACCCAATCTCATCTTGAATTGTAACTCCCACAATTCCTATGTGTCGTGGGAGGAACCTGATGGGAGGTGATTGATTATGGGGGCGGGTCTTTCCTGCGCTATTCACGTCACAGTGAATGAGTCTCACGAGATCTGATGGCTTTATTTATTTTGAGACAGAGTCTCGCTCTGTCACCCAGGCTGGAATACAGTGGCGTGATCTTGGCTCACTGCAACCTCCACCTCCCGGGTTCAAGCGATTCTCCTGCGTCAGCCTCCTGAGTAGCTGGGATTACAGGTGTGAGCCACTACGCCCAGCTAATTTTTGTATTTTTAGTAGAGACAGGGTTTCACCATGTTGGCCAGGCTGGTCTCGAACTCCTGACCTCAGGTGATTCGCCCACTTCGGCCTCTCAAAGTGCTGGGATTACAGGCATGAGCCACTGCACCCAGCCTGATGGTTTTAAAAATGGGAGTTTCCCTGCCATGTGAGGGAATGCTGCCATGTGAGACATGCCTCTCACTTTCTGCCACAATTGTGAGGCCTTCCCAGCCACGTGGAACCGCAAGTCCATTAAACCCCTTTCTTTTGTAAATTGCCCAGTTCTGGGTACGTCTTTATGAGCAGCATAAAAACAGACCAATACACCTACCTTTGAAGACAAAAACCTGGGAGTCATTCCAGATTCTTCCCTTTCCCTAGCCTTCCATACTCAGAATGAGCACTTGCTGAGCACCTAGTCAGTGCCAGGTACTGTCAGGGGCTAGGGCTGGCCACAAAGAGAAATAATATGCAGTTTGTGCTCTGGAGGGGCAGACAGACAACAATGTCATCAGGACATGTGGTGGCGATGGAAAAGTACCTTATAAGATGTTCTGGGAAGAGAGAAGGGACACTTTGATTCTATTTCCTCAGTGTTCTTCAAACAGTCTTTATTCTCCATCCCCATGGGACTGCCTTCACCAGTTACCACAACAGCCTCCTAACTGGGCTTCATGCTTTCAAGTTCCCTCCTCCAATTTATCTTCCACATTGGGTGAGGGCAATCTTTTGGAATAGCCAATCTGATTAGGTCAATCTTGTCTCTTGCCTAAAACATGTCAATTATTTCCCATATCTTTTTTTTTTTTTTTTTTGAGACAGAGTCTGCTCTGTTGCCCAGGCTGGAGTGCAGTGGTGTGATCTCAGCTCACTGCAACCTCCGCCTCCCGGGTTCAAGCAATTCTCTGCCTCAGCCTCCCAAGTAGCTGGGATTACATGTGCCCGCCACCATACCTGGCTAATTTTTATATTTTTAGTAGAGATAGCGTTTCACCATCTTGGCCAAGCTGGTCTTGAACTGCCGACCTCATGATCCACCCACCTCGGCCTCCCAAAGTGCTGGGATTACAGGCATGAGCCACCGCGCCTGGCCTAATTTCCCACATCTTTAAGGATGTAATCTAGAGTCCTTTTGGAGTGACTTGTGAGGTCTTCCATGATCTTGCTCTAGATTACTTCTCTAGCCTGTCTTCCAGCATCTAAGATGTAACACTATGTGCCAAACGTACCAAACCATGTGCAGTTATCTGAATGTCCTTATGTGCATCACGTTCTCAGTTTATGCATTCCCTCTGGCTAGAATACCTACCCTGTCATTTTTCAACTGCCTAATTCCTTAATCTTTTTTTTTTCTCTTGAGATAGGGTCTCAGTCTGTCACCCAGGCTGGAATGCAGTGGCACAATCATGGCTCACTGCAGCCTCAACTTCTTGGGCTCAGGGGATCCTCCCACCTCAACCTCTTGAGTAGCTGGGACTATAGGTGCACACCACCATCATACGTGACTTTCTTTTTTTTTTTTTTTTAGTAGAGATGGGGTTTCGCCATGTTGCCCAGGCTGGCCTCAAACTACTGGGCTCAAGTGATTGGCCTGCCTGAGCTTCATAGTGCAAGGATTACAGGTGTGAGCTACCGCGCCTTGAAAAAAAATTACCTCCTTCAAAAATCTTTCTCTGACCACTTTCCCCCAAAAGATGGCTTCTCCCAGGTATTCTCTGTCACAGATCCTCCCTGTCCTGCAGGCTTACAGTAGAGGAGAAAAAGAAACTTCCAAGGCATTTTCCCAGGCTGCTGAAAGGGGCCATGATATGTCCTTACCTGGGTGTTTTTGAGAACCGGCAGTGTTGAAAATATATGGGAGTGTGAGGCAGACAGTGATGACTCCAGAGGAGGTCGGGAGCCCTGGGAAAGGCCCGGCTGCTTGGCTCTGGTTGCATGTGGCCTTGAGGGGCCATGAATACTTCAGGTCCACAGACCATGTATCTTAAGGAGCTACTGACATAATGTATCCCACCCACGGACACTTACGGCACCGACCCCTGCCAAAAACAAAACTAAAACAAAAAAGAAAGACAACTTTTCAACTTCATGATGGTGAGTCAGCAATCACCAGCGAACCAATGAAAAGGTCTTCTTTGGCCCTTTAATGCTAGCAGATGATCAGAATGAAGGTCAAGAGGTCCTGTAAACAATAACAGCAGAAGAGGAGTGAGCCCAGTGATCTATCTTAGGAGAAAAGCCCCTTCTGCCACCTCACTTTGATTAGGTGTCTCCTTTCTGTGTATTCGTGGCACCCTAGACTTCCATTTCCCATCATGTCAGCACAATATAATTTTGTTTTCATGTCTGACTCACTCTAGACTGAAGTTCTGGGGTAAGGATTATGTATTACTTTTCATCCTTAATACCCAGCACAGTGCCCAGTATATGGAAATGCTTATAAAATAAGTGATGGAGGAAGGGGAGGGAAGGAAGTTTAAGTGAACAGGTTTCACGTTGAGAAGTTTGGTGACTCAAAGGGAGAGATACTACAAATTCATGTGATGTAATGAAAAAATTTATTTCACTATGTCAGAGATAATGAGGAAGCTACATAAAGACTTATTTATACGAATGTTGTACATGGATACTCTGTTTACAATAGGAAGAAATTGGAAGAAAAAATCCCTTAAAGGACCTGGGTGCTTCACAGGGATGTCCCGCAGGAACTTCAAGCTGAGCATTCTCCCCAAATGAACTCCACAGCTGCCCCGTAAGCGTGCTCTTTTCCCTGTGTTCCCTATGTTAGGAAATGGTGCCGCTATCTTGCCAGCTGCCTGAAACAGAAACTAGGAATCCATTTTTACTCATCCCTCCACCAGCCACCTAATGTTGTCATTTCTCCTCCCCTAATATTGCATGAACTTGTCCTTATCACCTCTTCCCAAGGATTACCTTTCTCAGTCCCACTTCCCGTAACCCTTTTTCCCCATTTCAGGCAATGACCTTTCTAAAGCACAAATCTGATGCTGTCCTTCCCTCCCTGCTTTGAAACCTTGGTTGACCTCATAATAAAGTTCTAACTTCTCAGCACGACATTCAATGCCTCTTGCCAAGGACTTGTACTCCAATAGGCCAAATTACTTCCAAGTGTGTCTCCTTCCCTCCACATGATTCCTGCCCTTCCCTAGATTCTCTACCTGGCCAGTTTCTAACTGTCCTCCAATAGGCAGCACAGGTGTCACCACCTCTGGGAAGCCTCTCCTGCCTGCAGTTTGGTCAGGCGCTCTTATCAGAGCACACACAGCTCCTTGTGCTTGCTCTGTTGCTACAGTAACCACAATGCCCACTCAGTTTCTTTCTTTCTTTTTTTCCCAAGACAGAGTTTTGCTCTTGTTGCCCAGGCTGGAGTGCAATCGTGCCATCTCAGCTCACTGCAACCTCCATCTCCCAGGTTAACATGATTCTCCTGCCTCAGCCTCCCAAGTAGCTGGGATTACAGGCGTGAGTCACCACGCCCAACTAATTTTTGTATTTTTAGTAGAGACGGGGTTTTGCCATGTTGGCCAGGCTGTTCTCGAACTCCTGACCTCAGGTGATCCGCCTGCCTTGACTTCCCAAAGTGCTGGGATTACAGGTATGAGCCACCGCGTCCAGCCCCCACTCAGTTTCTTATCTATCACTCTCCCCTAGACCTCTGCACTAGGCTTGGTAGACAGTGAGTGCTTAGGGGTTCAGGGAGGGGCAGAATACTTAGGGTCTCTGGAGCTTGGAAGTGGGGCAGCAGTCACCATGGGCAGGTCCGGATCCAGATCTATGAGGTGCTGATGCAACCATGCTTTTATCTGGAGGCCTGGTCGCTGCTCCACAGAGGTGGAAGAGGAGGAGGAGGCTTCTCCCACACCCTGAGGACACTCTCTGCCAGACTGGGGCCTCTGTGGGGTCTCCCAGGATTAAGAACATCATACTGACCAGACAGGCCCCATTCTAGGGGGCGGAGGCTGGCTTAGTGATGGAGCTATGCTTTCCCCAATCCATTCTTTATTCTTTATGATCTCCGAATTGCAGAAGCAGAAACTGCTCACCCTTGGTCTGAAGCTTTTCGTGACTTGTGCAAAGAAATGTCATCAACAGCCTTTTGTTTGAACTTGACTTGTGTGAATGTGCCAGCGGACTTGCTCAGAGGAGTCTTTTCAGATGTCATTTCTGTTTGTCTACAACCCCGGTCCGTGCAAAGTCATTCACAAGCCAGTTTTTCTGAGGCTCCAGGGCTGTCATAGTCTCATTCTTGCCACAGCCCGCACAGCTACTGTGTGACTGCCTCCAGCCTGGAGTGGGTGCAGGGTGGCCTCCCCACAGCCCCACACTTAGCAGTGGTGTGTGCTGTGGCCTGGTCAGAGCCAGGCACTGAAATGCAGCTGTGAGGCAGCACTCAACCAAGTCTCTCACTCTTCAACTTGACTTGAATGTCTCCGAAACCCTGAGCTACAACTTCAATTTACTTCCCCCAGACAGTGAGCTGGGACTATGCCTGCATTTTTAAAAACCATTTCCCCAGTGCCCACACAGTGCCCGGCACTCGATAAAAATGTATTACATGAGTGAACAGACAGACATGCAATATCCAGTTATTTGAGTCAACGGAGGGAGACCATCAAACTCAATGTTTTGAAGGAAGAATAATCCAGAATGTAATATGTCCTTAGAGCCACTTTAGACTCTGTCCACTGTTTTTTTGAAACTGGGTCTCGACCGGGCACAGTGGCTCACGCCTGTAATCCCAGCACTTTGGGAGGCTGAGGTGGGCACATCACAAGGTCAGGAGATCAAGACCATCCTGGCTAACTCGGTGAAACCCCGTCTCTACTAAAAATACAAAAAATTAGCTGGGCGTGGTGGTGGGTGCCTGTAGTCCCAGCTACTAGGGAGGCTGAGATAGGAGAATGGTGTGAACCCGGGAGGTGGAGCTTGCAGTGAGCCGAGATCGCGCCACTGCACTACAGCCTACAGCTTGGGCGGCAGAGCGAGACTCTGTCTCAAAAAAAAAAAAAAAAAAAAAAAAACTGGGTCTCACACTGTCACCCAGGCTGGAGTGTAGTAGCATGATCACAGCTCATTGTAGCCTCAACCTCCCTGGCTCAAGCGATCCTCCTGCCTCAGCCTCCTGAGTAGTAGCTAGGGCTACAAGTGCACACTATTATGCTAATTTATTTATTTATTTTTTTGGTAGAGACAGAGTCTCGCTATGTTTCCCAGGCTGGTCTCAAACTCCTGGGCTCAAGTGATCCTCCCAAAGTGTTGGGATTACAAGCGTGAGCCACCGCACCTGGCTCTGCCCACTGTTGATGCTGCTGGTGTTGGTCCTGGGAAGGAAGCCCAGAGTGCTGGGCCCAGCTGCACAGTGGGCCTGGATATGGCAGAATGCACAACTAGGTCAGCAGGACCCGCCGCTTCCATTTCCCTCCCCAAGCCCAAGCCAGCTGCAAGGAATGTGGTGATAGGATAGATAAAGGGAAATGGGAGCTGTCCCCAATTTAGTCAATCACCAAGTGGTGATGGAGGGTAAGACAGACGTAAAAATTAGACAAGGATCAGTATAGGTCTCAGGATGGAACTACAATGCAATATACACAGAACTGTTGCAGAGAGAGGTGCACACAGAGCTGGGGGAGCTCCAGGGCAGGAAAAGCTTCACAGGGAAGGTGACATCTGAGCTGGAGTTTTAAAGGTGGAGAATGTGAAGACAGACACTCCAGACAGCACATGCATGTGGGAAGCTGGCCAAGCTGAGCACCTGCCTTGTCCAGGCCCCTTGGGAGGGGAGAGGCCTGCCACAAGCAGTTCTCTGAGCAGAGACTGCTGTGCTTGATGCCAGGCAACATTCAAATTACTCATTGAAGTAAAAGCAGTAGTTTTCTTTTCTTTTTTTTTTTTTTGATACGGAGTTTCACTCTTGTTGCCCAGGCTGGAGTGCAATGGCGTGATCTTGGCTCACCGCAACCTCTGCCTCCCGAGTTCAAGCGATTCTCCTGCCTCAGCCTCCTGAGTAGCTGGGATTACAGGCATGTACCAGCATGCCCGGCTAATTTTGTGTCTTTAGTAGAGATGGGGTTTCTCCAAGTTGATCAGGCTGGTCTCGAACTCCTGACCTTAGGTGATCCGCCTGCCTTGGCCTCCCAAAGTGCTGGGATTACAGGTGTGAGCTACTACGCCCGGCCAAAGCAGTAGTTCTTAAGGCAAAGAATATGGAGAAGCACTCCAGGCTGGGGGACTAGCAGGCACAGCACGAAGGCATAAAAGACTATGGGTTAGTAGGGCATTGGCATCTAGGGGTTAGGGCACCAGGAAGCATCAGCTTAAATTATTAATTTATTAATTTAAGCATCAGCTTAAATTAAATTTATGCATCAGCATAAATTACAAGTCATCGGTTGCATCCTGTGTAGCTGGAGTTGCCAAAAGCCACATTTCCCGATATGTGGAAGTATTTCCGTATCAACAAATGCCAATCACCTGGGTTTGTATGCAGTCTATACAAGTCCTGACAGCTCCACACCAAGACATATTACTGGAAGGTCTCCATGAGAGTTGAGGCAGTCGGGGCATAAAGACAGAACCACACTTACCAACCCAGACGAAGCACTCGCTGCATCCCAGGCACCAGGCCACACATACCATGGACACTATCTTGTGTAATCCCCATAAATGCCCATGAGATGAGGGCTGTTATTCGCATTTTGCAGATAAGGAGGCTGATGTTTAACATGACTAAGGGCTTGTCCAAGGTTATACAGCTAGCAAAGTGGCAAAGTTGGGATTCTAATCCAGGCTTGCCTGATTTCAAAACCTAAGTTCTTTTCACTTCCCCAGACTGAGGCAGAGGAGCTCCCAGCTGTATTCCATCTTTGCTGAGAAAGCAGGAAGGAGATGCTGTGTACCTGGCACAGGCACACAAGGTCCAGCCACAGGGATCGGTGAAACAGTGGTGAGGCCAGGTGGTAAAGATGTACCCCTCTTCCTCTGACCAGCGTCACTGCAGTGCCAACAGATGACAGTCTAAGTACACAGTAAGACCACTTTTGCCTCAGCTCAAAAGCTCTCTACTTCCTGAAATCTAGGCCTACACTCAGAAAAGGTCTGAAATTAGGCCCAGTCACAGGCTGGAAAAAATGATCAACCTCTGGCTAGGGAGAACATGGTGGCTGTAATCCACACAGCCCATATCCCTCCACTGCCCTCCCTTTCTGCATCTAGCACTCCAGGGGTTAGGGAAAGGGGCTCATGGCTAGACAGGAAGAGACCTGCTGCTCATGAAGGATGGCCCTTGGGATCCAGATGAATGGCAGAAATGGACGGTCCTACTTTTCTTCCTTTAGCAAATGCTCCTCTGTGGAGTACCTGACGAGGACTGGATCAGAGATGGATAGAACCAGGCTCACCCTTTGCTCCTGAACCTGCACTCTACATGCAGCTGTGCCTTTGCCGACAGCTTTCCTTGGCCACACTGGGGTCTCTGAACCCTGTGTTTCCTCCCAATAATCTGAGTGGTAGCAAAGAAATGCATCTCTATGAAAGTCGGCAACTTTCCTGGAGCAGGCCCACTGGAGACAGGACTGTGTCAGGAGCCCAGGCCTCCTGGATGAGCTGGCTTTCCCTACAGCCTTGAGTGTGGGTCACGGTGTGCTGTGCTCTGCCCTACTGCCTCTTGCACTTTTCTTCATTTTGCCTCCAAAATGACTAGGCTACAGGCAGAACTGGCTAAATCAGAGGCAGCTGCTGACCATGTTAAAAAAGGTTAGGAGGAAGGATTCTTTCCATCAGGAGGCCCACATGAGCTCATGGGGTCTGATCCAACCAGTTCTCCTTGCATACTCCCTCAGGGGTAGCAAGGGGTAGAGAGAAGCCCTTCGGAGGAAGGGACTTGGGTGTCAGGGGCCCCGGTGTGTGCAACAGCCACAGGGCAGAAAGAGAAGAGCACAGGGACAGAGGCAGGGGGTTTGAGATGGTCAGAAGTGGCCTAAGGGTGAACATATAGCTGGCAGAGTCCTGCCCTTAATCCCTCTTGCTGGTCTTGAGGTACGAATGAGGATGGGTGATGGAGACAGGGAATGTGGTGGCGACAGCCCTTAACCTGGCCAGACCGTCACTGATCACAGTCACCCTGGACACATGGGAGCAAGGCCAGTGGAGACAGCAGGCAGAGCCACCCCTCATCAGAGCTGGTCTCTGAGCTCAGGCCTCAAGCACATGCCTTGCTCCATTTGGAGGACTTGCTCCATTTGGGCATTTGCTTCTTAGAGCAAGTTCTGCAACTGGCAGTTGGCCTCTGGCCCAGACACACTATCTGAAGGGGCTGAGCAGCAAAGCAAAAAGTGTCACTTTGTTTTTCCAATCATCTGTTTTCTTTTTCTTTTTCTTTTTGAGATGGAGTCTCGCTCTGTCTCCCAGGCTGGAGTGCAATGGCGTGATCTCGGCTCACTGCAACCTTCACCTTCCGGGTTCAAGCGATTCTCCTGCCTCAGCCTCCTGAGTAGCTGGGATTACAGGCATGCGCCACCACACCTGGCTAATTTTGTATTTTTAGTAGAGATGGGGTTTCGCCATGTCAGTCAGGCTGGTCGCCACCGTGACCAGCCCCAATCTTCTGTTTTCAAACTATGTTCGGAAGTTGTCCGCTGCGGGAAACTTCCCCACACTAAGCCCTTGGAACCCAGGGAGAGAGGATGGGTCCATCCCTACACAAGGGCCACAAAGATGTCACAGGGCCAGCTGCCGATAGGCCTGCTTTCGTGCTGCTGCCACCTATCAGGTGTGTGTTTCCCTGACCAGGAACTCCTGTGAACAGAGGCCATGTGGCCCAATACTCACCACATCATCCCTGGACAATCTCGTCCACGCTCTGGGGGTTGTATATGGACCTACCTGCAATTTGTTTTCTTCTAGCCCAGACCTCTCTCCTGAGATTCACTGAACTCAGGATCCCTGCGTAGGGCCGTGGCTTCCCTCTGACACTTCATTTGCCTGGATCTGGACTCTTTGCCTGTGTCAGGGCAGAAGGCAGAGCCAAGGGCCCTCATCATGGGAGGCAGGCATAGACTGCTGTCCTGCCTCCACAGTGGGGAGGCGAGGCTTCAGCCCTCCTTCTCCCCTCTAGCTCTGGCTATTTATTTGGGGAGACCAGTCAGAGAGTGACCTGTCTCCCCAGGCGCAGACAGAGTAGGGAAAGCAGGACACAGTCCTGAAGGTGCCAGCATCTTGCTCTCTCTGCTGAGCTGCTGCCTCACCGCTGGGACTTGTGTGGGTGGAGCTCAGACCTGGGCCTTCCCTCTCACTGAGGAACTTGCAGAGCTGCTTGCTCCTGGCTGGAGCCTCACACAACTCGGGAGGAGGGCCAGGATCACATTCTGTGCTTTCACCAGCTTCTGCTCCTCACAAGCAGCAAGAACTCCCCACGTGGGGATCTTGTACCTGAACCAAAAAAAGCAAAGCTGCTAATCTGACAAGATCAATTCTCAGATACCACAGGAATGCAGCCAGCCTGCATGCTCTCACCAGGGACTGCGCTTCTAAGCACCCCTACAGCTCCTGCTCTTAGGCTGGAACTGGTCTGCAAAGGAGGAAGCTGTCCCCACCAGTGTGTCTGGTCTTGCTGCTGAAGCCCCACCCTTCCCAGCATAGCTCAGGCATCACCTTCACCAGGACGTCTCCCCAGTCAATCTCTCATCACTCCTCCAGCTGAAGGACCTTCTCTGTGCCCCCACAACCCTCTGTCCTCACCTCTGGCAGAGCACATATGCCTGGATATGTGTTTGTCTCCATGCACCATTTCTCTTAGCTCTGGTAGGTACAGATGAGGAAGGTGAGGCTCAGAGAGGTTGAGCAACCCAGCCCTATTCACTTCCAAAACCTGTTCTCTTTCCACTATAGTCCAAAACTTCTCAAACCATCTGTGAAGAAGGATCTGTTGGTTTTGCTTTTTAAATTTCTATTTTGTCACAGAATGATAATTTTATAAAACAGAATAAAAATGAATTACTAGAAAAATTAAATAAGGCCAGGCGTGGTGGCTCATGCCTGTAATCCCAGCACTTTGGGAGGCTGAGGCAGGTGGATCACCTGAGGTTCAGGAGTTCGAGACCAACCTGGCCATCATGGTGAAGCCCTGTTTCTACTAAAGATACAAAAATTAGCTGGGCATGGTGGCGGGCACCTGTAATCCTAGCTACTTGGGAGGCTGAGGCAGGAGAATCGCTTAAACCTGGGAGGTGGAGGTTGCAGTGAGGCGAGATCACACCATTGCACTCCAGACTGGGCAACAGAGCAAGACAGCAAGACGGACGGACGGACGGACGGACGGAAGGAAGGAAGGAAGGAAGGAAGGAAGGAAGGAAGGAAGGAAGGAAACATATAAAATATATGCTCCATTTTTAAAAG
Source organism: Chlorocebus sabaeus (assembly GCF_047675955.1). Taxonomy (NCBI): domain Eukaryota; kingdom Metazoa; phylum Chordata; class Mammalia; order Primates; family Cercopithecidae; genus Chlorocebus; species Chlorocebus sabaeus. The sequence goes on from NC_132923.1 coordinate 93,082,621, forward strand.
TTTTTTTTTCTTTTTTTTTTTTTTTTTTTTTTGGTAACAAATAGCTGAGACCATAGGTGCATGCCACTGTGCCAGGCCTATTTTTTATTTATTAGATTCAGGAACATAAACTGACTCTAATTGTCATAAATGTTTTCAAAAACCTTATTTCCAGTATCTCAAAAATATTGTGGCAGACCAGTTCAAATCACCTTTGATTTTATAGCATACAACAGGTTCCAAACTGCTTTTTGCCTGTCTGGGACATTCTACCAAGGCTTTGCCTGTCATTCACCTGGCAAGTTAGAAAGGGATAAGAAAGGGGTAAGATGTAGCTCCTCAGGTCCCATCCTGGGGGAGGAGAAACAATGTACTCTGACACCATCGGAAACAGTTAGCAGGTTGAGGCCTAGAACTTCTCCTACAGCAGATGGGTTTATAACCAGCTAGGTCTGCAGGATTCACCTTTGCAACCAAGTGTGGGTCCCTAGTCATCTGGGAAGGAGATCTAAAAAAAAAAAAAATCCCACAACTTCTCGATGTCTACTGCAGCTCCACCTATGAGAACTGGAAGACAGAGCAAAGAGGAAAGAGATGGGGTGTACCATTATAGGGAACTGGCAGGCTAAATTCCTTAAATAATGGAGGAGGCAGTAAGCTCAGGCAAGATGTGGAATTAATTTAAAAGCAGAACATGGATGAGTTCCCAGAGGTGGTTCCAACACCTGACGCTAAGGAATATATGAAAAAAAAAAAATGGTGGGCAGAGAAAAGGACAGGACATAAACAGCAATTCCTCCAGCTGTAAGCTGGAGTCCAGGTCATGGACAGGCACTGAGGTTGTCTAGCCCATGCAGGCTACTCTTAGACGCTCTGCAGAGAAGCTTTAGTTATAGAGCACTCTGCTCTTCCCGGAAAGGCCTGTACCCAAGGATTTCACCGCAGCGGGTACCTACTGAAAATATTTAAAACATTCTCCAAACGAAAGGAATCTGTATTCCCCTCCAGGTCAGAGCCTCGATTCGGGACATAGGGTGGGGTTGGTGGGTTTGACTCCTGGCTCTGTGCTACTATGACCTCGAGCAAGTCGTTAGCTTTCCCATCTACAAAATGGGTATAACAACACTTACTTCATGGGGTTGTTGTAAAGGGATTTTGCAAATTTGACTCCATAAAAGTGCATTATCACACTGACTTTGTGTGTAACGATTGTGCGTGTATGTAAAAACACTGAAACTTCCTCGATAAGAGATGTCCTTTTTGGATACATGCATTTGTGAAAGATAAAATTTCTCAAGATCTTGGCTCTTTGAACAACTGCATATGCAGTAGTGGCCCACTGTGACTTCTGACTGATCTCGACAAAAGACTGTGATGAGATCAGTCACGGTATTTCAGATGTCTGTCACAGTATTTCAGATGACCGCAGTTGTCAACCTGGGTGTACACAATTACCAACTATAGTGAAATGTGTTTATACGTGTCCCTTTGTACCTATTTCTTTATGAACAGTTTGCCTCTTCCTGTGATATCCATGTGACTGTCATTAGTAACCTGTTCATGCCTCTCATTAGTATACCTGTTTATGGTAGGCCATAAAATATGTATGTTATTATTGCCCATTTCATTGTGTAAAGTGGCCTATGCAGTGTTCTGTAATGTTTTTACGTTTATCAAATAAATCCCCTTTTAAGAATGTAAATAAATATATTTTAAATAATTTTAAAAATTATTTTTTCCAGAATGATGTTTTCAAGATTTTAATCTTTCAGAATTGTGATTTTCAGGGTTTTAGACTTTTTGGGATTCTCATCTTTTAGGATTTCCTTTTTTAAAAAATTTAATTTAATTTTTTTTTGAAACAGAGTCTCGCACTGTCGCTCAGGCTGGAATGCAATGGTGTGATCTTGGCTCACTACCACCTACGCCTCCCGGGTTCAAGTGATTCTCCTGCCTCAGCCTTCCGAGTAGTTGGGATTACAGGCGCCCACCACCATGAATGGCTAATTTTTGTATTTTTATTAGAAACAGAGTTTCACCATGTTGGTCAGGCTGGTCTCGAACTCTTGACGTCAGGTGATCCACCCGCCCTGGCCAGCCAAAATGATGGGATCACAGGCGTGAGCCATCGCGCCCAACTGATCTTTTAGGATTTCAGCATTTGGGACTACGGTGTTCGTGATTATGTCTTCTGGAATTATGATTGGCTCCCATTGTAAAGGCTAAATGAAATAATGAAATACGGTGGCACAGTGGCTGGCACACAGTAGGTGCTCTAAAAATGGCGTGACACTTTATGTGCACAGGTTATCTGTGTCTGCCAGTGGAATGTAAGATCTCTGAAGGGACAGGTTTTATGTAACTTATGCAGTGCTGAAATTATAGCACCTAGAAAAATATCTGACACTTTGTTGAATGAGTTTACAGAATAATAGGATCAATGTGGCAAGTTTTTAAGCGATGAGAGAGACCTGAATATGATTAAATAGTGATAAGAAGGAAACAGTGAAGAGAATGAAGATCCGGGTTCCTGCAGAGGTGACAGAGGTTGGAGAATCAGGGCTCAGGGGAAGGAACTGACCTCAGAAAGAAGACAGTACACAAGTGCCAGGACTTGATGACTCATTAGATATCTGGTTGAGAGGGGAAGCAGAAAGAATAACTCCCAGATTTCTTGCTTGGGTGAGAATGGATAGTGGTGCCATTTCCTGAAATAAGAACATAGGCTGATTAGATTTGTTGGAAATTCGGTGAGCTGGATACACTGAACTTGAGATGCTTTTGAGTCATCCAAGTGGAGCTGTCCAGCAGGAAGTTTGGTATCTCTAGAGATCAGTAGAGATGTGGGCTAGAGAGATTGAGAGTCATCAGCACATACGATGTTAGCTAAAGCAGTGGAGTGAGAAGAGAGGAGAGCTATAACTGAAACCCGGCAAACACCAACATGTAAGGACGGGTACAGGAAAAGATCTCCTGCAATAGAGACTGAGAAGGAACAGAGAGGTAGGAGAACTGGGAGGGAGTTTGAACAAAGAATTAAGGAGAAGAGAGAGTTTCAAAATGGAGGAAGAGATCAATACTGCCAAATGCTTCAGAGACATAAAAAGAGAAGGCCTATCTATTTGTCGGATTTGTCAGTGCTTTTTGGTGGTCTGGATTAGAGCATTCTGCGGAGGAGAGAAGCGAGAGTGGAGGCCAAACTACATGGATTAAGAGTTAGAGGGACATGAGGGAGCGGAGAAGGTAACTGTAGCAAGTCTTGCACATTCTTGGTGGGGGTATGGGAGTGCCCAGTGTGCTCCCAGCCTAGAAGGACAATGATTCTGCAGAAGTAGAGAAGTAGATGGCATTCTATTCTCCTCCGTAATTTATGGTATGGGACAAAATTTGTCAAGGATGCCTCTCAATCTTACCACTCCTCCCTAGTGCTGTAGTGATAAAAATCCCAGAATCTTTTTCTGGAAGGGCAGAGAGGGAGGGGCTTTGTAATGTGGGGATACCAGATACTCAGCTACACTGGCCAGGAGCCCACAAGCTTTCAAAGTCCCCAGGGCAGTGCAATAGGTCTCCTGTACCTTCTCATGCAAGGGTCCCAAATCAGGCAGCTGGGACTGTGTGTCAACTCTCTAGACTTCCTGCTTCAGAGCTCTGCAAAGTTTCAAGGGCCATCTTTGCACTCTGGAAACTCAGCCAGCTTGGACCACAGCAATGATTCCTTAGCAGTATGTGAATCACAGACGCACAGTCACAGATACACACCACACACCCCAGCCTTCCTAAAACAAAATGCATCTCAAGAGAAGTGTGGTTTTCCTCTATAGAGCTGGGTAAGGGAACCATTTCCACATCAGCACCTCATTAGCTACTACCAGGCATCTGGTAGGCCTCGGTACTTTGGCCACTAGCCAGCCTGCCCATGAAACAGCAGCTGTGAGAGGAAGTAGAGAGCTGTTGTTAAATATGTAGGCTTGGGTTCAAAACCTAGTTTTATCACTTCCTATCTGTGTGACCTCGGGCAAACTGCTTGACTTCTCTATGCCTCTAGTTCCTCGTATTTAAAACTTGACTAACAAGGGTTAGTCTCATTATACAATTGTTGGGAGAATTAAAACAGAAGAAATAGGAAAATGTTTCAGCACGGGACCTGATCCAAAGTAAACATCAGTAGGTGTGAGCTATCATTGTCACTGCTGCTAGTATCACTCTGCAGCAAGGACGTGGCATGGATTAGGGCTCTGCTTTCTGCTAAAACTGTTGGCCACAGGCTTAGCCTGTAGGCACCTCACTTTCTCCCAATACTGAGTGGCCCCACTGACCACCAACTAAAAGATATGACACTCAATCATGTCTTTCACCAAAGCACAAACAGCCACTCAAATGTATGAGGCAAAATATTCGCAGGAAAATGGGGTATGCCAATTATGTGTCAATTTAGGTTTTACGAGTTATATTTTTTCTTTTTAAAGAAAACATTCAAAATGTTTACTGTGACCTACTCTAGGATCTTTATTTTTCTTCCTGAAAAATAACTTATCTAATTATAAAGAAAGCTACTGAGAAAACAGAATTCACTCAATTAAGTGTCTAACATTAAATGTGGTTGAAATGATCTAACATTTATGGCCCCAAGACACATCCTCTCATTGCATTCTCTTGACTAATGAGTGAAGTAAGGCTCAGACTTTTCCAAGATCACGCAGCCTGTGAAGTGAGAAAGCTGTGAGAACTTTCAGTCTGCAAATCTTCATCTCCTTTCAATCTATCATATATTGGAATATGTCACAATAGTTTTCTTCAGTAACTCTCTCCACTAAAAGAGTGTCGTATCAACATTTCCCACATCCTTACACTCTCAACCTCTGGAGGGCAGAATTAATTTCCATTCGCAATACAAATGCCAAGTGTCTACTGTGCGCTAAAGGCTCTGCTAGGTGTTGGCGGCCATGAATAGACCATGCCTCTGTGAGAGAAGTTCACAGTCTCTATGGGAGAAGAAATACCAGCCAATAGTTATATACATAATAACAAAGCTATGTGTGAGGCACTGCGGTGGTGCACAGGGTAGGGGAAAGAGTAATGGAGTGTATTTCTAGGTAAGGGAAGACTTTGCATTCCATGAGACCAAACAGATCCAAAAGCCCTAACTCAAAATTTAGAGTAAAACAAGTGCTCAATAAATCTGAGTTCCTTTGGACCTATTGCCATCCCCTCCCCATCTCTCTAATTAGAGGAAGATGTATCCAAGTGAGCAATATTCGAGGGAGGAAAGGAGGCCTTTTCAGCAGAGAGTACGAAAGTGTGACAGCAAACAGGCTAGCTTCCCAGAGAAGCAGGACTTTGGTCTGGACGGGCGGGCACGTCGGCACCCCTTCCTTTACACTGCCTGCTCCCTAGTCTGCACCTAGGGATGGGAGTCAATGACTAGGTGGGTCATTCAGGGAAGAGTGAACCATAGGAAAAGAGAATGTATGCTTCACACAGCATTTGGGAATTTATTTTAAAAGGTAAGATTTAGGTCAAGCCTAAGCCTGGTGCAAGGGGTGCACCTAGCAGAGCACTAGCAGTCCTGCACCAAGTTTGGGATTTGGGGTTAGTGCGACAAGTCACGTGGTTGGCGCGTGGCAGTGTGCGGGGCATTGGGTCTGCGGGTCTGGGACTCTGGTGGCACTGGCGGTGGCGTGGGACTGAGGCTAGGCACGTGTGCAGGGTCATGTTCTGGCAGCTTCCAACCCATGCAATGGCGATGCCAGTCAATGGGGCCCACAAGGATGCTGACCTGTGGTCCTCACATGACAAGATGCTGGCGCAGCCCCTCAAAGACAGCGATGTTGAGGTTTACAACATCATTAAGAAGGAGAGTACTGGCAGAGGGTTGGATTGGAGCTGATTACCTCAGAGAATTTTGCCAGCAGAACAATTTTGGAGGCCCTAGGCTCTTGCTTAAATAACAAATACTCTGAGGGGTACCCGGGCCAGAGATACTAAGGCAGGACTGAGTTTACTGATGAGCTGGAAACCCTCTGTCAGAAGCGAGCCCTGCAGGCCTATAAGCTGGACCCACAGGGCTGGGGGGTCAACGTCCAGCCTTGCTCAGGCTCCCCTGCAAACTTCAAGTGTACACTGGGCCTGGACCTGCCAGATGGGGGCCACCTGACCCACGGGTTCATGACAGATAAGAAGAAAATCTCTGCCACATCCATCTTCTTTGAATCTATGCCCTATAAGGTGAACCCAGACACGGCCTACATCAACTATGACCAGCTGGAGGAGAATGCCCGCCTTTTCCACCTGAAGCTGATCACTGCAGGAACCAGCTGCTGCTCCTAAAACCTGGACTATGCCCGCCTGCGGAAAGACTGTAGATGAGAATGGAGTGTATCTCATGGTGGACATGGCACATATCAGCAGGCTGGTGGCAGCTGGCGTGGTGCCCTCCCCATTTAAACACTGCCACGTGCTGACCACCACCACTCACAAGAACCTGAGAGGCTGCTGGGCCGGCATGATCTACAGGAAAGGAGTGGAGTGGGAAAGGAGTGGGATCCACGCAACGCATGGATCCCAAGACTGGCAAAGAGATTCTGTACTACCTGGAGTCTCTCATCAACTCTGCTGTGTTCCCTGGCCTTCAGGGAGGTCCTCACAACCATGCCATTGCTGGGGTTGCTGTGGCCCTGAAGCAAACTGTGACTCTGGAATTTGAAGTTTATCAGCACCAGGTGGTGGCCAACTGCAGGGCTCTGTCTGAGGCACTGACAGAGCTGGGCTGCAAAACAGTCACAGGTGGTTCTCACAACCATTTGATCCTCGTGGATCTCCATTCAATCAAAGGCACAGATGGCAGAAAGGCTGAGAAGGTCCTAGAAGCCTGTTCTATTGCCTGCAACAAGAACACCTGCCCAGGTGACAGAAGCGCTCCACGGCCCAGTGGACTGTGGCTGAGGACCCCAGCACTGACATCCCTCGGACTTTTGGAAAAAGACTTCCAAAAAGTAGCCCACTTTATCCACACAGGGTTAAAGTTAACCCCTGCAGATCTACAGCAACGTTGGCATTGGAGCCACCCTGAAAGAGTTCAAGGAGAGACTGGCAGGGGATAAATACCAGGGGGGCGTGCAGGCTCTCTGGGAGGAGGTCGAGAGCTTCACTCTCTCTTCTCTCTGCCTGGCCTGCCTAACTTCTAAAGGAGCTGGCCCACCCTGGACGCACCTGGCGCCACAGAGGAAGCTGCCTGCTGGAGGACCCCCTTGAGAGATGTACAAACTGCCCCACAAGGGACCTACTGGCACTTCCGTCCTTTGAGGGGGCTTCTTTTGGACTTTTTTCATGTTTTCTTCACAAATCAAAATTTGTTTAAGTCTCATTGTTAGTAATTCTGGGACAGGTTATTAAAAGTTTTTAATTTGAACCTGGCTTTCTCACAGCTGGATAAAATTATTCTAGAAAAATAAAATACTGTGTAGCCATTTAGACCATTTAGACCATGGCGTAGGGCAAAGCTATTAGAAAGCTATTAGAAAGATTCTAGCGTTTTACTCTCCCTGGGCTTTCCTTTGCCTTGCTGTAGCAGAGAGGAAATGCCCCTGTCCACAGCTTGTACACACTGCCACTCTTACTATCTTGTTACCCAGCAGCATGCCAAAGGAGAACGGAATTCGACTCGAAGCTTCTGCTGTGTGCTGTAAATCAGAAGTGTACATTAGCCAAGTGTACACAAGGTACACCCAGTATGGTGGGAGGGTTTTGCTGTCAGTAGCTCAAAGTATGGTGTAGAAAGGGTCTCCTCCCTCCATCCTGGGGAATCCCAGTCCCATCCTGGTGTGAGAATCAACTATTCCTGCTCCATCTGAGATAACCAACTCCCTCCCATAATCAGGAAACCAAATGTCACCTTCCCAAAGAAACTTTATTTTCACATCGCTGGAGTGCAAAACATATGTGACCATTTTTAATAAGCACATCAAATTTTCAACCACAGAATGTCTACAAGAATTGTAGCTTTAAAAACATAATTTTTATATTTCAAAAATATTTGAACTCAAATTAATTTCTTAAAAAGTTAAAAAAGGTAATATTTAATGGCTTGTTTTTGTAGATGTCAAAATTAACACATCAAAAAGAGTTTTATCAAGTTCTTTTCTGTCAAAATATTGATGCTATAGAAATCAAAACCTTGAATTTACTTATTTTGTGATCAAAATACCAAGAAATACTAACTACCCATATGAAAAAAAAAAAAAAAAAACCTAGAACTCAATCTCATTCCTAACACACAAAACCAAAAATAGATGCATTAATAATTTGTTGTTGTTGTTGTTGTTGTTGTTGTTGTTGAGACAGAGTCTCGCTTTGTCGCCCAGACTACAGTGCAGTGGCCAGATCTCAGCTCACTGCAAGCTCCGCCTCCTGGGTTCACGCCATTCTCCTGCCTCAGCCTCCCGAGTAGCTGGGACTACAGGCGCCCGCCACCTCGCCCGGCTAGGTTTTTGTATTTTTTAGTAGAGACGGGGTTTCACTGTGTTAGCCAGGATGGTTTC